>NC_052155.1:132126961-132751066 GCF_902713615.1 Scyliorhinus canicula | reverse complement strand
CATGGCCAATCCACGTAACCCGAGTTTGGACTGTGGAGGAAAAAAGGAGCACCCGGAGGAAACCCACGCAGACAAGGGGAGAAAGTGCAAACTCCACACAGTCACCTGAGGCCAGAATTGAACCAGGGTCCTTGGAGCTGTGAGACAGCAGTGCTAACCACTGTGCCACCATACCACCCACATGCTGCTTTTGTAATCACAATTTTTTGGTCTCCTTATCTGAGGAAGATGTCTTGCAATAGGGGGTGCCAGGAGAGAGATCATGGGCCCTGGTTCTTCTCCTGTTTCCATGTCCTTCCATCACTTCACTTTAACCCTTCCACTTAATTATGCACGATAATTCACCTTACATGTGATCCCACCACAATTAAACAAACCAGAGAGTACAACTTCTAATGTATCATCATGTAATGTTAATTTGAAAGAAAAATATCCCATTATTTATTTCTATCATTGCAGATGAAAACACTGATTTTGCTGACTGCCTCAGTCCTAATTAACATGTTTCTCACACTGCATCATCTATAAATGGTACAGGAATTTCATTTTGGGGGAAAGATTCAGTATTTGCAAGCAAGGTAAATTGCACAAGATCTTTTCCACTCTGTGAAAGTAGAAGAACCTTCTGTCTGGGTGCATGATATTATTCAGCAGAACTATTTTAACTAGTGTGTTGGATTCTACTTTATCAATAATCTCACAGGGTAGAAAAAAAGTTGAATGATTACATAGCAACATAGAGCATCGGAACAGAAGGAGGCTAACTGGCCCTTCAAGTCTGCTCTGCCATTCATTATGATCATGGCTGGTCATCTAATTTGAACCCTGATCCCCATTCCACGTTGCTCGAACTTTTATTTTCAAAAATGTACTGTGTTTTGGCCTCAACTGCGTCCTGTAGCCGTGAATGCACCTCTCTGGGCGAAGACCCTTTTCTCATCTGAGTTCTAATGCCCAACCCATTATCCTAAGACTGTGACCCCTGGTTGTGAACACCCCACCATCGGAACATGCTTCTTGCATTTACCGTGTTTGGTCTTGTTAGAATTTAAAGGTTTCTATGAGATCGCCCCCCATTCTTCTGAACTCCAGCGAATAAATCCTAACCGACTCGATCTCTCCTCACATGTCAGTCCTGCCATCCCAGGAATTAGTCTGGTAAACCTTCTCTGCACTCACTCTATAGCAAAACCATTCTTCCTCAGGTAGAGACACCACAACTGCACATAATTGTGGCCTCACCAAGGCTCTGCACAATTGCAATAATCCCTGTTACTGTTGTTGAATCCTCTAGCTATGAAGGCCAACATACTATTTGCTGCCTTTACCGCCTGCTGTATCTGCATGCTTACCTTCAGCAACTGATGTACGAGGACACTCCGAACTCGTTGCACATTCCCCTCTCCTAATTTATGGCATTCAGATGATCTGCCTGCCCCCATTTGCTACCACAACATTTATCCAAATTATACTACATTTGCCCATTCGCTTAACTTTCCCAAATCATACTGAAGGATCCTCCTCCACAGCTCACCCAGCTTTGTGTCATCTACAAATTTGGAGACATTTTGTTCCCTCATCTAAATATTGTGAATAGCTTGAGTTCCAGCACCAATCCCTGACGTGCCCTGCTAGTCACTGCCTGACATTTGGAAAAAGACCCGTTTATTTCTAGTCTTTGTTTCCTGCCTGCCAACCAGTTTTCGATCCATCTCAATGCACTGCTCCCTAATCCAATGTGCTTTAATTTTACATGCAAATCTCTAATGTCGGACTTTGCTGAAAGCCTTTTGAAGTCTAAGTAAACCACATCCACTGGCTCATCCTCCAAGAATTCCGTCGATGTAAAGCATGAGTTCCCTTTCATAGAACATACAGTGCAGAAGGAGGCCATTCGGCCCATCGAGTCTGCACCAACCCACTTAAGCCCTCACTTCCACCCTATCCCCGTAACCCAATAACCCCTCCTTACCTTTTGGTCACTAAGGGCAATTTAGCACGGCCAATCTACCTAACCTGCACGTCTTTAGATTGTAGGAGGAAACCGGTGCTCCCGGAGGAAACCCACGCAGACACGGGAGAAAGCGCAGGCTCCACACAGACAGTGTCCCACGGGGAATCGAACCTGGGACCCTGGCGCTGTGAAGCCACTGTTCGCCACTTGTGCTACCGTAGTGCCCATAAATCCATGCAGACTCTGTCTGATCCTGCTGCTGTTTTCCAAGTGCTCTGTTATAAAATCCTCGATAACGGACCCGAGTGTTTTCCCCACAGCTGAAGTTTGGCTTACTGGTCATATATTTCCCGCTTTCTCTCTAACTCCCTTTTAAATAGTGGGGTTACATTAGCTATGCACCAATCTGTAGGAATTGTTCCAGAGTCTATGGTCATGATTCAACAAAATAAGAATAATGTTGGGTTAGTTTGGTGGGGTGTTTCTCATCTTTCTGGGTGAGACCCACACCTCCATTCAACAACAGTTGGTCATTTTTGGGGGCTTGGATAATTTCTCTCCGGTAAAGCCCACGGTTAATTTTTTCAACAATGGGCAACTGAACTCCCTGGCGAGTCCTTCTCAGATCAGTGCACCATTTTGAAAAGGTGCCCCAATTTCTTAAGTGAGCTTGAGGGTGTCCCCCCCACCCCCACACCCTCACACACACACACACCCATGGGATATGTCATCACCCACACACATGGGCATTACCCCATACATCCTTCCCCCCCACCCCCCCTTAACCACCCCAGCCTTTGGGGTCCCTTCAATCCCCCTTTCATGGGAATGGTCCCTCATGCACGATAGCATCCAGGTACTCAGTGCGGTTGACTCGTAGCTGTCCTCTGAAATGGCCTAGCACAGTGTTTTAAACCTTTTTTCTGGGGACCCTTTTTACCAACCGGCCTATCTTTGCAACCCACCATTTTCTCTTACCTTGTATGTTTCTGACAAAAATGGAGGAAATGGTTTTGGGTCCCTTTGTCCCCAATGGTCCCTTTGTCCTTTCGCTCCCTTTGGCCCCCCGAACTTAAAAAAAAAAAGGCTGCGACCAGACAAAAAAAATGCGGCTAATTTTAAAAATCTGTTCCTGGCCATTTTGAAGGCGGCTCGTAGCCGGCATTATTAAAACCAACTCTTGCACACGGATTTGCGCGATTGGGAGCACTGTGACGGATGGCTCCGTGACCCTCCCGACACCCGTCCGCGGCCCACCCACGGGCCGCGCCCCTGAGTTTGACAATGCCTGGCCTAGCAAGCAAATCAGTTGAATTCAAGGTGGCTGATCACCCACAGCCTTCTCAAGAGCAATTCAAGATGAGTAGCAAATATAGGCCTGTAACGAAAATGTTCTGTAATGAGTGCTGATGAGCTTCAAGCTACTCCAGTTCAGGCTATCCTATGTATTAAGGCATTGGTTTTCAGAGTTCTCTGAAGCAAACTGGAAATAATCATAGCACCCAGTTCCAGATCTATACCTTCAAATTTTATTCATGAGCCACTCTGTCTGGTCAAACACCAATAATGGCCTTTGGTACTACATACTTTCAAGATCTTGGGTGTCAGATTTTGAAGTAGATGTTGACTTGGTTTTATAATCCTATTGGTGAAGCATGCAGAAAGACGTTTGCTTTGCTCCTTCCTTCTACTGTTCAAGGAAGGAGGCCATCAGTTGTTCATGAAACATCTGATAACCATGGAGTTGAGCCGTCACTGGGCAGACAGCAGCTCCCAGGAGATTTTTCATGAACAGCAAACGTTAATATAAAATATGACTACTCTGCACCATCTTTCATTTGACAGCATGGATACACGATCTACCTTAATGAATGTCTGTTCCATCAGTTAGAGATGTGAATCTTGACAACCCAGTGATTGTACCAAATACAAAGAAAAACAGGTGACTATGGCCAGCAGAATTTTATTATTTAACCAGATGTTCTCAGTAATAATTAAGATACTTTCACCAAAAATTTCACAGAAAACCTTTGGATTGGCAAATCTTTCCACTTTTATTGATTAAATAGTTTCTTAGTGGCGTGTCGAGCATTACATCATCACTATTGCGGTTACAATGCAAATGCTGTTTTTCCAATGCTTTGGACCATAGAGGTTTAACCAGTACACACTGAACACTTAAGACTCTGATGGAGCTATGGATCAGATAATCTTTATATACATCACAGGTCTATGACGTGTATGAAGAGTAGATTTTTGGTTTCTCAGCTGAACTTTCCTACTAATTGGTGAAAATCATATTTCTTTCCACATGAATACAAAAGGCAATATGCTATGGATGCTGGAAATCTAACCATAAGCGTAAATGCTGAAAATACAGCAACTCTCTTTTTTTAACCTTGACTTGTGCTCAACAAAAGTACATGCCAAAGATAAGGCCTCATGATTTATCAGTTCTTGAATCCCTTGAAGACAAATCTATTTACATAAACAGTCTTGGTTGTTTACACCAGATATACTCCTGTCAAACTAGACTACTTGAGCTATCTTTCCTTGAATCCTTTAAGAAGCATTTTATTAATAGCTTATCTTGCCAAACATGCTTTCTTTTCTATAGTTATTTGATCCCTCTGCCAATATCTATTACACCAACCACTAAAGTTTATACTTTAATCACTCATGGTCAGTGTCACCCGAGTCACTGATTTCCTTGCTCAAACATGTTTTGTAGACATTCGGAGCAGAAGATAAGCTGTGCATTTTTTGTGACACCATGCTGTTCTCTTGTTTATCTTCAAAATCTTCTTCCCCAAGAATGCAGTTTTATTATTAACATTTAACTCTCCAATATATGTACCACAACTGTCCTCACAAAATCCCACATTACAAAGTTGCATGTCACTAACATTCTACTTTGTCTGAGTAACCAAATGAGAAAAACAATACAGGTTTGATTTCTGTTTGCCCAATGTAAAGAGCATGAACTCATTCTCAAGGTGCACAGCCTAGTTACCCAAGTGCAGCACTGATACCGAGTAAGAACTTTTGACCCTATAGCTTATCTGCTATTAAAATCCATAGTGATGTCTTTGCTTCCTCTGGATTCAACTATTACAATGAATTCTATTATTGTATTCATATCTTCCCCATTAAAAAATTAGCCCATCAAAAGATCTGCTTCCCATATCTGACTCATACTAAGTCCCATTACCCTCGTGATTGCTGACTGGCATTAGCTTCCAATATGACAATGCCTCAATTTTTAAATTCTCATTCTTGTATTTGGGTCCCTATAGAACCATCAGAAATGGGAACGGGAGTAGGCCGTTCGGCCCCTTGAGCCTACTCCGCCACAGGAATGGGATACTCTGACATTCCTCATCTCCCCTGTCCTTTCCCCATTATCATCTAGGGGCTTTTCACAGTAACTTCATTGAAGCCTACTCGTGACAATAAGCGATTTTCATTTCATTTCATTTCATTGATTCCATTACTGATCAATAATCTATCTATCTCGACCTTAAACATACACAAGAACTCTGCCCCCAAACATCTCTGTGGCAAGGAATTCCAAGGACTCTCAACCCTCTGACAGAAGGAATTCCTCCTTATCGCAGTTTTACATTGGAACCCCTTTTTGTGATAATATACCCTCTGGTCTTGGACTCTCCAATGAGGGGAAAATCGTCTCAGCATTTACCCTGTCAAGCCCGTTAAGAATCCAATATGTTTCAATGAGATCAACTTTCATTCTTCTAAATTCCAATGATAGTCCCAACCTGTTTAACCTTCATCCCAGTGAACCTTCTCTGAAGCACCTCCGGTTTCCTTAAATAAGGGGACCAAAACTGCCCTTCTCAAAACACTAGATGTGGTCTCACCGGTACTTTGTACAGTTACAGCAAGACCTTCCTGCTCTTATATATTCCAACCTCCTTGAAATAAGGGCCAATTGGCTTCCTGCCTTACCTGTTGCACCTGTGTGCTAGCTTGCTGTGCTTCCTGCATAAGGACCCCAAAATCCCTTTGTGGTGCACATTTCTGCAGCTTTTCCCCATTTAAATAATACACTGTTCTTTTGTTCTCCTTCCAATATAAATTGTTCACATTCTCCGACCTTTTTATACTCCATTTCCAAACTTTTGGTCCACTTACGTGACCTATCAATATTGCTTTGCAAACTCTTTGCATCTCTCTCGCAATTTGCCTTTCCACCTATTTTTGTGTCATCTGCAAATTTGTCAACAGTACATTCGCTTCCTTCCTGCAAACCATGAATATACATTTTAAACAATTGCAGTCTCAGCATTGATCCCTGGTTACAAATCGCCAATCTGAAAAATAACTCCTTAGCCCACTCGCTGCTTCCTGCCCATTAGCCAATTATTTCTGCGTGCCAATATACCACCTCCAACACCAAGGGCACTAATCTTTTGATTTAATCTTTAGTGAGGTGCCTTGTCGAATGCATACTGAATTCCAAATACAGCACATCTACTGGTTTCCCTCTATCCACTCTGATTGAGACTTCCACAAAGGACTTTAATAAATCCAACATGATTTCCCTTTCATGAAGCCTTACTGACACAGCTTGATTTGATTTATGATTTTCCAAATATGCTGCTATGTCCTTAATAATTGATTCCAACATTTTTCCAATGATAGATGTTGGGCTAATTGACCTATAGTTATCCGTCTGTTGCCTCTCTTTTCAAATAGGGTTGTCACATTGTCAGTTTTCCAATCCTGTGGTACTTTGCCAGAATCGAAGGAATTTTGGAAAAATAGAACTGATGAATGCATCTACTATCTCTGTGCTGCCTTCTTTTAGGATCCTAGGAAGCAAGTCATTAGGGCCAGGGGACTTATCTGCCTTTAGCTCCATTTGTTTGCCTAATACTACTTCTCTTCTCTAGTTGTGGTGAAGGTATTTAATGGCTCCCCCCATGTTTTTTACTATTAATGGGCTTTTCAAAGTATCAGCCACTGTAAGGTTGATGCAAAATATTTTTCAACTCCTCTGCCATTTCCTTGTTCCCCATTGCAGTCTTCTTAAATTAATTTTTGAAGTGGCCTATGTTAAATTTGACCTCTCTATATATTTAAAAATTATATTCAGGTTTTTATGTTCCTTACTGGTTTGCACTCTTACTTTATTTTCTCCATCTTCATTGTCATAATATCCACTCATGTGGATATGAACAACCAATCCCCAGACAGCACACAACCACTATAAAGCCCACAGGGCATTAAGGCTCTCCTTCTTTCACAGCACACGGCTAGGGAGATAGTCCCAGTGCACAGGTCAATGAACATCATCACCATGTGACAGAGAGCTAGTCTGGTCAAGCCAGTAGGAGGTTATCAGTTAGGTTAACAGAGTGTTAACCCATAGCAGATTATGTACAGCAATCAACAGGTTCAATATAACAGTGTTGGACCATCTTCTGTGTCGGAAGCCTATTTCTCGTCTAACCGCATCCAGTTGCAGTCGATCTTAGACCAACACAGATAACACATCATTTATTATCTTTTTAGTCCTCCTTTTCTGGATTCTGAATTTATCCCAGTCTTTGGGACTATCTCTGACCTTTGCATCCTTTATATGCTTTTTCTCACAATTTAATACTCTCCTTAACTTTGGTTACCATCGTTGGTTTATCCCACTCTTAGAATCTTTCCTCATTATTGGGATATATATTTGCGAAGAGTCATGAATTGCCTCCTTAAATGTCTGTCAGTGCTCGTTTGCTATCTTTCCTGCTCATCTATCTGCCCAGTCCAAATTTTAGCTAATTCTAATCTCATTTCGTTATCATTCCCTTTATTAAATTAAACACAGTTGTTTTCATAATGTTATGATCACTACTTCCTCGATGTTGTTTTAGTTTGAAATCATTTATTAAACCTGTCTCATTACCCATTAACAGATCCAAGATAGCCTGTTCCCTTGTTGGCTCCATGACCTATTGCTCTGGGAAACGATCCTGAATGCCCTCATGAATTCCTTGTCGTAGCTATTCCTTCCAACTTGATTAACCCCATCAACATGAAGATTGGAGCCACTATATTATGCTCCATTCTTTTGCATGTCCCTATTATTTTTAATTTACCCTTTCCTACAAGGTGGATACTGTTTTGGGGTCTATACACTGCTACCGATATCTTCTTTCCCTTGCTGTTTTTAAAAAATAAATTTAGAGTGCCCAATTCATTTTTTCCAATGAAGGGGCAATTTAGCATGGCCAATCCACCTAGACTGCACATCTTTGGGTTGTGGGGGCGAAACCCACGCGAGCATGGGGAGAATGTGCAAACTCCACACGGACAGTGACCCAGAGCCGGGATCGAACCTGGGACCTCGGCGCCGTGAGGCAGCAGGGCTAACCCACTGTGCTGCCCACCTTGTTGTTTTTTTTTAACCTCCAACCAAATGGGCTCAACATCACCCGAGTCTTGATCATCTTTCACAATGTCCTCATTTAATCTCTTACTAACAGTGCTACTCCACCACGTTTTCTTTCCGAAAGGTCAAATATTTCATGGGCGGGATTCTCCGACCCCCCGCCGGGTCGGAGAATCGCCGGGGGCCGGCGTGAATCCCGCCCCCGCCGTCTCCCGAAGTTTCCAGTGCCAGAGATTCGGCGGGGGTGGGAATAACGGCGCGCCGGTCAGCGCCCCCCCCGACGGTTCTCCGGCCCGCGATGGGGCGAAGTCCCGCCGCTGACAGGCCTCTCCCGCCGCATGGTTTAAACCATCTCTCTTACCGGCGGGATTGGCGGCGCAGGTGGGCTCCGGGGTCCTGGCAATGGGCGCGGGGCGATCAGGCGCCGGGGGGGTGCCCCCACGGTGGCCTGGCCCGTGATCGGGGCCCACCGATCGGTGGGTGGGCCTGTGCCATGGGGGCACTCTTTTCCTTCCATGTTCACCATAGTCTTCACGTTGGCGGACGCAGAAGTGACCCCCTCTCCTGTGCATGCGCGTGGATGACATCAGCCGCTGAAGCTCCAGCGCATGCGTGGTCTTCAGCCAGCCCGGCTGGCGTGGCGCCAAAGGCCTTTTCTGCCGGCCGGTGGGCCGCCAACCACTCTGGCGTGGGCCTAGCCCTCAAGGTTAGGGCTTGGCTCCTAAACGTGTGGAGAAATCCGCACCTTTGGGGCGGCCCAACGCCGGAGTCATTCACGCCACTCCATCCCCCCGGGACCCCCCCACGTAGGGGAGAATCCTGGCCCATGTTGTTAATTTCCCAGCTTTGTTCTCCTTATAACTATGTCTCCATAATGGCTAGAAGATCATTTACCTCAATTTGCACCATCAGTTCATCTGCCTTATTCCATATGTTTTGTGTATTAAGATTATTGCCATTTTTAACGACTCTAAATTTGCTATGCACTGTAGCCATATTTGCCTGTCTACTGATATTACATCTTAAAGTTATTTCTTTCATCACTGTTGTCGTTTCTCTTTCCTTGTCGCCTTGCTTAGGTTCTTATCCTCTTGCCTTTTTAGCTTAAGTGCTCCCCAACCACAGTAGCAAATACTTGCCCTAGGTCATCAGTCCTAGTCCTGGCCAGGTGTAACCTGTCCAATTTGTACTTGTCCCACCTCATCCAGAACTGGTCCAAACAACCGAGGAATCTGAAGCCATCCCTCTTGCCCCACATGTATACATCCAATATATCCTGCTCTATCTCCTCTGACCAGCACGTGACACTAGTAGTAATCCTCAGATCACTACCTTGTGAGGTCCTACTTTTGGATTTACCAATTCCCTATATTTGGCTTTTAGGACCTCATCCCTTTATTTAACCTATGTCATTGATACCAATGTGTACCGTGAGCACTGGTTGTTAACCCTCCCTCAATAGCCATGCCCCTCAATATCTCTATTGGTTCCTACAATCCGCGATCCCTACCCAGTTCCAAATCTGGGATTTTGTGCATCCGCAAATTTCAGTGTCTTCACCATCGGCAGCAGCTTAGGCTCTAAGCCCTGCAAGTCCTCACTAAATCTCTCCATGTCTCTACTTTGAGAGATGTTCTGCGAAACATGCCTCAGCCTAAGCTTCCAGTCACCGATCCTTTTTTAAATAAATTTAGTGTAGTTAATTTTTTTCCCAATAAGGGGCAATTTAGTATGGCCAATTAGCCTAACCAGCACATCTTTGGGTTGTGGGGGCGAGACCCACGCAGACATGGGGAGAATGTGCAAACTCCACTCGGACAGTGACCCAGGGCTGGGATTTGAACCCGTGTCCTCAACGCCACAGTCCCAGTGCTAACCACTGAGTCACATGCACCCCAGTCACCTATCCTAATAGCTCTGGGCTTCCTGTCAAATTTTGTCCAATAACATTTATGTGCCTTTGGATGTTTTAACACCAAAAGCAGTACATAAATGTATATTGTTGTTACCTTGGAAAGAAATATGCCATTCTTCCCTTTTTCATTGAAAGACCATTTTGTACCCTCGTCAAGCTGTTTTTATTCAAATTACCAGTGATGAGATTTATTTCACAATTTTAGAATTCCAGAGATTTTTGTTTTAAATATTCGGTGAACAGAGTGGATTATAAGCAAAAACATTCATCTCACTTCTTCATCCTAGACATTCAATATAACAAGGTATCTGTTTTCTAAAGGGAATCTACCCTGCAGTGTTATGATTCTGGAGACAACAGCCAGATGGATCAAATAATGTATTTCCCATTGTTACCAATAGGTGGTACAGTTATAGCATGGAGTCCTCTTGAGATACGTAGCAATGCGTTCTATTGCGATAAGCTTCAAAGCAATCTCTCTGAAAACATATGTGAAATTGGCACTTAGAGTAACATCACCAGATTTACCAAGCATTGTTACCTCAATTTATCTTCTTCTGGAGAATTTAAATGTAATGGGATAATTTTATTCTCCAGAACAATTGCTCGGCCAAGCAATTTCAGATAGACTGATCTACCAAGCTCCAGAAGAGACAATCTTTGATATAATCCTATGGTTTTGTACAGAAGGCCTCAGAACAAATGTGAAAGGAAAATTACTCAACTGAGGCGATAGGTTCCTCCAAGGGTTCATTATTTTGTTTGTGATCAGGTTTTCGTGGATGCCAACCCAAATGACAATTATTTCTCCTTCAGTTGTGTTTATCAAATGCAAATTTGAAAATGGGAATTACCAAAAGCCATCTAATCATGATGCACCTGAAATAATGCTGCTTTCACTCTTTTCAGCTACTTAAATTGCCATTTGGGTGAGCAATGCGCAGAATAGCTCTTTGAAATTTATGAGTCGCACTTCAATTCCCTTCGCTTTATAAATATTCACAGTTGATCGAAGGAGGATGGAGGTTGAAATTCTACATTAGCTGGTTATTAACTTTTTGAAAATGAGCGGTGGTTGTTCACACTTTCTCTTCAAATCACAAGTGTTGAATGAAACCAGAACACAATCCAAATGACCTATAATAGGTGACAATGATGGTTACAAGTAATCGTAATAAACAGAAAGTGACCAAGATTTTATTGGGCCCTTTTGGTGACGATTGATATATTGAGTAATCACAGGATTTGCTGACAATGATTCAAAATAAGTTTTGAGTGTGCAGGACAGGAGTCCTGGGCAGCATGGTGGCACAGTGGTTAGCACTGTTGCCTCAAGGAGCCAGGGTCCCAGGTCTGATTCTGACCTTGGGACTACTGTCGATGTGGAGTCTGCATGTTCTCCCCATGTCTGTGTGGGTTTCCTCCGGGTGCTCCGTTTCATCCCGCACACCAAAGATGTGCAGGTTAGGTGGATTGGTCATGCAAAATTGACCAATAGTTAGGTAGGGTTACGGGTCTAGGAGTGGGGGATTGGGCCTAGGTAGGGTGCTCATCGGAGCAAGGGCCAGTGCAGACCCGATGGGCCGAAAGGCCTTCTTCTGCACTGTAGTGATTCTATGATCTCGAAGCTCTGCCGCATCCTTTACGGCAGTTTTATTTAAATGTGAATTACCAGACATGCCATCAATCCTTTATTTGCAAATTATCAAATATTTCATACGAAAATCAAACTTGAAATTAATTTTTAAAATTCCAACGCAGGATCGCAGGCCAGTGTAGGTATCTGAACAGCTTTTGACATGGTGTTAAGGATTCTGTGTAATGTTCATTTGATTTTGAGAGTTTGCATAAGGTCAAATCCAAATTTGAGTTCCTAATCCAATAGAAATCATTCAATTTGACTGTTTGCTTCAGATTATCTGTCAGTTGTGTTTTTTAAAACCTGGTTTAAAAGATCCATGCTCAATAATGAAATTAATCAGTGCATTGTTGGATCTATTTATCAGGAAAATGTTTTCATGAGAATGTCTCTAAAATGTAAATTTACTTTGGAATTTGGACATACTAAGAGTAAGTAATGTGACAACCAGCATAAAGATTGCTGTCCTTCACGTAGCACGACAGTGGGCATTCTTTTTTTAAAATTAAAAAAAAACTTTTTTAACTTTAGAGTACCCAATTCATTTTTTCCAATTAAGGGACAATTTAGCGTGGCCAATCCACCTAGCTTGCACATTTTTGGGTTGTGGGCCGAAACCCATGCAAACACGGGGAGAATGTGCAAACTCCACATGGACAGTGACCCAGAGCCAGGATCGAACCTGGGACCTGCACTACACCACTGTGCTGCCCTGACAGTGGGCATTTTGCGATGGTTCAGTGTTCAGTTCCCCATTCATGGTTGTCAGGCATTAAAATATTCAGCTCACCCTCTTAATTCATTCCTTGATTCAGTCAAGGATCCTGAGCAGCTTCCTGTGTGATAAATCGGGTTTGAATAAATTGTTTTCTATTTTACTGTCTTGATCTTTATTCCAACTTCCATTAATGCAAGTTTTCATTGTTTGCAAAAAGAATGCGAGTCAGGATTGCTGACTTTTTTTCAGTTTTTCACCATTGGCTGAAGAATGGGCTTAAAAACACAGTTTGCATTTGGTCAAAAAGGCATCAGGTCTGTAGTTGTTAAATTTTCAATGCCCATGCTGCAGGACTGGGAGCTACTAATTCTTCTGCACCAGTTTTTGGCAATAATGCTCCCAAACTAGGGCCCAAGACCGGCTTAAAATAGGGAGCTAATCTGGGAAATCCATACATGTCTGTCATGTAGATGTGCATCCTTCTGAAAATACAAATTTCCGTCTTTTCAATAGCAGTCATCAGTTAGGTGCAGGGGTAGGAGAATGGCGGGAATCGGGGCTGGTTGATGAGTCACTAGTTGGCAAGAATAGAAGGGTCCTTTCCTCCTGCTTACATGCAAATTTAAAAATAATAAAACTCGCACTTTCGTGACCACTAGGCACACCCGAGCCAGGATATCTACATGAATCAAGCCTGAGATCTATTTCACAAGTTGTTCTTGTAGCTAAATGTTGGGATGTTTTATTTTTTCCCCTTTTTCTCACCTCCCCCCCCCCCCACCCTCTCTGAGCAGAATTTGGACCCTATATTCTTTCTATCACACACACTATCAACACCATCTCTGTTATATTCCTCACTTCTATCACAGAAACAATGTCACAAACAGTCATCCGTGTATTTTATTTCCTTCATGCTTTACTGTTCCAAGATTTCTGGCTGTCTTCCATCCTCCATACACTTCATTACATCCAAAACTCTTTTGCCGTGCCCTATCCCACAAAAGCCTTGCACATCCATCACCTCATCTCGCTGATGCAATAAGTCTGCCACTTCTCCTCTGCCCGCCCCCAACCCAGATCAGCCACCACTTCATAGTTAAAATTTTCATCTTGTATTGAAATTCTTTAATATGCTCACGTTACCCTCACTCTCTAACCTCTCCAACATGAGAACTCTCAAAAAAACCCTATGCTCCATAATGTTTTGCCCTGGTGCCCAATTTTGACTCTGGTGATTTAAAATATATATATATCGAAGTCATAGTGTTGGTGACGATGTTGATAAGTCTCTTGCTGCATTTCACTGGATTTGCTGCAATGTCAGTTTTTTTTCCATGTGGCATTAAAAGATCTGAAAAAGCCCTAGCGTGAATGACCATAATCCCCTTTTAATTAGATGGTTAAGGTGGGACTTAGTACTGCCCACACAATGATATACAAGAACACATGATCTGCACCTCAGGCAATCGCATGTCAGACAGTCGTGTACATAAACAAGCATGGAGGCAGCTCCTAGATTGAATATTGTATGTGATATGTACATTGTTCATGTAATTAATAAATACGTGCAGTTAACCACTTGAGATGAGACGGGTTTTGTTAAACCTATGGAATGCTATCCAGAATCCTACAATACTTACACTGATTTTGAGGTGTGGTAACATTTGGAATTCTCCTGTATTAATCTGTTTTTCATTTCATTTCATTTCATTAATCCAAAAATCTGAGTGTCATTTAACCTCTCCCTCCTCGCCACCATTGTATGATTCTGCATGTTTATCTAAAAATAACTTCCCGTGATTAACAAAACAATTCAATTGATTTAAAACATTTAGCCCTTTTAACCAATGATAAGTCACAAACTAATGTTGCAAATTAATTTTTCATCTATTTCTGCTAATAACTGGTCCTACTCCCCTGTTTACCCATGTCAATACTCTATTCTCGGTCGAATATATATATCGTGGCCGAGATTAAACTTTGTTCCTCCTTTTGCATTTTGGTTCCTGGGATTTCACTCCCATCTCAGATTAAAATATTTGAAAATAGGAGTAGAGCAACTAAAAACAGATCTAATTGGTTGGTCCTATGGCCAATACTTCAGCTTTACATATTAGCTGGGATTTTCTACTCGTGTTCATGTGAGATGGCTTTGGAGATGAAAATGGAAAGAAAATCACGAGACGGGCAGCCAAAGTTGTGTTTCATGTTGACGTAAAAGCAGGGAATGATTGTTCCCTCCCCTGTCAATGGTGTTCTATTACTTTCTGTAATATATATTACTCGTTTGCTTTATGCCAAGATAATCTTAAACTTGATGTTGATTTAACACTCGTAGTCGTTCAATGAAAGAATAATGTATTGAGCAACTTAAACTTGTGAGTTTGATTCTTCAATATTTTTACTAGCTATTAAATAAACAAGATAGAATAAGAATAAACTATGATTAGCTACACTTGCACTCTGAGCTAACTCTCTGCACCTCTGGTCTCCAGTCACGATACACACGAAGAGGCGGGAACTCAGATTGAATCTGTATTTATACCCCTTGCTAGTGCTGCCATCTAGTGATTACTTAACTGTAATGACTATACATTAACCCCTTATGTATAACAGTATGCAGATCACTACCAATGGCAGGCCTCATTTCTCACCATTCCCTGTTGGGCATCATTGCAATAAATTAGCATGTCATCATTGGGACCATACACTTGAATCATACCCCACATCAATAATGTGCACACAGCTATTCAATGTCAGAATAGGCGAAGCACAATTGGTGTCTGATGGCATGCACCAGGTGAGCAGTACTCTGAGGGGAGCTTGGAGATGAACACGGTCCTCAGGGGGGAGAGGATGATGCTAGTGGCAAGCTACTTTGTTGGGGATTACGAGGGCTTGCACATGATGAAGAATGTTTCCCAGTGTGCTCGCTGTGTGCAGGGTGGCATTTAAAAATGTCATCCGGATCATCAAAGTTTGGAGTTGATGGCAAGGCGGGCGATCCCTCAGCGATACATCATGCAGATCCTGCCTGCTTTTGCCCTACACTATATGATATAAAAACCACGATTGATCGATGGGGTTGACCCAACTTTTCCGGCTGGACACTGGTTTGCAGTTATCCGAGGAAACCTCACCCATTGTGTTTTATTCCCCCACTTCCAAAAAGTCTTTAAATTGTTATTGTTACAAATAGAATGTAAACAATGCAGTTGTGGAAGCCCCTTGCAGTTCTGATCTAGTAGTACATGGTATCAGTGATTTCTGGAAGTACTTTTGAGTTCATAACTAATGCATTGACACACCACATGTATCGCATGTCTCAGCCTTGTACTCATGTAAATGACGCCATAGTGCAGAACATTTGATCTTGAGAATCTTCCCTTGGCTGGCCTGTTTTTATTTCACTTACTGTGTATATAACATGTCACTTGTTCTGCAATGAGATGGCAGTTTACCATAGAACAATTCAAGTCAGTTTTGCAGTTCTGGCATTCTGTTTTTGAACCTGAGATTGCCCCTTGCAGGAATGGCTAAATGGTAGTTTTTATTTTACTGTATTTGGATTTGCAGTCTTGTCTTGAGAATATGCAGCTCATAATTCAAACACTTTGTACTTTAAAGCTGTTATGAGCAGGTCAAATCCTGGACAGCTGTCCAGATTGGGAATTTGGACAGAATTAGTATGACTGGAGGAGATGATTATAGTTTCCAGTATATTAGGAATGAGACAACATAAGATAAGGACAGTATAATGATAACTGCATTGCTATAGTACTTAATTAGTTTTCAAGCAACTCAAAGCACTTTAAAATTAATTATCTTTGAAGAGGTTAGATCACCATCGCCTCGGGCAGATCGGGCAATGCATATTAGAGTTAGTCTAGCTGCAAAATAGTGTTCCCACCCGCAATGGATGAGATTCAGATCACGACATCTTGCGAGGTCACATCAGATTTCATGAGGTGTGACGAGCCAGGTCGATCCTGGAAAAGGGATCTCTTAGCATCTAAATACCGTGCCGCACTGCCTTTCTGGCACAACGTGGCCGGTAGGTCGCGCCCTTCATATTTGCTTGAGATGTATTATTTATATTTTGGACATGATTGCGGGTTTTCCTTGACGACTGTTTTGGCGGGATCGTACTTAAAAGCACTTAGTGCCAGTAATGAGCCCCCACAAGCTTCACTCCATTACTGGCTGCCTTGCCAACTGACTTGACATAGAACATACAGTGCAGAAGGAGGCCATTCGGCCCGAAGAGTCTGCACCGACCCATTTAAGATCTCACTTCCACCCTATCCCCATAGCCCAATAATGCCTACTTATCTTTTTGGTCACCTAAGGGCAATTTAGCATGGCCAATCCACCTAACCTGCACGTCTTTGGACTGTGGGAGGAAACCGGGGCACCCGGAGGAAACCCATGCAGACACGGGGAGAACGTGCAGACTCCGCACAGACAGTGACCCAGTGGGGAATCGAACCTGGGACCCTGGCGCTGTGAAGCCACAGTGCTATTCACTTGTGCTACCCAGACTTTTGCCTCAGTGTCTCGCTGCTAACTTGGGGATGCTTTTTTAAGCGTTCCCTCACCACTCAATTTCAGTCAACACACAAGCATGGCAGCACGCAGACTGCCTCACTTTGGGGATGCCAACCTGGCCAGGCTTCTTAACGCTGTTGATGTGAGATTGGCCATCCTATTCCCCTGAGGGAGTCGGACGACCAGCAGTAGTTGGATGACCAGCAGCAATGCTGCCTGGGAGGCAGGGGCAGTGGCTGTCAGTTCGGCAGGAGGACCAACATCCAATGTAGGAAGATGACCAATGACCTCCACCGAGCTATGGAGGGTATGTTACCACCTCTCTCCTGGCATCAGTTCTGCCTGCCACACTCCAAATTCCCAGACACGCCCCTCAAAACAACAGGCTGACGCCTAGCACCCTCCCTACATCCGATCCTTGTGCTTGTTCCTCCGAACTCACTGGCATCCACCAGCACAACCCCTTCATGTCTAGGTGCAGTGCCCACACATGCCACCTGCTATAGACCCCCTAATCCATTAAGCGTGTGGCTCACAGTGCCCTCCCTTTGTTCCCGCAGAAGAAACTAGCCTATAATAAGCAGGAAAGGGGCAAGATCAGGGAAGGAGTCCCTGGGAGCCAAGTCCTATGAGGAACTGGCCCTGGAAATCACCGTTGACTGAGGAGTCACTAATGGTAAGGTTGGCCTGTGCAGAGAGGTGAAGGACCACTGCCCTTACACCCAGATGTCCTTGCTCAAGTGATTAGTTCATGTCAGTCAAAATGATCCTTCTCTCTCACTGACCATAGGTCCATTGTCTCGCAGGATCTCCATTTGATGAGTCTAGGCCATCCGTAATCATTCTTTTCCCCCACCCTTGCCACCCAAGAGAATATATCGGAGGAGAGCTCCGAGAAGACCACCATTGAGGCATCATAACTAATACACCCACTTTCACCAGCGCAAAGACACACACCTCGGTGGGTGACATTAGTGGACAGGCTCCTGGTACACAATGTGGTGAGCACCACAAACATGCTGATGCACATCAGGTGGAGGCAGGGACATTTAAGGCTTCACAGCAGCCTGAGGTCTGCTGGATCACAGGATTCAACTGGGTCCCAGTCAGATGCCGAATCTCTGGACAGGGCTCTCCCAGAGCTGATACAGATGATGGGACACAACTGTTAAGATTCAGGAGGTGTCGGTACATTCCAGTAAGTGCATAGCTAATTTGAGGAGTCTCAAAAGCTATGGGCGCAGAAGATGATGCCGAAATGCGTGATACCGAAGCCAACACTGTTAAGGTGCCGACTGCAGTGAAAAGCCTGAATTATGATGTCCGGGTCTTTGTGGTGCCCAAGGCATGGCTCAGACTGTGACCCACAATGACTGAGGGCCTAAACGTCCTGTCCCAGTCACTGAGGTGTAATGATATGTATAGTACAAGTAAAGTAAACGGTTAACAAGAGAGATTACATGTATATCAGCACTAGGTGGTGTCACTGAGTGATCGTATAAAAGGCTGCATCTCTAGGATGCTGGGAGAAGCTAATGGAGATTTTGATACAGAAGGATAGTGTGAGGTTCAGTTAGAAGGTAGTTTATAAATTAGAGAGATTATTAATTATTGTATCACAGATTCAGTACTACTATTTTATTATCTGTTACTCTGTAAAGTGCAAACCTAATCAAGTTAAGTAGTGTAAAATAAATTGGTTTTGATTTAAACATTTAGTTTTATGTTCTTTGTAAACACTACGGGGGATTCTCTGACCCCCCCACTGGGTGGGAGAATCGCCAGAGGTCGGCATGAATCCCACCCCCGGCGTCCTCCCAATTCTCCCGCCGGGGCCGCCCGAATTCTCCGGCCCGCGTATGGACCAAAGTCCCGCCTGCCGGTAGACGGGTCCCGCTGGCGTAAATCAGAGTAGGTCCCTTACTGGCGGGACCTGGCGGCACGGCGGGCTCCGGGGCTCCTGAGGGGTCGTAGGGGGGGATCTTGCCCCGGGAGGTGCCCCCACGGTGGCCTGGCCTGCGGTCGGTGCCCACCGATCTGCGGAAGGCCTGTGCCGTGGGGGGCACTCTATTCCTTCCGCATCGGCCTTTGTGGTCCTCCGTGATGGCCGATGCGGAAGTGACTCCCTGTGCGCATGGTCGGGAATGACGCCAGCACGCGCTGCTGCTCCCGCACATGCGCCGACCCACGCTGGCCAGCGAGGCCCTTTGGCCGGCGGGCACCCAAGCACTCCAGGCGGCCTAGCCCCTGAGGTGCGGAGGAGTTAGCACCTTTGGGGAGGTCCGACACTGGAATGGTTAACACAGTCACTCGTCCCGCTGGGACCCCCGATCTGCTGGGTACGGGAGAATCCTGCCCTCCATCTTTGGCTATCTTGGAGAGCAAGACAAGGAATATAACATGAGGGGCATGTCTCATACACAGGTGAACATTGCTGAGGCACTGAGAGCATCCAGAAAATAATCCAAAATAATTCTAGCCTTATATCTGGTGGATTGGAGCATAAAGACGCAGGTTATGCTGCAGCTCTACAAAACCCAGGTTAGACCCCACTTGAATATTGTGAGCAGTTCTGTGCACTGCACCTCAGGAAGGATATATTGGCTTTGGAGGGAGTGCAACATAGGGTACTAAAATGATCCCTGGATTACGGGGGTTAAATTACGTTGAGAGATGAGGCCTGTTTTGGCCAGAATTTAGAAGGTTTAATCTTAGATTTTAATCTTTAATCTTAATTTAGATCTGCTTGAATTCTTAACAGGGAAAGGGAGGATTGATAAAGACTGCAGCCCCCACAGCAATCCCGAACCCCCCCAGCCTGAATGCAATATGGGAGGGTACCCCGGTCTAATCGCGTGTGTGCAAAGAATGTTACTGGCAGTGCCCATGCCACCCAGCAGTGCCACTTGGGCACCTACAACAGTGCAGGACACCACCCAGCACAAAGGGCATGTAGTTCGGGGGCATCGGTTCTCCTGGGAGAACCCCAGATGTGCTCATTCTGCCTGGTCCTCATTTGGACCAGTGCTAAATGGGTGGCCCAAGGTCTCTGAGGTGAATCAGATGAATCCCAAAGCCTCCGTATACCTCAGTAGTCTGCACATAGAAATCATAGAATTTACAGTACAGAAGGAGGCCATTACGGCCCATCGAGTCTGCACCGGCTCTTGGAAGAGTACCCTACCCAAGGTCAACGACCACTCCACCCTATCCCCATAACCCAGTAACCCCACCCAACACTGAAGGGCAATTTTGGACACTAAGATCAATTTTATCATGGTCAATCCACCTAAACTGCACCATCTTTGGGACTGTGGGAGGAAACCGGAGCACCCGGGAGGAAACCCACGCCACACGGGGAGGAGTGCAGACTCCGCTCAGACAGTGACCCAAGCCGGAATCGAACCTGGGACCCTGAGCTGTGAAGCAATTAGGCTATCCACAATGCTACCATTAAGTAAGGCTTACTGCCTCACTCGCATATGCAGATTAACTAAAAAGTGATCCGCCCAGTATGGGTGGGTTTCAACCTCACAACATCTCGCGAGGGTGTTCCGAGCCGGGTAGATCCCCAGCAGCGGGGTGTCCCGGCTATCATCGGCCGCGCTGCGCCACAAACGAGCTGCTTTTCCAGCGCAGTGTGGGCCGTTGGATCACGGCAAACTATTTCCACTGGTTGGAGATACTAAACTATGGGTGAAGAATTAGGGCCAGACCATTCAGTAGAAATATTATGAAGCACTTTTTCATTGCAAAGATTGGTAAGATTTGGAACAAACAGTAGTTAAAACTAAACAGTTTGATTATTTTAAATCTTGGACAGATTTTTGTTAAGCAACACATAGTATAGGATATGGGCCAAAGGCAGGTATATAGAGTTAGGCTGCAAGTCAGGCCATGATCTCATTAAATGGCGCAACAGACTCGAGGGGCTGAATGACCTACTCCTGTTCCTATATTAATCTACATCGATGCTGAATATGAGGTTTGTTGTTGAGAACATATGTACTAATTAGGAGTAGGCCGATCAGCCCCTCAAGCCTGTTCTGCCATTCATTAAGATCATAGCTGAGTGAATTGTAATCTCATCCCCCAATCCTGCCTATGCCCCTTTGTTAGTCAAGAATCTATCAGACCCTGCCTTAAAAAGTATTTAAAAATTCTGTTTCCAC
This sequence comes from Scyliorhinus canicula, assembly GCF_902713615.1. Lineage (NCBI taxonomy): Eukaryota > Metazoa > Chordata > Chondrichthyes > Carcharhiniformes > Scyliorhinidae > Scyliorhinus > Scyliorhinus canicula. Next base: position 132,729,714 of record NC_052155.1, on the reverse strand, counting down.
TGCCTTTGAGGAGAGAGTTACAGAGACCAGGACCCTCTGAGAGAAATAGATTCTTCTCTGTCTTTGTTTTAATCAGTCTCCCCTTGTTCTAGATTCTCCCACAAAAGGGAATATTTGCTCCGCGCCCACCCTGTCAATGCCGTCTCAGGATCCTAAAAGTTTGAATCAAGTCGCCTCCTCTAAACTCTAGTGGATACAAATCTAACCTCCCTAACCTTTCTTCATAAGGCAAGTTGCCCATTCATGGTATTAGTCTAGTAAACCTTCTCTGACTGCTTCTAACATATTTACGTCATTCCTTAAATAAGCAGACCAGTACTCCAGATGTGGTCTCAACCACACCCTGTGCAAATGAAGCATAACTTCCCTACTTTTTTGGAATCAATTCTCCTCGCATAAATTATAACATTCTATTAATTTACCTTATTTACTATACCTGTTACTAACCTTTTTGATTCATGCACTAGGACACCCAAATCCCTCTGCAGCTCCGAGCTCTGCAATCTCTTATCATTTACATAATGAGCTTTCTTATTCCTCCTGCCAAAATGGACAATTTCACATTGGCCATGCTGTGCTCCATTGGCAATATTTTTGCCCAGTCAACTTAACCTACCTATGTCCCTTGTAGCCTCCTTGCGTCCTATTCATAACTTACTTTCCTACCTATCTATGTGTCATCATTAAATACAGCAACCATAGGCAGCATGGTGGCTCAGTGGGTTAGCCCTGTGGCCTCACGGCGCAGAGGTCCAGGTTCGATCCCGGCCTTGGGTCACTGTCTGTGTGGAGTTTGCACATTCCTCCCCGTGTTTGCGTGGGTTTCGCCCCCACAACCCAAAGATGTGCAGGGTAGGTGGATTGGCCATTCTAAATTGCCCCTTAATTGGAAAAAAATTAATTGAGTACTTTTTAAATACAGCAACCATACCTGCAGTCCCTTCATGTCATTTACATACATTATAAAATGTGAAGCACCAGCACTGATCCTTGTGGCACAGCACTCATCACATCCTGCCAACCAGAAAATATCATTCATGCCTACTCTCCTTGTCCTGTTGGGTACAGCCTATCTTCAATCCATGCCAATATGGTACCTCTGTACCATGAGCTTTAACTTTCTGCAATAGCCTTTGATGTGGCAACTTATTAAATGCCGTCTGGAGATCTAAGTGCAGTACATCCACCGGTTCCCTTTTATTCATATCACATGTGACTCCTTCAAAGAACTCTTTATTTTCCTATTTTCCTCTACCTTACTCAACTTTGATAACATCAACAACTGGTATTAATGTAGTGCCTATAATATTCATGAAACATCCCAAAGCATTTCATAGTGTCATTGACTAAACTTGTTGGCCAAATATTGGGATATTGGAACTGGTAACCGAAGGTGGTTGAAGAGGTAGGTTTTATAGAAGAGAAAGAAGTGAAGAGTTTTGGGGAAATAATTCCAGATTTTGTGTCCCATTGAATTAAAGGCATGACTGCCATTCATGGAATGACAAAAATCAGAAATACTCAAGAGGCTAGAATTTGAGGAGTTCAGAGATCTCGGGAGGTTTAGATTTAGAGGAGACTACAGAGATGAGAAAGGCCAAATCCATGGAGAAACATGAAACAAGAATGAGAATTTTAAATCACTTCAAATGTTTGTCATATAATAATTAGGTCAACAATCGCTCTTGCTCTTTTTAGTTAAGCAGCAGTCAGTTAATTTTTCCCCCCATGTCTAAAGGCTTAATGGGCCATAACTTCCACTCAGTGGTGTAAAGTGATGGCTGGAATTACAAGAACTTAAAGTGCACTGACCAAACTCCTGGAATTAGGGGAGTGGGGGTGTGGGTCTGTTCGGGGGAGTGGGATCCGGGTTCTTGCTCATGAGCAGGGGGCGGCGGGGGGGGGGGGGGGGGTGCTCCCGTGGGATGGGAGTTGGGCAGGTTAATTACTCAGGGTGGGTGTTCAGAGTGTGGGGGTTATAGCTTGTGAGGCTTGGTTTGGGTATTTTAAATAGTTATGCTGAAGTCAGAAATGGTTTCTTTCCTCCTAACTCTTTCAGAGTAACCGTTGATGTGAAACTGGTAGTTCCATCTGAATTTAGCGATTTTAAATCACTTTGACGAACGGTTCGCAGCACAGCATAATTGTCCAGGCAACATTAGCACTTCTTTTTTTTTAATTTAGAGCGTCCAATTCATTTTTCCAATTAAGGGGGCAATTTTAGCGTGGCCAATCCACTTACCCGGCACATCTTTAGGTTGTGGGGGAGTAACCCATGCAAACACAGGGAGAATGTTCAAACTCCTCATGGACGGTGACCCAGAGCCGGGATTGAACCTGGGACCTCGGCGCCATGAGGCAGCAGCGCTACCCAGTTCGCTGCCCAACATTAGCACTTCTGAGCAATGCTGCGTGAAACCTTCCCATGGAACCTCCGAGAGGGATTACCTTGTGCATCTTTTGGGTACTCTCCAAATCCGATACTGGGGAGCCAGGAGTTACTAAGTTGTTATTTATTTGATGGTTGCTGGATTTCACGGTCGCTGACTTTGTTGTACATATTTGCAAAGCAGAGATTGTTTTGGGCCTCGTTGCAATTCCTTTCTGGTGTATTTTGAAACTGCCGCTTGTATATATGTGTTTTTTTTAATTTTACTTTGCCCTGTCTTTAAAAGATAATTTGCATTTCTTGTTTCAATGACGGCATTATGTCTTTTTACACCCGTTTGTTGTGCCAATTAGCAAAGCAATCAGAATGGATGTGACATCTGCTGAATTTTAGCCTGCAGTTAAAAGTATAAAATAGAGAGCAAATCCATTCAAAGTAGTCACAACATTCGAAGTAATTTCATTTAGAGAGCCAGTTAGATCAATGGAATGTAAAACTTGGTTTAACTGCTGAATTAACTCTGTTCAGGTCAATATGCATGAAATTCACCCATTATCTTTTGTTTGAAAAATCAGTCTGTCCAAAATTGCCTTTGGAAACTGTTAGCAGATATGCTGCAAACTGAGAGCACCTTGGTTCTTATCCTGCAGTTGTCAGTATGTTCATATGCCACAGTAGTGACACTTCAGTCAGCAATCTATCCATAGCAGGTTGGGAATTTGAGATAAACTTCCATGCTCAATGACTGAGGAAGATGCTATTCTTTTGATGCTTCCTTGGTTTTCCTGGTCACTGTTCTGTATTTGAGAATTATTCATTTCTTGGCTTCAATCCAAAGAGAATAGGTCGAGGAGCAATGCCACTTATATTCAGGGCAGACAGCCAATGTATGAAAACTCATTTGTTAACTACATGAATTCCCGGAGTGTGCATGAGATGGGGTTTGGAGCAGTAAAATGAGCATCCATTAGGGATCAGCTATTTTGTATTTCAGGTTGGGCAATGTGAAAAGTATAATTAATTATCTTGCTGTAAAGGAGCATTTTGAACTAGTTACCATAACATGTGGGCAGCAAGGTAGCACATGCTGTGGCTGCACAGTGCCAGGGTCCTAGGTTCGATTCCCCGCTGGGTCACTGACTGTGCGGAGTCTGCATGTTCTCCCTGTGTCTGCGTGGGTTTCCTCCGGGTGTTCCGGTTCCTCCCACAGTCCAGAGATGTGCAGGTTAGGTGGATTGGCCATGCTAAAGTTGCCCTTTGTGTCCAAAAAGGTTAGGAGGTTTATTGGGTTCCGGGGATAGGGTAGAAGTGAGAGCTAAGTGGGTCGTGCGGACCTGATGGGCCGAATGGCCTCCTTCTGCACTGTATTTCTATGATAAAATTTTGCATAAAGTTTGAATGCAATATAGTTCATTCTGAAATGACAGTCTTCAATCTGAAGAAAGGAAATAGTGAAGTTATGAAGGAAAGTTGGCTACAATGAATTGGTAAGCTACAAAAAGTTTTTGACAGGCACAGGCTGGTATTAAAAAAAATGGCACAACAGATAATTATTTCAGGCAAAGACGCCCAAAGGGAAAGTAAATCCCCATGGCAAATGAAAGAAGGTAAAGACTGCATAAATCAAAGGAAGTGCTCAGAAAAAACTGATGAATCTGGGGATTGGGATAATTGTAACCCAGCATGGAGACCAGAAACTGATTAAGAAAGGGAAAAGAGAATAGTGACTGCAAACGCAGTGAGGAGCATAAGGTGGACTGCAAAAGCTCTTCAGGTATTTGTGAAGGAAACTTCAGCTAGAACAAATGTGGGCCTAGCACAGGTGGGGATAGGAGAATGTATAGTGAAGACTAGAGGAATGACAGAGAAATTAAGCAGTTTTTTACATCTGTCTTCACTGAAGAAAATCTCTCAAAGTCTCTGCAACTAAGGAACTTGGAAACCCGAAGACCAGCAGAAATGAGTATTAGTGAGGAAGTGGTAAAATCCCTACAATGCAGAGGAGGCCAGTTGGCCCATCGAGTCTGCACCGGTCCCTGGAAAGAGCACCCCACCCAGGCCCATACCCTCCAGCTTGCCTGTAACCCAGTGACCCCACCCTACATTTTTGAACACTGAGGGCAATTTAACATGGCCAATCCACCTAACTTACACATCTTTGGACTGTGGGAGGAAACCGGAGCACCCGGGGGAAACCCACGGAGACACGGGGAGAATGTGCAAGGCTCTGCACAGACAGTGACCCAAGCCAGGAATGGAACCACGGACCCTGGAGTTGTGAAGCAACTGTGCTAACCACTATGCTACCTTGCTCAGTGTGAGACAGCAGTGGTAACCATCGTGCCACCATGCTGCCCAAGTTCTTTTCAAGTATATGAAATGTTGGCTGGATTAAAGATTGATCCTTTATACCAGATCAGCTTCATTCCCCAGTGTTAAACGAGGTGACTAGAGCGATTGTGAATGGATTAGTGGTTGTCTTGCAAGACTCAATTGATCTGGAAAAGTTTCTTTGGATTGAAGTAGCAAATGTTACCCCCACTGTTTAAGAAGGGAGGAAGGTGGAGTATGGACAACTACAGACCTGTTAGTTTGATGTCAGTTGTAGGGAAAATGTTGGAGTTTGATCATGCTTACTGAAATTAAAAAATATTGGTAAAATAGGTAAAACTGACAGATTCAACTTGGATTTATGAAAGGGAAATCATTTTGAACAACTTGCCGAGGATATTACTGTAAGCACAGTGGATGCGGTGCTTTGGATTTTCTGAAGGTTTTTGATGAGATCTCACACAGGAGGTTCGGAAATAAAATTGAGTGAATCAGATTTGGGGAAAATATGTTGAAAAGGACTGCGAATTGGTTAACTAACAGAAAGCCGAGAATAGGAATAAATGGATCATTCTCAGGATGGCAGGCTGTTACTAGTTTGGTAGAGCAAGGAACAATGCTAGGTCCACTTCTGTTCATAATTTCCATAAATGATATGGGGACCAATAATATTTCCAAATTTGCTGAGGACCCCATCGGTTTTGAGGGAGGCTTGAAAATGGCACATGGAATACCATGTGAACACCTGCAACGTTCAAATATTTCCCCCCCGCCACTTTTGGCGGGGGGCGGAAATATTTGAACATGCAGGTGTCCTAAGGGGCCAGGTGTCCTTATTCACGAGTTACTGTCTGTGGGCCAAGGAAGAGTACAAACTGCTGAATTGGCTAGAAGTAAGTGATCTGAGCAGAAAACCTTTGCAGTAAAAATGCTTTCACCATGTGCTTCACTATTTCTATGCACTTCAACTTTAAGTACCATTCGAAAACTCAGTAGCAGGCTGGTAGAAATCAATCCGCAACTACCCTGTAAGTATGTTCCATTTGAATATTGCTGCTGAATGCATGTTCAGCTGTGCGAGGTTAGAAAGGCCATTAGTCAGACCTTGGTGTTTAGAATAGTATCCCTAACTGATTGACAACATAGGAACATCGGAAAATGGGAATTGGGAGTAGAAGTAGGCAATCTGCCCTTCCAGCATATTAGGCTACTCTGCCTACTTTCAGTGCATGCCTCAAACCCTTGCACTAACACCTTACCAAAATGGCGTCTGGAACAGCCCACACCAAAAATGTGCTTGTGCTGTTCAGAAAAATGTGCTTGTGCTGTTTTGCCCTCAAAATGCCAGCCATATTGCTGAATAAACAGGTGATCTGGAGCCAAATTTTGTGATCACAGGATTTGAGACGATTGGTAAAAGAATGAGGAGAGATGAAGATCTTTCTTTTTGCACAATGAGCTCTGATCTGGAATGCACTACATGAAAAGATAATTGAATCTAAACATGAAAAGGAAACATTTTCATGGCTGCATAAAAGAGCAAGGAGTGGGACTAATTGGTGTCTGTTTAAGGAACAGGTACAGACATAAGGATTGAGTGGTGCTCCCAGGCTGTATGCTCCCATGATACTGGATGTAGACAGCAGGTCCAATCAAACTTTCTGTCTTTGGATGCTTCTGCTAAATATTTCCAACATCGGGTATTATCATGTGAGAATTTTGAAAGAAAGACTTGCATTGATATAGTACCTTTCATGACCACTGTACATTCCAAAGCACATTATAGGTCCATTTAAGTACTTTCAAAGTATAGTCCAGAGAAGTGCAGTAGTTTACTTATACACATTTGCAAAATCCCTTAATCTGGAGGCCAGGTGGAGGTCTTGGTTTAACATCTCGTCTGAAAGATGGCATCTCTGATAGTGGAGCATTCCCTCAGTACTGCATTGGAGTGTCAGCCTAGGTTGTTGTTTACAAGCCTGGAGTGGGTCTTGAACCCACAAACCATTTGTTCGGTGGTGAGATTACGATGGCTTTTAGCAAATGGCACTTTCCGCCTCTGAATCAGAAGGTTTTGGAAACATGAGCAGAAAAATGTAGGTTAACTAAATTAGTTTCAGCCATGCATTTATGATGGTACTGGATGCAGCCAGTTATTCAATCTACCATCTGTTTATCTAATCCACATTGTCAAAACTGTCTGAAACATCTGTATTGTAAAATCCTCCAGGGTTCTTAGCTTCTGTACCTTTACCAAATCTGGAATGCCATTCACTAATATTGAAGGCTAATTGCTTAGTCCCTGGTAGAATCTGTCTTTTTGTTATCCCCTACACATGCAAACTATTGATTTATATGGTCAATCAAGTTTTTTTTAAAATTTAGAGTATCCAATTATTTTTTCCTATTAAGGGGCAATTTAGCGTGGCCAATCCACCTAGCCTGCACATCTTTTGGGTTGTGGGGGCAAAACCCACGCAAACATGGGGAGAATGGGTTGTGAATCTATGGAATTCCTTGCCCAGTGAAGCAGTTGAGGCTCCTTCATTACATGTTTTTAAGGTAAAGATAGATAGTTTTTTGAAGAATAAAGGGATTAAGAGTTATGGTGTTCGGGCCGGAAAGTGGAGCTGAGTCCACAAAAGATCAGCCATGATCTCATTGAATGGCGGAGCAGGCTCGAGGGCCAGATGGCCTACTCCTGCTCCTAGTTCTTATGTTCTTATGAATGTGCAAACTCCACATGGACAGTGACCCAGATCCGGGGTCGAAACTGGGACCTCGGAGCCTTGAGGCAGAAGCGAACCCACTGCGCCACCGTGCTGCCCATAGTCAATCAAGGTTAACCAGCATGTCACAAAATAAATAAGTATTCAGACCACTAGCCATTTATACTGTCACATCACAAAAAAAGGTTAATCTGTACAGGGATGAAGCTGAGTTCTAACATTTCAAAATGACTGCTGGATGGCAGGCGGGCACATGGGACTTAGTCCTAGTTGATAGGTGATAAAAGTGTGTATGTAGTTATTTTGAATTTGTAGTTACTGCAAAATGTTACCTGTCTATTATGTATTGAGAAATATTCAGCTATTGTTGATGGTGCTGTACTGCACGTGTTAGAAGTCCTTGAGGGAAATTGTATATCAATTTAAGATCTGTAGGAAGAATGAGTTTATTCTATCTACTGCAGAAAAAACCACAATACAGAGAGAGGAAAATGATTGTTGCAATGACTTCTGAACAGTATCTGTTTAAAATGGAATTTGACGTTGTATGCCATAAAAGATGTCCAGTGGGTCTGTCTGTGACAAAGCCTGTTCATTTCAATCAGCACTTTGAAGAGACAAATCTGTCACTTTTGGACAAATAAAATGCCATCTTAAGGCTTTTAAAAGATTTGGGGTGTAAATTTGTCTTGGGCAATAACAGACAATGGGGCTCTGTTTTAATGCCAATGGAATATAAAGTTTGGCTGAGAGCAAAATGGGTCTGTGAATTCACTGTCACCTTTTTGTTCTTTTATTTATTCATTGGACGTGGGTTTTGTTGTCTTCTGTCAGCTTGCTGTTGCAATGATGTGGACAGGACATCTGGTTGTGTAACTGGAATGATGATTTATTGGCAAACACGTGGAAAGATAATTTACAGATAAAGTTACTTCAATTCTCCTGGAGCAACTCTGTGTGACTATCCTTTTGTACATCCTTCTGATAGTTCTATGCACTGATATGCAATTATATACATTTATGTGTGCATGCATAGCACCACAGGCGTCACATTACCCACCCTTATTTCCTTATAAAGTTGGTGGTGAGTTGCCTCCTTAAGTATTTGAGTTTATAAGATTCTCAGGAGGCATGACAGGGGGAGATGGTGAGAGATTGTTTTCCCATTGTGAACGAGTCTAGGACCAGAGAGGATAATTTTGGAGCATTTAGGACAGAGATGAAGATGTATTTCTTCCCAAGAGGTTAATGTTTTTTTTACTTTTGAGGCTGGATTGTTAAGTATGCTCAAGGCTGAGATAGACAGATTTTTAATCAGTAAGGGAATCGAGGATTATGGGGATAAGGTGGGAAAGTGGATTGAGGATTACCAGATCAGTCATGATCTCATTGAATCGTGGAGCAGACTCGCTGGGCTGAATGGGCGGCTTCATCAGTTCCTGCACCTTGTGAGACGTTTGCTAGGCCACTCCAAAAGCCAGTTATGAGTCAACAATGTTGCTATGGGGATGGTGTCACTTATCAGTCAGACCAGGTTACAATAATAGATTTTGCTCAGGTTCATGGACCAGGTGGGTTTTTGAGACAATCCTGTTGTTTCAGTCATCATTACTGATGCTCGCTTTTATTCCACATTTATTAATTAATTTAAATTCTGCTGTGGTAATTGAACACCTTTCTCTAGGTCAGGGATGTCAAACTCAAATACACCGTGGGCCAAAATAAAAAAATCGGGACAAGTCGAGGGCCGGACTGGTTCAATGTTTTTTTTGCAAAACTTATTGAAATGAACTTATTGAACCTGGAACTAATAAAGCTTAGGTTATTGCCTATAAAAACAACATTAAATATTAAATAAATAAAAAAATTAGTTGCATTTATTTCTTATTGCTTTATCTGGAGCTTTTCCAGAGTAATTTCTAATGAAAACATTTTTCCACAGGCCAACACTTTGTGATTCACACTAGTCTAAGCCAGATACTTGACATCTCATCTTGGATGCAAGTTCATCAATGTTGGAGTCAGGCTCTGAGCTGAGGAAATCCTCAGGATTGAGTGAAGGTGTTCATCAGAAAGACGACTCCTGTGTGATGTTTTGTTTATCTTCATCAAAGAGAACAGTTGTTCACACAGGTATGCGCTGCCAAACATAGAGAGCATTTGAGCAGCTTGGTTACGCAGCTGAGGCATTGTGTTGGGGATGAAACGTAGAAACTGTGCAGCACCCACCGAGTCATACTTTGCCTTGAGTGTGTCACTACATTGGAGTTCAATCAGCTCCATTTGTATATTGGTTGGTGCGCTTTCCACGTCAGCTGCAAATGGATTACTGAGCAGTTCAAACCTCCTTTTTTTGGGCTTCAAAGTCGGCAAATCGCCGTGTGAAGTCGGCACTAAGTTTTTCAGCAAACTGTGCACGTGGGAACACTGCGGTAGAGACCTGCTCTTTCATAATTTGGCAGCACGGAAAATGGCTCAGGTTTTCTTGCTGCATCTGCGTCTCCCACAGGCGTAGCTTAGTTTTAAAAGCCCTCACTGCAGCGTACATGTCTGTGATCACATGGCCCCGCCCCTGAAGCTGTAGGTTGAGCGCGTTGAGATGGCTCGTGATGTCACACTTCACAAAGCAACTTTTTATCCCGGAGTTCTGTTGTGTCTTTCCCTTTGCTTTCCATGAATTGACAGATCTCCTCACGCAACTCGAAACATCTTTTCAGCACTTTTCCTTGACTTAGCCATCGCACCTCTGTGTGATAAGGCAAATCATTATATTCTGAACCTAACTCCTCCAGAAACGACTTCAACTCGCGGTGATTTAAACCTTTGGCTCTTATGAAGTTAACTGCACGTGTTATGATGCTCATTATATGTTCCATTTTCAAGGCTTTGCCACACAACGATTCTTGGTGTATGATGCAGTGATAAGCTGTCAGCTCACCTGCGCCGTTTTCCTCCCGCATCTTCTCCCGGATTCTGCCCACCAATCCACTCTTTTGACCGCACATCGCGGGCGCTCCATCTGTCGTCAGTCCCACAAGTTTATTCCAAGGCAGCCTCATTATATTTACACATCTGGATACCTCTTCAAAGAGATCTTTTCCAGTAGTTGTGCCATGCATTGATCTTAATCCCAAAAGTTCCTCTGTTACACACAGACTTGAGTCCACTCCACGGATGAAAATTGACAATTGGGCAGTATCAGAAGTGTCCTTGCTCTCATCCACAGCAAGGGAATATGCGTTGAAATCACTTTCCTTTCCCACCAACTGTTGTTGTAGATTGGTGGCAAGCTCACGTACACGGTCGGCAATGGTGTTTCTGCTCAGGCTCACATTTGAAAAGGCTTGCCTTTTATCTGGACACACGACGTCGCAAACTTTAATCATGCAGTTTTTAACAAATTCTCCCTCGGTAAAGGGCCGAGCTGATTTAGCGATCTCTGCTGCCACAATAAAACTAGCCTTTACAGCAGCCTCACTTTGTGATTTGGCCTTTGTGACCATAGCCTGCTGTGACGCCAGACTTCTTTTCAACTCTTCTACCTTCTGGAGCTTCTGTTTCTTGTCCAGATGCTTGTACTTGTCGTAGTGTTTCGTTTCATAGTGTCGTCTTACATTATATTCTTTGAATACAGCCACACCGTCTCCGCACACAAGACAAACAGGTTTGCCCTTTATATCCACGAACATATACTCTGCCTCCCATCTGCCTTGAAAACCCCTGTTTTCTAAGTCCACCTTTCGTTTAGCCATTTTTGGGGTGAGGACTAGCTAAAAGTTGACCACAGATGACTAGCGCTAAAAGGATGCTGATGAGAGAGTGGGGCAAGCGCGAGCAACGCACTGGCAATGTATTGTGGGATTTGTAGTATTAGTGGTGGGGCAATATACCGGCGGACCAGCTCTAATAGAAAAAAAATGTATTCATTAATGATATTCCGGAAATAAACCAGGAAACCGAATAAACACTGAAAACCCTGAAAACCTGATATCTGAATAAACGCGGCATCAGCCATATCATACGCCATAGGCGCTTCAATTGCTGGGGTCAGCTTTAATAGTAATTAGATATTATCTCGCGGGCCAAAGATAATTCCACCGCGGGCCGGATTTGGCCCGCGGGCCTTGAGTTTGACATATATGCTCTAGGTCATTCTTCCAGGAACATACCAGAATGTCATTATTCCCCAAGATACATTTGTACCCGTTTGTACTTTGTGGCGTTAAGAAGAAATAAACAAACAGCAACATACTATGGTAACATCAGGCCTGAATATTTATAACTGTCCACTTTTTTGGGGGGGAGGTGGGGAGGAGGTGGAAAGAGTCCACTAGAACAGCATTCCTCTGTTGAAGATTCTTCAACTATTTGCCTTTAATTAGTTTGCACTTGTGTCACCTTGTCTTACTCTAATGGTTTACTTGAGAATAACTTTGTACCTAGTATGAACAAAGAAAAGTAAAGAACAGGATCAGGCCCTTTGGCCCTCCAAGCCTGCGCCGACCATGCCCATCAAAACTAAAATCTTCTACACTCCCGGGATCCATATCCCTCTATTCCCATCCTATTCATGTATTTGTCAAGATGCCCCTTAAACGTCACTTTCGTCCCTGCTTCCACTACCTCCTCCGGCAGCGAGTTCCAGGCACCAACTACCCTCTGTATAAAAAATCTTGCCTTATACATCTCCTCTAAATCTTGCCACTCGCACCTTAAAACTATGCCCCCTAGTTATTGACCCCTGCACCCTGGGGAAAAAGTCTCTGACTATCCACTATGACTATGCCCCTCATACCTCTATCAGGTTGCTCCTCAACCTCCTTCATTCCAGTGAGAACAAACCAATTTTATTCAACCTCTCCTCATAGCTAATGTCCTCCATACCAGGCAACATCCTGGTAAATCTCTTCTGCGCCCTCTCTAAAGCATCCACATCCTTCTGATAGTGTGGCGACCAGAATTGAACACGATACTCCAAGTGTGGCCTAACTAAGGTTCTATACAGCTGCAACATGACTTGCCAATTTTTATACTCAATGCCCCGGCCAAACATGCCGTATGTCTTCTTGACAACCTTCTCCACCTGTGTTGCCCCTTTAAGTGACCTGTGGACCTGTACACCTAGATCTCTCTGACTGACTGTCAATACTCTTGAGGGTTCTACCATTCACTGTATATTCCCGACCTGCATTAGACCTTCCAAAATGCATTACCTCACATTTGTCAGAATTAAACTCCACCTGCCATCTCTCTGCCCAAATCTCCAAACGATCTAAATCCTGCTATATCCTCTGACAGTCCTCATCGCAATCCGCAATTCCATCAACCTTTGTGTCGTCCGCAGACTTACTAATCAGTTTTATGAAAAATTGTTCATTTCTGGTTGACTCATTTAGTATGTAGATTGCTTTCAACTCTTAACATGTGAAATTATCATCTGGAAAATAAAAAAAACAAACAGAAAATGCTGGCAACACTGCAGGTCAGATAGCATTTGTGGAGAGAGAAACAGAGTAAATGCCGAGATGGTTGCTGCCCTGATATTGGGCGTGATTCTCCGCCCCCTACGACGGGTCGGAGAATAGCGGGAGGGCCTTCCCGACATTTTTCCTGACCTTCCCGCTGTTGCACGTTTTACTTGAGTGTATTACGCGTTTTATTGGCGTGTATTAACATGCCTCCGTTTAAAGGCCGTGTGCTTAACACTACTACAGCTCTGTGTATGTAATTCTGCTCGGAGTCGCCAGGTGCCGTATTTAGACACCTCACAAATATATCAAGGTCAGGTTCAAAGTAATAAATCTGTACACCGATTAGTAAGTTCAAACGATTGATATTTATTATAACAAATATAATAAATGCACATGCATACGCTAAAGACTAAGTTACTTCTAAACTAAACAACTAAAATACTTATCTAAAACAGGAACAGGCAAGGGCAGGGAGCGAGGCCTTCGTCCCGTTCTTGGTCTGCAACTCTCAGAAAGTTAGAGGTCATCAGGGTCTAGCAAGTCTGGTTCATGTAGCGAGCGTCGTGGTGAAACTTACAGTTCGATGGCTGGTGGCTCAACGGCTGGTGATGGAACTGGAGTCAGGATGCGATGTATCAGCAAGCGATGAAGACAGCAGAGAGCCGGAGCCAAACAACAGCGGAGCCGGAGCCAACAGAACGGACCATGTGCGGGGTCTACTTTTATAGGTCCCCCCAAAGTCCGTGCCTCTTCGGGGCGGTCTCTACCTGCTGTATATCGATTGGGTCTTCTCCCAATCGATATTTTCCAAACCCCCCAATCTGAGGGTCGCTTCTCGATGGGTGGGGCGGTTTCTATGGTGCTTTGTGATGGATACTTATGGTGCCGTTTCGTCTGGGCGTCCACTCAAAGTATAGAATTCAAACCCAAATGTTTCTATTGTGTGGGCCTAGATCTGGATCACCTCATTACTATGCAAATCGTTGTTGCCATTTACACCTTTAGCTGAGATTCTGCACCTGGCCATAAACTGGTTTCTGTACGTGCAGAATGCTAATTAGCCTTCTGCAAACTGCTTGTCCTTGCTAAGACTGTTTTCTCCCTGCAGCCTTAGCAGTTCTCCATTTTTGTAGCCCAGTGTCCATCTTAGGTGGCTACACCGCTATTCTCCCCCCCCCCCCCCCACCCCCCCCCCCCCCCCCCCCCCCCCACGGCCGCTCCATGACACGAATCGCTGCTCGCCATTTTTTTACGGCGAACAGCGATTCTCCCCTATCCGATGGGCCGAGTTCCCAGGTCTTTACGGCCGTTTTAACGAACGCAAACACACCTGCTCTGACCGTTCATGAAAACGGCCGCAAAGTTCCGTTCCCGACAACCATGGCACCGATTGGCATGGCCGTGCCAAGGGTGGCATGGGCCCGCAATCCGTGGGCACCGATCGCGGGCAGCGGGTCCGAAACCCGCGCACACTTTGTTCCTCCGCCGCCCCGCTAGATCAGTCCACGGGGCGGCTGAGGGGCATGACAGCCCGCGCATGCGCTGGTTTGACGCACATGAGTGATGACATCATGCGCGGGTTGGAGCCGTCCAATTCGCGCATGCGCGGCTGACGTCATCGAGCGCGTCAGCCGCCGTGACCCTTGGCGCGCGGGCTTAGCGACGGTCGCTAAGCCTGCGATGCCGTGGTTCACGGGGCCCCGCTGCTAGCCCCGACCGGGGAGGAGAATCTAGTCCCGGGAGGGGGCGCGGAGGCTGCCGTGAAATACGGCCAGTTTCACGGCATCCTTTACGACTCTCCGCATTTGCGGAGAATCGCGCCCATTGTGCTCAATTCTGCATTGGCAACCTGAACATGGCTTTGGTCAGAAGTCACTCCAGATTGTCCCGTGAATGGCCGATTTAAGAAACCATCCTCCAGGAGTCAAGTCCAAATTAGTGTCCGGGAGTGCAAACAAAGTGGAAAACTTAATCAGGGGGCCTGTTACGACATCCGGCCATCCCCCTGGGGAGGAGTGAGTGTTGCTTAGACAGGCAGGAATCTGCGAGGGTGCTGATAAATGGTGACTTTCTCTTAAAAATCCCTTGTGGCCACAACTTTCAGATGTACATTGTGGAGTAGGAATTGGTGTCTGTCCACAGGGTGGCCTGCATTCGCCACTGCGGCTCTGTGCTGGATTGATGGACAGGAAGCACTGATGGCTGCTGTCACCAGGAGGCTTCTTCCAATTCACTTTTGGTTTGCTACCTCAGCGAGACCCGGGACGGGGGCAGACAACATTGGGAAGATCCCATGTCAGCAACATCTCAGCCCCGGTGATGATGACAATTGACTACCTGCTGCTGTTGGTCAGGTAGCCTTTGCTGTGTTCACCCATCCTCTGGCAAGATCACTTGAAGGCAGACATGTGTCAGGTAGCCGACCCAATGTGTTAGTTGCAATCTTTCTTCCAATCCCGTCTCTTTGGGGCCAGGTAAATTTAATGTTCAAGGTCAATGATTTTTCATCACAACTGGAAAAAGGTGAGATGTGACATGCTTGAGGCGAGCAGGGTGGCAATACCAAACAGGAAAGGTCTGTGCAGGGGTGTAAAACAAATAAATGGCAATGGGGATAATGGTGGAAGGCAGAAGGTGATAATAATAGGAACAATTAAGAAACAAAAGATGGGTTTGGAGGACGTCTAAATTGTCAAGCAGAATCATCACCAACAACTACCATTCCCTCTATGACACCCTGGTTCACAACCGACTTTCCTTTCCAATGTGGAGGAGACTGCTATGTGAAAAATGAACATCATCTCTCAGTTCACTCACTGGACCGTTGTAGCGAATTAAAATGACAGGCGGCTGGAAACTCTGGGTCACATGGAGAGGAGACGTTCTCCAAAGTGGCCACCTGGTCTACCTTTGGTCTCCCCAATGGAGAGACGCCCACACACGATCCATGAATACAGTATATTACATTGAAAGAAATACAAGTAAATTGCTGGTTTACCTGTAAAAAAAAAAAAATGTTTGAAGTCTTGGATAGTGCGGAAATAGGCGGTCACCTCTCTTTTCAATTCTCTGCTTCACTTCAACTATGACCTCTCAGTCGTCTGCCCCCTAAACTGCTTTAAAGCTCAAACTGCAGTTCATATTTTTGAATAATCACTTTGCAGCCTTTTGAACTCAATAATTTCATAAACATGTTATTTGTCCCCATTTGGTTTTTGGACTGTGGCTTGGTAATGACTTGATTTTTATTTCATTTACACATTGCATCATCATTTGCCATTCAATCTCTTTCTTCTTCCACCCTATTGACCGTTCTCATGTTCCTCCTTTTTATCCTGCTTTTGTGCTTGGTTAAAAACTGTTCCCTTATTCTTCCAGTTCTGGTGAAAGGTCATCAGCCTGAAAGGTTAACTTTGTTTCTCTCTCCACAGACACTGCCTATTTGCTGAGTAAGTGTATCAGTGTTGTCTGATTTTATTTCCCATTTCCAGAACAGTGTTTTGTTTTTGGATCATTTGTTAAAGGTCTTTTAGTGCTCGCGTCAGTGCTTAGAAATGCTGCACAAAAAGTTTTATTAGCGGTTAGACAATTATAATACCAGATATTACAGCCAATGATCAAAAATGAATGCTTTATTGCACAAAAATGCAAATGAATAGAGGAAGAATGTTAAACAGAGGATTGAATCAGATTATTTAAAAGCTTTGGATGATTCGAGCAATGAGCTGCATAATCCCTGAAGAATTTTCTTGCATTGAGGATAGGAATATGGCAGAACCAATTGATCCTGTGTAATTAAATCCATATCAAGCATGACAGAGTATTAAAAATTGTGGAGACATGACTATGCTGTGCAACGATCAATGCAGACTGAGAACATAAAATAGAACCAGGAAAAAAAGCAACCATCCCGTTCCATGTGCTGTTAACTACCAATCTCCCTTATCATTAAGCAACACTTTTCTAAGTGTCTGTCTCTTTCCCTGTCATGTCATGTAAATCAAACAAAACTTTGAACACAAAAACAAAATATTAAAGTAATGAATATCGCAATGAAAAGGCCCTTGACCTGAAACACAAGCACTGTTTTTGTCTCTGCAGATTGTGCCAGGCCTGTTGAGCATTTCTACACTTACTTAAAACTTCTGAATTCTGATCTTGCCTCACATTTTACATTACAAAAGATCAATGTAATGAGGAGAGGTATGTCACCCATCCAGGAAAAATTGATGATCTCCCCTAACACCACATCCATTTTGGTTTTATCAAGTGATTCCAGTATTTTGCCTCCAGAGTCCTATTAAGAAACCTGTGCCCACCTTTTGATCTCTTGTGTGAAAAATCTCCTGATAACGCCACCATTTTTGTTAACCTGAGCTCCTTGTCTTAGTGTCATGTTAATTTTAGGGAGTGTTCTCCATTTACTCTTCATTTACAGTAAAGTCTATTCTGTATCTTTAAGATAGTTCTTCTTACTGATTGAATTCAAGGTTAAAAAACCCATGTTTGTTCAATCCTTCCTCACATCTTCGTTTTTGATGCTGGACTAATGCTGGGAATCAATATAGTAGCTCATCTCTCTATTGCCTTCTGAGGTGGTTCACCCAAATGGACGTGGTGCCTAAGGTGCAGTTTGACCAGAACACTACAATGGCCAGTGACTTTGTGATTCCCAGTGTCCGATTTGGGGAGTACCCTAAAAATGCATTGGAGATTCCTTCTGTGACGTTCCCAGGTAAGGTTTATGCAGCAATTGTCCAGAAGTGCTAACTTATCCTGGACAATTGCACTGCGTCGGGAACCATCACCAAGCAAATTAAATCATTAACTTTGGATGGTTATGCTAATGGTTACTCTGAAATCAAATCAAAGTACATCTAACTTCAGTGTAACTATTTTAAAACTCAGACTGAGCCTCACATGGGACAAACCTTCTCCCTGGCTTGTTATTTTCAAAGTACCTTTTACAGCTGGTGCTGTAAAGAAGGGAGCATGTCTTCTTTCACTCAAGTGGAAAGCGCTGCACTGCCTGAATCTCAGCTGGCCAGGGTCAGGAAGATCGGACAAGACAGACATTTGTGAATGTTAGTACAGGTAAGTGGGTTCAGAGTGGAACTCCATTGCTGAGGAAGTTATGGCCCAAAATTGCTGCTGCGACCACTTTCACTACTATTTATTATAGCACCGAAAGCTCTGAAAAAACGTTCTAAGGCAGTCCACAGTGGAACAAATCATTGAAACAAAATATTAATTTGCTCAGTATTGATTCAAGGAGGACCTTGGTCAATAATGATTTAAGGAGGACCTGAAAGGAGGCAAGGGAAATGGAGAGGTGGACAGGCTGATGTAGAAAACTCCAGAACCTGGAGCTTATACGACTGAGGATACTGTGCCAATGGTGAATGAAAAGAGAGGAGGATGCACAAGATGTTGCATGGGCTGCATCCATCAGAAACCATCTGTTTCTACCTACTTTTTCGCCTTACTTCACAAATTAAAATCAGAAACAAGGAGGTGCCACATTCATAACTATCAATAAACGTCCAATGATATCATATAGATCCTACCATGATTTTACCTGTGCAGATCAAAAGTCTAATTTAATACTGAATTCTCAGAGTAATGTTTAGTGACATTGGCTTCCCAAAATGCTGTGTTAATATTAATAAATAACACACGGGCATGTACGAGATTTGGGGCAGATGGTAAGGGGAAATCATTTTTAACGTGGAGCGTCTGTGCAGCTCTGAAGAGTTAGTGGGCGGGATTCTCCTGACCGCCAGCCTGGTTTTCGGGCACGGTTAGCCCCCGCCAGCAGCGGGATTCTCTATTCCCACAGCCGGCCAATGGGATTTCCCATTGTGGCCACCCCACAGGGTTGGATAACCCAAGGGCATGGGTGCGCCTCGGCGAAATGGAGGATCCTTCCGGATGAGAATCCCGCCCAAAGCAACGATTATGACCATACTTAAAAATGAGTGAATGAACATAGGGAATGAAAACAGGACAGGCCTATGGGACTGCTAGATGTGAGGAATATATACACCAACACAGCCTGGCTGGGTGGAATGGCTTTTAATTGTTGTGCAAGAGGAAATGAGGTTTAATTTTACCTTTCAATCTGCCTATTTCAAAGACTAAATATATTTTATATTTTCTCCATTCAAGCCACTGTTGCATTTTTCAGTATGAAAACAGGAAATGTTGGAAATACATAGCAAGACATTCTTGAAAAGCACCTTGTTTTGTTTCTCTTTTCAGTTTTCATGAAGAGTCTCTACAATAATAGTCTCTCTTTTTGCTGTGACAGATTTCCGACATATTTCCAGACATTTTCTGTTCTCTTTTCATCCTTTATTGTATGTGTCCCATTGTATATTTGCTGCAGGGTGTAAGCTAAAACGGTGACTAAGAAACAATTTCTTTAATCTGACCGCTGATAGCTTGTCATTGTCATAGGTTTCGCATTCATCTTAACAACTGGCTTGTAATCTTTTCACTGAGGCAGTCTGGCTTTGTAGTTGGAGTTGGCTGTGTGTCTGTTATTCTTTGCACCTTTGGGGATATTTATTTGATTGTTTGTAGTTAGTGGATTGAAGATCCATTAAACAAATCTTTAGGAGCTGAATTCAATAGCCCCCAAAATCATATGGGGACCATGAAGGGCGATTAACCCATGCCCGTTAGTGGCAATCTGGCAATATACCAACTTCGTGCTGGCTGCTCAAATCAATGGTTTCAATATCCAACCAGTGTTGTGCTGTCAATTGGATGGGCGCTTCAGTCATAGGGCCAAAATTGAGAGTGGCTAGCACCTTAAACTGGAGCGAAGTAAAGTGAATGCTGGAAAACTAAAAGAAGAACAGAAAATGTGTGTTTGACAGCATCTACAGAGATGACTTAACTGGCTGAATTTTACTGCAGGCCTCAACTTTGGGGCCAGGTTGGCCTGCACTTGCCAGGAGCAAGAGCCATTGAGGTATCCCTGGGGTCCACCCCTAATTGGCTGTCCTGGAGGGGGCCCCAATGCTGCTGCCCGAGAGAGTCTGCAACTCTGGTGCCACAGCTGCCCCACCATCAGGTCAAATATTGTTTGGAATCGGGATGTACATTTATCTGGAGATAAGGTTGACTAAGGTCAACTTTACTGAAATGTTAGCCACCAGCCAACTCAGCAAATAAATCATCAATTAAAGGCAGAGGGTACTGCTCTGCACAAAGGAGCGGACTGATAAAGACCTTAAAATCATCACATAATATTAGAAACAAATTAATGCAAATGCTGGAATTTGAAACAAAAACAGGAAATATTGGGAATCTGAAACAAAAACAGAAAATGCTGGACAATCTCAGCAGGTCTGGCAGAAAGAGTGGAGAGAGAAGGCAGCTAACATTTCGAGTCTGGATGACTCATCGTCAAAGCCACATATTTGCACTAATTCATATTTCTTCTTCATGAGAGGGCCCCTCTCTTGACCAGCCTCTCTAATTCTGCCTCGACCTTAGGCCTGATGGCATATGGCAATGACCTCTGCTTTAAAAATCTTGCTTGGCCTTTGTCCTTAATCTTTAGCTTGGCTGAGATCCCTTTAATTCTTCCCGACTCTCCAAGACAATGGCATGTTTCTTAAAATCTTCGGTAGACCTGTTTCGGACTCCAGCATGAGTTT
The DNA here is from genome assembly GCF_902713615.1 of Scyliorhinus canicula. NCBI lineage: Eukaryota > Metazoa > Chordata > Chondrichthyes > Carcharhiniformes > Scyliorhinidae > Scyliorhinus > Scyliorhinus canicula. Next base: position 132,709,124 of record NC_052155.1, on the reverse strand, counting down.
AACCTCAGTTTAGGTTGATTCTATCCAGCCAGGTTCTCTCCACTAGGGCTGTGTTGCTCGTTCTGTTGAGTGCGCTTTACACTCAATTAGCTCTGTTTTATTACTTAGCTCTAGAGTCAGCAGGTATCCTTATGATACCACCATGAGTTTCAAGTTCAAGTTCATATCAATTACTCTATACACCAATTAGTAAGGTTCAAATCAAAACACGTTTATTAATACACAGTTAATGGCTACTCATGCATACAATACTAAAAGATTAGGCTATTCCTACCACTAACAGGATTAGGCTATTCCTACCACTAACAGGCCAATACTTATCTGGATAAGGGAACCCGCTGGGTCAGGGAACAATGGCCTCTTGCTCGATCCTGAGTCTGCAGGCTTCCAGCTGGTACGGACTAAGGGGTCAGGAGCATCTATCTCGTAGCATGCGTTGACTGGACACTTACTTGATGGTGCAGCAGTTGGCCAGGCCTCTTCTTCTTATGGTCAAGTTCTTCGAGAGCTGCTAAGATGTTCTGCTGGGAGGACCGGCTAAGAGAGCGAACTGACCTTGGGGGCTCTATCTTACAGTCCTCAGGGGCTTCGCGCCCTTTTGGGCGGACCCCGAGCTTACTTCCAATCGATTGGATCCCATACCAATCGATTGGTTTGAATTCCCCAATACTGGGGCTGTTTCCCGATCGTTGGGCGGTCCTTGGGTGCCCGTTTGCTTCTTTTGTCTTGGACTCCTGCTGGCGCCGAGGAGTCTAGCTTTACTTTGATCACCTTTGATTGTTACTATTGTGCCCGGGAATCGCTCATTAATATGGATGGCTGCTGGTTTCGGTGCTGTCTGCTTTCTTTGCAGGCAGAATACACAGGAAAAGTCTGCAAACTGCTTGTTTCTCTGGGATTGTCCAATTTTCCCTGCGTTCCTTGTGTTTCTCCATTTTAACTTGGGAAGTGGCCAACTCAGGTGGCTACAGCTGGATAGTTACCTTTTAATGACAGATAGGGACAAGTTTGCAGCTTGTCCGTTAGTTGCACGTTTCCATTGATACAACCCTCAAGGGCACTACTTCTCCGGTATATGTTTGAACTGTTATCTTTGAAGGTTTTAAGACGATATGTCATAGATTCTGATTTCTGGTACCAATGAAATGGCTGCACCAGTATCCACCTCCATTTTCATCGGTTGTCCATCCAATAAAGGAGTGACCCAGTATTGGTTTGTTGTGTCTGCAATAGTCAGTATGTTCAACAACAGTTTGTTATCTGACTGTGACTCATGCTTTTTTGTGCCATATCTGTATCAAGTGGATACTCTTTCCTCTATTCAATTTTTGATGTATTTGGTTCTTGCTTTTTATAAATCTTCTTTGGAATTTTTTATTTCTTTCTCCAATGTGCACATTTTGTGTGCCATATTTTACCACAGTTCCTGCATTGTGCATCTTTGCATCAGCAGTCTGCTACTGCGTGACCACTTTTTGAACATCGGTGGCAATTTCGAGACTATATCTGTGTTTGTGTCTCAGCCGATATTTTATGTATTTTAATGCTCAAAACTTAATTATTGGGCATCCTTAGCTACTGTTTCCATAGAGGTTGTGACTTGCAAAGCATTCTTTAGGTTTATGTTGCTTACCAGCTTTTTTTGGATAACTTCACTTCTTAACCCACACATCAGTCTGTCTCTAATGGTGTCATTCAGGACATCTCCAAATTCCAGACATCTCCATTAGTATTCTGCAAATTAGCTATGAATTGTATGATTGATTCACCTTCTTGCTATTTGTGTGGAACCTGAACCTCTTGGTGATGACCAAGGGTTTCAGTTAGATATGGCCCTGCAATATCTCCACAATCTCTATTGGTTTTTGAGCCTGGTTTTTCTGGTTGCACCAGACTACATGACATTGAACAAATCCCACCCCCCTACCCCTGCACCATGCTATGGAAAGACAGGATTACTATGTCTGCCAAGATTTTGTTCGCTTAGATAAAGAATTTGAATCTTTCAATGTATGAGTTCCAGCGTTCAGTGCTTTTATCATGTGGTCCCATGGTGTCATTTTACTGTGGGAGCATAAGCACAAATGTACCCAAAGTGTTTGGTCTACCTTGCTTTTTTTACTCTTTCAATCAAAGTAACCCTGAGTTCAGCCCGTTCCTTTCCGAGTTTAAGGAATATCGCAAAACTCCTCTTGCTCTCAATTTACTGCAGGGTATCTGTTAATTTATTTGCTACTCATAGTAGAGGGAGCAAACTTCTGATGCAATCATCCTAAATTGCGTGATCACACTCTTAAAATGATCTTGTTCGAACTATGAACAAATATGATTTCAAAACAACATCCCCTCATTCGACAAACTCTTTTCTAATTTACCAGCTGTAGATAGTGTAAGCATGTACATCCTTACTTTCTCTTTCTTTCCCCCCCCCACACCCCCACCACAACCTTACTCTTGTGCCCATTTCTTTTCAGGTATCCAAGTAGTACTGGCTGACAAGGCAGCAGAGAAATACATGAAGGTGTACTGTCACACACAGCCACCAACTCAGATACTCAAATTATACCTGTGTTAGAGACTAGCACAGAGGCTATTTATGGGATGTGGACATCGCTGGTTAGGCCAAAATTTATTGCCCATCCCTAGTTGCCCTCCAGAAGGCAGTGGTGAGTTGCCACCTTGAACGGCCATTTCTAAATTTGCAGATGATACACAACTTGGAAGGATTATGAATTGTGAGGAAGATAGTGACATCGACTGACAATTAGATGAAATTTAATGCAGAGAAGATTGAAATGATTCATTTTTGTAGAGGAAAATGCAGGGAAACAATATAAAATAAAGAGTACAATTTGAAAAGGGATACAGGAGACGAGGGAGTTGAGTGCATAGTTCATTAGAGGTGGCAGGACAGGTTGAGAGAGCAGTTAATGAAGCATACAGCATTCTAGATCGTAATAATGTGGGCATTCTGTACAAACTGGAGGTTGTTAAACTTGCACAGAACAACGTGCTATCCACAATGCTACTGTGCTGCCCATCGAGGCATTTAAGAGAGAATTGGATAGTTATCTGAAAAGGAGAAATGCACAGGGCAATGGGGAGAATGCGGGGAATGTCATGAGGTAATGGACCAGTGCAGGCCAAGAGGGTCGAATGACTTCCTTCTGTCCTGTAATTATCCTTTAGCTCTATGAAGTTGCCTCCTTGCTCTCATGTGACAGCTTTAACTTGCAGACTATTTATCACCAAATTCCCAACAAAAGGAATCAAGTGAGTACACACACACACACACTCTCATTGATGGTTCCATTTCCCACACCAGCAATTCTTCTGGCCTCACTGAGTAAAATTACCTATTTAGTGCTGAATTATGGATAGTTCTGTGCTGTGCACAAGCACCCAAAGGAACTCGGTTGAGACAACCCAAACTCATTCATTTCAGACCTTACTCCAGGCGACAAGGAAGCTTTTAACTAATTACAGGGAACAATGGATTAGGTTCAAAACGACATTCCAGTTTGAGGACAAAATTCCATCTCTTTGTGGCATCAACTGATCCTTCTATTCATCTTGTTTTACATACATTTTCTGAGGCTATATGGTGCAGATTTGATGTGCCGAATGGCCTCCTTCTGCACTGTATGTTCTATGTTCAAAGTTTTACCAGCTCAGACTGGTTGAGTACAGTCAGTAATTTGCCAATTGCGCACAGCCAAAGGGACGTGCTGTTTAATATGATTTACTAGCTGTTGGGAACACGCCAGCATCTTGTTAGTGCTGAATAACACTCATTACTGCTGCTTAGCAGCAGTGTGAAGCAGCTAGATTCACCTCCTTTTCATATTTTTGAGACACTTGCACTTCCAGGTAATTTGTTCAAAATTTAAAGTGTCATCTTTCGACCCATTGGTGAGTTGGCGCAATATACAGTGAGCAATGATATGCTCAGAGTAGCCATTATCCGACAGGATAGCTTTGATGCACTCTAATTTGGCATCAAGCTTGCACTGAGAAAATGGCTTGGTCACTAATCACGAGGTTGTTGACTAGGCCAATCTTGTGGAACTGTAGGAATCTCCATGCTCTTTGACTCTTTTTCATCGGTGAATTTCAGCACAATTAAGGTGTGTAAGAATTTTTTTTTATACATCTAGAGTACCCAATTATTTTTTCCAATTAAGCGTGACCAATTCACCTAACCTGTACATATTTGGGTTGTGGGGGTGAAACCCATGCAAACACTGGGAGAACATGCAAACTCCACAACGACAGTGACCCAGAGCCGGGATTTGAACTCGGGTCCTCAGCGCAGTGGGAAGCAATGCTAACCACTCTGCCACTGTGCTGCCCTGTATAATAAAACATTCTTAATTGCAGATGCAAGTATAACGAGTGTATTATTTTACATATCTGAGAGATGGAAGGAGGAGGATGTTAAGGGTCAGTCCATCAAAGACCTATTTCTCATGGAAACTGTCAAAGATATTAGAGCTGGGCCGAGAGGGGTTTTCATACCAAAAATGTGGTACAACTGAACACAACTGCCAACGTTGAGTTCATAAGTTTACTGAATACAGATTCAGGCAATGGCAGAGTGGTTCGATCGCTGTGATATATTGACACAATAAAAATGTCTATGCCTTTCTTGAGTGGTACATGAATGAATAGACTAGCAGTTTCAAACCAGCGTGGACACAACATTGCTATCAATATACATGTCCTGAATGGTCTTTGCAGAGATACAGGACTGTTTCACCATATGTGTGGAAAACTGCTTGTAGCAACTTGCACAACCATTTGGTCAGTCATGTTGTGTAGAACGAGTCATAGATAAGATGGGACATAAAGGGACATAATTTGTGTGTGTGTTGGGCAGCCTGTACGTTTCTGGATGTAGTGAACCATGAGGATGAATCCTATCACATGCATTTCTGTAACTTGTTTTCAACAGGGCTGTGCAGTCATGCTTAGCGGTGAGTCCAATGGATACGAATTTGGACCTGTCATTTAAGAATAGTGTGAAAGAGTCCATCGTGTTTATTTTCTTTGTTTCCATTTTTCTTATGTTATTTTGGTCCATGGACTCATAATTGTATAATGTTGTAGAAGACTCGAAGTTGAAGCAGCCTGCTTGTCACGGCACACTGTTCCCAGGTTTTGTTTTTAGGCAAGACTCCTTGGCACCGAGTGGATCTTAGGAACTAGGCTTGGAGGGAGTCAGATCAATTGGTTGGCTAGCAACCGGTGGGTTGGCCAGGGACAGTTTTCTGCCTGATGTTCTCTTGCTCTCCAGCAGCAATGAGTGCATTCAACAGAAGACCTCGTTGCAACGGTGGAAAATCCGGCCGCCAGCCAATGGTAGGCTGCCTCCCACCCAGTGGGTTAAGTGGTAAAGGCAACCTCATGTGCTTACTTATTTCATGAAAAACATTGTAGTTGTCAATAGTAGTTTGTGTGTCATCTCATTAAAATCACTTTTATTTGATGTTTTGCCTTGGTTAATCCTTGGGATTGTTTTTTTTTTGCCATCCTTCCTTTATTCCTGTCAAGTCTCCGTATAGGATAATGGAACATAGCTGGCCTCTGTTCGTTTGGATTCCGTTCTGCTTGAGTGAGCACTTGCATAGATTCTTAACTCTTAAGTATTGTTGTACTTTTCATAATGGAAACTCTATTCAATCTATGCTCAACATAATTGTATTAATGGTTAGATAATGCTTTTTTTACTTTGTGAATGATTGTAGCTGTGCCATATCCTGAACAATGAATAACAAGCTGCAGGTCAATTTACTTGTGTGATTGACTGAGCAAAGGTTCAATATGCTTCATGCTACTGCTGCTTTTGTGTGGAAGACATTTTTCATGGATGACCTTGCAGCGACACAGGCAGTATTCTGGTGCTCAATAATCTAGTCTATGATGGAAACAAATAAAAATAAATCAAGAATATAAGGCTTTGGGATTGACAATAAATGTGTGTTAAAGTTGGAGAGATCAGGGAAAGTGCAAAAAAGGCTATTTAAGTAACAGATTTCAGAACAACATCACAGAAGCAGAAAATTTCAAAGGAAACAGAATATGCTGGAAATATTTAGCAGGTTTCGCAGCATCTGTGGAAAGAGAAACGAGTTATTGGGCTGGATTTTACCATGGGCTTCAAGACCCCAACATTGGGACAAAATGTGGGTTCTGAGCCAGCTGTCCCAACATGACTCTCAATTATGTTACAGGAGATCCACTTCTGTCCCTGCCACCTGGAAGGGGTGAAATGCAAGAGTAAAATGCTGAGTCCATAATCGGTAAGGAAATGAGATCCGAAACCAAGATACCATCTATGAAGGGGCAACTGCGTTTGCCTTCGGTCCATTTTCTCTGTAGACACATCCAAAAACAAAAATTACCAGGAACTCTTCACGACAAATTAGAACATAGAACATAGAACATAGAACAGTACAGCACAGAACAGGCCCTTCGGCCCTCGATGTTGTGCCGAGCCATGATCACCCTACTCAAACCCACGTATCCACCCTATACCCGTAACCCAACAACCCCCCCCCCAACCCCTTTGTTGACTAAGGGCAATTTAGCATGGCCAATCCACCTAACCCGCACATCTTTGGACTGTGGGAGGAAACCGGAGCACCCGGAGAAAACCCACGCACACACGGGGAGGACGTGCAGACTCCGCACAGACAGTGACCCAGCCGGGAATCGAACCTGGGACCCTGGAGCTGTGAAGCATTTATGCTAACCACCATGCTACCGTGTTGCCCTTATTGGGCACGATCCACTGGTCACAACCTGAAAGTCAGCTCACCGCTCACCAATGTGGCCAGTAGATGCTAGGATAACCCAGTACCGCGATCTACATGGCTCGCTACACCTTGCGAGATCGAGGGGTCGCGATATGAATCCCACCAACGGTGGGCAGGATCACTTTTTGGCAAATTTGCATATTAGTGAGACAGCTAGTCTCCCTCTAATATACAAGTTCCCTGACGTAACCAAGGCATTGGTATCTTTCTTCTTCGTCTTAGAGTACTCGAGCGAGCACTGTTCAGTACTTGACTCCACAAACAGAGACCAGGTGGAACTGCACTCGAGGGGGGTCTCCTGGGGATTGGAGGCCCTGTGGCACTTGCCCTCTGGGCAGGGTGGTAGCCTGGCACTGCTGGTGTCAACCTGGCATCCTGGTGGCACTAACACCCTGGTGGTGCCTGCTGGAAGGGGCATTGTAAGGGTGCTAGGCTGGCACAGCCAAAAAGCCAAGCTGGCAATTTTTTTAATGATAGGGATCGGGCCCGGGAGTACGATGTGCACATGAAGTGGGGTGCGGGGGCCTAAGGACCCACTTGTAGGTTATTTGGGGGTTTGGGGGAGGCGTCACAAGATTGGGGCGTCATTTCCCGATTATTATGAGGGAGGAAGTGTTAGGTTTGTTAAAGCATTAAGGTAGACAAATCCCAAGGGCCAGATGGCATCTATTCCAGATTCCGGAGGGAGACGAGAGATGAACTCGCTGGGCCTCTAATTGAAATTTTTGTTACCTCGTGGGCCATAGGTGAGTTCCCAAAGGATTGGAGGATAGCCAATGTTGTCCTGTTATTTAAGAAGGTTTGCAACGATAATCCGGGTAATTATAGTCCAGTGACTTTGATGTCGGTGATAGTGAAATTGTTGGAAAAGATCCTGAGATAGGATCTATGCACATTTGGAAGTGAATGGTCTTATTAGCGACAGACAGCATGGTTTTGTATGAGGGTGGTCATGTCTCACTAATTTAATTGAGTTTTTTTGAGGAGATGACAAAAATGATTGATGAGGGAAGGCTATGGATGTTGTCCACCTGGACTTTAGTAAAGCATTTGACAAGATCCCTCATGGCAGGCTGGTGCAAAAGATTAAATACGACTGGGTCATGTTGCACGTTTTGCTATGGGTGTAAAACGCGTTTATTGGGGTGTATTAACTTGCCTGTGTTAAAGGCCGTGTGCTTAACACCACTAGGCTCTGTCTATGTATTTTTCAGCTCAGGAGTCACCAGTTGCCATATAGACAACTCACATATATTCCAAGGTCAGGTTCAAAGTAATAAAACGATACACCGATTAGTAAGTTCCAAACGATCAATATTTATTATACAATTATAATAAATACGCATGCACACACTAAGGGACTAAGCTATGACTAAACTAAGCAAACAGAATACTTAACTACACAGGAACAGGCAAGGTCAGGGAGCGAGGCCTTCGTCCCGGTCTTGGTCTGCAACCTTCAGAAAGCGTGCTGGTCACTGGGGGTCTAGCGGGCTTGGTTCGCGTAGCGAGCGTCGCATTGGCACTTACGGTTCGGCGGCTGGTGCTCAACGGCTGGAGTCAGGATACACGTTGGAGGTCTTGGTCAAAGCCGGAGCACGAAACAACAGACAGGACCATGTGTGGGGGTCTATGTTTATAGGGGTCCCCAATGTCCTTCCCTCTTCCTGGGCGGGCTTTACCTTTAGGTATCGATTGGATCGCTTCCAATCGATATCTTTTGAATTCCTCCAATGTGAGGGTCTTTCTCGATGGTGGGGGCGGTTTCTATAGTGGATACTTCTGGTGCCGCTCTGTCTGGACATCCACTTAAAGTATCTTATTCAAACCCAAATGTTGCCATTGTGTGTGCCTAGATCTGGACTGCCTCATTAGTATGTAGAACGTTCTGCCATTATCACCTTTGGTTGGAGATCTTCCACCTGGCCAGAAACTGGTTTTGCTGCTTGCAAAATGCTAATGAGTGTTTGCAGGCTGTTTGCCTTGGCTAAACTGTTTTTCCCTACAGTCTTAGCGATTCTCCATTTTGTTTGGTTCAGTGTCCATTTTAGGTGGCTACAGTGGCTACAGTCAGGGGTGAACTAGCTAGATGGATTCAGAACTGGTTGGCCATAGAAGACAGAGATTAGCAGTGGAATGGTGTTTTACCAAATGGACGTCTGTAATTAGTGGTGTTCCGCAAGGATCAGTACTGGATCGTCTGCTCTTTGTAATCTGGATTAAATTGAAAGAAAACGTAACTGGTCTGATTAGCAAGTGTTTGGATGATACTAAGATTGCAGGAGTTGCAGATAGTGATGAAGATTGTCAGAGATTACAGCAGGATAGAGATAGGCTGCAAAATTGGATGGGGAAATAGCAGATGGAACTTAACCCGGACAAATGCGAGGTGATGCATTTTGGTAGATCCAATTCAAGTGGGACCTAGAAAACAAATGGCAGAACCATCAGGAGTATAGAGGCACAGAGAGATCTGGATGTGCAGGTCCGCACTTCCTTAAAAGTGGCAACAGAGGTGGAAATGGTGGAAAAGGTCGCCTGGAGAGGAAAACTGCAGGGGATGGACACAATGGAAATGTGGAGCATGTTCAAGGAACAGCTACTGCATGTCCTTGATAAGTATGTACCTGTTAGGCAGGGAGGAAGTGGTCGAGTGAGGGAACCATGGGTTACTAAAGCAATTGAAACACTTGTCAAGAGGAAGAAGGAGGCTTATGTGAAGATGAGATGAGATGGTTCAGTTGGGTCGCTTGAGAGTTACAAGTTAGCTAGGAAGGCTCTAAAGAGAGAGAGCTAAGAAGAGCCAAGCGAGGACATGAGAAGTCTTTGGCAGGTAGGATCAAGGATAACCCTAAAGCTTTCTATAGGTATGTCAGGAATAAAAGAATGACTAAGGTAAGAGTAGGGCCAGTCAAGGATAGTAGTGGGAAGTTGTGCGTGGAGTCCGAGGAGATAGGGGAGGTGCTAAATGAGTATTTTTCGTCAGTATTCACACAGTAACAAGACAAAGTTGTCGAGGAGAATACTGAGATACAGGCTATTAGACTAGAAGGACTTAAGGTTCATAAGGAGGAGGTGTTAGCGATTCTGGAAAGTGTGAAAATAGATAAGTCCCCTGGGCCGGATGGGATTTATCCTAGGATTCTCTGGGAAGCTAGGGAGGAGATTGCTGAGCCTTTGGCTTTGATCTTTAAGTCATCTTTGTCTGCAGGAATAGTGCCAGAGGACTGGAGGATAGAAAATGTTGTCCCCTTGTACAAGAAGGGGAGTAGAGATAACCCCGGTAACTATAGACCAGTGAGCCTTACTTCTGTTGTGGGAAAAGTCTTGGAAAGGTTTATAAGAGATAGGATGTATAATCATCTGGAAAGGAATAATTTGATTAGAGATAGTCAACATGGTTTTGTGAAGGGTAGGTCGTGCCTCACAAACATTATTGAGTTCTTCGAGAAGGTGACCAAACAGGTGGATGAGAGTAAAGCAGTTGATGTGGTGTATATGGATTTCAGTAAAGCGTTTGATAAGGTTCCCCACGGTAGGCTATTGCAGAAAATACAGAGGCAAGGGATTCAGGGTGATTTAGCAGTTTGGATCAGAAATTGGCTAGCTGATAGAAGACAGAGTGGTGGTTGATGGGAAATGCTCTGACTGGTGTCCAGTTACTAGTGGTGTGCCACAAGGATCTGTTTTGGGGCCGTTGCTGTTTGTCATTTTTATAAATGACCTGGAGGAGGGCGTAGAAGGATGGGTGAGTAAATTTGCAGATGACACTAAAGTTGGTGGAGTTGTGGACAGTGCAGAAGAATGTTACAAGTTACAGAGGGACATAGATAAGCTGCAGAGCTGGGCTGACAGGTGGCAAATGGAGTTTAATGCAGAAAAGTGTGAGGTGATTCATTTTGGAAGGAATAACAGGAAGGCAGAGTACTGGGCTAATGGTAAGATTCTTGGTAGTGTGGACGAGCAGAGAGATCTCTGTGTCCATGTCCATAGATCCCTGAAAGTTCCACCCAGGTTGAGAGGGTTGTTAAGAAGGTGTATGGTGTGTTAGCTTTTATTGGTAGAGGAATTGAGTTTCGGAGCCATGAGGTCATGTTGCAGTTGTACAAAACTCTGGTGTGGCCGCATTTGGAGTATTGTGTGCAGTTCTGGTCGCCACATTATAGGAAGGATGTGGAAGCATTGGAAAGGGTACAGAGGAGATTTACAAGTATGTTGCCTGATATGGAGGGAAGATCATATGAGGAAAGGCTGAAGGACTTGAGGCTGTTTTCGTTAGAGAGAAGAATGTTAAGAGGGGACTTAATTGAGGCATACAAGATGATCAAAGGATTAGATAGGGTGGACATCGAGAGCCTTTTTCCTCGGATGGTGATGTCCAGCATGAGGGGACATAGCTTTAAATTGAGGGGAGATAGATATAGGACAGATGTCAGAGGTAGGTTCTTTACTCAGAGAGTAGTAAGAGCGTGGAATGCCCTGCCTGCAACAGTAGTGGACTCGCCAGCAATAAACGCATTCAAATGGTCATTGGATAGGCATATGGATGATAAGGAAATAGCGTAGAGGGACTTTAGAAGGGTTTCACAGGACGGTGCAACATCGTGGGCCGAAGGGCCTGTACTGCGCTGTAATGTTCTATGTAAAGAAAGCATATGGCATTTTGACTTCATCGGATGGGGCACCGAGTATAAAAGTTTGGAAATTATGTCACGGTTATATAGAATGTTGGTTAGGCTACATTTGGAATACTTTGTCCAATTCTAGTCAGCATACTACTAGAAGGATGTGGCGGATTTGGAGAGAGTACAGAAAAGGTTTCCCAGGACGTTGCCTGGTATGGAGGGTATTAGCAATGAGGAGAGATTGAATAAACTGGGATTGTTCTCCCTAGAAAGACTGAGACTGATGAGTGACCTGATAGAAGTTTATGAAATTATTAGGGGTGTAGTTCGGGTAAACAGTTGGAGGCTTTTGCCAGGGTGGAAATGACAATTACAAGAGGATACAAGTTCAAGGTGAGGGGGGAAAGATGTGAAACGGAAGTTTTTTTACACACAGGGCGGTGGTGGCATGAGTGGTGGTTGAGGCAGATACGTTAGTGACCTTTAGAACATATCTGGATAGACACTTGAACAGACTGGGTATAAAAGGCGTTGGTCTAGATGGGACATGTGATCGGCACGGGTTTAGAGGGCTGAAGGGTCTGTTCCTGGTCTTTGTTGTTCTATCTCCTTGGCATTGAGGAGTTCTAGTGATTGGGGAACCTCAATGCAGGAAACGGGACTAAGTGCGAGTCGGCTGTTTGTTCCTCATTGAGGCCCAGTATCTAACTGAGTTGTGTTAGATTGCGTTGTTTCTCGGCGCTGCAAGCGCCGGGAAACTTGTGGCTAAATACCCTCGCAATGAAGCTCTCCAATTTGATTAGATCGTGCCCATATATTCCCTTTCTCTCGCAACCGATCTGATCAGTCAACTAAGGGAGTAATGTTGACTGTAGGATAAATGCTACCATGTGTGCTTCAATGTCTCCTTGAACCATCAGTGCAGACATACATTGCCTCAAATAAACATTTCATCCTATAGAACTTCCAACACAGCAGTCCGCTAGTAATGCATTGGCATATTAACCTAAAATATGTTCACTGGTGCAAGTGTTATCAACAAATCTAAATGTTGTTGCTTGAGGCTATAATGTTCACTTCAATGGACTTTCTTGACAATTAATTCACGAGTCTATCTTTCGGTGATAAAGACCCGCTTGTCTTTTGACCGTAACAATGATCCACCTGCCTTTTGACTCCGAACTTCCAAGTTCCAAGCCCCATTAAGTCTGATGACAATTTTCACCAGTCAGTTTTGTTGAACATTTGAGCTGTTTGTGAGTTAACAAACTTAATTTTTTGAGTATTATAAACTTTTCTTTCTGCCAAAGAAAACATGCCCAACTTTCCTTCCTAAGGTAAATAATCAATCCTGCGATTCATCTTTGCTGATTATCCTAAACCATTTGAATCAAGTAAAGTGCTTGTAAATATCTGCCTGAGTGGGACACTGGTGATTTTTGTAGAGCAGTTGATGCCAAAATGCTTCTCATTGTTTGTAACATCATGACACTATTGAAGCTGGTCTGTTGCCACATCTCAGACAGTGGACTCGTATGCAAATCAATAATTGTGTCTGGGTGTGCGTGTCCACTTACAGGGACCATATACTGTGCTCTCAATTTGAAATTGTTTTGATCTCCCAGGTATTTGTGATTGTTTCCATTTTGGGTGTAATCAGGAAACTGCAAACTGCATTGTTTCCCCAAGGTGAAGTTATGGTTCATGTTTTCGTAGTCATTTGTGTAATCATGGGTGTAAAACCTTATGAGGCAGCACAATTATATTGTATTTTTTGCTTTGCACCTTAAATGTTCCTTGATAGATTTCAGGGCTGTAACATGGTACAGTTTTATTAGTAGCAATGAAAATGGATTTAATCATAAAGGTATTTTTTTTTAAATATAAATTTAGAGTACCCAATTATTTTTTCCAATTAAGGGGCAATTTAGCGTGGCCAATCCGCCTACTCTGCACATCTTTGGGTTGTGGGGGTGAAAACCACGCAAACACGGGGAGAACGTGCAAACTCCACACGGGCAATGACCCAGGGCCGGGATTTGAACCCAGGTCCTCAGCGCCGTAGGCAGCAATGCTAACCACTGCGCCACCGTGCTGCCCTACAAAGGTATTTTTAATAAGTGATTTTCCATCTGAGTAATTTCCTTTTAAACTCTGTAAATTTCAATGATCAGCACTGAATGATTTATACAGAAATATGAAATAGGAGAAGTAGGCCATTCATCCCATCGAGTCTGCTCTGCCATTCAATAAGATCATGGCAGATCTGCTTATGTTTCAAATTTCATATTCTTATCTACCCCTGATAACCTTTGATTCCTTTTCCAAACAAGAATAATATACCTCTGCCATAAAATATTTAATGACCCTCATCTTCACCTCCTTCGAAGGCAGAGAGTTTGAAAGTCGTGAACAACAACAAATTTTTATTGTCACAAGTATGAAGTTACTGTGAAAAGCCCCCAGTCGCCACATTCCGGCGCCTGTTCGGGTAAGCTGGTACGGGAATTGAACCCGCACTGCTGACCTTGTTCTGCATCACAAACCAGCCACTGAGTTAAACCAGCCCTTTTTTTTGTTTAAACCCTCAGAGAAAAAGAATCACCTCATCTCTGCCCTAAAAGGGTGACCGTTAATTTTAAGACAATGCCCCCACATAAGAAAAAGTTATTTCCAAATCCACCTTATCGAGAATGTTCAGGAACTCATCTACTTCAAGCAAGTCACCTCATTCTTCTAAACTTGAGTGGATCAAGCTTCGCCTGTCCACCCACTCGTTCCGGGTTTCAATCTAGTAAACCTCCTATTTTCAGATTAATTTTGATCACCTGAGTCAATTTGGGGTGAGAATGCAAATGATATAATTTATGCATTCTATCTGGAGGAATAGAGGTAATTAGAGGAATGGGATATAGTTGAGGAATTTTCCAAGACATTATGCATAAATTCGTGCTTGGTCTTATTAATATTCGATATGCATTATGAAAACTTTAAGGAAATGTAAAAGTTTCCTGAGCGGACCATGAATAGCAAAACAAAGCTTCAACTTTGATGTGCTCACTAAATTTGGGCAAGAGTAAATTTATCTATAGTGAGCAGAACAAAAACTTTACAAAACTCAGCTGTCAAGTGTACACCATTGTTTTCCTCCACATAAATTACCTAGCTATTCTAACTCTCTTCTTCATCTCTTATGTGACCATCAATTCACTAGACACACGATTGGAAGTAAACTGTGGTTTTAATAGTCTTACAACTGAGCTAGCCTACGACCAGAGGAACTGAGAGCAGGCTTACGGCTGCAGCACGTTATACTTCCGGTTGGTGGGAGGAGCCATGGGCGGAGCCAAGGGTGAAGCCCAGTACAAACTCCTCATCTCCCCCTATGGGCAGAGCCGCGCAACGGCTCACATACAGAGCCCACAAGGACATAATAAGAACATAAGAACTAGGAGCAGGAGTAGGCCATCTGGCCCCTCGAGCCTGCTCCGCCATTCAATGAGATCATGGCTGATCTTTTGTGGAATCAGCTCCACTTTCCGGCCCGAACACCATAACCCTTAATCCCTTTTTTCTTCAAAAAACTATCAATCTTTACCTTAAAAACATTTAATAAAGGAGCCTCAACTGCTTCACTGGGCAAGGAATTCCATAGATTCACAACGCTTTGAGTGAAGAAGTTCCTCCTAAACTCAGTCCTAAATCTACTTCCTCTTATTTTGAGGCTATGCCACCTCGTTCTGCTTTCACCCGCCAGTGGAAACAACCAGCCCGCATCTATCCTATCTATTCCCTTCATAATTTTAAATGTTTTGATAAGATCCCCCCTCAATACAATGCAATGCAATACAGTGTGAATTACAATGCAGTATAATTCACCACATTCACCCCCTGTAAAAAAAAAAAAAAAAAATCAAGTCCGGCGGGGGTGACGGATCTGCAAATTGAGTCGGTCCGGTGGCCGAGTCATCCTTTGGGATCGGTGGAGCACTGGGGTTGCAGCCTCTTCGGGTGGCTGGCTGGTGACGGTCGGTGAGAGTACGATGGTGGACTCCGGGGGTGTTTCGGCCCGAGCATCATTCCTGACCAGTGCGACGGGTGAAGGGGGGCGCAGGAAACCTATAGGCGCGGGGGCGCAGAGCCTGGGCAGAGAACCTGTAGGTGCGGGGGCGCAGGGCATGGGGGGTTGGGTGGGGTGTAGTGTGAGGCGTACCTCAGCGGTGGTGGTGGTGGAGTTGGATCATGCAGGCGCCAGGTCCCGGAGGGAAACGGTGTCCTGACAGCCGTTGGGGTATTCAATAAAGGCGTATTGGGGGTTCGAATGGAGTAGTACACTCTCTCCACTAGCGGATCTGTTTTGTGTGCCCGGACGTGCTTCCGGAGGAGAACTGGGCCCGGTGTCCTCAACCAGGATGGGAGCGAAACCCCCGTGGTAGTGCCCCTAGAGAAAACAAATAGTCGTTCATGAGGGATCTGGTTGGTGGTGGTGCACAGGAGGGACCTAATTGCATGGAGCGCGTCGGGGAGGACCTCCTGCCAATGGGAGGTCGGGAGATTCCTGGACCGGAGGGTCAGTAGGACAGTCTTCCAGACCGTCATGTTCTCCCTCTCCACCTGCCCGTTCCCCCTGGGGTTGTAGCTGGTAGTCCTGCTCGAGGCGATGCCCTTGTCGAGCAGGTACTGATGCAGCTCGTCGCTCATAAACGACGAACCCCTGTCGCTGTGTATGTAGCTGGGGAAACCGAACAGGGTGAAGACACTGTGCAGGGCTCTGATGTCTGTGTGGGAGGTCATATCGGGGCATGGGATGGCAAACGGGAAGCAGGAGAATTCGTCGATGACGTTCAGAAAGTACACATTTCGATTGGTCGAGGGGAGTGGCCCTTTGAAATCGATGCTCAAGCGATCAAAGGGCCGGGAAGCCTTTACCAGGTGGGCCTTGTCTGGTCTATAGAAGTGCGGTTTGCACTCCGTGCAGATCGAGCAATCCCTGGTGATGGATTTTACCTCCTCAGTGGACAAAGGTAGATTTTGGGCTTTGACGTAGTGGGCAAGCCGGGTGACCCCCGGGGGGCAGAGGTCATTGTGGATAGCTTTAAGGCGGTCGTCTTGCGCACGTGCCGTGGGACAGGGCATCTGGGAGCTCATTGAGCTTCCCCGGTCGATACATAATATCGTAATTGTAGGTGGAGAGTTCGATCCTCCACCGTAGGATTTTATCATTTTTAATTTTGCCCCTTTGCGAGTTGTCAAACATGAAGGCAACCAATCTTTGGTCGGTGATGAGGGTAAACCTCCTACCTGCGAGGTAGTGCCTCCAGTGCCGTACGGCTTCCACAATGGCTTGAGCTTCTTTTTTGACCGAGGAGTGTCGAAGTTCCGAAGCAGAGAGGGTTCAGGAGATGAAGGCAACTGGTCTCCCTGCCTGATTCAGAGTGGCGGCGAGAGCGACCGCTGTGGCTTCGCTTTCCACCTGGAAGGGGACGGGTTCACCCACTGCCCACATGGCAGCTTTGGCAATGTCCTCCTTGATGCAGTTGAAGGCCTTGCGGGCCTCAGCTGACAGAGGAAAGAGTGTGATCTTAAATAGTGGGTGGGCGTTGTCCGCATACTGAGGGTCCCACTGGGCATAATAAGAGAAAAATCCCAGGCACCTCTTGAGGGCCCTGGGACAATGAGGGAGAGGGAGTTGCAAGAGGGGGCGCATACAGTCCGGGTCGGGGCCCAGGACTCCGTTTTCCACAACATAGCCGAGGATGGCAAGCCTGGTAGTGTGGAAAACGCATTTCTCCGTGTTATACGTGAGATTAAGTTTCTGGGCAGTTTGGAGAAATCGGTGGAAGTTGGCGTCGTGTTCCTACTGATCATGGCCGCAGATGGTGACATTATCCAAGTACGGAAATGTGGCCCGCAGCCCGTACTGGTCCACCATTCGGTCCATTGCTCGTTGGAACACCGAGACCCCATTCGTGACGCCAAAGGGGACCTGGAGGAAATGGAAGAGGCGGCCATCTGCCTTGAATGCCGTGTAGTGCCGGTCCTCCGGGCGGATTGGGAGTTGGTGGTATGCAGACTTCAGATCCACCGTGGACAATATGCGGTACTGGGCAATCTGATTAACCATGTCTGCAATCCTGGGGAGGGAGTAAGCATCAAGGAGTGTGAACCGGTTAATGGTTTGGCTATAATCCACTGCCATTCGGAACTTTTCCCCGGTCTTGACGACTACCACCTGAGCTCTCCAGAGGCTGTTACTGGCCTCTATGATTCCCTCGTGTAGGAGCCGCTGGTCTTCGGCTCTAATAAATACCCTATCCTGCAGGCTATACCGCCTGCTGCGAATGACTACGGGTTTGCAGTTTGGAGTGAGGTTAGCAAAGAGTGGAGGGGGTCGATTTTTAGCGTCGCTAGACTGCAGAGAGTGAGCGGTGGCAGGGGTCCGCCGAAGCTGAGTGTGAGGCTCTTGAGGTTACATTGGAAGTAGAGTCCAAGTGAGAGTGGGGCGCAGAGGTCGGGGAGTACGTACAGCTGGAAATTAGCGTAGCTGTCGCCCTGAATCGTTAGGGTCGCGACGGTGTGCCCTTATATGTGGACAGATTGTGAGCCCGAGGTGAGGGAGATATTTTGCCGTGCAGGGAAGACAGGAAGGGAACAGCGTCTTACCAGGTCAGGGTGTACGAAGCTCTCTGTGCTCCCGGAGTCGAAGAGGCACGGTGTCCTGTACCCGTTGATTTTATCGGACGTCATCGAGCTCTGGAGGTGTTTCGGACGCGACTGGTCCAATGTGCCTGCGTTGAGTTGCTGGTCGTCGGTGGCTCGATCAGCTGTGCTGGAGTGGCCCCGTGATGACTGTCCGCTGAGGTCGTAGTCGTCAAGATGTGATTCGGAGGCTGGGGAGGATGGCATCCAAGATGGCCGCCCCTGTGGATCGCACGTGGCGGGCGGCGAGGAAGATGACGTCCCCCATCAGTCGCACGTGGCCAGCCACGTGGAGGAGGGTTGTCAAGATGGCACCCCCCATGAGTCGCGCATGTCGGGTGGGGGCGGAGTCGGCAGACGAGGTGCAGCATTACGGGGCCTGCAGGCCTGTGAGTTTGGGAGGCGAGTGCTCTGGACTGCGGGGGAGTTTGGCGTTTTCGATTTTTCCAGGCATACTCGGGCATAGTGTCCTTTGCGACCGCAGCGCTGCAGGTCGCGTTGCGGGCCGGGCAGTGCTGCCGTGGGTGTTGGGGCTGTCCACAAAAATGGCACGCTGGTGCTGCATAGTGGGTGGGTGGCCGTGCGGCACAGGCCTGGGGCTGTCGCTGGTCTGGGGCCCACGATGGGGTTGTCTGGTCCGCGGGGAATGAGTTCAAACTGCGGAACGAGACCTCCATAGTTGTAGCTAACTCTACAATGTCCTCCAAGTTCTGGCCCCCTTTCTCAAGCAATCGTTGCCGCACATAGTTGGATCTGAGCCCTGCAACGTATACATCTCAGACAGCGAGTTCCATATGCTGGGTTGCTGTTACAGCCTGAAAATTGCAGTCCCGAGCAAGGGCTTTTAATTCGCGCAGAAAGTCTTCCAGCGACTCCGTGGGGCGCTGGCGGCGGGTCGTGAAAATGTGCTGCGCGTAGACCTCGTTGATGGGCCGCACGTACATTCGGTCGAGCATTGCCTGGGCCTCAGTATATGAGGTGGTACAATTAAGTTGCGTAGAGATACGATGGCTCACCCTTGCGTGCAGTAGACTGAGTTTCTGCTCCTCTGTAGTCTCGGACGTGCTTGATTCAGCCAGGTAGGCCTTGAAACATCGGAGCCAGTGTACGAAGATTTCCTTCGCCTCTGCAGCCTGCGGGTCGAGTTCTAGTCGGTCAGGTTTGAGGGCTGATTCCATTGTAGTTTTCTTCAAGTTTTCTAAGACTATTGTGGGGATGGAATTTGGCAATGTTAGTGATGATGCAGATATGTAGTCGAAATCGTGTCTTGGGCTCAGTTTCCACAGGTGATAGAATCATTGAATCCCTACAGTGCAGAAGGAGGCCATTTGACCCATCAAATCTGCACAGACCCACTGAAAGAGCAGCATCCTATTCACACAATCCAGTAACCCCACCTAACCTTTTGGACAATGAGGGGCAATTTAGCATGGCCAATCCACCTAACCTGCACATCTTTGGACTGTGGGAGGAAACCAGAGCACCTGGAGGAAACCCACGCAGCCACAGGCAAACAGACATGCACCTGAGGCTGGAATTGAACACGGATCCCTAGCGTTGTGAGGCAGCAGTGCTCATGACTGTGCCATCATGCTGCCCCAATAGCGAGAATGGTGTTCATGGCAAGGTCTTCAGTTTTCCCAATATGTAATTGAAGGGTATTTATGCACATTCAGTACTATATTTATTTAAGATAAGCAGGCTGATAGAGACAGCATCATAATATAACAAAGGTAGGCTTGAGACAGGTATATGATTCATCAAAATAACAAAATAATTTGTCAGTGCTAGAATCAGCAAAATACATTTGACATAATGTTTCTTGCCTCCTGGATAAAAATGATGAAAAGAGAGAAACAATGAAAATCCGAACAGAATCGGGGTGCACACGCAGATTGTTAAAATGTCACGGACTTGTCTTAATATCTATAGATCTATTTTACCAGGTAGGGGAAGTTATGCTACAGCCATACAAAGTTCGACCATACCTGAAGTGCTGCCTGCCTTGGAAAGGGTAAACTTACCCTCTTGGGACTGCTGTGTTGATTTATCAGAATGATACCTAGACGACAAAGGTTTCATTACATGAAGTGCTTACACAACAAAGGATTTTATTCATTGGAATTTAGACAGTAAAATAATTCCCCGAAAATTTAAAAAATGTTAAGGAGAACAGCTAGGTTCAATCGAGAGAAACTATTTCTGCTCATTGGTCAACCTGGGGCTCGAAGACTCATAGCACAATTCTATCATTTGGGGACTAAGTCCCACTGTGGTTGGGGTGCGAACATGGAGTGTTTCCCATTGTGGAGGCCATCAGGAAAATATGCCAAATAATCTGGCCACAACCTCATTACTTATGCAATCAGCTGCTTTATGTCATAGTCCATGGCAGAGCAGGCCTAATGGTATGTAGCCTGCCTTCCTATCCAGACACCATTTTGAAAAGGCACCCAACATCACTGACCCACCTATTGAAGAAAGAAGGTGGACTTCCAGAGAAAAGGGGTGGATCTCCAGGAACATTGTACTGGAAGTTGGACCTCTCCAGGACGCAGAATATGGAAAGTCCATATCTAGATGCTCCCTCTGATCCATTTATGTGGTATTCTGGGATCCAGGATTGACAAAGACCTACACTTTGAACACTGGAGGCAGCCCCAGGCAGTGTTCAGGTAAGTCCCGAAACCTGCACATCATATTGTTCCAGATGTGTTTTTGCACTGGCATCTTTTCCCATTGCCATCGTGGAGAATTAGGTATCAGTGGTCATCCCATTAGTAGAATGCAAATCACTTTCACGCCAGCCTCCAGTGAGTTTCCTGATTTTCCATGGCAGGCACCTGTGGAAGATTCCACTTATTATGGGCCAGGGTTTAGAGAACCCCAAAGTATATCATGGAGTTTACCTGACCCACAACTTTAAATAGATTTTGGTTGTGGGAGCACAAAGGCCCACTTTACAGATGTGATGCAACAGAGATCTAAAGTATTTTTAAAACAAAAACAATGTTTATTTTATGAATCCAGTTAACATTTTATAAACACACAGTAAACAGTTTATCAACTACCAACTCTGACCACCCCCCAAAAGATACAGTACGCTGTAAATGACCCTTAATAACTTCCCAAACATCATCCATAAATTGAAACCTTTTTAAACAAAGACAGCAGGTTTAAATTCTCCACATAAACAGCTCCACATCAATGAGCTGAAGACATTCTTTAGCTTGTAGAGAGAGAGAGATCATTACACAGCTGCTTGCTTTAAATGCAGCTCTCCAACTCTGAAAACAAAACTAAACACATGTCAGCTCCCACCTCAAAATGAAAGTGAAAGACGGACAGCCCAGCTCCACCCACACACTGCAGCTATTTGATAAACACCTATTTCTTAAAGGTACATCCACCTGACACACTAAGTTCACCAATTGTTTTTAGCCCCCCGGCAAATCCTCTGCCCTCCTCCTACCACTGAATCCACGGGCGGGGGCTAAGTAGAATTCCGCCCTTAGTCCTAGATGGTCGAATTCTGCCCAGAATCTGAAAGGTCCACCTGTAGGTGCTCCTCCCATCCACCAGTGTGGTGTTTGGGGTCCAGAGCCGGTGGCTTCTGTAATGAATTCTCAAGGCAGCCCAGGCATTGATCAGGTGAGTCCTAACATCTGCACACATTGTTGTTCCAGGTGTGTTTTGCTGCCAGCATCACAACTAATTAGATGTGGGTAGTTGGACTTTCATCTGCATTCCATTAGCTGAACACAAATGATTTTGATGGCTGTCTCTAGTGGCTTTCCTTATCTGCCATGGCGGGCCCCAGCTGACGATCCTGCTGTAAATTAATGCTGGTGTAAAAACAATTTTTGGGTGCCTCATTGAATTCTGCCCACCAGCCCATTCCCCACTTTCCATTAAACTCACCAGTGGAATCTGCACTCATAGTCAAAAAGATAGAGCCAATGTCACAGATCAGCACCTGAGGAAGGAGCAGTGCTCCGAAAGCTAGTGTTTGAAACAAACGCTGTTGGACTTTAACCTGGTGTTGTAAGACTTCTTACTACACAGATCAGCCATGATATACTTGAATGACAAAATAATTTTTTGAGGAAATAAATAGCTGATTACTGCTCCTATGCTTTCACAATAGATAAACAGCATGTTTTGTGCAGTGCATGTCAATGTGAACACGTGCTAATTAAGAATGAGAAATCCATGCTGCTCAATGCAATCAGCCAAACCATAAAACCAGTCTGGACTTTGTGGATGCTATGATGGTAAAACTCAGCATTTGACATCATTATAACTGCAAAATTGACAGCACCTTCTGACATTTACACAGGCACACAAATGCAAAAAATCTAGAAGTTGCTATCTGTGATTTACCACTTCTCCACAGAGTTCGCTGTAGACGTCTTTGCGAATAGAAATCATTCAAAATCACTTGAATTGACGTGAACTTCAATTTTTATGCTATTAATCTCACTGTAAAAACCCTTCAAGATGTTACATCTTGTACAATGAGAGCTGTGACTGGATTTTTAACAATATAGTAAGTATAAAGTGTACAAAGAGAACTCGGAGACAGACAGCAGCAGCACCACCTTAACGACCAGGGAGAGAAAAACCCAGAGACAGACAGCAGCACCTAAAAAGACCTATCGGTCCAGGCCAAGCCGTGTGGACTGACTGCGTTCTGAGAAAAATTGAAGTGTAAAGCCACAGAAAAATAGGTTGTTGATTGGTTGGTGAGTATTTTTCTCATTTATTTTTTAGGTAATTTTAGTATTGTAAGTGGTAAGGTTTACTCATAGTCATAAAGCTTATCAGGTTAGTGATGAGTATTGCTGTTTATTTTAACTAGTGAATCTCAATCGGGGTAAGGAGAACATTTATTGATATATAGACACAGACAGACCAGAGACACAAACTATTTCACTGAATGCAATTTAACTAATCAAATACTTAAAGATTGCAGAGGTGGTATGTGGTGGCTGAAGAACATCGGAGTATTATAGGGCTGGTGATATAGAAGCATAGAAAATAGGTGCAGGAGTAGGCCATTTGAACCTTTGAACCTGCCCTGCCATTCAGTATAATCATGGCTGATCATTCAACCTAGTAACCTGATCCTGTTTTTATTTCCCCCCCCCCCCCCCCATATCGTTTGATCCCATTGGCCCCAAGAGCTGTATCTAACTCCTTTTTGGAAACGGGGCGCAATTTAACCAAAGAGTAACCAATTCCCATAATGAGCGTGTTTAGCCGTGTGTTTTCCAGCACTCGCAGTGCCGAGAAACACAAACACTATGAAATGGCACTGGGATTAGATAGGGAGGCCTCAGCAGGGAACACGCAGCCAAGGCCACACATAGCCCAGTTTTCTGCACTGAGGAGCTCCGCTTGCCAGGAGGGCACCCCGGGCCTGATCGCCACCGTGCAAAGGCCAGCTTGGCATTTTAGCAGTGTCAGCCTGGCAGTGCCTCTGCCAGCTAGCAGTGCCACCTGAGCACCTTGTTAATGCCAGGCTGGCACCCAGGTGCACTGCCAGGATACCCAGGGGGCAACAACAGAGTCTGGGTATCACGTTGCTCAAAGAGCATTCTCCTGAGGGCCTCCAATCCCTGGGACCCCCCCACCAGTGCACCCCCATTTGTGGAGACGATTACTGAACGGCACTCACCCAAGGTCTCTGAGGTGAAGGGGATAGATCCCAATGCCTCAGTTATCTCAGCAAACTGCAACTGCATAGTAAATTGAGACTAGCTGTCTCTTTTTAATATGCCGATTTTTCCAAAGTCATCCTGCCCACAATGGGTGGGATTTACACTTCAATGTTTTGCAAGATCGCATTGGATCTCACGAGGCATTGCGAGCCAGGTAGATCAGGCGTTGGAAGCGAGGTCTCCTGGCTTCTATCAGCCACACCGCACTGCAGTGAGCTGCTTTTCAGGCATAGCATGGCCATTCAATTGTGCCCACAATGTTGTGGCCTTCACTGCAACCTGTGGTAATGACTTCCACAGGCTTGCCATTCTCTCTGGGTGAAGACATTTCTCCTTGTCTCAGTCCGAAGATTTACCCCCTATCCTTAGACTGTGACCCCCTGGCTCTGGACACCCCCAACATCCGAAACATCCTTCCTGCATCTACCCTGACAAGTCCTATTCGAATTTTATAGGATTCTGTGAGGTTCCCCCCTTATTCTTCTGAACTCCAGAATATAATCCTAATTGACACAATCTCTCCTCTTACATCAGTCCCATTATCCTAGGTAAACTTTCCCTGCACTCCCTCTATAGCCAGAACATCCTCCCTCATAGAAGGGAACCAAAACTGCACAAAATATTCCAGATGTGGCCCCACCAAGGCCCTCTATAATTGCAGCCAGGTATCTCTGCTCCTGCACTCATAACCTCTCTATGAAGGCGAACATAATTTACCTTCTTTTCCGCCTGTTATACCTACATGCTTACTTTGAGCAACTGGTGTGTGAGGATACCCATGTCTCGTTGCACATTCCCCTTTCTTGATCTAGCCATTTAAATAATCTGCCTTCCTGTTTTATACTAACCAAAGAGTGTCACATTTATTCACATTATACTGCATCTTTCATGCATTTCCCACTCAATCAGCTTATCCAAATCACATTGAAAGGTGATGGCTGTAGAATGTGAGCACCGGTACGCACCTTTGTGATCCAAGGCAAACATGTCTGCAGTAAGTGTCTGAGGCTAGAGGAACTTGGGTCGGAATCACTGGAGGCAGAGCTTCAGACACTGACCCATCCGGGAAGGGATCAAGTAACCTGAACACTTTTCACCGGGAGGCGCTGCTTACGGTAGGATCATCCAATTTGGTCCATGGCCAGGGATAGAAGGATATGACTGCAGCTGAGGCAGGGATGCTGATCAAGAATGTTGAAGCGGAGGAGCCACAGCCCTTGAATGTGTCCAGCAGGTTCAAGCAACCTGTACGCATAAAAGTGCATGATACAAATTATGAGTGAAATTACTATGGCACCATGATACAGGAAACCACGCGGGGTGAGCTATTATTAAGAGTGGTAGTAGGGGGACATATTGTTAGAGATAGACATAGTTCCCTGCAGCCAGGAGTATGAATTCAGGAGGCTGTGTTGTCTGCCTGGTACCAGGGTTTGGGATATATGCTCCTGGCTCGAGAGGAACTTGCAGTGAGAGGGAGAAGATTGAGTTGTTGTGGTCAAAATGAGTACCAATGACATAAGTAGGAGTAGGAGCGAGGTTCTGTTGAGAGACTATGAGCAGTTCGTAGCTAAGTTTATAAAAAAAAATTTAAAATTTGAAAATAATAATGGCCACAAAACAAATTGGGGTCAGGGAAGTAATATGGCAGTGGTAAATTTGTGGCTCAAAGATTGATGTAGGAGGAATAGGTTTCAAATCATGGGAACTGGCACCAGTACTGAGCTGTACAGCTGGGGTGCTCTTCACCTGAACGGTGCAGGGATCAGTGTTCTGGGGATTCGTGTAACAAGGACTGTAGCAAAGTCTTTATACTAACTCCTGGGGGCAACGGATCAAGGAAAGGAAAGGGAGGAAGAGACAGAATATACAAACCTAAGAGTACCACAGCAGATAAGGCTGGTGATTGAGAAAATAATAAAGTACCGTATCAAATATGAATGCACACAGAATTCAGTCATATAGATGAATTGGCAGCACAGATAGAAATAAACAGGTGTGCTCAAATTGCTAAATGGAGATGTGGCTGCAGGGTGACCAAGGCTGGAAATTAGATGTTCTAGAGCAGGGGTGGGCAAACTTTTCCGTGCAAGGGCCACATTCAGAAATTCACAATTCACAAAGGGCCGCATAGTATATTAAGTAAAATAATTACTTCACCCGGTTATGATTCTGGGCGCCTCATATAGAACATAGAACAGTACAGCACAGAACAGGCCCTTCGGCCCTCGACGTTGTACCGAGCAATGATCACCCTACTCAAGTCAACGTATCCACCCTATACCAGTAAGTAACCCAACAGCCCCCCCCATTAACCTTAAAAAAAATTAAAAAAAATTTTTTTTTTTAAAAAAACCCCTGTTCTAGAGTATTTGACATTTAGGAAGGATAGGCAAAAAAGAAAAGTAGGTGAGATCAGTACATTAGAGAGATAGGATCTTGGATTAGAAGGTCAAGATGAAGAATCAGTTTGGGTGGAGTTACAAAACATCGAGGGGCAGAAAACATTGGTGGGGACCAAACAGTAGTGGTAATGTAGGGCATAGTATAAAACAGAAAATTAGATGAACACGTAACAACAATAATACAGTAATCATAGAACATAGAACAGTACAGCACAGAACAGGCCCTTCGGCCCTCGATGTTGTGCCGAGCAATGATCACCCTACTCAAACCCACGTATCCACCCTATACCCGTAACCCAACAACCCCCCCTCATGGAGAACTTCAATATACATATAGATGGGGTAAATCTATTTCACACTAATGCTGTGATGGACGAATTCCTGGAATATGTAGAAGATAGTTTTCTAGACTATGTTGAGTAACCAACTAGAGAACCAGGTAATGAGGAAGGAGCAATTGATACACTCATTATAAAGGAGCTTTTAGGAAAGAGTGACCATAAAATGAAAGCATTTTACATTTCAGTTTGATGTAGCTCAATCTGAAACTAGGATCTCAAATCTAAACCAAGGAAACTACAAATGTTTAAGTGGAAAATGGCAAATATAGAAACTACTTTAAAAGGTATGACAGTAGACAGACAATCATACTTAAAGAATTAATACATGGTTTAAAACAATATATATATTCCTTGGAGGCACAAAATGTCAGCAGCAAAGATGATCCAAACATGGCTAACAAAGCATGTTAAAGACTTTATTAGATCAAAGAAGAGGTTATAAAGTTACCAAATAAAGGGCAGCACGGTGACGCAGTCGATTAGCCCTGCTGCCTCACGGCGCTGAAGTCCCAGGTTCACTGGGTCACTCTTCATGTGTTGTTTGCACATTCTCCCCGTGTTTGCGTGGGTTTCACCCCCACAACCCAAAGATGTGCAGGATAGGTGGATTGAACATGCTAAATTGCCCCTTAATTGGAAAAAATGAATTGGGTGCACTAAATTTATTTTTACAAAGTGACCAAATAAAAACTTTAATCCCGAGGATTGGGAGCATTTTAAAATTTAACAAAGAAGGACCAAGAAACTGATCAAGAAAGAAAAAATAAAATATGAATGTAATTTGGTGAGAAACAGAAAAACTGACTTAGTTGCTGAATTACCCAGTTTGGTGGAAATAGCTGCTTCAGGGGGAGGGGGGGGGGCAGTGTGGGGGGGGGGGGGGGAGTGGAAGGTCCCTCATTTGGGGGTCAGGGACCAGACGAGGTTATGAAAGGGTGGGACAGGTATTCCATTCTGGTTTTGATGGTAGGGCCCTGGGAATGACCGTTATGATTAATAAAAGGGTTCCTTTTTCAGAGGCTAAAATCTGAGGTGCCCCGAACAGGAGGCATGTGATTATCAGTCGGTCTTTGGTGGGCACCTCGGTGGTTCTAGTTAATATATATGGACCAAATCAGGATGATATGGCTTTTATTAACAAGCTACTAGCTTCTATTCCTAATTTGGACGCACACAAGTTAATTTTGAGGGGAGACTTAAATTATGTTTTGGATCCTCAGTTGGACCATTCGAAACCAAGTCTCTGATCACATCTCGGGATGCAAAGGCTTTTATGGGGTGGGGTGTGGGGAGGGTTATCTTTATCCCATGTCCATCTGATTCATACTCTGATTGATGTCTTTGTGGTAGGTAGGTCTCTCCTTCCTTGGTGAATAGGGTGAGGTACTCGCCAATTGTGATCCCCGCCCCATGCACCACATTTTGTGGATTTGATATGAGAGCTGGGTCCCTCTCAATGCCTTTTACAGATATAGAACACAGCGAACTTGGCATTTGGACAGAGCATATCATCAGCCATTACTACATTACGTTCAACAGGAATGAGTCTATCTCACCTTCTACATTGGTAGAAAGGGAGGCCTTTAAGGTGGTCAATATGGAGGAGATAATTTCCTACAAGACACACCAGGAAAGGACTGGCAGGGTGGAGCAGCAGAGGCTGGTGGGTTCCATCATTGAAATGGACCATAAATACTCACTTGCCCCAACACCGAAGTTGCTAGTGAGTAGGGAAAAAGTTAAAGATGCAATTTGAGTTACCTTCAATAGGTAAGGCAGTGAGCCAGCTGAGATGCTGCAGGAGTGGGGTCTGGTGGAGAGCCGTGGGCTGGCAGTGTATGCTTGGGGAGGGGGGAAAGGTTGGCCTTCGGATGGTCTCTACCAGCATGGCAGGCCTCGCAGGCCAAGGGGACAAGATCCACCATATCAGGGTCACGCTGGTAAAACCACACAAGTGATCCTCGCCCATGTGATTTCCAACCATGTGGACCGGTGAATCATGGGAGGCTGGAGCATAGGGCGTTGGGCCCACTAAATAGGTGCAAATGGGTCATTAAGACTCATTTATTTTATTTATATGCTCCCATTGCCATGCGCTGTGGACCTCATTCCCACCGCCAGTGAGGGATTGAAGCGATTTGTGCCCCAACGCCCGATTCTCCATCCCATCTGGGAACGCGATCCGGACTTCCCGAAATGCAGAATCCAGCTCTATATCTTTGGATTCATCTTTTATACAGGGCCCGCATCGCAAGTATTCGCACAAATGCCTTGAGTTTGGGTTACTTTCAGTTGAATAGCAGTACAAAGCAGGATTGTCCATTGTCTCCACTTTTGTTTGCTTTGGCTATTGAACCACTGGCCATAGTGTTAAGATCTTCCACTGGGGGGCAGCACGGTGGCACAGTGGGTTAGCCCTGATGCCTCATGGCGCCGAGGTCCCAGGTTCGATCCCGGCTCTGGGTCACTGTCCGTGTGGAGTTTGCATATTCTCCCCGTGCCTGCGTGGGTTTCGCCCCCACAACCCAAAGATGTGCAAGTTAGGTAGATTGGCCAGGCAAAATTGCCCCTTAATTGGAAAAAATGAATTGGGTACTCTAAATTTATATTAAAAAAAAATATCTTCCACTGAATGAAGGGGGATAAAGTGGAGAGGGAGCAAGCATAGGGTGTCCTTGTATGCAGATGATCTTCTTTGGTGCTTTGTTTTGCAGGTTGGGTGGATTAGCTACGCTAAATTATCCCTAAGGGGGTTACCGGAAAGGGTGCAGTATTGATCCTAGGTATGGTGCTCTTTCAGAGGGTTAGTGCAGACTCAATTGGCTGAATGGCCTCCCCTGCACTGTAGGGAATGTACGTATGATTTATATCCCAGTCTCCGTCATGGATGAGAGAGTGAAGGTACTTCGGATCCTTCTCGATGTGTAAGTTGAGTTTGGTCAAGAACAAATAGTTTTTGTTGAATTCCCCATAAAGGGGAGCTGATCTGGAGATGTTGCCTTTTCGCCTTGCCAGGTCTAGCTTTCGTATCTAGAAATCTGGGTAGCCCAAGATTGGACCTCACTTCATAAATTAAATTGTGCTAGTCTTGTGAATGGGGTTAAATCTGACATCTGACTTTCAGAAGTGGAATAACCTTGGCGGGCAGGGATCTGTCTGTTAAAATGAATGTCCTCCGGAGGTTTTTTATCTTTCACGGTCTCCCCATTTTTCTCAACAAGTCTTTGGGACCAGCACGGTGGCACACTGGTTTGCACTGCTGCTTCACAGCAACATATACGCAGGTTTCATTCTGATCTTGTTTGACAGTCTGTGTGGAGTTTGCACATTCTCCCCGTGTCTACGTCAGTTTCCTCCGGGTGCTCCTGTTTCCTCCCACAGATGTGCAGTTTAGGTGGATTGGCCATGCTAAATTGCCCCTTAGTGTCCACTGGTTAGGTGGGTTTATGGAGATAGGGCGGGGGAGTGGACAGAGGAAGGGTGCTCTTTTGGATGGTCAGTGCAGACTCTATGGGCTGAACGGTCTCCTTCTGCACTGTAGGGGTTCTATCATTCTTTCTTTGGCAGAGTCAACAGATTAATAGCTTCCTGCATTTGTGGGCGGGGGGTCGGTGGTACAAGACCCCAAGGATTCTTAAAGCATTTCTTCAGAGAGGGAGAGAGAGACACACATACAGTCAAGTGCCTTAGCTTTACCTAAGATGTTATTTTTTCCTCAGCAGCTAATATTGAAACGGTACTGGGTGGCTCAGGGAGCCAAATTCCATACGGTGCAGGTGGAGGTGAGCTCTTGTAGTAGTTCCAGCATGGGGGCTTTAGTAACTGCCTCGCTTCTGTATTCCCTTGCAAAATTTACCTCAGTCGCTAATGGTGAGGATTTGGAGGCAGTTTAGACAATACTTTAAACTTGGCTCCATTCCGTGGTTAATCCCTATTTGTAGTCTCTTTGTGCTGGCGGATTTAAATTCAGCATTCAGGTCATAGGGGGAAGAGGGTCTGGAGAGGTTTGGGGACCTGTTTTTTGAAGGTAGGTTTGCTGGTTTTGAGGAGCTGCTGGACAAATTCCAACTCCCAAGGACTAATTTATTCAGGTATTTCCAGGCTTAGATTTCTTGCTTAAGGAGTTTAATTAATTTACCTTGGCTTCTTCGCCAGCTCTTTGAATAGGATCTGGCCGATGTGGCTGAGGGGAGGATTCTGGACATTTATGGCCAGATCGTGTAGGCGTAGCACGTTCCATTCTGTGAGGTTAAACGGAAGTAGAGGGTGAACTGTGTGGCGATGTGCATCACTGTAAATACACAAGGGGTTAATGTAAATACATGTAGACTAGCTAGACACTCGAGGGAGCACCAGAGACATGACACACAGACACTCAACCAATAGATTAGTTAGATAGGACCTCACCAATGGGCATTCACGATACACACAGAGGTGACACGACCATAGGAGGGCATTACGCCAACCCGTATATAAAGGACACAACACACATGATCTTCCTCTTTCCAGTGGAGACAGTCAGTGAGTAGAGACACAGGGTCGATTCAATATCACTCCCACCACGTGGATTGTAGCAGACTGGTTCATCAGTCTGAGTAGCTATAGAAGGATTAACAGTAGTGGCGAACCCGAGTAGGAGAATTGTAAATAGTTTAATAAACGTGTTGAAGTTATCTCCACGTCTGAACCTTCCTTTGTCAAGTGCACATCAAGGAAGCCGCTTATGCTATGCTAAGAGCATAACAAGTCAGGGGCCATCTTCCTGATCTAACTGTGAGCCAAAAGTATCTCTGAACCCATTCTGAATGGATAGCAGTGATTGCAATCTTGCAATTTGCTCCCTGCACTTGGCATGATCCACCAAACTCTGCCTCTGTTCTGTGTTGGAACTGTGGAGTGCACGGAGGGCTGCCTTCAAATCCTCACATTGTTTCCTCAACTGTCCTACTTGGTTCTCTGTTTCCTCTCTTATCAGCACCGCACGTTGCGTGTCCTGATAGGCCTTACCGTATTGCATCTGGAAGCTGCTGAGATGGGCGTGACAAGATTGGTGTGCCCTCTTTACATGATCCATCTCCTTGTCCTTCGCCGCTAGCTGCACCCAGAGTTGCTCATTTAATCTCTCATTTTCACTAATGTTTTCCTCTCTACTTCTCTCTTTCTCCTCAAGCTGTCTACAAAGCGTCCTCACGACCTCCTCTGTGCCTTGCAATTGTGCCAAGCAGGACACGATTGCCATCGACGTACGAACCTTACTCAAATTATTTTTGTGGATTTTGGTCAGGCTGTCCCACCAAGTCTGTTCTCTGCTGCCAGTGCCTGTTTCCTCATTTGCACAAAATTCTGACTGTAGGGGCTATCCTTTCCCCTTTAGGTATCTCCTAACCTCTTCCTCCCATATGGGACACTTCTGCTCTGTTCGTCACTGCGACCTCGGGCTCTTGTGGATGCATAAGCTGTTCCATTGCCTTCATTGCCATCCCTACGATTATCTCTGTCTCTACCGGGAATTTGGAACAAGGGGGAATAAAGCAGTGGTGCAAACACGGGTACGGCTCAAGCTACGTTCCGGTTTACGCAGTTCCCGAAAGTTTCACGCAATAAAATCTATCGAGGTTACCTTGTATCCCTTTGTTAGTACGCATACAAATTGCACACTTCTGAATTTTGGAGTTTTGATCGATACTGGTTTTGCTTGTGGTTTCTTTTACTTTGCCAATTTGGATTCTAATTCAAACACTTTTGTGGGTTCACTCGGAGTGACATGGTCAAGTCAGATGTCGCCAATAACTGTTGCCTTTTTTACCTCGTGTAAATATGGCAGTCAGTGAGATTGCCCTCCTTCCTTTGGATATCAATATTCTATTGCTCAGAGTCACCAGGTATCAAATGATACCACAACAAGGTTCAACCGGCTATCGATCAAAGAGCCAAACACCAGTTTTTTAGTTCAAGGTCAAGGGTACTTTATTTACACACACAATTAATCAGGCAACATAAACACTACTAGTTAAACTACACCTATCGACTATGACAACCTGTACTTAACTTCAGGCACTTGGCTTAGATCAGAGAAACAGTGGCCGTTGTTCGATTCTGGATCTAGCGGATCTGTAGAAGTAACTGCTGCTCAGCTAGGCTCATCCGTCTGGTAGATGGTGTTGAACTTGAACTTGCTTCTGGTGGTGCTGCAATTCGAGATGGACATTGCCAGAGTGCCAGGTCCCAAAGAGGCCGAACACATGGTGGACTCTCTTTTTATGCTTGGGGGTTTTCGGGCTCTTTTCAGTTTGGACTCCACTAATTGGGTGATCCCTAATTACTATGTTCGATTCAAACCAATAAATGGGTGGGTGCCTTGATGGCTGGGCGTGTAGCAAGCAGTCATTGACCCTGTTGTTTATGCTTCCCTAGTACAGGGAGTGGGGTCAAAATGTCTGGGACTGTACCGGTCGCTCAAGTATCAGTCCTTTGTCTGGCAGAGATGGGCCATCAAATGCTAATCGGTCCATCAAATGTTAATCGGTTGAGGTTTCAATACCGTCTGGATTCCTCACTCGCAAATATACATTTTCACGCTCTGAGCCTGCCTGAATCTCGCATTGTCCATTTTTCCCACCATGCTTTGTGACCTTCCCTGTTTCTAGTTGTAAGTGGCCATCTCAGATGGTTACAATGGATAGAGGATTGCCTAACTAACAGAAAACAGAATAAATGGACCATGTTGTTGTTGTTGTTGTTGTTGTTATTATTATTATTATTATTATTATTATTATTATTATCCACGTTGGCAAACCGTAACAAATGGGATGCCATCAGTGTTGAGGCCTCAACAACCTCTATTAATGACTTGAATGAAAAGACTGATACTGTAACCAAATTTGCTGATCCATCAAGTTGGAATAAAATTTTGAGGTGACAAGAGTCTGCAAAAGAACATAGAAAGGTAAGTGAATGGGAGGTGAGTTACTCACCACTGGATTCCCTGCCTTTGACCTCTGGTTGCCACAGTATTAATGTGGCACATTCAGTTTCTGGTCAATGGTAACCCACAGGATGTTGATAGTGGGGGATTCTGTGATGGTAATGCCATTGAATGTCAAGGGGCGATGGTTATTGTCCAAGTCTTGCTGCATTTGGAAATGGACTGCTTCAGCATCTCAGGAGTCGCAAGTGATGCTGAATATTGTGTAATCATCAGCGAACATCCCCATCTCTGACCTTGGACCGAGGACACTCCGCTGAGGAACTACTGCAGTGATGTCCTGGATCTGAGATGATTGGAGGTCGATCACTACAATCATCTTCCATTTATGCCAGATATGGCTCCAACCAGTGGAGAGCTTTTCCCCTAATTCCCATTGACTCCAGTTTTAATAGGGCTCTGTTATAACCTGCCTGCTTACCATTGGCTGGGGACTATTGACAATCCCACAATCTTATGGGAGTATGGGCTTCCCCAATGAGGGAGGTGGAGAAATCATTAGAAGTCTCTCTGCATAAATAGAGCTGGCCAGTTTGGAACCAGCAGAGAGAGAGGAGTGAGCAGCAAGGGAAGTAGCTGCTGCTGCTGTTGTGTATATATATGTTATTGTAAATAAATGTTATTTCTTTGTATCCTGAAAACTCGTGCTGGATTCTTCGTGGCCCTCGGAAAAGGCTCCTTGATACCACACTCTGTAACATGCTGCATTGATGTCAAGGGGAGTCATTCTCGCCTTACCTCTGGCATTCAGCTCTTTTCTCCATGGTTGGTTCCCTCACCACCTGTCACAGACCCAGTCCAGCAGTTAAGAAAATGAAAAAAAAAATGAAAATCGCTTATTGTCACGAGTAGGCTTCAATGAAGTTACTCTGAAAAGCCCCTAGTCTCCACATTCCGGCGTCTGTTCGGGGAGGCTGGTACGGGAATTGAACCGTGCTGCTGGCCTGCCTTGGTCTGCTTTAAAAGCCAGCGATTTAGCCCTGTGTGCTAAACCAGCCCCTGCTATTTTTCTCTATCCAGTTATGTCCTTTGAGACCCAGCCAGCTCTGTCTGTGGTGGTGCTACTGAGCCACTCTTGGTGATGGACATCGATGTCTCCACCCAGTGTACATTCCATGCCTTGCCACCCTCAATGCTCCCTCTATGTGGTGTTTAACATGGAGGAGTATTGATTCATCTGCTGAGATATATGGTAATCAGCAGGAGGGTTTGATGTTTTATCTGGTGTTATGAGACTGATTCTAGACCCCATGCTATGTTGTGCACTCCCAGGGCATCTCTCTCCCAACATTATACCACTGTCCCACCACCTCCTCTGGGTCTGTCCTGCTGGTGAGATGCATGATTTGTGGCAGACATCTTAACAGTTTGTTTGTGTCTAATTGTTAAAAGTATTGACTAAATGTTTCATATGATGACTTGACTTTGTTGTTACATGTAGGTCAGATCAGGTAAGGATGACAGGTTTCCTTCCTAAAACAGCATTAGTGAAGCAGATTATTAGGACAGTAGTTTCATGGTCATCGTTAGATTCTTCAATCCAGATATTTTACTGTGTTTTTAAATTCCACCATCTGCCATGGTGAGATTTGAACCTGGGTCCCCAGAGCATTACCCTCTCGAGCAACAATACCAAAGATCTACTGCTTCCTGAAGTGTGGCAATGTCACACATTCAGTCCCATGCACGTATATACACAAAAATTGGATACAGATAGTGCACTGCTGCAAATTACAGTTATTTCAGTCTTTGATTTACAATATCCAGTATTCCATGTGGCAAAGCTGTGGTTCCTTGACTGGATTGGATGCTTGAAATTTGAAGTGAGTACCTTGAAAAGTGAAGGTTACACAGCAAGTTTGACATTTAGTCATAGAGTTATAGAATCCCTATGATGTTTTGCTTTTCTACTCTTGCTGCCAAAATGAATGACTCCACACTTCCCCATGTTATGCTCCATTTGCTACCTTGCTGACCACGCAGTTAATCTGTCCATACATCTTTGCAGCCTCTTTATGTCCCCCTCGCAGTTTACATCCCCATTTAACTTGTCAACAAACCAAATGCATGACTCTAAATCTTTTGGTCTAAGTAATTCAGGATAGAATTTGTCGCCACATGGACAAATGGGGGTTGATTTAGGTCATGGATTTCTACAGTGGAAATCATGTTTAATTAACTTGCTGAATTTTACGGTTGATACAGATGTGGTGTAAATGGACTTTCAACATTTAAAAAAAAATTTGTTCATGGAATCTAAGCATCACTGGCTTGGCCAGCATTATTTACAATGCAGAACGAGGCTATTTGGCCCATCGAGTCTGCACCGGCCATTGGAAAGTGCACCCTACACAAGCCCACACCCCCACCCACCCAGTAACCCTACTGGGGTTTTTTTTAACACTAAGTGCAATTTAGCGCATCTTTGCACTGTGGGAGGAAATCGGAGCACCCGGAAGAAACCCACGCAGACATGGGGAGAACGTGCAGACTCCGCACAGACAGTGACCCAAGCCGGGAATCGAACCTGGGACCCTGGAGCTGTGAAACAACTGTTCTAACCACTATGCTACCGTGCTGCCCTGTCCATCCCCAATTTCTCTTGAGTGGACAGTTAAGAATCAACCACATTGCTGTGGATCTGGAATTATACGTAGGCCAGGCCAGGTAAGGATGGTAGATTTCCTTCCCTGAAGGACATGCGTGAACCTGATGTGTTTTTACAACAATCGACAATGGTTTCATGGTCATCATTAGACTTTTTTAATGTCAGATATTTATTGGATTCAAACTCACCATTCTCAGTGGGAGGATTTGAACACGTGTTTCCAGAGCATTTGTCTGGGTCTCTGGATTACTAATTCAGTGACAATGCCATTATCGATACGGTGCCCCACACAGATTTGTGAGAAAAATTATAGCTCATGGAATATGAGGGACAGTAGCAATGTTAAGTAATGGGTTAAGAGACATTGCAATTAGTTGTCTAATTTATGTTAAGTGTTCAATGATTGACACTGATATGTAAAGGGGCTTCAGGTGGCGTCTGGAGCTGGTGATGTGATGATAGAGTTTAGTGCAGAGTCTGTTAAAGTGAAATAAAGGTGTTTGTGAAAAGGAGCTGGACTTTTGTCTCTTCATACCACAGCATCGATTACGTCTAAGAAGCAATGTGGGGGACAACATTGGTTGAATAGTAGGATACCAAGTAATGGTCAATTGATATTTTTCGGACTGGAGGAAGGTTTGCAGTGGTGTTCCCCAGGGGTTGTTATTGTGTTTCCTTATATGTGTTAATAATCTAGATCTTGATGTCCATGGGAACATTCCAAAGTTTGCAGATGATCTAAAACTTGGAATTATTATAATCTGTGAGGGGGACAGTGTAGAAGTTCAAAAGGGCAAAGTGAAGTTGATGGAGTGGGCATATAGGTGGCAGATGGTGTTCACCGCAGAGAAGCCTGCGCCGATTAATGTTGGTAGGAAGAATGTGGAGAGACCATGTAGAATATGGGGTAAAATTCTTAAGGGGGTGAAGGAGCAAAGGAACCTGGGTGAAAATGTGCGTAGATACAAAGAACAAAGAAAAGTACAGCACAGGAACAGGCCCTTCGGCCCTCCAAGCCTGTGCCGACCATGCTCCCCCTCTAAACTAAAATCTTCTACACTTCTTGGGTCCGAATCCCTCGATTCCCATGTATTTGTTAAGATGCCCCTTAAATGTCACTATCGTCCCCGCTTCCACCACCTCCTCCAGGAGCAAGTTCCAGGCACCCACTCCCCTCTGTGTAAAAAAAATTTGCCTCGTACATCGCCTCTAAACCTTGCCCCTCGCACCTTTAAATCTATGCCCCCTAGTAATTGACCCCTCTACCCTGGGGAAAAGCCTCTGATGATCCACTCTGTCTATGCCCCTCATAATTTTGTAGACCTCTATCAGGTCTCCCCTCAACCTCCATCGTTCCAGTGAGAACAAACCAAGTTTATTCAACCACTCCTCATAGCTAATGCCCTCCATACCAGGCAACATCCTGGTAAATCTCTTCTGCACCCTCTCTAAAGCCTCCACATCCTTCTGGTATTGTGGCGACCAGAATTGAACACTCTTCTCCAAGTGTGGTCTAACTAAGGTTCTATACAGCTGCAACATGACTTTCAATACTCTTGAGGGTTCTACCATTCACTGTATATTCCCTTCCTGCATTAGACCTTCCAAAATGCATTACCTCACATTTTTCCGAATTAAACTCCATCTGTCATCTCTCCGTCCAAGTCTCCAACCAATCTAAATCCTGCTGTATCTTCTGACAGTCCTCAGCGCTATCCGCAATTCCATCTACCTTTGTGTCGTCTGCAAACTTACTAATCAGATCAGTTACATTTTCCTCCAAATCATTTATATATACTACGAACAGCAAAGATCCCAGCACTGATCCCTGCGGAACACCACTAGTCACAGCCCTCCAATTAGAAAAGCACCCTTCCATTGCTACTCTCTGCCTTCTATGACCTAGCCAGTTCTGTATCCATCTTGCCAGCTCACCCTTGATCCCGTGTGACTTCACCTTTTGTACCAGTCGACCATGAGGGACCTTGTAAAAGTCCTTACTGAAGTCCATATGGACAACATCCACTGCCCTACCTTCATCAATCATCTTTGTGACCTCTTCGAAAACTCCATCAAGTTAGTGAGCCATGACCTCCCCTTCACAAAACCGTGCTGCCTCTCACTAATATGTCCATTTTCTTCCAAATGGGAGTAGATCCTGTCTCAAAGAATTCTCTCCAGTAATTTCCCTACCACTGAGGTAAGGCTCACCGGCCTGTAGTTCCCTGGATCATGCTTGCTACCCTTCTTAAACAAAGGAACAACATTGGCCCCGGGACATCACCTGAAGACAGTGAGGATCCAAAGATTTCTGTCAAGGCCTCAGCAATTTCCTCTCTAGCCTCCTTCAGTATTCTGGGGTAGATCCCATTCGGCCCTGGGGACTTATCTACCTTAATATTTTTCAAGACACCCAACACCTCGTCTTTTTGTATCTCAATGTGACCCAGGCTATCTACACACCCTTCTCCAGACTCAACACCCAACAATTCCTTCTCTTTGGTGAATACTGATGCAAAGTATTCATTTAGTACCTCACCCATTTCCTCTGGCTCCATATATAGATTCCCTTGCCTATCCTTCAGTGGCCTTTCCCTGGCTACCCTCTTGCTTTTTATGTAAGTGTAAAAACCCTTGGGATTTTCCTTAACCCTATTTGCCAATGACTTTTCGTGACATCTTCTAACCCTCCTGACTCCATGCTTAAGTTCCTTCCTACTTTCCTTATATTCCACACAGGCTTTGTCTGTTCCCAGCCTTCTAGCCCTGACAAATGCCTCCTTTTTCTTTTTGACGAGACCTACAATATCTCTCGTTTTCCAAGGTTCCCGAAATTTGCCGTATTTATCCTTCTTCCGCACAGGAACATGCCGGTCCTGAATTCCTTTCAACTGACATTTGAAAGTCTGTCAGATGTCAATTTACCCTCAAACATCCACCCTCAATCTAGGTTCTTCAGTTCCCGTCTAATATTGTTATAATTAGCCTTCCCCCAATTT
Organism: Scyliorhinus canicula; assembly: GCF_902713615.1. Classification (NCBI taxonomy): domain Eukaryota; kingdom Metazoa; phylum Chordata; class Chondrichthyes; order Carcharhiniformes; family Scyliorhinidae; genus Scyliorhinus; species Scyliorhinus canicula. Next base: position 132,669,921 of record NC_052155.1, on the reverse strand, counting down.
ACAACATTCACCCTAGGACCACTCTTATCCTTATTCACCAGAACTTTAAAACTTACTGAATTGTGGTCACAGTTCCCGAACTTCTACCACCTGGCCGGGCTCATTCCCCAATACCAGGTCCAGTATAGCCCCTTTCCTAGTTGGACTGTCTGCATATTGTTTTAAGAAGCCCTCCTGGATGCTCCTTACAAACTCTGCCCCGTCCAGGCCCCTAGCACTAAGTGAGTCCCAGTCAATATTGGGGAAGTTGAAGTCTCCCATCACAACAAACCTGTTGTTTTTACTTGTTTCCAAAATCTGTCTACCTATCTGCTCCTCTATCTCCCGCTGGCTATTGGGAGGCCTGTAGTAAACCCCCAACATTGTGACTGCACCCTTCTTATTCCTGATCTCTACCCATATAGCCACGCTGCCCTCTGAGGTGTCCTCCCGTAGTACAGCTGTGATATTCTCCCTAACCTACTATTCTCCCTAGTAGCGCAATTCCGCCACCCCTTTTACATCCCCCTCTATCCCGCCTGAAACAACTAAATCCTGGAACGTTGCCAATCCTGTCCTTCCCTCAACCAGGTCTCTGTAATGGCAACAACATCATAGTTCCAAGCACTAATCCAAGCTCTAAGTTCATCTGCCTTACCCGTAATACTTCTTGCATTAAAACATATGCACTTCATGCCACCAGACCCGCTGTTTTCAGCAAAATCTCACTGTCTGCTCTTCTCAGAGCCATACTGGCCCTATTCCCTAGTTCTCCCTCAATGCTTTCACCTTCTGACCTATTGCTCCGTTACACACCCCCCCCCCCCCCCCCCCCCCTGCCATACTAGTTTAAACCCTCCCGTGTGACACTAGCAAACCTCGCGGCCAGGATATTTATGCCTCTTCAGTTTAGATGCAACCTGTCCTTATACAGGTCACACCTGCCCCGGAAGAGCTCCCAGTGGTCCAGATAATGAAATCCCTCCCTCCTACACCAGCTGTTTAGCCACGTGTTTAGCTGCTCTATCTTCCTATTTCTAGCCTCACTGGCACGTGGCACAAGGAGTAATCCCGAGATTACAACCCTCGAGGTCCTGTCTTTTAACTTTCTGCCTAGCTCCCTGAACTCCTGCTGCAGAACCTCATGCCCCTTCCTGCCTATGTCGTTAGTACCAATATGTACAACACCTCTGACTGTTTGTCCTCCCCCTTCTTGTCTTTATTGATAGGTGCATAGAGTACAAGAGCAAGGAAGTTATGTTGAATTTATACAAGACAGAAGTTAAGAAAGTGACAGAGAAAACTGATGCCTGAGCCCATTTGCTAGCTATTAAAATGGGGCCATGATTCATGAATAGTTGTGAGAAGGTTTGCCCTACCATGTCAACAACTCTATAGGTCAATTTTACAACATATCTGCAGATTCTGAAATTCAATAATGGTAAGCACTTAGTGCAGCTGGACGACAATTAATAATTTCCAACTGCAGTTCTCCTGAATCTCTAAATCAACCTTCAAAAAAGCAGAGAGATAGAAAGCAGGGAATTATAGGCCAGTTAACCTGACATCAGTCATCAGAAAAACGTTGGAACCTGTTACTCAAGGAGTCTTAATAATGCACATGGAAAATTATACATCAGTCAGAGTTGATATGGTTTTAGGGAAAGGAAATTATACTTGAGAATCTTATTCATTTTTTTCTGGATGTAGGCAGCAGGGTGGATAAAGGGGAGTCAGTAGATGTAGTGTAGGATTTACAAAAAGCATTTGATAATATTAATAGGCAAGCTAAGAGCTGATGGAGTTGGGGGTAATAAAATCATATGCATATGGATACTAGTATGGATTATAGTGGAGGCATTGCGATGCAATGATAGCATCCTTACTGATGGACCTAAAACTCTGGATTCGGACCCAGCACCAGGAATTGTTGACTACGAAAGTAACATTCAACAAAGTTCATAGGTCAATAAACAGCTTTGAATTGTTCAATCACTCCCTGCCACTCACCGCCACTATTCCCCAAAAGGTAAAAAATCAGTGTGGTGTGAAGATACGCTTAAAAAACAAAGCCATGCAGGCTTGTGTCTGCATCTTAGATTACCTTTAATGGTTGCCATTTATTTCAGATTCCCTGAAGGCCTGCTAAAGACTGATAATGGCTTGAAATGTCTTTTCAGCTTTCCAAAGACATTGGGCGAGATTCGCCATTTTTAGGACTACGCCATTGTGAAAACTGTGGTCTTTTACACCAGGAATACTGGCATCAAAAGGCCACAGATTCACAGTCTTGCAGGGCTCTAACAGGCAGCTGTCGTGGAGCTCGCAGCTCCAGCTGCAGATAAGGCCACCCGCACCTCCGGGTCAGAGGCCGCGCTGTGCTCCATGGCGTACTCAGTCCGGGAACCTGGACCGTCAAAATAGTGTCCCACGTTGGCCGCTCACCCGCCCTGGGCCACCTGCACACATGAGTCCCCAGTCCCGAATGAAGCACCCCCTGCCCTCCGATTGGCCCTCCCCCAACTGTGGCCGCCCCGGACTGAGTCCGCAGCCGTCAGGCAACGTTCCCGAACAGCAGGACCATGTTAGAACCATGCCGTCAGGAATTTGGCCGATCGGGGCTACCCAATTTTTGGGAGGCAGAGAATTGCGAAACCGGCGCTGGTCCCGATTTTGTGGAGGAAAACGGATTCTCCGTCGCGTCGCCAAATGCGATTTTGGCATCGGGGTGCAGAGAATCCAGCCCATTGTGTTAGGAAAACAAATAGTTTCTAGGGATTTTATATTTGTATTGGTAAACATTAGAAATCAGGGGCGAAATCCTCCCCGATCGCGGGCCAGACCACCGTGGGGGCACCCCCCCGGGGTCCGATCGCCCCGCGCCCCCCCGGCCCACTCGCGCCGCCAATCCCGCCAGCACAGAGGTGGTTTAAACCACGTTGGCGGGAGAGGCCTGACAGCAGCGGGACTTCAGCCCATTGCAGGCCGGAGAATCGCCGCGGGGGGGATTCCCACTACCGCCAATTCCCGGGTGGTGGAGAATTCCGGCCACAGTAGGGTGGGGGAGATTTACATCAGCCCCGGGCGATTCCCCGACCCTGCGGGGGGTCGGAGAATTCCGCCCCAGGTATAGTTTTAAGTGTGTTTAATTTAATCTTTCTGTGACTGGAAATTAAAACCTATAGTTAGATTCATGCTGGAAAAAGGAGTTTGTATATTTGGGGATTGGTAAAGTTCCAACTGTTTTTCCATTGTGCTTAGAGAAGGTAACGGCGTAATAATAATCTTCACTGGTAAGCTTACATTAATACTGCAATGAAGTTACTGTGAAAATCCCCTGGTTGCCACTTTCCAGCACCTGTTCGGTTCGGCTGAGGGAGAATTCAGAATGCTCAGAATGTCCAAATTACCTAACAAGTATGTCTTTCGGGGCTTGTGGGAGGAAACCAGAGAGCCTGGAGGAAACCCACGCAGACCTGGGGAGAATGTACTAACCTCTATGCTGCCATGCCGCCCTGCTGAAGAAGTAAAAGGGATAAACTTTGTGGGTTGCTAGCAACTGGGGACTTATAAGGTAGGTAGAGAGGCTTTCAAATTTTAGTTTTGCTAATTTGATAGCAGTTGGAGATAGGTAGTGAGTGAGAAGGCAGCATTCTCAGCTCTGTTAAAAGCAGATGGTTTAGAAGGTTAGAGAATGAACATCTCTCCCAGCTTTGCGAGAAAAAAAAACATACTCTGGAATAATGGTTAAGAAAACAAGTGCAGAGATATGAACAGCAGCTAGTTAAACAAACTAGCGAAATGAAGGGAAGTTTCCAAGAAATCTGAAGTTAAAGGTATGAGAAAAGAGCAGTGTTCAGTAAAGGCAGAGCTGAGAAGATGGCTGAGATCTCAGAATGATATCTGAAGTGATTTTCAGGTTGGAGAGCTTTACTACATCCTCTGGAACGTGTGTTGAAATAACTAGAAATCAGTGGCTGGATCTTGGAAGTTCATGTAAAATCAGTTAAAACATATGAAATCCTGAAGAAGTATTGCATAAAATCCTGGACTGGATTCACTGTTGAAAGCGGAGCATAAGCTTTCTTTAAAAGTGTCATTTGGAAAAGCTGGTCTGGAGTTTTGAATGCAAACTGCCAAGGGAAAGCATAATTATGAGAAAAGATTTTAAAACGTGTTTTTGAGGGGAGTTCGGAAACACTCCTGACAATCATCTGGGGGGATTCTGTGGAGACATCTACAGAGACTTACTTGGGTTTAGAGCAGAGTGTGTGTATTTGACCACTGACAATCCTTGCATTCGATGCTTGTTTCAAGCAAGAAACAAACAAACCATTGTCAACTTCCCAGCAGCCTCAGATACACATATCTATCGTCACATCCCTCAAAGTTTGATTGGCCTTGGAAGTGAACCCTTGTAAAGCAAGGCTCCTGACTGACTCCCTGGCCATGCACTCCAATCCTGCGTGGACCAACTGGCGGATGTGTTCATGGACGGCTTCAACATCTCCCTACTCTGTTTTGAGGTTCCTATCTGCTTCAAGAAGACCATCATCATACTGTTGCCAAAGAATAACCAGGCAACGTGCCTCAACAACTATCATCTGGTGTCTATGATTATGAAGTGCTTCGAGAAGTTGGTCATGAGGCACATCAACTCCATACTCCTAGAATGCCTTGACACCATCAGCAGACACCATCACCCTGCCCCTACACTCCTACCTTGAGCATCTTGATGACAAGGATTCCTACGTCAGACTCCTATTCATTGACTACAGCTCCGCTTGTAACACCATAGTCCAAGCGATGCTCCTATCAATACTCTAAAACCTAGGACTTGGCTCCTCCCTCTGCAACTGGTTCCTCGACTTCCTGATCCATAGACCACAGTCAGTTAAGATAAAGAACAACACCTCCTCCATGATAGTCTTCAATACAGGGGTCTTGCAAGACTACGTATTTTGCCCCATACTGTACTCACTATACATTCACAACTGTGTGGCAAAATCTGGCTCCAACTCCCTCTACACGTTTGCTAATGACACGACCATAGTGGGTCGGATCTTGAACAACAATGAGTCAGAATACATGAGGGAAATGGAGAACCTAGTGGTGTGATGTGACCATAACAATCTCTCACTCAATGGGTGGGATTCTCCCCTACCCGGCGGGGAGGTCCCGGCATAGCAGAATGGCGGCAACCACTCCGGCTTCGGGTCTCCCCAAAGGTGCGGTATTCTCCGCAGCTTTAGGGGCCAAGCCCTCACGTTGAGGGGCTAGGCCCGCGCCAGAGAGGTTGGCGGCCCGCCGGCCGGTGGGAACGGCCTTTGACACTCTTCCCCCCAGCGTCGGGGCTGGCCGAAAGGCCTTTGCCGGTTTGCGCATGCGCCGGTGCGTCAGCTACCGCTGACGTCATCACCGGCGCATGCGCGGTAGGGGGGTTCTCTTCCGCCTCCGCCATGGTGGAGGCCGTGGCGGCGGCCGCAGAGATAGAGTCCCCCCATGGCACTGGCCCACCCGCCAATCGATGGGCCCCGATCGTGGGCCTGGCCACCATGGGGGCACCTCCCGGGGTCCGATCGTCCCGTGCCCCCCCCCAGGACACCGGGGGCCTGCTCGCGCCGCTAATCCCGCCGCTACCAGAGGTGGTTCAAACCACAGCGGCTGGAGAGGCCTCTCACCGGCGTGACTTCGGCCCATCGCGGGCTGGAGAATCGCTGCGGGGGGGTCGCCGATCGGCGGGGCGTGTTTCCTGCCCCCGCAAATTCCCGGGTGGCGGAGAATTCCGGCCACGGCGGGGGCGGGATTTTCACCCAATGTCAGTAAAACTAAGGAGCTGGCCATTGACTTGAGGAAGCAAAGTATCTTATACACCCCTGTCTGATCATTTGTGCTGAGGTGGAGATGGTTGATAGCTTCAGATTCCTTGGTGTTCACTTCACCAGCAATCTGTCCTGCTTCACCCACATCGCTGCTACAACCAAGAAAGCAAACGGCACCAATACTTCCTCAGGAAACTAAGGAAAATGTCCACATTGACATTTTTACAGGTGCACCATAGAAAGCTCCTATCTGGTTTCATCACAGCCTTGTATGGCAACTGCTTGGCCCAAGAACATAAGAAACAGAGTTGTGACAACAGCCCAGTCAATCAGGCGCAACCGCATCCCATCCATTGACTTTGTCCACACCTCCCGTTGCTTTTGGAAAGTGGGCATGATAATCAAAGACCCCTCCCACCTGGTTTATTCTCTCTTCCAACGGGCAGGAGATACAAAAGTCTGAGAATACAGACTAACATTCAGAAACAGCTTCTTCCCCACTGTTATCAGACTTCTGAATGAATAGCTTCTTCCCCACTGTTGCCAGACTCCTTAATGACCCTCTTATGGACTGAATTGATCTCTCCACATGTCTTCTCTACTGAGTAGCACTACACTCCATATCCTCACCCGATGTCTGTGTATTTACTTTGTATTTTTATCATATGTCCTATATTTTTCATGTCTGGAACAAACTATCTGGACTGTACACATAACAAAACTTTTCACTGTACCTCGGTACACATGACAATAAATCCAAATACAATCTGTGTGCTTAAAAAGGACTGTGTTAATGAGACCATTGTAGCTTAAGATGTATCTTGGAATCCGTGTTAATCTTAAAGTCTGTGTCTAATTGTTCAGCGGGAGTGATGAACTGTATTATTCAATTTTTTCCATATTTAATTTTTTTTTCTTCTTGTTAAAACTAATTCGCGGTCTTGTGACTCTGTCCCTCCATTTTTATTTTTTAAAAAGAAATGTTGCAGTCTTTTGAACCAGAGTTCCATTCTGGCATCTTCCCATCCAGTTATAACATCACCTGGCACCCTAACAATCGAAATAATCTGCTGCCTCCTTTTAATTGTTCCCTTTCATGCAATTTTCTAATTCAACCACTTGCACTCTCCTTGCATCCTTTCACATTTGTGACTGGAGCTGACATAACGAGTTGAACTTGAAAGAGTGAATACAATCCACACATTTCTCGCAGGGTCGAGCAAACACCCATTTGTAAGCAGTTGAATCTGAATTGTATCCAGCAAATAAGATGTAGAAGATTTCTTTGGAAAAATCTATTATGTTTTCTTGAAATTCATGTACATAAAGATGACTGACACACTTTTATGGCTTTGAAATTAATGTTCTACTTCCCCCCCCCCCCCCCCCCCCCCCCCCCCCCAAAACAAAAACTGGATGTTTCTGTCATGGTGAGAAAACTACTAATAAAATTTCAGAAACACTTTCAAAAGATACAATTCCTGGAAATACCATATCATTTGCAGTCATAAAAAATGGAGCTAATCACTGGGAAAATGCAAGAGTGATGAATCAATTTTCTCAAGTAGCTAATAAGCCATTTAACAAGTAACAAGTCACTTGACTAGTATAATTGTTAGAAAAGTTCATTAATCCAGCTGTGGTGTGTGCAACTGCAGTGCAAAATTACTGAGCACCTGCAGAGGCAAAACTGAATTACTCAAGTCACTGCCTTTATTCCGCTTTCCTGTGGTGGCATGCTCCTGATTTTACACACAAAAAAAAGTCTTGAAGTGCAGTCCAGTTAAATATGCAAACTGTTTTATACTTGGAGGTGCTTGGCCAACCATTAAACCCTCGACCAACAGCACTCAAACGGTTAATGGATCCTGCATCCTGTTCCCATGTGTGGGACCTTGCTGTGCACAAATTGCATCTCTGCATCATAACAGTAACCACACTTCAAGAGCAATTCAGTAGCTTTTAAGAACATAATAATAAAAATTGCTTACTGGCACAAGTAAGCTTCAATGGAGTTACTGTGAAAAGCCCCAAGTCGCCACATTCCGGCGCCTCTTTAGGGAGGCCAGTACGGGAATTGAACCCGCCCTGCTGGCCTTGTTCTTCATTACAAGCCAGCTTCTCTGCCCACTGTGCTAAACCAGCCCCTCTGGACATCCTGAGGTCATGAAAGGAGTTGTATCGATGCAAATTATTTACTTCTCATTCATTTATTTTGGTGCATTTATTATTTTAGATTTTCTTATATGGTGTTGTAATGTAATGATGAATACCCTTCAAATTGTCACAAATTTCATAAACAGATGGGTCTATTGGATAAGATTGCAAAAGTTCACATTTTACATGTTGCCTTATTTGTGTAACTTGGGGTGATTTTGGAAAGCGTATGGAGGGCATTGCTTGCTGTACGTTTGTGTATTGTTTGCCAAATATCTAGTTTGCACATCATCTACAGGGTGACATCTTATTGAATGCCTTTTGGGAATTCAGGTACATTACATGTACTGGCTTCCCCTTATCTATCCTACCAGTTACATCCTCAAAAAGTTGTATTAAATTTGCAAAACATAATTTCCCTTCATAAAAATATGTTTATTCTGATTGATCATACTATGATTATCTCAGTGTATTATTAAGACTTCCTTAACAACAGGTTCCGGCATTTCCCTATTGACTGATGTCAGGCTTCCTGGCCTGTAGTCCCATGTATCCTCTATCCCTGCTATCTTGAAAGTTGACGCTGTCTTGGATGATGAAGTAACATCATGGCCCAGCATATCCCGCACTATATCATTGGCAACAAACCAGGGGATCAACCCTGGTCCAATGAGGAGTGTAGGAGAGCATGCCAGGAACAACACCATGCATACCTAAAAATTAGGTGTCAAGCTAGTGAAGCTACAACACAGGACTACTCGTGTGCCAAACAACATAAGCAGCAGGTAATAGAGCTGACTGATTCCACAACCACCGGATCAGATCTAAGCTCTGCAGTCTGACTTCCCATATGGTCTAGTGGTTAGGATTCCTGGTTTTTGGGGCGGCATGGTGGCACAGTGGTTAGCACTGCTGCCTCACAGCAGCAGGGACCCAGGTTCAATTCCGGCCTTGGGTCACTGCCTGTGTGGAGTTTATACATTGACCCCGTGTCTGCATGTGTTTCCTCGGTATTCCGGTTTCATGTTTGGTGGATTGGCCATGCTAAATTGCCCCTTAGTGTCTAGGGATGTGCAGGTTCGGGTTAGGTGGGTAGGGAGATGTGATTGGGTGAGCGGTTATGGGTAGAGTGCTTATTTGAAGATTCTGTACAAGACTCGATGGGACAAATGGCCTCCTTCTGCACTGTAGGGATCCTATGATTCCTGTCACATACAGTGTGATGGTGGTGGACAATTACTGGAGGAGGAGGCTCCAGAAATATCTCATTCTCAGTAATGGAGGGGCCCAGCACCTCTGTGCGAAGGATAAGGCTGAAGCATTTGTAACCATTTTCAGTCAGAAGTGCTGGGTGGATGATCCATCTCGACCTCCTCTGAAGGTACCCAACAACATAGATGTCAGTCTTCAGCCAATTTGATTCTCTCTATGTGATATTTGATATCTCTCCATATTTGCTATCAAGCGGCATTTACTCAGCAATAAATAACCTGCTCACGGACACTCCATTTGGATTCCACGAGGGTCACTCAGCTCCTGAATTCATTACTGTAATAGCTGGCACTGGGCCTATGGGGCGGGAATGATTATCTTCCCCATGGTCCTTGCAGAGTATGAGCTCACCAGCTAGGGGCGGGGGTCTCTCTTAACCTCTGTATAATAGGTTGGCCAGCAAGGCATAGACCAGAGAGGGACAGAGAGGAACCTGCTGCGTATTTCCCAGGCAGGTGTATATATCATGTTGTAAAAAAATAAGTTTCTTTATTTGGCTTGGTGTGGACTCCCCATGTCCTTATTAAAAATACAAAAGAGGGCAGCACAGTGGTTAGCATTGCTGCCTACGGTGCTGAGGACCTGGGTTTGAATCCCGGCCCTGGGTCACTGTCCGTGTGGAGTTTGCACATTCTCCCCGTATTTGCGTGGGTTTCACCCCCACAACCCAAAAGATGTGCAGGGTAGGCGGATTGGCCATGCTAAATTGACCCTTAATTGGAAAAAATAATTGGGTACTCTAAATTTATTTATTTTTAAAAAAATTACAAAAGAGCTGAATGCCAGAGGTGAAGCGAGTGCGACTGTCCCTGGTAGCAAGGCAGCATTTGATCGATTATGGTATCAAGGAGGCCTTGCAAAACTGGAGTTAATGGGAATGAGGGAAAACTCTCCACTGGTTGGATTCATACCTGGCACCAAAAGAAAATGGTTGTGGTGGTTGGAGTTCAATCATCTCAACTCCAGGACATCACTGCAGGAGTTCCTCAGGGTCGTGTCCTAGGACCAAACATTCTCAGCTGCTTCATCAATGACCTTCCTTCCATCATAAGGTCTGATGTGGGGATGTTTGCAAATGACTCCTCAGACAATGAAGAATTTCCAGTCCGAATGTAACCAAACGTGGCCAATATCTGGGCTTGGGCTGACAAGTGGCAAATAACATTTGCGCCACACAATTGCCAGGCAATGACCATCTCCAATAAGAGAGGATCTAACCATTGCCCCTTCACATTCATTCGCAATATCATTACTTAATCTCCAACTGCCTGCATCCTGGGGGTTATCATTGACCAGAAACTGAACTGGACTAGCCATATAAATATTATGACTACCAGAGCAGGTCAAAGGCTAGCAAACCCGTGGTGAGTAACTCACTTCCTGACGCCCGAAAGCCTGCCCACCACATGCAAGGTAATGTCAGGTATGTAATGGAAGGCGGTCCACTTACCTGGATGAGTGTACTTCCAACAACACCTAAGAAGCTCAACATGATCCAGGATAAAGCAGCTCGCTTAATTGCTATCCCTTCCACAAACATTCAATCTCTCCACCATCGATAAACCGTAGCAGCCGTGTGTGCCATCTACAAGATGCACTGCAATAACTCACCAAGGTTGCTTAGCAGCACCTTCCAAACTCACGACCGCTGCCATCTTGAAGATCAACTGGAAACACTGGAGGTTCCCCTCCAAGTCACTCACCATCCAGACTTGGAAATATATCGCCATTCCTTCACTGTCACTGGTATTCCCTCCCTAACAGCACTGAATGTACCTACTCCTCAGTGTCATGGATCACCTAATAACAGCAGTAACACAAATTTAACAAGGCATAGTAGGATGCGACCTGCCCAGCAACAGATAGAAATGTGCCGAGTAACAGCAGTTGCCGGTATTCAAAAGGCCAGATAAGAGGTGTCTCCCAGTAATGGGATTAGAAGGCATTTAGATAGACTCAGATGTGAATAGCTTATTAATAGCAATATCTTACCAGGTGATTGGGAGATGAATGAGGTATATGCATGCTAATGTTAAGAGTAAAGAAATTCTACAGGGGCAGACAGCTAAATATATGGAAGGCGGAATCAAAGTGGAACAAAGATATAATTGCCAGGAACCTCAAGCAAGGGAGGCCAGTTGACATCTAGCAGCCTCAGAAGCAGACAAGCCAGTTTCCAGGTATCAACCTGCAAGCCAAATTTTACATCTGAGAACTAAGGTAGTGCAGAAACCTTCATAAAAGGTGTTTGACTATCTTTGCTGGACCCGCTCAAGATGTTTCCCGGACTTGATTATCGTCCCTTTATTGAGTGATAACTATAAGCTAGTTTTAACTTCTGGATTTATTTGATTTGGATGTTTTTTCGGGAAACGGAGAAGTCATTGGGAGTTCCGGGTTCATGGATGTATTTTGGAACAAGGGAGTACATTCTACATAAACTGTATGTGTGTGTTTAGTAATTGCTTGGTAGATTATTCCAAACATTTGAAATGAAAATCGCTTATTGTTACGAGTAGGCTTCAAATGAAGTTACTGTGAAAAGCCCCAAGTCGCCACATTCCGGCGCCTGTTCGGGGAGGCTGTTATGCACTCTTATTACTAATAATCATTACAAATTTGCTTTTTTGTTCCAGTTATCATGTCATTTGTACATATCTCTATATATGTTATTCAATGTTTGAAATATGATTGTCATTATCATTAAATACCTTATTCAGTAAAGTATTGTAAATTTATGTTCTTGTACAACCTTGTTTTGCATTTAGGCTTGGTCTTGATATTTTCTGTACCCTTACGAATGCATCTGTGGACAATTACACTCAAAATTGCCCTAATTTAAAATTGTTGCTTTTTTACACCAGTTTCTCACCCAAACATCTCATAGAATAGAAAATCTTTCGTGAGCCAGCACAATTGGGCAATGTTTTAGAACATATAATTTAAAACTAAAATCTTTTTGACATCAATAGATATGCATTGAAATGACATTTGCAGTTTTACTGCACAGCTGAAAAATTGTTTTTCACAAAAATAAGCAATTTTAGTGTCCATTAACAATTACTAACTTGATTTTAAATGACTGGAAATTATTATTTTTCATCTACACAGAGCTATTTACTCATGCCATTGGTGTCTTGTATTTATTTGGTAATGACAAAAGTATTGAAATCTTAAGCCACCCAAATAAGTGGTGGACATTTGCAATAGTGATTAGTTCAAGTGATCACTAAAATTACCAAAATAATTTGAAACCTATTAAGGGATGACATATATTTCAAATTTTCATTCCTTTTGCTCTTAGCCATGCCATGGTTCCTTGGATACCATTCCATGGGCATATTCTAGTGCATGAAAGCAGGTTATCCAACCACATTGATAGCATAATTGTTGATCTTGTTCTGTACTAACTGAGGATGCATTTTCCAGAAGAAGGGCACAAAGTAGTGACCATGACCAAGAAGTCACTTTCTGTTAGATCCCTTAACTTGGGCTGCTGAGGCTACTCAAAATGTTGTCAATTATTCTACAGTTAGTGCAAAGGTGAATAGAATGCTCACACTAATGTCTCACATGAATTATAAAAGTTGTCATTCATATGCAATTTACAGATTTCAGTTATAAAAGTTATAAAACCCAATGTTAGCATGTGACTCATTCACTCTAATTTACATCAAGCAGATTTTACAATACTTCGTCATTTCTCATTGGATTGCAAAGGCTCACGCTGATCTTCATGCACTTCATCAAATAGGCAGTTTCAATCGTGTTTTTCTTTTTGTGATGCATTCTATTAATATAAGCATAATTTTGAAATTGGTATATGGTGTAATGAAGTTATGAAATTTGAATGAAACTAGGGGCCACGTGGAGTCTTCAGGAGTTCTCCAGATTAGCCGCTGTGACCTCAGCAGTAAATTGCTGAAAACTCCATCCATGCATCATTTCCACTGACCTTCTGCTGAAGTTACAGCCTTTGGTGAGATCCAGCAAGGAAATTCTTGCCGATCTTGTCGAAGTTTTTTTAAGGACTGTTTTCATTAGGTTACTTTAGCAGGACCACGTTAAAAAATCTTGTTTATCTTTTCCAGTTAAAACTTGTGGAGTTAATCTGCACGGTCCAGCTGGTACCTTTGTGTCCCCCAACTTCCCTTTTCAATATGACAGCAATGCTCAATGTGTCTGGATAATAACAGCATCAAGCCCGAACAAGGTAAGGAACAAATGAATATCTGTGTGTTTTACATTAGTAATGATGCACTAGAAACAATAATCAGTGCTTATTATAAGGGAAGTTTCCTTTGGTTGCTGTGCTGGCGACATCATAACATAGCTGGAAAATTTCTGCCATTCTCCATTCGGAGAAAAATAATTGTTGAATTCTTTTACATTCTGTCTGAAACAATTATGCCTTCTGTCAAGTTTACATCACCAAACTTCCCAGCACATGACTAACATCCATTGTGTAGCTGGGTTGTTTGTATATACCATCGACATGATACGCACAATGATGTGTCCCTCGTATGATGATTTAATTCTGCTCTGTGAAAAGATATTCCAGCATTATCTTTTTCTGTTTATCTTCTGTAATCATTAAAAAGGTTCTTTTATTCATCTGAAATGTGTCACAGGGACATGTCCAAAAGAGCAATGCCCAAAAAAGGCAAGTTCATCAAGGAGAATGCAGTAAGAATACCAACAAAATTATTAATGTTTCGAATCCTCTGACAAATATATTGCTGTTGTAAAATTTATAGTTGTACAATGAGTGTTGAAAAGATTGTTTTTTTTTCTCGAGCTTGAATGAATACATCAACAATTCCATCTTGAGTGTTGGGAACTTCTTTGTTTCTGTGAAGGCCAAGGCGTTTATTTCATTTGGGTTGATCAGAATTTCACTTGATGCTCATGTTGTGAACATCATCTTATACCCATACCACATTAGCTTCATGAAAATTAAAGCTGCTGTTTGTATTCCAACTCTGGCCAATCTGGATGATTGAGAACAAAGAATTATAAATTTCTGAGTGTGATACAATCTCAACTGAAAAGATATTTTGGGAAAATCGCTAAAGTGAAGCTTTGATAGAGACATCATTGTCGGAAGGTTATTTTATCAACAGATCTTCATTGTGAGCATGAAAGTAGATTTCTGCTATTATCTATAATTGCATAGATTTGACATCCCCATCTTGTAGCTATGGTAACAGCTAATGTTGCTTGAAGCTATCATTGCAGTGGCATTGAATTTTCAATGGTTGTCAAATGGGGCGCAGGGCAGAACATCGTTCGTATAGAAGAGGCAGGGACATTGTACAATTGCAGAATGTGTAACCTGCTTAAAATAGAAAATAGAGCACTCGAGGATGCAAGAAATCTGCAAGGATGGCAACAGGGGGCAAAAGAAGTGCAGCTAACTTCGAGTCCTGCCAGGGAGTCTTCTGAGAAGTGGAGGAGTGGGAATAGGCTGCTTCGGGCTAACTTTCAGTACCAGAGATCTGTCATAAACTCTTTTCAGAGTACGTGAAGTATAATTTCTTCACTTGCAAGTCAGCATGGTAGTGCAGTGGTTAGCACTGCTGTCTCATGGCGCCGAGGTCCCAGGTTCTATCCCGGCTCTGGGTCACTGTCCGTTTGGAGTTTGCATATTCTACCCTTGTTTGCGTGGCATTCGCCCCCACAACCCAAGGATGTGCAGGTTAGGTGCATTGGTCACACTAAACTGCCCCTTAACTGGAAAAAATAATTGGGAACTCTAAATTTATTAAAAAACATAGGACGATATTCTCCGCTCCCGGGATTAAGTGTCCGCGCCGTCGTGAAACGCAACGGCGTTCACGGCGGTGTGAACAGGTCCCGGGCACGACCTATTCTAGCCCCCACAGGGGTCCCTACCGCCGCACCAACCCACGCATGCGCAGTTGGGGCAGCTCATTCCTGCGCATGCGCAGTTGGGCCGCGCCATCCTGCGCATATGCGGGAAACTTCTTACGCGCGCCGGCCCCTCACCAACATGGCGCCGGTGTTCTGGGGCCGGCCGCAAAAGGAGGTGGGGGGGGGGGAAGAGGCCGGCCCACCGATTGGTGGGCCCCGATCGCGGGCCACACCCAATCGGAGCCCCCCCCTCAATGAGGTAGCCCCCCCCCGGGTGAGGGAGTCCCCCTCTTCCCCCCTTCCCCCCCCGCACACAGTCCGCCCCCCCCCCCAGCGTTCCCGCACAGTTCCCGCCGGCAGAGACCAGGGGTGGAAGGCGCCGGCGGGAACCTGTCGTCTTGGAGTGGCCGCTCAGCCCATCCGGGCCGGAGAATCGCCGCAAATGGCGTTTGTGGCGATTCTCCGAGCGGCCCGGCATGATTCACGTGGCGCTGGTTTCGGGGGGGGGGTGGGAGAATCGCGTGCGAGGGTCAGAGCGTCGTGGCGCGATTCGCGCGGCGCCCCGGCGATTCTCCCACCCGGCGTGGCGTGGGGGGGGGGGAGAATCCCGCCCGCATAATTTCTTCACTTGCTAAGGTAAGCTACTTACTCCGTTGGGCGGGGGTGGCACACGAAGTAAGTCCTCCGCGCATGTGCAGCCCAACTGCGAATGCGCGGGTTGACACGACGAAGGAGGCTGGAGCATCGTGAACCGCTCCAGCGCCATGCTGTGGGCCAGAATCTGTCGTGCCCAGGCCCGGTTCGCAACGGCGCGAACACTTGGGCCCAATATTTGAGAATCGCCCCCACCTCTCAGTGCACCATATATTTTTATGTGTTCCCCCCATTATCATACCTGTGCTTCCTGGTATTTTCCATCAGTTATGGGAATAGAATAAAAGATGTTGCCCACCCTTCACTCTCTCACGTAATGTGCTCCATCACTATGGGAAATCTTGGGAAATAGGTCATGGCCTCCTGGCAACAGGCCTCTGAGCACTCACAAGGAGAATGTCTTGAAGATCTTGGGCATCTGTATAGTTGGGTTGAGGATTTAGGTGGGCCAGTGATAACTAAAGACGTCTACTGCAATTTGCCTGTTTAATGGTTTGGGAGTACAAACGTCATACTCAACAATATAAGTTTAGGCTGCCACCAAGAACCACAACAGGACTGTCACCATAGCTATCCAACATTGTAGTATATTTTTATTTTCTTCTACTCTAAATAATCCAAAGTAAAATACCTTTTGAGGGGCAAGAAGACAACAGAGACATAGAACATAGAACATAGAACATAGGACGATACAGCGCAGTACAGGCCCTTCGGCCCTCGATGTTGCACCGACATGGAAAAAAAAACTAAAAGCCATCTAACCTACACTATGCCCTTATCATCCATAGGCTTATCCAATAAACTTTTAAATGCCCTCAATGTTGGCGAGTTCACTACTGTTGCAGGTAGGGCATTCCACGGCCTCGCCACTCTTTGCGTAAAAAACCCACCTCTGACCTCTGTCCTATATCTATTACCCCTCAATTTAAGGCTATGTCCCCTCGTGCTAGCCACCCCCATCCGCGGGAGAAGGCTCTCGCTGTCCACCCTATCTAACCCTCTGATCATTTTGTATGCCTCTATTAAGTCACCTCTTAACCTTCTTCTCTCTAACGAAAACAACCTCAAGTCCATCAGCCTTTCCTCATAAGATTTTCCCTCCATACCAGGCAACATCCTGGTAAATCTCCTCTGCACCCGTTCCAAAGCTTCCACGTCCTTCCTATAATGAGGCGACCAGAACTGTACGCAATACTCCAAATGCGGCCGTACTAGAGTTTTGTACAACTGCAACATGACCTCATGGCTCCGGAACTCAATCCCTCTACCAATTAAGGCCAACACACCATAGGCCTTCTTCACAACCCTATCAACCTGGGTGGCAACTTTCAGGGATCTATGTACATGGACACCAAGATCCCTCTGCTCATCCACACTACCAAGAATTTTACCATTAGCCAAATATTCCGCATTCCTGTTATTCTTTCCAAAGTGAATCACCTCACACTTCTCCACATTAAACTCCATTTGCCACCTCTCAGCCCAGCTCTGCAGCTTATCTATGTCCCTCTGTACCCTGCAACATCCTTCCGCACTGTCTACAACTCCACCGACTTTAGTGTCGTCTGCAAATTTACTCACCCATCCTTCTGCGCCCTCCTCTAGGTCATTTATAAAAATGACAAACAGCAACGGCCCCAGAACAGATCCTTGTGGTACGCCACTCGTAACTGAACTCCATTCTGAACATTTCCCATCAACTACCACTGTCTGTCTTCTTTCAACTAGCCAATTTCTGATCCACATCTCTAAATCACCCTCAATCCCCAGCCTCCGTATTTTCTGCAATAGCCGACCGTGGGGAACCTTATCAAACGCTTTACTGAAATCCATATACACCACATCAACTGCTCTACCCTCGTCTACCTGTTCAGTCACCTTCTCAAAGAACTCGATAAGGTTTGTGAGGCATGACCTACCCTTCACAAAACCATGCTGACTATCCCTAATCATATTATTCCTATCTAGATGATTATAAATCGTATCTTTTATAATCCTCTCCAAGACCTTACCCACCACAGACGTTAGGCTCACCGGCCTATAGTTACCGGGGTTATCTCTACTCCCCTTCTTGAACAAAGGGACCACATTTGCTATCCTCCAATCCCCTGGCACTATTCCTGTAGCCAATGATGACCTAAAAATCAAAGCCAAAGGCGCAGCAATCTCTTCCCTGGCTTCCCAGAGAATCCTAGGATAAATCCCATCCGGCCCCGGGGACTTATCTATTTTCACCTTGTCCAGAATTGCCAACACTTCTTCCCGACGCACCTCAATGCCATCTATTCTAATAGCCTGGGTCTCAGCATTCTCCTCCACAATATTATCTTTTTCTTGAGTGAATACTGACGAAAAGTATTCATTTAGTATCTCGCTTATCTCCTCAGCCTCCACACACAACTTCCCACCACTGTCCTTGACTGGCCCTACTCTTACCCTAGTCATTCTTTTATTCCTGACATACCTATAGAAAGCTTTTGGGTTTTCCTTGATCCTACCTGCCAAAGACTTCTCATGTCCCCTCCTTGCTCGTCTCAGCTCTCTCTTTAGATCCTTCCTCGCTTCCTTGTAACTATCAAGCGCCCCAACTGAAACTTCATGCCTCATCTTCACATAGGCCTCCTTCTGCCTCTTAACAAGAGATTCCACTTCTTTGGTAAACCACGGTTCCCTCGCTCGACCCCTTCCTCCCTGCCTGACTGGTACGTACTTATCAAGAACATGCAATAGCTGTTCCTTGAACAAGCCCCACATATCCAGTGTGCCCAACCCTTGTAGCCTACTTCTCCAACCAACACATCCTAAGTCATGTCTAATGGCATCATAATTGCCCTTCCCCCAGCTATAACTCTTGCCCTGCGGGGTATACTTATCCCTTTCCATCACTAACGTAAAGGTCACCGAATTGTGGTCACTGTTTCCAAAGTGCTCACCTACCTCCAGATCTAATACCTGGCCTGGTTCATTACCCAAAACCAAATCCAATGTGGCCTCGCCTCTTGTTGGCCTGTCAACATATTGTGTCAGGAAACCCTCCTGCACACATTGTACAAAGAACGACCCATCTAATGTACTCGAACTATATCTTTTCCAGTCAATATTTGGAAAGTTAAAGTCTCCCATAACAACTACCCTGTTACTTTCGCTCTTTTCCAGAATCATCTTCGCCATCCTTTCCTCTACATCCCTAGAACTATTAGGTGGCCTATAGAAAACTCCCAACAGGGTGACCTCTCCTTTCCTGTTTCTAACCTCAGCCCATACTACCTCAGAAGAAGAGTCCCCATCTAGCATCCTTTCCGCCACCGTAATACTGTCCTTGACTAGCAGCGCCACACCTCCCCCTCTTTTGCCCCCTTCTCTGAACTTACTAAAACACCTAAACCCCGGAACCTGCAACAACCATTCCTGTCCCTGCTCTATCCATGTCTCTGAAATGGCCACAACGTCGAAGTCCCAGGTACCCACCCATGCTGCCAGTTCCCCTACCTTATTTCGTATACTTCTGGCACTGAAGTAGACACACTTCAAACCACCTACCTGAACACTGGCACCCTCCTGCGAAGTCAAATCTGTGCTCCTGACCTCTATACTCTCAATCTCCCGTACCCCAAAACTACAATCCAGGTTCCCATGCCCCTGCTGAATTAGTTTAAACCCCCCCAAAGAGCACTAACAAATCTCCCCCCCAGGATATTGGTGCCCCTCAGGTTCAGATGTAGACCATCCTGTCTATAGAGGTCCCACCTTCCCCAGAAAGAGCCCCAGTTATCCAGAAATCTGAATCCCTCCCGCCTGCACCATCCCTGTAGCCACGTGTTTAATTGCTCTCTCTCCCTATTCCTCATCTCACTATCACGTGGCACGGGCAGCAACCCAGAGATAACAACTCTGTTTGTTCTCGCTCTGAGCTTCCATCCTAGCTCCCTAAAGGCCTGCCTGACATCCTTGTCCCCTTTCCTACCTATGTCGTTAGTGCCAATGTGCACTACGACTTGGGGCTGCTCCCCCTCCCCCTTAAGGACCCGGAAAACACGATCCGAGACATCACGTACCCTTGCACCTGGGAGGCAACATACCAAACGTGAGTCTCTCTCGCTCCCACAAAATCTCCTATCTGTGCCCCTGACTATTGAGTCCCCAATTACTAATGTTCTACTCCTTTCCCCCCTTCCCTTCTGAGCAACAGGGACAGACTCCGTGCCAGAGGCCCGTACCCCATGGCTTACCCCTGGTAAGTCGTCCCCCCCACAAGTATCCAAAACGGTATACTTGTTACTCAGGGGAACGACCGCAGGGGGTCCCTGCACTGACTGCTTCTTCCCAGTCCCTCTTACAGTTACCCATCTATCTCCAGTCTTTGGTGTAACTACTTCCCTGAAGCTCCTATCTATGACCCCCTCTGCCTCCCGAATGATCCGAAGTTCATCCAGCTCAAGCTCCAGGTCCCTAACACGGTTTTTGAGGAGCTGGACCTTTTGAGGAGCTAGACCTGTGACCATCCATCATTACTTTACAAGCCACACCCTTGGTAAATTCCCTATTGTCTCCCAAGGCCCAGTCGAGAGAACCACATGGTGGCAGATTCGGCTGGGGTTGTGTGGAGGGTATAATGGTGGATAATTCCATTGTGGCGTTTATATTGGGTGAGACACCAAACACAAGAATATGGGATAGTTAGGTGAAAGTGAGCTCTGACTCTGGAAATCAGACTCTCTGCAGAGGGCAATCCCTGACTGAAGAGTCAACAAGCTCTTGCCTAATTTTCCGCACAAAATAAAGAATGTAAAATAAGCATTGACGACCATGTGAAAGGAGCTGCGATGGATGATGGCGTTAATTGCTAATTACAGCAGCATTTTGTCTTTCAATATACAGGTAGGATTTAGTGCAATGCAATACTACCTTTGATAGATTGCACTTACAGGAATATTTGTACCCATCTCCATGACACGGAGCCCTCCAAACTAAAGAATACATCCAAATGGATATTTGAACTAAGCTTCAGCTCTTAAGGGATGATTTTGAGAGAATTATATCAGCCAGTTTCATCAGCGCAACACCTTTCAAGGTCTAATGGGTCGATCATGACACTCCAATCCAGGATCGGCACAAATAACATCTCTCTCCTGATGAATGAAATGAAATGAAAATGAAAATCGCTTATTGTCACGAGTAGGCTTCAATGAAGTTACTGTGAAAAGCCCCTAGTCGCCACATTCCGGCTCCTATCCGGGGAGCCTGGTACGGGAGATGACAGTTCAAGTGGCCTTTCTAGCTGGTTGCCTTAGATGCCTCTTCATGAAGATGTTGGAATACAATGCACCCTTGCTTCACATCAGCAGTGATAACACAGCCCACTGTCTTTGGACTCAAAATACTAATATAAACGTTAACTTGGTTCCACAGCACTGCTCTCAAAAATAATCACTTTCATAGAATCATAAAATCATAGAATTATTCAGTGCAGAAGGAGGACATTTGGCCCATCAAGTTTGCACCGGCTCTTGGAAAGAGCACCCTACAGAAGCCCACGCATCAACCCTATCCCTGTAACCCAGTAACCCCAGCTAACATTTGTTTTTGGACACAATGGGCAATTTAACATGGCCAAACCACCTAACCTCCACATCATTAGACTGTGGGAGGAAACCGGAGCACCCGGAGGAAACCCACGCAGATACGGAGAGAACGTGCAGACTCCGCACAGACAGTGACCCAAGCTGGGAATCGAACCTAGGACCCTGGAGCTGTGAAGCAACTGTGCTAATGTGCTGCACTTCGGTGCAGTGCCATGATAAGTTTAAGAACAGCATTGGGTATATGTGGTCAAGAAAGAACATTTTTTTGTGAAGGATATATTTATACGTTAAGACTGTGGTGTAACTATATGCTGCATGCATTTTACATTTCTCTACAAATCCTGCTCCTGGTCATCTTTAGTCAAAGGGACCTAAATGGAAACCCCTTGGAAGAAGGTTGGAAAACAAAACATTTCCCTGCTTGCAACTGTTGATGGGCAGCTTGCATAATCCTTTCCCAGCAGCAAAGCAACGAAAATCTATTCCTATGTGCTTCGATCAAAGCCTGTGACCACAGACATTTACTCGTTTGACAAATCATTCTAGTAACTGATCCTTGTTCCACCAGTTTTAGTTAACGTGGGTGCAATTGTATTGTTAATGTCAAACTTTCTGGGATAGCACAATGTGTGCCAACTGCATCTGGATCCACCACTTTTGGGATGGTTGTGTCTTCTAGCACAGAGTTGCAGACAAATTTAGTGTCTAAATGAGAGAATGATTGTAACACTGGTATAACTGATGTGCGCCCTCTGAGCAAAAGTGCCTTATTGTTGCTTTAAAGAATTGAGGACTAAGCTGACATCAGCATTGTACTCGAACCGGGGGACACTCTACTGAACTCCACAATTTAATATTGGATAAATTTCAATGTCAGGACAGTTTTTTGTTTGACTAACATTTGGGATGGCATGGTAACACAGTAATTAGCACTGCTGTCTCACAGCGCCAGGGAGCTGGGTTCAATTCCGCCCTTGGGTGACTGTCTGTGTAGAGCTTGCACATTCTCCTGTATCTCTGTGGGTTTCCTCCTTGTGCTTTAGCTGCGTCCCACAGTCCAAAGATGTGCAGGTTAGAGGGTGACACAGTGGCTAGCACTGCTGCATCACAGCGCTGTGGACCCGAGTTTGATCCTGGCCCCGTGTCACTCTCCATGCGGTGTTTGCACATTCTCCCTGTCTGTGTGGGTCTCACACCCACAACCCAAAAGATGTGCAGCGTAGGTGGATTGGCCAGGCTACATTGCACCTTTATTGGAAAAAAAATAATTGGGTAGTCTAAATTTATTTAAAAGAAAAGATCTGTAGGCTTGGTGGATTGTCTATGCTGAATTGCTCCTTCGTGTCCAAATATTAGGTGGGATTATGGGGTTACAGCAGGTGGGAGTGGGCCAGGTAGGGTGCCCTTTCAGAGGGTCAGTGCAGACTGGATGGGTCTCCTTTAGCGCTGTAGGGATTCCATGTATTCTTTGAACATTCAAAAGTAAGTTTCATAGTTTTTACATTGGACTTTATGCTGTTGAAATTATTGTGCTATTAGTATAAGTTTAAAGCATTCCTATCCTGAGGATAGTTTTCATATTTCCATTTTTGGCATGACAGTCAAATTATTTTGTGTTAAACTGCAGCCAAACTATTGCCAAAACAAGCATAATTGGTGTGAAAATGAATGAACAGATACCAATTAACGTCATAAGTAGGCTTACATTAACACGGCAATGAAGTTACTGTGACAATCCCCTGGTAGCCACGCTACGCCACCTCTTTGGGCACACTGAGGGAGAATTCAGAATGTCCAATTCACCGAACAAGCAAGGGCGCGATTCTCTGCTGCCCACGACGCGTCAGAGAATAGCGGGAGGGCCTTCCCGACAATTTTCACGGCCTCCCGCTATTCTCCCCCCCCCACCTCCGGCCGCCCCCCGACACAAATCGCTGCTCGCCGTTTTTTACGCCGAACAGCGATTCTCCGCAGGCCGATGGGCCAAATACCGCGGAGTTTACGGCCGTTTTCACGGCCGTGATCACACCTGCTTTCAGCATTCGTGAAAACGGCCGCAAAGTGCCTGTCCCGGACAACCATGGCACGATTGGCACGGCTGCACCACGGCCGTGCCAAGGGTGGCATGGGCCTTCGATCGGTGGGCACCGATCCGATACCCGCGCACTATTTGTTCTTCCGCCGCCCCGCAGGATCAGTCCGCGGGGCGGCTGAGGGGCATGACGGCCCACGCATGCGCGTGTTTGACGCGTCTGTGTGATGACGTCATCCGTGCATGCGCGGGTTGGAGCCGTCTAACCCGCGCATGCGCGGCTGATGTCATCGTGCGCGTCAGCCGCCGTGACCCTTGGCGGGAACTCCGCGTCGCCGTGATTCCCCCGGCCCTGATACTAGCCCCGCCCGGGGGGGAGAATCGGGTCCCAGGACGGATCTCCGAGGCTGGCGTGAAAGACGGCTAGTTTCGAGCCAGCCTTCACGACACGCCGGATTTGCGGAGAATCGCGCCCCAAGTCTTTCGGGACTTGCGGGAGGAAACTGGAAGACCCAGGGAAAACCCACACAGTCACGGGAGAACGTGCAGACTCCGCGCAGACAGTGGCCCAAGCCAGGAATCGCACCCGGGTCCCTGGCGCTGTGAAGCAACCGAGCTAACCGCTATGCTAAAGGAAAAGTTTCCAGATGGCAAGAAAAGGTCAAGCTGACAAGATGGAAAATAAAGAATATTTATAAAGAAATGGTAGGAGGAATGGCAGCAATAAACAACAGTAGAATTGAGCAGATGGTGGACAGGTAGTGAATAGATAAGCTGTAAAACAGAATATAAACTTTTACTGTCTCCCTTTCATTTAAGATCACAGGCTGTAACAGGAAAAAAAAATCAATGCCCATATGGTAGAAAATAATTTTTTTTCATTTAATTGTTTTTCGCAACAGCTTGTGTTCAATACAATACAAAGGCTGCAAACTTTGCCACCGCAACACCATTTTTGAAACAATGGGTGCTATTTCAACTAAAATGGCATCTCTAGCCTGGGCACACACTGCATTAGACTCCATTTGGCACAGGTGTTAGTGCATATCTGCAAGAGGTTCAAGCAGGCAGTTTATTTCCTCAATCAATGTGTAATTGGATGCCAGTGGTGCCATTTTGGAGCTCAACACTCCAGCTTACGCTGTCACTGAACCTCATGAATTTAACATGCATCTCGCAGCAGGAAATACTCTCCCACCAGTGATATCCAAAATGGATCAACAACTACTTTGAGTTTTCTTGTTTATTTCTATTAATTGTTGCAACAGTTTCAGAACTATTTGGTGTTTCTCAGTGTGACTAAAGTCTGCAAGAAATAGTGCAGTGTATAGTTCTGCATCATGATCTTAGAGAATCATAGAATTTACAGAGCAGTTTGAGGCCATTCGGCCCAGCGAGTCTGCACCAGCCCATGGAAAGAACACCCCATTTAAACCCACACTTCCAACTTGTCCCCAGAACCCAGTAACCCCACCTAACCTTTTTCGACACTAAGGGGCAATTCAACATGGCCAATCCCCCTAACCCCCTTAGTGACCAAAAAGGTGGGGAGGGGTTGCGGGGTTAGGGTGGAAGTGAGTCGGTTAAGTGGGTCGGTGCAGACTCAATGGGCTGAATGGCCTCCTTCTGCACTGTATGTTCTATAAAGTTACCAGTTTAAAGAATAATGTTGGCCCAAATGTTCCGACGCTGCTGCCTCGTTCTTCCAGGAATTTCCAAACCCAGCTGAAAGGAAATGTGCAGTGCACCTTCTCCCCTCTAACTCCAGTGAGTGGAGAAGATTGAGTGAAATGAGTGGATGCACCTCTTTTTACAGCAATTGTTGACATATTATGATGGATATGAGTGATTAAGACCTTGCCCTCAATAATTTTCATATAACTGGGCAGCACGGTGGCCTAGTGGTTAGCACAACCGCCTCACGGCGCTGAGGTCCCAGGTTCGATCCCGGCTCTGGGTCACTGTCCGTGTGGAGTTTGCACATTCTCCCTGTGTCTGCGTGGGTTTCGCCCCCACAACCCAAAAATGTGCAGAGTAGGTGGATTGGCCATGCTAAATTGCCCCTTAATTGGAAAAAATAATTGGGTAATCTAAATTTATAAAAAAAAAAAATAATTTTCATATAAAATAGAGAGATGTTCACTGTGTCTCTGAAGAAAAAAGTCAAATTAGAAAAAAACCTAAAATAACTGAATCCATGTCTGTCTGTGACCCTTGAACAAAACAAACTACCTGCCAGTGTCAGATTAACTCGCACATCATTATCCCTGAAGAGCCACATCCGACACACACTGGGTTTCACATACCAAACTACTCTACTCCCTGTGCACACACGACTGCTTGGCAAAATTTGGTTCCAACTCCATCTCCAAGTTTGCTGATGATATGACCATAGTGGGCCGGATCCTGAATAATGACGAGTCAGAATACAGGAGGGAGAAAGAGAGCCTAGTGGAGTGGTGCAGCGACAACAATCTCTCCCACAATGAAAGCAAAACTAAATAGCTGGTCATTAACTTCAGGAAGCAAAGTACTGTACACATCCCTGTCAGCATCAACAGGGCCGAAGTGGAGATGGTTAGCAGTTTCAAATTCCGAGGGGTGCACATCTCCAAAAATCTGCCCTGGTCCACCCACGTTGGCGCTACCATCAAGAAAGCGCAACAGCGCCTATACTTCCTCAGGAAACTAAGGAAATTCCGCATTGCCACATTAACTCTGACCAACTTTTACAGATGCATCATAGAAAGCATCCTATCTGGCTGCATCACAGCCTGGTATGGCAACTGCTCGGCCCAGGACCTCAAGAAACTTCATCTACACCTCCCGCTGCCTGGGAAAAGCAGGCAGCATAATCAAAGACCCCTCCCACCCGGCTTACTGATTCTTCCAACTTCTTCCATCGGGCAGGAGATACAGAAATCTGAGAACACTGACAAACAGACTCAAAAACAGCTTCTTCCCCACTGTTACCAGACTACTAAATGACCTTCTTATGGATTGGCCTCATTAACACTACACCCCTGTGTGTTTCATCCGATGCCGATGCTATGTAGTTGCATCATATGCCTTGTGTTGCCCTACTATGTATTTTCTTTTATTCCCTTTTCTTCCCATGTACTTAATGATCTGTTGAGCTGCTCGCAGAAAAATACTTTTCACTGTACCTCGGTACACATGACAATATACAAATCCAATCCAAAATTCAAAGAGAGCTATCAAATTTAATAGAATCCCTACAATGCAGGACAAAGCCATTCGCCCCATCGACTCTGCACCGACCCTTCGAGAAAGCATCTGCCCCAGACCCACTCCCCACCCCATCCCCGCAAACCTCTAACCCCAATTAACCTTTGGATACCAATGGGCAAGCTAGCATGGGCCAGTTCATCTAACCTGCACATTTATGGACTGTGGGAGGAAACTGGAGCACCCGGGGAAACCTCTGCACACACAGGGAGAATGTGTCAACTCCACGCAGACAGTCCCCCAAGGTCGGAATCGAACTTGGTTCCCTGGCGCTGTGAGGCAACAGAGCTAACCACTGTGCCACCCGCTGTACAAAAGTAATCTGCATTTATAATCCAGGCTGACTATGGGGAGTGTCAATGCCTGCTAAGACAAAGGGTCCTGCAACCTTCCTTCTGATTCTTAACGGTCGAGACAATCTCGGGGACCCGTACAAGGGATATGCACCCTTCTTCAAAGACAGTATGAAGAGGTGGGAGTCATGTGACATGGATAAATGGGTTGTTGAACTAATAATATTGCCTTGCTTTACTGCAAAGATGCCATTTTGGCATCTAACTAGCAGCATCACAAACAGTAAGCTCTGGCCCAGGTAGGATCAATCTTCACAGTGGAAGACACCATGGTGTACCGGAACTTAAGGAGAGTCAGAAGGCAAAGGTGAGTGTATTAGCCATCACTAAGAAGAAGGTGCTGGGGAAGCTGAAAGGTCTGAAGGTGGATAAATTGCCCCACCCGGGCGAACTTCATCCCAGGGTCCTGAAGGAGATAGCTGAGGAGATTGGAGGCATTGGGGTGATCTTTCATAAATCACTGGAGTCAGGGAGGATCCCAGAGGACTATAAAATGGTTAATGTAACACCCCTGCTTAAAAAAGGGGGAGGCAGAAGACGGGAAACTATAGGCCGGTTCTCCTGACTTCGGTCATTGGTAAGATTTTAGAATCCATTATTTGAGGTGAGATTCTGGAGTACTTGGAAGTGAAAAGTAAAATAGGGCTGAGTCAGCACGGTTTTGTCGAGGGGAGGTCATGCCTGACAAATTAGAATTCTTTGAGGAGATAACAAAAAAGTTAGACAAAGGAGAGCAAGTGGACCTGATCTATTAAGATTTCGAGAAGGCCGTACAGGAGGCTACTAAATATGATAAGAACCCATGGTGTTAGGGGCAAGCACAGTAAGAAGTCTTAGAACACCAGGTTAAAGTCCAACAGGTTTGTTTCAAACACGAGCTTTCGAAGCACTGCCCCTTCCTCCGGTGAATGGAGAGGTATGTTCCAGAAACATTTATACAGACAAAGTCAGAGATGCCAGACAATGCTTGGAATGCGAGCATTTGCGGGTAATCAAATCATTACAGATCCAGAGATAGGGGGTAATCCCAGGTTAAAGAGGTGTGAATTGTCTCAAGCCAGGACAGTTGGTAGGATTTTGCAAGTCCAGGCCAGATGGTGGGGGGTGAAAGTAATGTGACATGAATCCAAGATCCCGGTTGAGGCCACACTCATGTGTGCGGAATTTAGCTATAAGTTTTTGCTCGGAAATTCTGCGTTGTCGTGTGTCTTGAAGACCGCATTGGAGAACGCTTACCCGGAGATCAGAGGCTGAATGCCCTTGTCTGCTGAAGTGTTCCCCGACTGGAAGGGAACATTCCTGCCTGGTGATTGTCGCACGATGCCCGTTCATTCGTTGTCGCAGTGTCTGCATGGTCTCGCCAATGTACCACGCTTCGTGACATCCTTTCCTGCCAACTATCCTGCCTTGAGACAATTCACACCTCCTTTAACCTGGGATTACGCCCTATCTCTGGATCTGTAATGATTTGATTACCCGCAAATGCTCGTATTCCAAGCATTGTCTGGCATCTCTGACTTTGTCTATATAAATGTTTCTGGAACATACCTCTCCATTCACCTGAGGAAGGAGCAGTGTTCCGAAAGCTCGTGTTTGAAACAAACCTGTTGGACATTAACCTGGTGTTGTAAGACCTCTTACTGTGCTCACCCCAGTCCAAAGCCGGCATCTACACATTAGGGGCAAGGTACTGGCATGTATAGAGAATTGGCTGACTGGCAGAAGGCAGAGAGTGGAATAAAGGAGTCTTTCTGGTTGACTAGTGGTCATCGCTACAATCAGTGGTGGGACCACAACTAATCACAATATACATGAATGATCTGGAAGAAGGAACTGAGGGTATTGTTACCAAAGCAGATAATACAAACATGTGCAGAGGGACAGTTAGTGTTGAAGAAGTGGGGAGGCTGCAGAAGGACTTGGACAGGGTGGGAGAGTGGCAGGTGAAAAACAATGTGGAAAAGTGTGAGATTAGGTACTTTGGTAGGAAGAATAGAGGCTTAAACTAATGTGGCAGGGGGATGGGAACCAATGCAGGAAGTTGGAAGGTAGTAAAACAGGGACAGAAACAAAAGGAAGTAAGGGGAAAAGTGCAAGGCAGAGAAGACATAGTCAGAAATCCATAAGGGCGACAGTACAAGGTACAGTGACTGAGGGGAGCACAGTGAATAGGCCCAGTAATAACAAAAGGAATAAAACTGGAGATGTTAAGATTCAAAACAGAGGTAAAAAAACCAACATAAAAGTGTACTTTACCTGAATGCTCGTAGTATTCGGAATAAAGTAAATGAGTTGGTGGCACAAATCATCGTGAATGACTATGATTTAGTGGCCATTACTGAAACATGGTTAAAGGATGGTCACGACTGGGAGTTAAATATCCGAGGGTATCAAACTATTCGGAAGGACAGAGTGGATGGTAAGGGAGGTGGTGTTGCTCTGTTATTTAAGGATGACATCCGGGCAATAGTAAGGGATGACATCGGTGCTATGGAGGATAAGGTTGAATCTATTTGGGTGGAAATCAGGAATAGTAAGGCGAAAAAGTCACTGATAGGAGTAGTCTATCGGCCACCAAATAGTAACGAGATGGTGGGGCAGGCAATAAACAAAGAAATAACTGATGCATGTAGAAATGGTACAGCAGTTATCATGGGGGATTTTAATCTACATGTCGATTGGTTTAACCAGGTCGGTCAAGGCAACCGTGAGGAGGAGTTTATAGAATGTATCCGCGATAGTTTCCTAGAACAGTATGTAATGGAACCTACGAGGGAACAAGCAGTCCTAGATCTTGTCCTGTGTAATGAGACAGGATTGATTCATGATCTCATAGTTAGGGATCCTCTCGGAAGGAGCGATCACAATATGGTGGAATTTAAAATACAGATGGAGGGTGAGAAAGTAAAATCAAATACTAGTGTTTTGTGTTTAAACAAAGGAGATTACAAGGGGATGAGAGAAGCACTAGCTAAGGTAGACTGGGAGCTAAGACTTTATGGTGGAACAGTTGAGGAACAGTGGAGAACCTTCCAAGCGATTTTTCACAGTGCTCAGCAAAGGTTTATACCAACAAAAAGGAAGGACGGAAGAAAGAGGGAAAATCGACCGTGGATATCTAAGGAAATAAGGGAGAGTATCAAATTGAAGGAAAAAGCATATAAAGTGGCAAAGATTGCTGGGAGATTAGAGGACTGGGAAATCTTTAGGGGGCAACAGAAAGCTACTAAAAAAGCTATAAAGAAGAGTAAGATAGAGTATGAGAGTAAACTTGCTCAGAATATAAAAACAGACAGTAAAAGTTTTTACAAATATATAAGACAAAAAAGAGTGGCTAAGGTAAATATTGGTCCTTTAGAGGATGAGAAGGGAGTTTTAATAATGGGAAATGAGGAAATGGCTGAGGAACTGAACAGGTTTTTTGGGTCGGTCTTCACAGTGGAAGACACAAATAACATGCCAGCGACTGATAGAAATGAGGCTATGACGGGTGAGGACCTTGAGAGGATTGTTATCACTAAGGAGGGAGTGATGGGCAAGCTAATGGGGCTAAAGGTAGACAAGTCTCCTGGCCCTGATGGAATGCATCCCAGAGTGCTAAAAGAGATGGCTAGGGAAATTGCAGATGCACTGGTGATAATTTACCAAAATTCACTAGACTCTGGGGTGGTCCCGGTGGATTGGAAATTAGCAAACATGACGCCACTGTTTAAAAAAGGAGGTAGGCAGAAAGCAGGAAATTATAGGCCAGTGAGCTTAACTTCGGTAATGGGGAAGATGCTGGAATCTATCATCAAGGAAGAAATAGCGAGGCATCTGGATAGAAATTGTCCCATTGGACAGACGCAGCATGGGTTCATAAAAGGCAGGTCATGCCTAACTAATTTAGTGGAATTTTTTGAGGACATTACCAGTGCAGTAGATAACGGGGAGCCGATGGATGTGGTATATCTGGATTTCCAGAAAGCCTTTGACAAGGTGCCACACAAAAGGTTGCTGCATAAGATAAAGATGCATGGCATTAAGGGTAAAGTAGTAGCATGGATAGAGGATTGGTTAATTAATAGAAAGCAAAGAGTTGGGATAAATGGGTGTTTCTCTGGTTGGCAATCAGTAGCTAGTGGTGTCCCTCAGGGATCCGTGTTGGGCCCACAATTGTTCACAATTTACATAGATGATTTGGAGTTGGGGACCAAGGGCAATGTGTCCAAGTTTGCAGATGACACTAAGATGAGTGGTAAAGCGAAAAGTGCAGAGGATACTGGAAGTCTGCAGAGGGATTTGGATAGGTTAAGTGAATGGGCTCGGGCCTGGCAGATGGAATACAGTGTTGACAAATGTGAGGTTATCCATTTTGGTAGGAATAACAGCAAACGGGATTATTATTTAAACAATAAAATATTAAAGCATGCCGCTGTTCGGAGAGACTTGGGTGTGCTAGTGCATGAGTCACAGAAGGTTGGTTTACAAGTGCAACAGGTGATTAAGGCGGCAAATGGAATTTTGTCCTTCATTGCTAGAGGGATGGAGTTTAAGACTAGGGAGGTTATGTTGCAATTGTATAAGGTGTTAGTGCGGCCACACCTGGAGTATTGTGTTCAGTTTTGGTCTCCTTACTTGAGAAAGGACGTACTGGCGCTGGAGGGTGTGCAGAGGAGATTCACTAGGTTAATCCCAGAGCTGAAGGGATTGGATTATGAGGAGAGGTTGAGTAGACTGGGACTGTACTCGTTGGAATTTAGAAGGATGAGGGGGGATCTTATAGAAACATTTAAAATTATGAAGGGAATAGATAGGATAGATGCGGGCAGGTTGTTTCCACTGGCGGGTGACAGCAGAACTAGGGGACATAGCCTCAAAATAAGGGGAAGTAGATTTAGGACTGAGTTTAGGAGGAACTTCTTCACCCAAAGGGTTGTGAATCTATGGAATTCATTGCCCAGTGAAGCAGTTGAGGCTCCTTCATTACATGTTTTTAAGGTAAAGATAGATAGTTTTTTTGAAGGATAAAGGGATTAAGGGTTATGGTGTTCGGGCCGGAAAGTGGAGCTGAGTCCATAAAAGATCAGCCATGATCTAATTGAATGGCGGAGCAGGCTCGAGGGGCAGATGGCCTACTCCTGCTCCTAGTTCTTATGTTCTTATGTTCTTATACACTATTTTCTAAATGGGGAAAGGTTTCGGAAATCTGAAGCACAAAGGGGCTTAGTAGCTCCAGCTTAGGATTCTCTTAAGGTTAACATGCAGGCCAGTTGGCTGTTAGGAAGGCAAATGAAATGTAAGCATTAATTTTTAAAGGGGTAGAATAAAAGAACCCAGATTTACTGCTGAGTCTGTATGTGGCTCGGATCAGAACCCTGGTAGAATATTGTGCGCAGGTTTGAACCCCATATCAAAGGAAAGATGTGCTTGCCTTGGAGGGCATCCAAAGGAGGTTCACAAAAATGACCGGTGGAATGAAGGGCTTGTCATATGAGGCGCAGATGAGGCCTCTGTCTGTGCTGGATGGAGCTTAGAAACTGTCAGGACATTGAGACGCCTGGGGAGAGTGGACACGGAAAAGATGTTTTCACTAGTAGGGCAGTCTAGATCCCAAGGGATCAGACTGAAGGGAGGATCCTTCGGAGGAATTTCTTCAGCCACAGGCTGGTGAATCTGCGGAACTCATTGCCGCAAAACGGAGGCCAAGTCATTGGGTGCCTTTAAAACAGAGATAGATAAGTCCTTGACTAACCAGGGGATCAGGCGTTATGGGGAGAAAGCAGGAGAATGGGGATGAGAAACATCAGCCATGATCGAATGGTGGAGCAGAATCAATGTGACAAATGACTTAATTCTGCTCCTCTCTCTTGTGGTGTTATGGACACCTGCCTCCATCTACATTGGCATCTACTGGAAAGCCGATAAGCCTGAATCATCTAAGTTCCTATCTCATTGTGTGCAGTGAACAGCACCGGAAAAGTGAATTATCCAACATTGGTTTTCAGTTCACTAATCTTGCTGAAGGAATATGGATTTTGAAGTTGGACTCCAGAACCCATGTGACACCATATTTATTTTTCTCTGCCGTCTTTGCACTATAAATCTTTCTTTTCCCTGTCCCTGTTTTACTGTATGAATGCAAAAGATGCAATGTCGCTATTCTCATCCTACGTTCGGAGCATGTGGAAATAAACCCTTTGAGTTCATCCTAGCTTGAGTTTGCTGTGGTGTTCATGATACAAATTGGATTGCATCAACACTCAGGGTTGGGATATGTATATGTATATGGGATAAGTAAGGCGGAAGCAAATCAAAAACACCTTTCAGTTTATGAATGTGTGGTGAGAGGAGCCATTAGTGTTGTTTAAATTAACCCTTCCTACCCATAACACTGATACATTTAATGGTTCAGTCTTTGAGTGTGGGTTACTGAATGACGCTGGGGTGTGGGTAGGTTGGTAGGTCAGTGAGTAGTAGGTAATTTGGTGGGTGGTCGGATCAGCTTGGTCGCGAGTGGGGTAGTTGAGTCAGGTGAATAATTGGTTCTGGTGAGGGGTTGGTTGGATGCTAGTCTTGTTTGATCTTATCGGGGGTATTGTCAGATGGTCGGTGAATAGTCAGGTCAGGTTGACGTGGTAGTCGGGTGGTCGGAAAGTAGTCGGCTGTGGTCGCTATGGGGCGGAGTTAGTCACAGAGAGGGGCAAGGAGGGTGATTGGTGAATCTGTTGTGGAATTTCATAACTGTTGGACGTAACAATGATTAATTATGCTGTATTGAATTATTTTTCTTCCAGTTTAAACACATGCTGCAGAAAACTGAATTTATTCACTCGATTTGCTTTGCATTCGTTTGTTTCATTCTTTTGCATAGCAGTGTTAATTATATACCACAACATTTGTAGTTTGGTGGGGAGGTGAAAACTGATCTTGCAACGTGGGATGGTCTCCCTCTGTCACTGGCGGGTCGGGTACAGGCTGTTAACATGAATGTGCTGCCATGATTCCTGTTTATTTTCAATGCAGATTTTCCTGCCAAAGGCATTTTTTTTTTTTTTAGAGCGATTGAAGGGATGATTACCTCATTCATATGTGGAGGGAAGGTGGCCAGAATTAAAAAGGTGCTACTACAGAGAGGAAGGCAGGCAGCGGGTTTGGGTCTATCTAACCTATTGTATTATTACTGGGCGGTGAATGTGGAGAAGGTACAGAGCTGGGTCAGGAGGGTTGACTCCCAATGGATCAGAATGGAGGAGAGTTTGGGTTGGGGGTCGGGATTGAACGCGCTACCGACAGCGTCACTCCCGACGGCCCTGGGGAGATACTCGGGGAGTCCGGTAGTAATAACTTTGTTGAGAATTTGGAGGCAGTTTTGATAGCAATTCGGGTTGGGGGCAGGGTCAAGGGAAATGCTGATTCGTAGGAACCATAGATTTGAGCCAGGGAAGTGGGATGGAAATTTTCAGAGATAGGAGGAGAAAGAAATTAGGACACTAAAAGATTTGTTTCTTGGGGGTCGTTTTGGGGGATTGAAGGA
Source organism: Scyliorhinus canicula (assembly GCF_902713615.1). Lineage (NCBI taxonomy): Eukaryota > Metazoa > Chordata > Chondrichthyes > Carcharhiniformes > Scyliorhinidae > Scyliorhinus > Scyliorhinus canicula. Next base: position 132,635,431 of record NC_052155.1, on the reverse strand, counting down.
GCTGGGAGTGAAGAATGGCCTGGAGCAGGGGGAAATATTTAGATACATGTCATGTTCGAGACTTTGCCAAAAAGGAGATACAGAACTTCCCAGTAGAGCCAGCTTCCACATTGCTGGAGAAGGTGCTGACGACAGGGGGACTAGAGAAGGGGGTAGTATCGGCGGTTTACAGCGCTATTTTGGAGGAGGAGAAGGCACCGCTAGAAGGGATCAAGGCAAAGTGGGAGGGAGAGTTGGGAGAAGGTATGTAGGAGGGGTTCTGGTGTGAGGTGCTCCAGAGGGTGAACGCCTCCACCTCATGTGCGAGGTTGGGACTGATACAGCTGATGGTGGTGTATAGAGCACACCTTACAAGGGCAAGGGTGAGTTGGCTCTTTGTGAGGGTAGAAGATGTGTGTGAACGTTGCGGGGAGTGGGGGGGGGGGGGGGGGGGGGGGTGCGCAAACCACGTTCATATGTTTTGGTCCTGTCCAAAGCTGGAGAATTACTGGAAGAAGGTTTTTTGGGTTATCTCTAAAGTGGTGCACGTGAAACTGGACCTGGGCCCTTGGGTGGCCATATTCGAGGTGTCGGACCAGCTGGGGTTGGATATGGGAGCGGAGGCATATGTTGCAGCCTTCGCCTCGTTGATCACCCGAAGGCGGATCCTGTTAGGGTGGAGATCAACCTCTCCACCCTGTGCCCTGGCATGGCAGGGGGAGCCTCTGGAATTCTGGACGCTTGAAATGGTCAAACTTGAACTGAGGAGAAGGATGGAGGGATTCTACAATTCATGTATGTTATTCATTATTCACTTTCGAGAATTGGATCACATTGAACATTGAGGGGGGGCTGGAAGTGTTGAGGTGGAGGAACTGTATGTGTTAATGGTGACTGTGGGTGATTCCTGATTCTTTTTTGTCATTTGTTTATGTTAAAATGCGGGCTAATGTCTGGGGTTTGGTGGGAGGATGGGACCGTTGTTATTAATATGGGGATTGGCATTACATTCTTTACTAATTATTGTTTATTGTTGGATGTAAATTTGGTGAAAAAGGAGAATAAAAAATATTTAAAAAAAGAATTATAACCAATATACAATTCTAAATTGGTGAGCGATATCCTTCTCAGACAGGTAGTATATCACAAGCTTATCTTTCTTTGCTGTACTATCTATTTATTTGATTCTGCATTAGGTGGAGATGGTTCTCTGTGTTCTTTTATGTTATTTGGTTAGCTGATGGGCCATGATAATGATTTTTCACTGTTTTATTTCGATGACCAGTAACTTTTGATGCGTCCTTTTTAACAAAACTTAAACTTGTAAGCTGCAATGAAAGTTTGCCAAAGATAATTGTTGGGACACAGGTGATGCTTTGGTGCTGTCGCATTGCATTGTTGCATTGAAAATCCAAGTGAAATTAAACTGGGTCAAATAACTGGAGGAAGGAAAATGTCAAATATCTTTCAAAACTAGAGTGGTGTCCTTCATTCATTCATGTCTTTAAGTGTCTTGTGCTGACTTCTAGAAGCTCTTGCTCAAGAGGGTATGGGTCACTGGACTTAAGTAGCCTAATTTATCCCTTTGTCCCTTCCTGAACAGAGGAATTACATTAGCAACCCTTTCATTCAGTTTATCATCATCTCTTTGAAAGTTTTTCTTCTGTCAGTTTTTCTATTTCACTGGTCCTCTTTTTTGTTTTAATTAAATGCATTTTTTTCGAATCATGTTTCTAATCTTTGTCTATTTTTCAGCTATTCTATCTAATGACGCTAAGTCACTGTTTCGATGTATTTGTACCCTCACCTTATTGATTTCCCACTCGTAAATCCAGGAGCGTGTCAAGCACAGCCTCCTTGTTGAACTAAAGCCATAACAATCTCAAAGGCAACACTGGGTGCACTGTGGAGACGACTCCTTTCAACTTCCAGTACTTGTTCGCAATCTATCTGGATTCTTAATGGACCGTTAATATGGCCCTGTACATCTCAAATTTCTCTCAATTATCTATAGAGTTAAAAAATGTCTCTGTCAGCAGCACCAAAGGGGCTTGCAATGGATTGCTAGCTGATTTTTCACTGCTCCCATTTTTACTTTGAGTGAAAAATATTACCAATACTTTTAATTTAAAACCAAGTAAAAGTGAGACTAGGAAGCAGGTCTCCGAAAATGGTTGAAACTGTAATTTGTGAACTTCAGTGGAAGAAGACGAGCAGGAATGAAGAATGAGCTGCCATTTCGCTACGAGATCTGATTGCCATTGCTGGCCAATTTTACTCCCGATATCTTTCTCACTCGATCTCATTTCTGCTGCTGAGTGCTGGACAAAAAACTCCAAAGAAAGTAAATGTTCTCCTCTTATTTACTAAAAGAAAGCAAATAGATTCATCAATTGCACCATCCTCCATTTCATGTTTGCATTCTAGTGCTGTAATTGAATCTTTGGCAAATAAAGACAGTCCTACCCCAAACCAATCCCAAATACCTCCTCACCCCCCCCCCCCCCAATCCGTCCAGCTCTAACCAGCCCTCCCCCCCTCCTCCTCGTCTTATCCAGCCTCAACTAGATCACTGTTAATGCTATTCTAATATCCCCATTAAAATTTATGCTTCCATCTCACCAATTTTGTACATGCAGCTCAAACCTATCTCTGTTTCATTTTAACTCTCTTTCTCTGATATATTGTTTGTTTTTCTTCTTACTGCTCTCCCTTCTTTTTTTCCTATAACTACCTACAGATTTTTACTTCCTTTCTTAGTCACCTTGTTTTTTTGCCTCACCCACACCCATCACAGTACTTTATTGCCTTCCCTCAAAACAGTGTCTGCCCAGTCTGATGTTGGTTCCAGCTTTGTCCAAGTTCAGGCAATTGAAACTGTATATTCAGGAAATCTTCCTGTAATCCAAGCCCTTTTATATACTCACCATGTGTCTGTGGAAGAACTAGCATGTGGACTGAGAATAACCCTTCAATAATGTTCATCTATAGTTTTAATATCTTCAAACATTTCCATTTGAAATCTGAAACATCTTTCGAAATTTCATAATTTTTTCTAAGTCCTGATGTTCATTGCGGGACTTCAATTATATTGCTTCCTTTCTCATTACTATGAAAAAAATGGCACATTGTGGTCCATCTATCCACAAAATATTTTGCATCTGTCCCTTGTTATTGCTCCTAAAATCTGGGAGGTATTGCACCAGTTGTACAACTAATTTGTAGAAGACTCAAGGAATTGATGAGAAAGAAAAAGCTGAAGCGAAATGAAGAAGCAGCTTCACAACCCAAGAGGAAAGAGTTTTGAGGGACTGACACCACTGTAGGCATTGTTGCTCGTTCTGGGTGAGTGTGCTTTACGCTCAATTTAGCTCTGTTTCGTTCCTTAGCTGTGGAGTCACCAGGTATCGTTAAGATACCGCCACAAGTTTCAAGTTCAAGTTCAAATCAATAACTCCACACACCAGTTAGTAAGTTCAAACAAGACTCGTTTATTATAATACAGTAATCTACTAATCATGCATATAAAACTATAAGACAAGGCTAATCCTACCACTAATAGGCCAAATACTTACCTGGATAAGGGGACTGCCGGATCAGGGATCAATGGTCTCTTGCTCTGCACTGGGTCCGCAGGCTTCCAGTAGTTATGGACTAAAGGGGGTCAGGAGTGTCTACTCTCGTAGCCTGCGTTGTATGACACTTACGTGATGGCAGCTGCTGTCCAGGCCTCTCCTTCTCAAGGTTCTTCTGCTGCAATGGTGTTCTGCTGGGAGGGCTGGCTGGTCAAGGAGAGGCTGGCAGAGAGAGAGAGCTGGGGTCGCGGTCTCTGTCTTATACCTCTCTCAGGGTCTCACGCACACCTGGGCGGACCCTCTATACACTCACAATCGATTGGGTCTCTTCCCAATCGATTGATTTGAATTCCCCAATAACGAGGCAGTCCCTCGATCACTGGGCGGTTCTTGGGACTTATTGTTTTGGACTTCTCTTGGCGCTGAGAAGTCTGGCCTTCTATTCAATGTATCGATTTGCGTTAACTTGTTTCCATTGTACCTGGGAATCACCCGGTATCGCCTCATTAGTGTGCTAATTTGTTTTCTTTCACAGTGCTGTTTGGTTTCTGCAGCAGTCAGAACTGGTTTCTGCAGCAGTCAGACTACACGAGCGCTTTTGTAAGCTGCTTGCTTTTGCAACATGTCCATTTTCCCTGCATTCCTTGTAATCTTCCATTTTGTGTTGGGCAGTGGCCACCCCAGGTGGCTACAGCATTGCCAATAGAGAGCGTAGGTAATTTGAGAATTAATCTTTTTCTTCGGTTTTATGTTATCAATTTACACCTGGATAAAAAGGTTCAAAATAGAATCTCAAACCAACAATGGAATGATTGAAATGATTTAATGAATTGATTGGAATGATTTAATGAATTTCATTTCTCCTCTTCATTGATCTATTTTGCCGTGGCTTCACACTTGATTTTTTTTATGTCCGTAGCTTTTCCTCATGGGATGTTTCTTTACTGACATTCTTTTCTTTGTACAGCAATAAAAAGCACACACAAAATAAGCTCCTCAGCAACAACAATTTTTATGTAATTGAAAATTGCTTGATGATCCACTTGTCAGCCAACTTATGATTCCAATTTCCCTCTTGTAGATAGGCTTTTTCAAACTCAGGGTCGCGACCAGAGGGAGGCTTTCGGGAGGGTCGTGGAACAATCTGCTGTGATGTTCCTGATCGCGGAAAGAAGACCCCAACGGACATGGCCAGTTGTAAGAATGCCGGCTGCGGACAGTCCCCGATTGGTTGTGGCACTTGAGGGGGCAGGGCGGCACAAAGCTGGGCTGTGTGCTTGTCACTGTGCTTGGGGGGAGGGGACAGGGGCTGACAGGCATCCACATGCACATGTGATGTTAATGGTGGTGGCCCCAGCTTGGAGCTCCGTTCTGGTCCTTGACCTCTGTGCGCTGCTCAGCTCGTCCCTCGTCACAGATCGACAGTATGTGACTTGAGGCTCCATGGTCAAGCTGTTCCACCAGAGGCAGTGACAGAGAGAAGGTCACATGCATGACATGTGCACTGATGCCATGCATCCTGTATGTCCGTGCTTTGGGCGCAAAGTCATGGAGGATTGATTCCTCTATTGTGTAGCTGCCAGCAAGTAAGTAACAGGACTGTATGAAGAACTGAAGATGGATTATTTTGTAATAAGGAAGAGAGGGCCAGAGACACAAACAGGCCAGGATCTCACAATTGAAACTGCTGGAGAGAGCTTGTGAGGAGAGTCCACAGCAGAACATAGCAGGGCTGGTATGAGCTCTGTACAGAGACGCAGGGCGTCTGGTGAACAACTCATTAAGAAGAAAACTGAAATTGCGAACAAAGCAGTAAAAAGATGATTCTTGAAATATGGCTTTAATTGTGCCAATGCAAATCAGGATGTCAAGCCCATGTGTGTTATATGCAGGGAAGTACTGGCAAATGAAAGTTTAAAACCCTCAAATCTAAAAGGCATTTGAAAGAAATGGTGAGTTTTAAAAATGAATTTAGAGTACCCAATTCATTTTTTTCCAATTAAGGGGTAATTTAGGATGGCCAATTCAACTTACCTGCACCTTTGGCTTGTGGAGGTAAAACCCACGCAAACACTGGGAGAATGTGCAAACTCCATACAGACAGGGCCGGGATTGAGCCTGGGACCTTGGCGCTGTGAGGAAGCAGTGCTACCCACTGCACCACCGTGCTGCACTGGCATAGCGAGTTCTAGGACAAACCTCTTGATATTTTCAAAGGATACAGCGAGAACTTAAATTCTCAGCTAAAGTCCTTAGCAGAAATGTAACATTGAATGACAAAGTAAATGACATCATCAAGACCAAGCAGGTTCATCTGCCGCATTAAAGGTAAGCTATATTGGTGTGTCATGAAGGTCAGCCAGTGTTGGTCGCTGTTGGTCGGCATGGACACAATCGTCGGGAAGCTCTAGTGGATAGGGTCTCAGAGTGGAAGCTCACCCTTGCCCCAATTAAGGACTCCCAGGCCTTCATTTCTAGGCTGGCGGGCACCTCACAATTCAGGGAGGGGATATGCATAAATAAACATTGCTGGATCTCAGGCAGGAAGTAGGGGGAGTGAGCCTCAATCAAAAGCTCCCTTCTGACTGTGGGAACCATCCATTAAAGGCCCAGTGAACTCCTAGAACTCCCCCGTCCTTGGGACCATCCCCTGAGTCCCTGATCTCCCCTTGGCAAAGTCCCCTCGCCCTTTTTCCCCCCCCCCATACATTCCCTCCCCTCCGTGCTGAAGGACCCCTATCACCTGTCCTCTGGTTTCCAGGACTTAGTGCTAGGCACCTCCCTGCAGTGCCTCTGGCAGACACAACAATCTGATTTGCTGGCAGCCCTTCAACACCAGACTTCCTCCTGAGTGAAGAGCAGAAGTCCTGCATTATGCAAATCAATACTCATTAAAGCATAATTTGATATTGAGGCTGCTGATTTGGGGGGGCACATGCTCCCCACTGACTCTTTGTCTGAAATTTCACGATTTTTTTTTGTCCTGAAAATTTAGGCCAACGTGGGTTGCTTTCTGTACCAGCAGCTATAGTGAAAGGTTGGGCTGAAGTATCTCAATTATTTCACTGAGAATAAACAGGGTCTGAGGCACTGAACTTATTTTGACAGGTGCTAGAATTTTCCTCATCTGAATCACAAAGAAAACATTCACTTCCCCAAAATATAACTGTGGAGTTACTACTGCTGTGTGCGCATCTTGTTGCCATCTAAAGACTAGTTGTCACAGTATGTGCTAATGTTAGTCTCAGAATGAGATGTCATCAATCAGACTTGAAAGCACAGCAGGCACATAAACAACAGTGCCATAGGTATAATTTCATGAAGCAGCAGAATACTGAATGCAAATAAACTTCTCATTTGCCTTTACATTTAATTGAAAACTGTATTATTTTGCAATGCCGCTATCCTACCAATTTCTGCCACCAAAATAACATGACGATGGCTATTCTTGTCTGGTAATTAATTGGCAAAGCATGCTCATTTTATAGAGTACTGCCCACAATTTTGACATGTGATGTGATTGCCAGCTACCCCCACCACCTCTAAAATGCAACCATGTAACTAGCAGATTTATCTACAGACAGGACAAAGGCATGCAACATTTGATTGGAAATTTAAAGTGAAACACATATCTTTGTGACAAAGGGCCACTTCATAATGATGACTAAAAAGAATCCAGAACCAAAATATCCCCGCTGACTACTTTTTCAGCAAAATGTGCTCGTAACCTTTCAGTTGAATCTTGCAATGCAACTTTCAAGATATTGTCCCTGGCCAAAAGTGACCTGTAACTGGCTGTAAATTGCTCCCAAAATCACTGGTGCAACATCAATTTGGAGAGTTTTCAATGATAAAAGGAATTTGCTGACTTCCCAGAGACAAAATCATAAAAACAGAAGAATCATTGAGGGGAAACAGAGAAGGGAAAAGGAATCGAATATACTCTGATAAGTCAATATGAAGGTATTATCTCTGTAGAAAGTAATTTAAAAATTAAATTAGTTTGGACACAAATTTACATTACAGCTGTGTAAATCTATCACTTTTAATCGAGATTTTTTTATGGGAACTGTCTGTGTTTTCTGTTTTTATAAAATTAAAAGAGCAGTTCATAACGAGGAAATCATTTTCCTTGGGTCTCAGAGTGGAAGCTCACCCTTGCCCCAATTAAGGACGGCCAAGCCTTCATTTCTAGGCTCACGGGCACATCACTATTTAGGGAGGGGACATACGTAAATAAACATTTGCTGGATCTCAGGCGGGAACCCCTTTCAAATCTTGGTTTGACTTTCTATTTATACTCGTGCTACATGTTTTGTGGTAAATAGACAGCCATTCGCTAATAGGTTATTGGCATGTTATGTCTCTGAAAAATAATGTACGATAACAGATGAAAATGAAACTGGGATCAAAAGGAGGCTGATACAATCAGACAGGTCACTGGAGTCTCAGTGTCGTGTTCCGCAAATTGATGACCTCTCAGTTTGCGTTCATGATTGAGCAGTGTTCCTTGTATTCTGCAATTATGGAATTCAGTGAGTACCCACTTCTGTCTAAGCACTTTTGTTTTGTTGTTTGTTATTTCAACTGTTTTCTTAGTTAGAAATTGAAACAAATGCCTTGGGCGTGATTCTCCGCACCCCACGCCGGGCGGGGGGGGTAATCGCGGGAGGGCTGGGCGAATCACGACATGCCGCCCTGGCACCCCCCGTGATTCTTTCCCCCCCCCCCCCCCCCCCAAAATGCGTGTCGCGTTTTTCAACAGGCCGCTCGAAGAATTGCCGCTCGCCGTTTCTCATGGAGACTGGCGATTCTCCAGCCAGGATGGGCCGAGCGGCTTGCTGAACCCGACCGGCTCACGCTGGCGCCAACCACACCTGGTCATTGCCGGCGTGAACAGCACGTGACCTCTGTGTTTGGGGCCTGTGGGGGGCGGAGGGAGGATCGAGCACCACGGGCGTGCTCAGGAGATGTCTAGCCCGCGATCGGTGCCCACTCTTTTTTTTCCCTCCGCCGCCCCGCATGATCAAGCCGCCATGTCTTGGGGTCAGCGGAGGGGAAGACGGCAACCGCGCATGCGCGGGTTGGCGTCAGCCAACCTGCGCATGCGCGGCTGACGTCACTTAGGTGCTGCCTGCCGCGTCATTCCCGGTGTGCCTCTTTGACGCAAGCGTCAAGGCCCGCCGCCCGAGATTCAAACGTCGCCGCTCCTGGGTGGGGTGGGGGGAGGGAGAGGGAGAGAGAGAGAGAATAGGGAGCGAGGAGCGGCCTCCAATGCCGGAGTGAAACACTCCGGGTTTCACTCCGGCGTCGGCTGTTTGTCTCCCTTTGGGAGAATTCCGCCGCTTGTTCGCGAATGCCAACTCCACTGATACTGCTTCTAAACATTGATTGATATGCAGTTGATGTCGACAAAGTGTGAAATAAATGAGGTGATCTAACCCCATTGATCTTCAATCTTTCGCGAATTGCGTTGCAAATCTCTGAGCCAAGAGGGATGGGGTTATAATACCGGTGTTAAGTGGCAGCCATTAAACCTAAGCAGCATATGGAGGTTCAGAGGCCAAGTACACTAAAAGTCCAGGAGACTATCCAAAACCCATGAAGCATTAACATGACTAATGAGTCTATCACTGAGAGAAATTTGCTTTCACTGGTCAGTTTTGATTAATAATGAGAAAATTTGTCTCCACAGTATACATTCTTGCCCCATTTTTGCACCCCCCCCCCCCCCCCCCCCCCCCCCCCCCCCCCCCCCCCATCGGGCATTATGCCGGGTAAATTGAGATACAACTTAAAGTATAGGAAGTGCTTTTGCCCTTTGGCCATGGAGCTAATGTTATTCCCTTTCTCATTCTATCACTGTTCTACTCCGTTTACCTTAGGCTTTTGTAAGTAAATATAATTTTTTTGGATTTTGTGTTTCTTGATGAGGGAAGTGGAACAGAAAATGAGTGGTTGACTCACTCCTGTCCCCACTGTCTCAGCCCATCATACCAGGTGCTGTATGGTTAATTCATGGCTGTCCAGGAAGGAGAAGCTCCGCGCCCAATCCAGATTGTATCTGAGACGTCATGTGACAAAGGGATAATGTTGTGAACAGAAAGTCAATCACTGCTGGCTGGCTTTTATTGTTATTGAAGGCTCAAAAAAGTGATTATTTTGAAAAAAACCTGCAGATGCTGCGAACGTCAGATTCTGCTGCTGTATTTCAGCCATTGTCCATGTGGTAGGCCTTTCCTTCCATCCTTGTGCTATCTCATCATAGCTGCCGTAAAACACTCCCAAACGTTTTCACATCCAGCACCCAGAAAATGCAACATGATTGAAAAATTGCAATCAAAAATTGCAGACGATTGGTTCATTAACCGGCGCAATTGCTTGAGATTGCCAAAGTCACCACACCTTCAGCAGCCATTTTAGCAGCCTTTCATCACCTATTTTAAAAGAAATTTGTTCCGGAATAGCTAGCATTATATATAATGTCAGATTTTCTTTGACTGTCCCATAATTTGGCCTTCTTTGATTAGGAAATGCTTTGACCTGGGTTTTATCTTTAACAGGATACTTTGTTTCTGAGCATTTGTTAGGCACGGCACATTCCTCTTTCACTCTTTCATTTCTGCACACACGTCAGGCCCGGCTCGTACTACTTTCATCTGTGTTTTGCCTTTTTTTTGTTGGGTTTTCACTACCCATGATGTACTTAGACACCATGAAACAGTCTTGTAGAAGTTGCCACAAAACCTTTATTGACATTAGGGTGGCACGTTGGCACAGTGGTTAGTCTCACCATGCTAGGGACCCGGGTTCAATTCCGGCCTTGGGTGAATGTGTGGAGTTTGCACGTTATCCCCGTGGGTTTCCTCAGGTGCTCAGTTTCCTCCCACTGTACAAAGATGTGCAGGTTGAGTGGATTGGCTGTGCTAAATGGCCCCTTCGTGTCCAAAAAGTTAGATGGATTTATTTGGTCACAGGGATAGGGTGGGCGCATATTCTAGGTAGGGTGCACTTTCAGACTCGATGGGGCAAACGCCCTCCTTCTGCACTGTCAGGATTCTGTGAACATAACTAAACTTTGTACATACTTTGTACTAAAGGGTACATGTATGGCAAGAACTCCATGGCATGTTCTCACATGTTGCTACATAACTCCACATTGCCAACCTAAGCTCTAGGTTAGGTGCCTTCTTACATTACCTGTGGACAGTACTCGGCTCACCTGCTAATGTACCGGATCCTTTGAATATTTTCGTCAGGCTGGGCAATTGCGAGATCTCCTGCAGCTAAATGCATGGGCTAGTAACGTGGAGAGAATCAGCAAGCATTGGCTTAGCATCTCTTGAAAATCCAGTGGCATGTCCGACCAACCTTTAACCCCCTGCACTTTGAGGTTTTGTAGCACCGCAACCTGACTTCCCCTTTACAGCTTCATCCCCATGTCAGAGTGGCCCTTAAATCTTTCACTCGCAGTTGGTCAGTATAGGAAAAGTATATAGTGAGTGCAGTCCATGTTTTAAAATTCTGAATATGACATGCTTCTCGATGTGACAAGAGCCTCAACATAGTTTTTTTATGACTCTCACCTTCCACTTCCTGGATTTAAGTTCTGAGAATTCCCACTACCCTAGCTCTATAGCTTTCTGGGGAAAAAGCATTTCAGATTTCCAGTATGCTCTATGTGAACAAGTGCTACTCGATTTTTTATTTCCTAGATGTCATGGCACCACAGAATCTCAGAATTGTGACAACGCAGTTGAGGGCCATTTGGCCCATCATGTCTGCACCCGTCCTCCGAATGAACAATTCCTCTCGTACTATTCCTCTGCCTTATTCCCGTAGCCCTGCACATGCTTCCTTTTCAGATAAAAAGCTAATTCCCCTTTGGATGCCTCAAGTGAACTTGCCTCCACCACAGTCTCAGGCATTGCATTCCCCACGGCAACTACAATCTGCGTGGTTTTCTTTTGTCTCTTGTCGCTTTTGTTTCTTAATTTAAATCTGTGTCCTCTCATTCTTGACTCTTCCACAAGTGTGAACTGTTTTCCCTTTGCCTATTCCGTCCAGACTGCTTATATTTTTGAATAATTAAATCTAATCTCCTCTCCGGCTCCTCTCTTCCAAGGGAAACAGTCCCAACATCTCCAATTTATCTTCATAATTGATGTATGAGGAGGAATTTCTTCAGCCAGAGGCTAGTGAATCTGTGGAACTCTTTTTGCCGCAGAAGGCTGTGGAGGCTAAATCACTGAGTGATTTAAGACAGAGATAGATAAGATCTTGATTAATAAGGGAATCAGGGGTGATGGTAGAAGGCAGGAGAATGGGGATGAGAAAATATCAGCCATGATTGAATAATGGAGCAGACTCAATGGGCTGAGTGGCCTAATTTTGCTTCTATGTCTTATGGTCTTATAGTTCCTCACCCTGGAAGCATTCTCAGAAATGCCTTCACATCCTTCATAAAATGCTGTGCCCAGAACTGGATAGTGTCTTTTACAAGTTCAACATAACCTCTTTGCTCTTGTAATCCGTGTCCCTATTAATAAAGCTGTTGTGTTTGGTTCTTTATACCTAAGGAAGGAACCCACAAAACACTCAGCTTGTTCAAACCAGAATCCTTTACTGAGTCTCGTGTGGTAAGATAGCAATCTGATACACAGCACGTTATCATGGAGTCTGCTAGCTATTCTTCTGGAATCTGCACCTAGCGCTGACCACTCACTTGTATGTCTTATTACCCTCTCAATCTTCTTATGAAGATGGCCCCATGTGCCTCCCCTTATATGGGAGTCACTGGTCACCATGGGGTGTCTGCACCGTCACCTGTTGGTTGGAGATTGCACACCGTTTATCTATGATATAGCCCATAGGCATTTCACCACAAAAGCCAATTTATTAACCTCACCCAACCTGACCTACCACCTTCAATTACTTATGCACATATACACACAGATCCCCCTATTTCTGCAACCCCTTCACATTGAAATCATGTCCTCTTATTTGGGATACACACACCAGATAAAAACACCAGATCCAAAGTGGATGACCTCCCGCTTCCCCACATAGCTGTCCCACTCACTTAGCCTGTCTATGTTCCTTTGCAACTTTCAATTCTCATATGCACAAGTTATTGTTCCTCTTAACTTTGCAAAGTGTTCTCTCGACAATTGAAAGCTAGAAGAGAAACAATTAATCTAGTTCCATCTTTTCGTAATGTGTTTTATAAAATAGATGAGTGCCCCCAGAGGAATTAGCTCATCCACAGTGTAGTAAAGTTGAACAGTAATGCAGGAGGAAATTATGATGGCTAGTTGGCAGTCAAAATGTTGTTGAATACAACAGCGAATAATTTTAATATCACAATTAATATTTCTCAATTTATGCATGGCAGGAGTGATTGAATATCTTTGAACAGTGTTTGGGGAGGTGAGGAATAATAACTTCATAATGCATTTTGTTGAAGTCCTTTCTCCCATTTATCCTGGAGGATTGCTTTTGAATGGACATTTTCTATCTCTGTTGGTTGAATAGGCCTTTTACTTTTCTTAGACTATTTCTGTCTTGGAAAATTTCTGCATCGTGAGGAGCTAGTCCCATTACAGCCATTTCAATACAACCATAAAATTTGGAGCAGGAATAGACCACTCAGCCCCTTGAGCTTGGTCCGCCATTCAATAGAACCGTGGCTGACCTGATTATAAACAGAAACTCCGATTTCCCACCTAGCCCTGATAACCTTACACACTCCCTTAGAACATAGAACAGTACAGCACAGAACAGGCCCTTCGGCCCTCAATGTTGTGCCGAGCCATGATCACCCTACTCAAACCCACGCATCCACCCTATACCCGTAACCCAACAACCCCCCCTTAACCTTACTTTTATTAGGACACTACGGGCAATTTAGCATGGCCAATCCACCTAACCCGCCCACCTTTGGACTGTGGGAGGAAACCGGAGCACCCAGAGGAAACCCACGCACACAGGGGGAGGACGTGCAGACTCCACACAGACAGTGACCCAGCCGGGAATCGAACCTGGGACCCTGGAGCTGTGAAGCATTTATGCTAACCACCATGCTACCCTGCTGCCCCAGTTATCAAGAATCTGCCTACCACTGCCTTAACAATCTTCAAAGACTCTACATTCACTGCCTTTTAAGGAAGTGTTACAAAGAATCATGACCCTCTGAGAGAAAATATGTCCCCTCATCTGTCTTAAATAGGTGACCACTTATTTTTAAACCGCAACCCCAGTTCTGGAGTCTCCCATAAGAGAAAACATCCTCTCCCTATCCTCGGGAGCTTAAAGGTTTCACTCGAGTCACCTCTTACTCTTCTGAACTCCAATGGATACAATCCTAGTATGTCCAACATTTCCTCATAATACAACCCCACTACTCCTGCCATTAGTCCAAATAAATCTTCTCTGAACTGCTAACTCATTTACATCCTTCCTTAATAAGGGGATCAAACTGTACCACTGAAGCATAATCTTCCAATTTTATATCAAATTCCTCTCACAATAAAGGATAACATTCTATTAACTATCATGCTGTACCTGCATATTAGCCTTTAGTGATTCATGCTATAAGACACCTAGATTCCTCTCAATTTCAGAGTTCTGGAATATCTCACCATTAATGTTTTCTTTATTCCTCCTATCCCAATAGACAATTTCATTTTTGCCCACATTATACACGGTTTGCTGGATCTTTACCCATTCACTTAACCTATCAAAGCCTCCTTTTGTCCTCATCACAACTTAATTTCCACCTACCTTTGTGGCATTAGCAAATTCAGCAATCATACCTTGGCTCCCTTCATCCAAGTCACTTATATAAACTGTTCAAAAATTGAGACCCCTGTGGCCTCCCACTCATTACATCCTGCTAATCTGAAAATGACTCATTTATGCCTCTGTCTTTTTTCCTGTTAGCTCACCAATCTTCCATCCACGCATTATGTTACCCTCTACACCATGCACTTCAATTTTCCACCATAATCGTTGATAGAACAGTACAGCACAGAACAGGCCCTTCGGCCCTCGATGTTGTGCCGAGCAATGATCACCCTACTCAAACCCACATATCCACCCTATACCCGTAACCCAACAACCCCCCCCCCGGAGGAAACCCACGCACACACGGGGAGGACGTGCAGACTCCACACAGACAGTGACCCAGCCGGGAATCGAACCTGGGACCCTGGAGCTGCGAAGCATTTATGCTAACCACCATGCTACCGTGCTACCCTACCCTGATGTGACACCCAATCAAATGTCTTGTGGAAATCTAAGTACAAGTACATCCATTGGCTCCTCATTAACCACAACACATGTGACTCATTCAAAAAACTCCAATGAATTGGATAAACATGATTTCCCCTTTCACAAAACCATATTGAGTCTGCCTGATTGCTAGATGGTCGGTGCTAATCTGTCCAAATCACAAAAGGAAACTTTAAATAGCTGTGTGAACAATTTTGCAATTTATGTAATATATGGAGGTTTTCTGAAATCAGGAAGTAACTTTTCAGGCCGATTGTGATGATTTTATATTAAAGTGAAACATTTATTAAAATAAAGGCATTTTAAAAATGTACTTAAACATTAGAAATCTTGGGCAGGATTCTCCCCTACCCGGCGGTGCGGGGGGTCCCGGCGTAGCGGAGTGGCACCAACTACTCCGGCATCGGGCCTCCCCAAAGGTGCGGAATTCTCCACACCTTTGGGGGCTAGGCCCGCGCCGGAGCAGTTGGCACCATGCCGATTGGCGCCAAAACCGGCACCAGCGGCCTTTGCCGCCCACCGCCTGGCGCCGGGGCTGGCCGAAAGGTTTCGCCGGTTTGCGCATGCGCCGGTGGTGACGTCAGCGGCAGCTGCTGCTGACGTCACCATCGGCGCATGCGCGCTGGGGGATTCTCTTCCGTCTCCGCCATGGTATAGTCCATGGCGGAAGAGCAACAGTGCCCCCACGGCACTGGCCCGCCCGCCGATCGGTGGGCCCCGATCGCGGGCCTGGCCACCATGGGGGCCTACTCGCGCCGCCGATCCCGCTGCCACCAGAGGTGGTTCAAACCTCGGCAGCGGGAGAGGCCTCCCAGCGGCGGGACTTCGGCCCATCGCGTGCCGGAGAATCGCCGCAGGGGGCTCGCCGCTCGACGTGGCGCGATTCCCGCCCTCGCTAATTCCCGGGTGGCGGAGAATTTCTGCCACGGTGGGGATGGGATTTTCGGCACAATTGACAGTACTTTTAGAAACCTTTCTGAGCAGATCTTGGCTTCAATAGCTTCAAGCTAAACTTCCCATTAAATAGCAGCAGTGTTATAGATTTTCTAATCTAAAAGATTCCAGTAAGGTAGCACACAATGCCCTGCGCCTGTGAGGTTAACATCAAACTGGCTCTCCAGTTCTGGTCGTGTCCATACTCCACCTTCTTTGAGATTTTGCCAACCACCATCCATTCACACAGTCTTCCATGTTTTATTAAATCTGTTTCCTCCTTTGATCTTTCCATCTATTGTTTCCTACAATCCTGTCGAAGTTTCCTTTTTGCAGAATTGATTCGCCTATTTTTAAAAGTTTTATGGCTACTATATTTTAAATGTAAACCTACCCTATCTTTTCTCATCTATTTAGAATCTTCCAATTATATATTCATTTTTCAAATAGAACAGGCACTTCAAACAACCTCTTTTTTTGCCTTTTGAAATTCTATGTAAGCTCTCCTGGCATGCTTGATTCATCAACGTATTAAATCACTTGCCTTTGCACCTTTCTTATTAATGTTCGTCCTTTGCAGCCTTTCTGTCACATCTCCATAAGCTATTTTCCAGTATATATAATATGACAGTGATATTCCAAAACAAGAAATATTAAAACTAATTTTTCAGACATTGCCTTAGATTTTTATAATCTTATTTAATTGTTGACGTAATGGAGCTAAGACCTTGCACTAATTTATTTTATTTATATATATCAATATGGATGCTTCCTAAAATTTTAAAAAAACTGGGAAAGCAATGCAATGCCTGTCTGTGACTTTTGAACAATAAAAGCTATTTGGCAGTAGTGTGGCACCTTGCAACTCTTTATCTCTGAAAAGATAAAAATCCCCCTGTCATTACAGAGATAAAATTCAAAGGGAATTATTTGAAGACCATTGACATAATTTCCTAACCCAGACCTGACCAATGGAGGAGACTAGTCTGCTGGGACAAAGGACCCTGCAGCCTACTTTCAAATTTTTAATGGTTGAAACATTAACCACCCCAAGAATCCAGACAAAGGAATTTGCATCCTTTGTCAAAGCCAAAGTGGAGAGGTTGGAATCACATGACCTCCCTATCAAAGAGAATCACTTACAGTACAGTTGTTGTATTGTCAATCAATCTGCCATCTTGTATCTGGCAAGCAGCAGCTCAGAATAATTGCTTGGTCCAGGTAAATGCCTGGCCCCCATTTTGCACAGTTTCTATTGGAACATCTGAACATCTATACCATTTTCTGCAAGACAAATTCATCTCTGCATGCCCATCTCATTGTGGAAGTAATCTCTATTGGAAAAGTGAATTATCTAGCATCAGTGTTCAGACTTATGACCTCTGTGAATGAATACTCCATTGGACTTTGATTCCATACTCTCGACTCACATGAAACAACAATTCTTTTCTTGTGGTTTGTTTCTTTGTTTCTCGAGTCCCCTTTTTTAACGTGTAAGTGACAAGGAGGCTACATCACAATCCTCTCGTGTGAGAGTCTGTGCAAATAATCCAACCCTTTGAATTTACTGAATCTCCAGTTTGCTGTGAGATAAATAAAAATTGGACCACACCAAAGCTGAGGGGTTGGGAAATACGCTACCATGTAAATTGGAACGAATCAAAAACTTTTCTGTTAACCGATGGATGGTGAGGTGAGAAATCAGGACTGTTTAAATTAAGTCCCCTTTTGTCCGTAACAGTCTGGTTTATTTAATAAAAAAATAAAACTACCAATGCTAGCAACACTCGGGTCATGGAACACTTCCTTCTCAGGGTACTTTAGGGTTGGGAAATAAATGCTGGTCTTACCAGAGATGCATATGTACTAATAAATTAACACAATGATGAAGTTGAGGCTAGCATTTAAGTTCAAATGAACTCTTGTGCAACTTAACCTTGTGTTATCCACAATTGCTGTTTTTATTTTGGATATGCAGCATCTGAAGTTCTTTTGTGTTCCTAATATGAAATTCGTTTGGGCCACCCAACTCACTTCCAAGGCATGATTACACCCAAATTGTGATGAATTGCCCAATTATTCAAAGAGACTGTAAAGTGATCATAACAATTGTTGATAAATGCAAAAAAATTGAACTAATTAAATTAGGGAAGCTCTTCAAAGATTGAAGTGTGCTGCTGCCTTGCAGATAATAGGAACAGCCCTCTGCTAGAAGGCGCTACCCAAAAACAAAAGGCTCCATCTTGAAACAGTCATTGATTGAAAGATTGCTCCTGATGGGATTAGCAATAATCCAAGAGATATTTAATATATAATATTGAAGCGGAGGTGATTAATGATATGCACATTTGTTGAATTACTTTGACTAAAATGAAATTAAAACTTGTCATCAGAAGATTTAATCAAATAATCAGGTCTGTTAGGATTACAAATTAGAGGCACCATTAATTAATCAAATCTGCTTCGCAACTGTCTGGGGGTGATTTAGTTTTATCATTTTAAATTAACATATTTAGAAAAGTACATGGAATTTGACAGCTTTTTCCCTCTGTGCTAATTATTATCATGAGCAGTTTTGCTGGAATGAAGTTTGAGTCTTGCAGCTCATTGTTATCAATTTAAGAAGTCAATCATGTAGCATAGGTTAACAATTCAGTACTCGTTGCCACAGATTCTATATATTGCTCCTTAAACTTGACTTACGACGTCCATTTGGTCTCTTGCTTGGACTAACCAGAAATAAATGCTTAGAAATTAGCCACATATCACTATGTTTAATTACATTTTAGGTTTATTTACATGCACAATATTTTTAAACTAAGAAACTTAGGTAGCTCTACGGCCAAAGCGGGTCAAAGGCTAGGAATCCTACGATGAGTAATTCACCTCCTGACTCACCCAAATCCTGTCCACCATCTACAAGGCACAAGTTAGGAGTGTGATGGAATACTCTCCATTTGCCTGGATGAGTGCAGCTCCAACAACACTCAAGCAGCTCGACACCATCCAGGACAAAACAGCCCACTTGATTGCTACCCCTTCCACAAACATTCAAACCCTCCACCACTGACAAGGAGTGGCAGCCATGTGTACCATTTACAAAATGCGCTGCAGGAACTCACTGTGGTGGTATGATTTGCATAGCTGTCTGCCATTGGTGCAGAACACCGGCTTACCATTGGCCCTGGTCGGTCATGTGCCTCTCGACTGATTGGTTGAGACCAGTCATGTGACGGCTCTCCGATTGGTCGAGAGGCTGAGTTAACCACGCCTCCACACCGAGGTATAAATAGTCAGAATGCCCAGCGGTCGTCCATTTACTGTAGTCGACCGCAGGGCTAAGTTCTAGCTTATTAAAGCCTAACTTTTGTATAGCAACTCGTCTCTCGTGCAATTGATGGCTCATCACTCACCAAGGTTCCTTAGGCAGCATTTTCCAAATCCACGATCACCAGAAGTACAAGAGCACAACCTGGATGTTCCCCTCCAAGTCACTCACCACCCTGACTTGGAAATATATCGCTGGGTCAAAATCCTGGAACCCATACCCAAACAGTACTGTGGGTGTACTTGCACCTCAGAGACTGCAATGGTTCAAGAAGGCAACTCACCACCACCTTCTGAAGGACACCAAACCAGCAATGACCACCTCCTGTAAATGAATAAAACAAACGTTCATGCGATTATTTGCAAACTCAACTAGAAAGGGAAATGAAATGAAAAAAAATGAAAATCACTTATTGTCACGAGTAGGCTTCAATGAAGTTACTTTGAAAAGCCCCTAGTCGCCACATTCCGGCGCTTGTTCGGGGAGGCTGGTACAGGAATCGAACTGTGCTGCTGGCCTGGGTCTGCTTTAAAAGCCAACGATTTAGCCCAGAGTGCTAAACCAGCCCCTGCTGCGCCATATGTATTTTAATGAGAAAGGAAATCGAATCAATGCCAGTGTGTTTTAAACAATGTAATTCAGCAAGCAGTGGCATCATTTATCACAGTCTACCATCATTTGAAGTTTCAAGATGGCAATGTTTACATGCAACAGACCATTGCAATTATTGAAACATGTAAAAGCAGGAGATCCCTGAAAGTTGCTGTAGACTGGTTATGTGAAGGCGCATTTACTTAAAGGGAGATATGATAGAAACACTTGAGTTCTCCCCAGAGTGCAGGTAGAGTACAAGCATGTAAGAACTGCTCAGAGTACAAAATAAACTATTGTTGTTATGAATCCTGTGTCCCCAGTCATTGGGACCCAGCATTTCTACAGACGTTTAATCACAATGCTGTATAGAATCCTTGGGAGCACAAGGGAGGTAGCATGAAATGAGATCGAACAATGATCATATCTGAAGAAATTGTTATGAGGATACTTGGAAATCCATGGATCGACACCTTGATTTTCAAGATGTGCTCCACAGGGCTGGTTTAGCTCTGTGAGCTAATCAGCTGGTTTGTAATGCAGAACAAAGCCAGCAGCGCGGGTTCAATTCCCGTACCAGCTGGGAATTTGGAATTCGGAATGTGTATTCGGACAGGCGCCGGAATGTGGCAACTCGGGGCTTTTCACAGTAACTTCATTGAAGCGTTAATGTAAGCCTATTTGTAACAATAAAAATATTATTATTATTATATGAGCACTGTTCCCAGCTGGCATTGATGGGTAATCCCTAGCATGGTGGTTAGCATCAATGGTTCACAGCTCCAGGGTCCCAGGTTCGATTCCCGGCTGGGTCACTGTCTGTGTGGAGTCTGCACGTCCTCCCCGTGTGTGCGTGGGTTTCCTCCGGGCGCTCCGGTTTCCTCCCACAGTCCAAAGATGTGCGGGTTAGGTGGATTGGCCATGCTAAATTGCCCGTAGTGTAAGGTTAATGGGGGGATTGTTGGGTTACGGGTATATGGGTTACGTGGGTTTAAGTAGGGTGATCATTGCTCGGCACAACATCGAGGGCCGAAGGGCTTGTTCTGTGCTGTACTGTTCTATGTTCTATGTCCAGAAAAGGCAGGTTATGTGGATTGGCCATGATAAATTGCCCTTAGTGCCCAAAGAGATTGGGTTGGTGGGGTTACTGGGTTATGGGGATGGGGTGGAGGCATGAGCTTAAGTGAACTGCTCTTTCCCAGGGCCAGTGCAGACCTGATGGGCCGAATGGCCTCCTTCTGCACTGTAAATTCTATGATCATCTAGTTAGAGTTCATTGACCAGCAACTGATGATGCTGTAAATGTGAGATGACCGTGTGACCTCACTTTGACACAATATCAGGATTGCTTGCGCTTAATGCGTGGGTGATACAAATGTCCTTCAAGCTCAAAATTATGTCTGTGATGAACAGTCACACTTTTGGGAGAATTGCAATGGACAGCACATTCATAAGTGCATTAGCAATGAATGGCCAACACTGATCTGCAGAGCATGCAGATTATAACATCAGATAGCATGCAACACTGATTTGATGTCAGCACTGCCATTTTGGAGCTCAATGCTCCAGGCTGCCCTTCCTTTAATTGCATAGCTGAACACAAATTCATAGCTGAAGAAACCCCATTAGCACTAAAGAAATCATCAACTACTTGCAGATTAGATGTTGGTTGATGTATTTTGGTTGGTGCTTCAATTGGGGATTTGTATTATTGTTTAAAGTTGCAAAAATCGGTAGTGAGTAGGATGGCAGGTGTTTAAGGCCTGCCCTTTACATAATCCACTTGCTCTGAGACATGGATGCGCAATTTCCCTTGGAATATGACATGACTTTGAGAATAAACACAGGTTTCAAAAGCTGCTGCAAGAGGGAATAGGAGGAGAGAAAGAAGAATGCTCACTGGAAGGACATATTTGCCTACGGTGTTCAGGGAGAAATTCTCCTCCCATCTCCTACCATCAGTAAAGATGGTCCTCACGGAAATATGCTACCTGCTAATGCTACAACAGTAGCCGCTGAGTACTGCTGTTGTGTGATGTGTATCAATGTCTGACATTCCAGTGGAGCTCATGATACCTTCATTCTCAGACAGTTGCCAGTGGCAGCTGCATTTAAGTCAGCATGGATCCCTATTTGGTGACAATGGCTTTACACTGATAACGTGGTTTACTGGTGTGCAACACCTGTGCAGTATGAATGCAATGACCTGCTGCCACATGAAATTCAGACAGAGCAAACAACTGACATGCTGAAACAATGCTTCTACCACCTGAACCACTCTGGAGGAGCTCTGTAGTACTCAGCGGAGTGAGTGTGAAGATTTGTTGTGATCTGTTGCTGCCTCTGTCGGATTACAGTCCTTGCTTCCAATTATACATAACCAGCTGAGGAGTAGGAAACTGAGAAGGAAACCTAGGCACCCACTTTCAGACCCAGACTATCCTTCAGAACTCATCCAAGTACAATTCAATGACTCCAACTCCAATCCCCATTCATCATAAGTCCCACACCGTCTATTCTCCCTGTCCCTTATCATCAGTAAGGAATATGTCCAGGTAAGGATTAGGTGTAATGATACCATCGTCCTCGATGGCTTCTACCATGATGATTACCATGACCTTAGCAATGGTCAGGTCAATTATGGTCAACTCTGTCTCCTCAGAGCTTAGGACATCCAGATGTGCTTTTTTCTCTCCTGTTATTTCTTGCTCTCTGGTTGTGTGCCATGTTCGCCGGCATCAGAGGGAAGTCTGTCCATGAGCGTTATTGTCATGACCACGTGAAAGGCATTTCCTTATAGTAGTCCATGAACTAATAATTTGTGTGTGCGTATATAGCATTGTTTAAATTTGCAAGTGATTCTATTTAACAATGAATAACCAGTTGTAAGTTATTGAACACAAGTTTGAAAGTGAGGCTAAGTGTTGACGCCGTCGTAAACATGGCCTCAGGATCAGCAATTCTGGCCCCTACAGGAGGCCAGCACAGCCACTGGAGCAACCCACGCCACTCCAGCTCCTGATCCCGGTGGCAACTGGGAGCCGCGGAGTCCGCGCGTGTGCAGTAGCACCGGCGCCAACTCGCGCACGTGCAGTGGCTCCCTGCTCCACACCGGCCCCTACGCGGAGTAAAGGAGGCCCCCTGCCCGAGAGGCCGGCACGCCGATCAGTGGGCCCCGATCGCGGGCCTGGCCACAGCGGAGCCACCCCCCCCCCCCCCCCCCCCCCCCCCCCGGGTCGAACCCCTCCATCTCTTCCCCCCCCCCCCCACACAGGCCGCCCCCGAATCGTTCCACGCCGAGGTCCTGCCGGCTAAGAGCAAGTTAGAGCGGCGCCAGCGGGACTCTGGTGTTTTGGTACGGCCACTCGGCCCATCGCGGGTCGAGAATCGCCGGGGCGGCCCCGTAGAGCAGCCCCCGGCCGGCGCCGATTCTCCCCAGAGCGGAGAATCGCTTTGGGGCGGCCTGGCGCGATTAGCGCCGGTCGAGGCGATTCTCCGGCCCGGCCCTGGGTTGAGAGAATCCCGCCCACCATTGCTGCATCTACCCTGTTCAGTTGTCAGAACTTTGTAGGTTTTTGAGAGGTTCCTTATTCTTTTGAACTCCAGTGAATATAATTCTAATCTTGGGCCGGGAAAATGTAAGTCAGGCTTGTTTGTGATTTCCAAAACCTGAATCTACTTCCAAATCTCATTATCATAGAATTTACAGTGCAGAAGGAGGCTATTCGGCCCATCGAGACTGCACCGGCTCTTGGAAAGAGCACCCTACCCAAGGTCAACACCTCCACCCTATTCCCATAACCCAGTAACTCCACCCAAAACGAAGGGCAATTTCTGGACACGAAGGGCAATTTTTGGACACGAAGGGCAATTTATCATGGCCAAACCACCAACCTGCACATCTTTGGACTGTGGGAGGAAACCGGAGCACCCGGAGGAAACCCACGCACACACGGGGAGGATGTGCAGATTCCGCACAGACAGTGACCCAAGCCAGAATCAAACCTGGGACTCTGGAGCTCTGAAGCAATTGTACTATCCACAATGCTACCATGCTGACCATTATGTCCATGTTCTTATCTCACTTTTATATTATCATATTTTTAACCTCACCCCTCACCCCCACTGCCCTATTACCCGCTTTGTGCTCCATTATCCTCCCTTGCTCCTGCATGTCGTCTCATTCTCCCCCAAATTCCCCACGACTATTCAATGCAATAAGAGTTGTTAACAGCCATTGTGGGAAGACCCTGGGATGTCTTTGAAATGGACAATAAACTTCTAACAATCTAATAGAGCTGCCATTCAAATACACTTCATACTGAAAACACTCCCATGCATGAAAAAAAATTAATGTAAATCCTCTCAAATGGTCAACCTTTTGTAAAAAGCAAACAAACATAGGTGGTATTCTCCACCCACACCCCCACCCCCTCCGGGTGGGAGAATCGCCGGGGCACCGCGCAAATCGCCCCGTCCCCCGCAAGCGATTCTCCCACCCCCCTGAAACCAGCGGCACACAAATCTCGCCGGGCCGCTCGGAGAATCGCTGCAAACGGCCGCATATAAATGGCCTAGTCCTGCCGGCGCCGTCCACACCTGGTCGTTGCTGGTGGGTACTTGTCGCAAAGTCTTGGGTGGCGGCCTGTGGAGGGGGGGGAGGGGCTCTGTTTCCAGGCGGGGGCGGCCTCTGGAGTGGCCTGGCACACAATCAGGACCAACCGATCGGCGGGCCGGCCTCCTTTCTTCCGAAAGGGCCTCCTTTCTTCCGCCGGCGAGCCTGGATCCATCCGCCATGTTTGTGTGGGGCGGCCTGGGGGAGGATGGCCACCACTTGTGCTAGTTGGTGCCGGCCCAACTGCACATGCGTGGGACCCAAGGTGCCGCGTCTTTTACGTGGTGCCGGGTCTCTGATGCCGCGCCGAAACCCCGCCCCCGTAAATCGCGCGACGCCCCTGCTAGCCGCACGGAGGGGGGAGAATAGGGGTCTGGGAACGGGCGCCGACGCCGCAGTAAAACACTCCAGTTTTTACTCCGGCGTCGGCACTTGTACTCCCATTGGGAGAATCCCACCCCATGTATTCACTTACCACATAAAAGACAATCCTGTAATGATCTCAAAAATGTCAATCACAATGCAGGCATAGTGCCCCTACTGAGACAATTGGTTCTGTAGGTTTTGAAACCCAACCAAGACTTTATAAATGTGAACAAGTCTAATGAAACTGAAAAGACCTTACAGGTGGTGGCTATTTAATTTCAATGAAAATGGCATGTCAATCAATGGAGTGGTGTACGTTCTTAGATTTTCTTTTCACTTTCAACAGGAGGGCCATTTTCTTTCATAGCTAATTCAAATTTAAATCACAGTCCAAAACTCGACAGGAGATTGTCCCAGTTTGTTTATCTGCAGTTTGTAATATGTTACAGTAGCAAACAAAGTTCTTCCTGACGTGCGAAAAGACCACACAAAAATGGCATAGAGTCAGAAAGGTGCGACAGGTTTGAAAGTGCTGCTAACATAGAATTTTCTTCCCTTCCCGACACCATTCCCACCTCTATTACCAGTGAAAAGTCAGCGCAACATCACGGGTGGGATTCTCCGCCGGCATGATTCTCCGTTTTGCGGCGCCTGGGGTTTCCCAACGGCGTGGGGCTGTCCCACAATGGGAAACCCCATTGACCGGCCAGCATGACGGAGAATCCCGCCGGCGGGTCAGGGCGGAAATGTGGCGCAGCGGGGTAGAGAATCCCACCCTTCATGTGACCCGGTTGTCTTATCTGGTTTTTGAATGCTTCTGTGAAGCACCTTGCAGCATTTAATTTTCTTAAAGGCGCTAAATAAAGATGAGTTGTTGTCTGGTGGGATTCCTGCAGGTACAGTTCATCTCTCCTTTCCACCTCCTGCAACAAAGCCTTCCTGTCTCGGTGTCCTGAATACTTTGGAGTCTCCGTACCCTGCATTGTGAAACCATTGCCACCTGTTGGGGGCTGGTTTAGCTCACAAGGCTAAATCGCTGGCTTATAAAGCAGACCAAGCAGGCCAGCAGCACGGTTCGATTCCCGTACCAGCCTCCCCGAACAGGCGCCGGAATGTGGCGACTAGGGGCTTTTCACAGTAACTTCATTGAAGCCTACTCGTGACAATAAGCGATTTTCATTTCATTTCATGTTGCATTAGCAGGGAAGGCATGGTACTTTTATTTCAAAAATATGTTAAATTTACAAGAGTCAGCATACTCGGAAGGTCATTGTTGTGAGATCAGTGCAGTGTCATCTGTGAAAATGCTGTCCTTGGAAAGATACCACAGAGGCCCCAAAATTCTGATGGACAGCTACATGTCTCCTGCCTTAATTCATGTGAGCGACCTGATGAATCCCACTGACATTGATTCCCTAGCGGTCCTGCTGGGGATATATTGGAAGATTGGGGAGCCCCAACTCCCACCCCCTGTTGAGGTGATCAACTCAAAATCAGAATACAGAACATAGCATATCAAACTTTTTGATTGTGAACAGGATAAATAAGAACTTGTGCTGTGAAATTTCGGGAAGGTAAAATGTGATCAGCTAGATTGCGGGCTGCAAAATTGTACATATGTAGCAGAGCTCTTGACAATTGCAATAAATGTCCGATCAGTACTATATTTTCTATTTTGCTCAGGTTCAGCAGAAATGTTTGTGAAAAGATTTTTTAAAAATATTTTCTTCAGAGTTACACTGGGGACTCTGCTGGGTTGTGTCAGCTCTGCAGTGGCGACGTGTCAGACTGAAATACAGTTTAGTTCCACTGATGCTTGCATTTTCTTCAAAAGGCCAAGATCTTTGCATAATGAGCATGAGGATTAAGTGAACCAGCAAGTACTTTGAATGTATATAATTATCTTTTAGAATTCCTTGTTAAGCAGTTCCTTTTTTTTAAAATCAAGCATTACTTTTTATGTTCCTTTGTTCATTCTGAGGACCTGAAATTCATCTGACTTAGAATTCCTACAGTGCAGAAGGAGGCCATTCAGCCCGTCGTGTCTGCACCAACCCCCCCCCCCCCCCCCCCCCCCCGAAAGAACATCACACCGAGGCTCACTCACCTGCCCTATCCCCGCAACCCAGCTGCACATTCCTGGACACTAAGAGGCAATTTAGCATGGCCAATCCATCTAACCTGCATATCTTTGGGTGGAAACTGGAATATCTAAAGGAAATCCATACCGACACGGGGAGTAAGTGCAAACTTCACACAGACAGTCCTCCAAGACCTTGAAACCTGATGAGTCGTTTCGAGGAAATAGCCGTCTATCCTATTTCTCTGGCCATTATCCCCAACCAGAATTCTGGTCAGAGGCTAATGGAACCCTTCAGAGTTTCAGGATGTATATTTTGTTCTTCTAAAGCATTTATCACTCATTCCTTTTAATTGTTATGTATAGCCTGGTGGTGATTATCCCACTCCAGTAACTCTGTTAACACTATACTTCATCTTTGCTGGAAATTATACACAATCAATCATACCAATATAGGGATAAAGGTGCTTTCTTCCTCATTAGTAAGGCATGCATTAATATGAATTTAGTGACTTTTAAAGTGGTGAGAAGGAAAGATCAATTCGCTTGAGCATCATAGAATTTGCTACTAGATTGATTTGAAAGAACAATTGGTAAAAGAAAATTGTAGATTAGTAATGGGAAATATTTGAGCAACGGATGAAAAGAGTACAAATCGGTCAGGGATAAAAAGGAGCCTGTCAAAGCCTCGCATTCTGATAAATAGGGAGAGTAGATGTAACCATTAAAACTAATTTACTGGACAGAAAATAAAAATCCAGACGAAATATAAAGGGCGGGATTCTCCAGTAATGGAGCTATGACCCTACGTTGGCATGAAAAGCGGCGCTAACCACTCCGGCGTCAATGGTCCCCGATAATGGGGAATGCTCCCTTACCTACGGGGGGCTAGGTAGGCGCAGGAGTGGTTCCCGCAGCTCCAGAAGGCACAGAACGGCCGGCGCAAGTTCGTGCTTGCGCGGAATGGCCGGCATGATTCTGTGCATGCACGCTATGGCCGGCGTGATTCTGCGCATGCTCGGGGGTTCCCTTTTCTGTGCCGGCTCCCGCGAATATGGCGGAGCTCTACAGGGGCCCGGCACGGAGGAACATAGGCCCCCACAGATCCAGCCCGCCCGCCGATCGGCAGGTCCCGATCGTGGGCCAGGCCACCGTGGGGGGGCCCCTTGGTGTCGGATTCCCCCGACCCCCCTCCAGGATGGCCCCCGCAGACGCACCTTCCAGGTCCCAACTTCCCCCGACTGGCGCGGCGGAAATCCCATGGGCATCCGTGAATCGGCGGGGGAGAATCGGGAAGCTGGCACGGGGTTGGGGAATCCCGGCCAAAGAACCTACAGAACGGCTAGAAAAAGGATAGCTTAAAAAGGTCTAATTTTATTAGTTTTTGGGATGAAAATCTCATGGGAGGGGCAACAAAAGGTCCCGCAAGGAGGGCAATGAAGAGCAATGCTGAATGGAAGCACTTTGTCAGAGGTCAACCTGACCAACAGTAAGTGTTTGGCTAAAGTTAAGACAGGTAAAAATTAAGGTTCCATTTGTGAAATGTATTTTTTTTTTAAATATACATTTAGAGTACCCAATTCACTTTTTTTCAATTAAGGGACAGTTT
This sequence comes from Scyliorhinus canicula, assembly GCF_902713615.1. Classification (NCBI taxonomy): domain Eukaryota; kingdom Metazoa; phylum Chordata; class Chondrichthyes; order Carcharhiniformes; family Scyliorhinidae; genus Scyliorhinus; species Scyliorhinus canicula. The sequence continues at coordinate 132,607,063 of NC_052155.1, read as the reverse complement.
AGCGTGGCCAATCCACCTGCCCTGCGCATCTTTGGGTTGTGGGGGCGAAACCCATGCAAACACTGGGAGAATGTGCAAACTCCACGCGGACAGTGACCCAGAGCCGGGATCGAACCTGGGACCTCGGCACCGTGAGGCAGCAATGCTAACCATTGCACAACCGTGTTGCCCAAAATGTATTTATTTAAATAAAACTTGATGGATTTCCTTGGAAAAAACGCAGAAATTCAGGACCTCAAAATAATCAAAAGGAGTCAGCAAAAAGAATGAAAGCTCTAGAGAAAACCATAAGAGAACAAGATGACAGAAAACTTGAAAAAAAAACATTACATGGACCGTAACTTCTTAGAGGATTCAGGACTTTTAAGTCGCCGGTGCACCGCACACGACCGGTAGTGCGCATATTCAGGCATGCTGCGTTTAAACCCCAGATGTTAATTCCATGAAAGAAACTATAATGGATAGAATGCAGTGATCACTCACTAAGGGGTATGATTGTCCATTTAAGATACTTAGTTTACTAGTCACTGATTCTTTGGGTCATTGCATGGCTGCTGAGCTCAATCCTAGAGCCGGATCTTCAATCACTCACTTAGCAGGAGTTTCTAAAGGTGGGATTGGTCCTTAGTCACCAAGTTCACGGGTAATCCTTTCTCAGGCTCCTTTTCCGGGCCTCCTCTTGCCAGCGGGTGTTCTCGCTGAATGGTGACCCTTCAATCAGGAAGTTCCTCCAAGGAGGTCTCTTCTGAGCAAAGGTCTCCCAGGCATTAACATCTATGATCCATTTCTTGGTACATTCAGATAAATTCCCCTGAGGAAGGAGCTGTGCTCCGAAAGCTAGTGATTCAAAACTAACCTGTTGAACTTTAACCTGGTGTTATAAGGCTTCTTGCTGTGCCCATTTCTTGATGTCAGCCTTCAAGGTGCCTTTGAAGAGCCTCCTTTGCCGCCCTCTTGTTCGGTATCCTTCCTTGAGCTGGTTGAAGAAGATTTGCTTTGGCAGTCGGGACTCTGACATCCTAAGTATATGGGCAGCCCAGCAGAGTTGGTTTTGGATGATCATGGCTCAATACTCAAGGACACTAACATTTGCAAGCCTGTCCTCCTAGCTGATTCAGAGTTAAAGTACATTTGGATTTTGCAATGTATTTAAGAGTCTCTCTGATGTAATGTTCATCCTTAACAGCCTCAGCGATTACTTAAATGCTTTAACCTGGGAACCCCACCACTTGGCGGTTCCCCTCCAAGTCACTCACCACTCTGACTTGGAAATATATCGCCGTTCCTTCACTGTTACTGGGGCAACATCCTGGAACTCCCTCCTTAACAGTATCGTTGGTGTATCTACACCTGAAGGACTGCAACGAGTCAAGTAAGCAACTCCCCAACGCCGTCTGAAGGGCAACTAGAGATGGGTAATTAATGCTGGCCTAATCAGTGAAATCCACATCTCGTAAATTAATTTTTAAAAACGCCGCTCCAACTGCCGATCTGTGAGTTTGGACCCGTGTTCCAACCGGTGCTCCCTGCGCTCAACCACGCTACCACATGAACCATCTCCCCTTGACATTCAGTGACATAACCCCAACTATCAATATCTTGGGTTACCCTTGACCAGAAACTGAATAAATGCTATTTGCAAGACACGAGTCAAAAGTGTGATGGAATACCATCCACTTGCCTGGATGATTGCAGCTCCAGAAACATCTGAAAAGCTTGGCACCCCACCTCACACAATAAATACTTATTTCTAGCTTTGACTGAGCTTTGACAAAGAGTCATTGGCCTCGAAACGTTAGCTATTTTCTCTCCCGACAGATGCTGCCAGACTTGCTGAGATTTTCCAGCATTTTCCCTTTCGTTTCAGATTCCAGCATCCGCATTAATTTGCTCTATCACACACAATGCGCCGTGGCAGCAGTGTGTACCATCAATAAAATGCACTCCAGCAACTCACCAAGGCTTCTTCAACTGTACATCCCAAACCCATGACCTCTGCCACCTTGATAGACAAAGGCATCAGATGCATGGGAACACCACCATCTGTATGTTTCCCGATAAGTTACTCAACATCCTAATTCACAATTTCATCACTATTCTTTCACTGTCACTAGGTCAAAATCCTGGAACTTCCTTCCTAAAAGCATTGTGGATTCCGCTACACCACATGTACTGCAGGAGTTCACGAAGGCAGCTCACCACCTCCTTCTCAAGAACCATTAGTGAAGGGCAATACCAGTTCATCCTTTGAACTAGTAAAGTAAATAATCCTTTTTCCAATCTTCTCTCTCCACTGGTGCTAAACTGGTAGTGTCAATTCGCTGTGGGTGTCTGACCTAAATTCAGACCATAGTAAAGCGGGTCGAGTGGTTTTTGCAATTTGCATGGAATGTTAACATGTCCAGAATAGTCTGCAAATTTCTTATGTAATCTGTTGGATCTTCTGAACAAGTTTTTAATCTACCCACTCTTGCATGTTGAGAGAGCAGGGATTCTCCACTCTCTCCTCTGCATTCCAATTTATGACTTTCAGAAGGCAGCTCCTGACTGCATGAGGAAACACTTGCTGTTGAAATTGCATTCCTTGGCCATACAATTTTACTTGTTCTTACTGCGACATTTGTCTTGAAGTGCGACAGAATAGGCAAACTTGATAATAAAGCATTGATTACTGAGCACTGTGAACCCAAGTTTATCAGTACCAGTGATTCTGGATTATAAAAGGTCTGTTGTATTGGACAAAACTTTCAGAATTTCTTTAAAGGAATAACAGCACAAAGGGATAGGAAATGCAATGAATTTTGTAGAGCAATTGATAGGTCACCATATAATGGACATGGCCAAGATATGGAGGAGACGTTTGAGAAGGTGACACAATGAATGGCAAAAAGATTGGCAATCAAGAAGAAAAGGATGGGGTAACCTGAAAATTCTTAACAGGCAAGATGTATGGAGTGGTGTTCTAATTAATACAGACTCTTGCTCTTCACCTTCCACAAGCCAAAAATAATACCAGACACATTTTCATGACTGCGATGCTTCTGCATACATATCAAGTTGTGGAATATTAATGTTGCACTTAAGAATTTATCTTATGATTCAGTGCTCAGAGTACAAACATTGTGTGGTGAGAATGAATATTGAGAATTTGTGTTAATGAATGGCAAATCATGCAGCCGCTGACCTTCAAGTACCCAATCTGCATTCCCATCATAGAAAGGTCTGTGCCAGGCAAGTCAAAACACTTATCCTGTGTTTCCAAGGTCAGATGCTCCCAGCTCAGGAATAGAACACTAAAGCTACATTAAAACTCTGCCCCAACAATATTTCTTTGCCCCAACCTCCGAATACCACATTCTACTCCACTAGAAAATTTGTCATTTCTCATGGCAGCCATTCAGTGATATCGCTCGAGAATGACTTCAAATTCTATGCTATTGGTTCATGCCCACCAAGAAAGTCACTTCAGAAAGATCCCATCAAAGCAACAGGCAGGAAAGAAAATAGTCCTCTCAGTGTGGGCTGCGTTTGAACTGTAAGCTGGAATGCTGTTATCTAAGTCTCACTGCTGAACTCCAGTATCGGAGAAGCTCCATTTTAGAAATAATATCTGGGGTGATTGCCCACAATAGATGAGGTATTGGTATTGTTTAATTCATGTTCAATTTGGCCAGTTCTGCTCGTGGAACTCCTGTTGTTGAATGGGTAGTGGAACGATAGCTAAGGAGGAATCTTGAGATTTTGGTCTCCAGTGTTCTTCTTTACAGTTTCTTTAGGCTAGACTTAAGTTTAAACAGGTCTCATGGCAAGTCTTTTTGATACTGGGTGGTAAGGTCCAGTTAAAATGTGTTTACTACCGTTGAGAAGGGTAAAGCTTTGAAACTCGGCACTTGTGAATACGGTTCCATTGTCTGATACTATGACTTCAGGTCATCCATAAGTTGAAAAACATCAGGGTAATCTTTTAATGGTATCATGCAGTTCTTTAAAAAATTCATTTGCGGGATGTCGGTGTCGCTGGTTAGGCCAGCATTTATTGCCCATCCCTAATCGCCCTTCTGAAGGTATCGGTGAGTTGCCTTCTTGAACCGCTGCAGTCCTTGAGGTATAGGCACTCCCACTGTGCTGGTAGGGAGGGATTTCCAGGACTTTCCACAGAGACAGTGAAGGAATGGTGGGTGACTTGGAGGGGAACCTTCAGATAGTGGGATTCCCAGGTTTCTGCGGCTCTTGTCGTTCTAGATGGTAGTGGTCGTGACTTTGGAAGGTATTGTCTAAGGAATCTTGATGAGTTACTGCAGTGCATCTTGTAGAAGGTACACATGGCTGCCACTGTTCATCGGTGATAGAAGGTTTGAATGTTTGTAGAAGGGCTAGCAAACACGCAGGCTGCTTTGTCCTGGATGATGTTGAGCTTCTTGGGTATTGTTGGAGCTGCAGTCATCCAGGCAAGTGGAGAATATTCCATTACACTCCTAACTTGTGCCTTGTAGATGGTGGACAGGATTTGGGGAGTCAGGAGGTGAGTTACTCACCGTAGGATTAATAGCCTTTGACCTGTCCTGGTAGCCACAGTATTAATATAGCGAGCCCAGTTAGTTTCTGATCAATGGTAACCGCCAGGATGTTGATTGTGGGGGATTCAGCTATGGTAATGCCGTTGAATGTCAAGGGGTGGTGGTTAGATCCTCATTTGCTGGAGGTGGTCATTGCCTGGCACTTGTGTGGCGTGAACGTAACTTGCCACTTGTCAGCCTTAGCCTGGATATTGTCCAGGTCTGGTTGCATTTGGACATGGACTGCTTCATTATCTGAGGAGTCACAAATGGTGCTGAACATTGTGCAGTCATCTGCAAACCCCCACTTTTGACCTTATGATGGAAGGGAGGTCATTGATTAAGCAGCTGAACATGGTTGGGCCTAGGACTGTACCGTGATGAACCCCTGCCGTGATGTCCTGGAACTCAGATGATTGATCGCCAACCACCGCAACCATCTTCCTTTGTGCCAGGTATGACTCCAACCAGCAGAGAGTTTTCCCCCTGATTCCCATTGACACCAGTTTAGCTGGGGCTCCTTGATGCCATACTCGGTCAAATGTTGCCTTGATGTCAAGGGCAGTTACTCTCATCTCACCTCTAGCATTTAACTCTTTTGTCCATGTTTGAACCAAGGCTGTAATGAGATCAGGAGATGAGTGACCCTCCGTGAGCAGGTTATTGCTGAGTTAGTGCTGCTTGACAGCACTGTTGATGACTCCTTCCATCACTTTGCTTATGACTGAGAGTAGACAGATAGGGTGGTAAATGGCTGGATTGGATTTGTCGCATTTCTTCTGTACAGGCCATTTTCCAGTTGATGCCAGTGTTGTAGCTATACTGGAACAGCTTGCTAGGGGTGCGGAAACATCAGGAGCACAAGTCTTCAGTACTGACCCCAGAATATTGTCAGGATTCATACCCTTTGCAGTATCCATTGCCTTCAGCAGTTTATTTTTTTTTAAATTTAGAGTACCCAATTATTTTGTTCCAATTAAGGGGCAATTTAGCATAGCCAATCCACCTACCCTGTGGGTTGTGGGGGTGAAACCCACACAGACACGGGAGAATGTGCAAACTCCACACGGACAGTGATCCAGGGCCGGGATTCGAACCCAGGTCCTCAGCGCTGTAGTCCCAGTGCTAACCACTGCGCCACCGTGCGGGCCTGCCTTCAGCAATTTCATGGAGTGAAGCGTATTAGCTGAAGACTGACATCTGTGATGCTGCGGACTTCCGGAGGAGACCGAGATGGATCATCCACTCTGCATTTCTGGCTGAAGATTGTTGCAAATGCCTCAGTCTTGTCTGTTGCAATAGGTGCTGGGCTCCTCCATCATTGAGAGTGGGGATATTTGTGGAGTCTCCTCCTCCAGTGAGTTGTTTAATAGTCCACCACCATTCATGGCTGGATGTAGCAGGACTGCAGAGCTCAGATCTGATGCGTTGGTTATGGAATCGCTTAGCTCTGGCGATTATTTGCTGTTTGGTACACAAGTAGTCCTGTGTTGTAGCTTCACCCGGTTGACACCTCATTTTTCGATGTACCTCATATTGCTCCTGGCATGCTCTCCTCCACTCTTCTTTGAACAAGGTTTGATCCCCAGTCTTGGTGGTAATGGTAGCGTGGGGATATGCCAGGCCATGAGGTTGCAAATTGTGGTTGAATACAGTTCTGCTGCTGCTCGTGACCCACAGTTCCTCATGGATGCCCAGTCTTGAGTTGGTAGATCTGATCGAAGGCTATGCCATTTAGCACAGTGGTAGTGCCACACAACATGGTGGAGTATATCCTCAATGTGAAGACGAGATTCTGTCTCCACAAGGACTGTGCGGTGGTCACTTCTACCAATGCTGTCATGGACAGATGCATCTGCAGCAGGCAGATTGGTGAGGATGAGGTCAAATATGTTTTCCCCTCTTGGTTCCCTTACCACATGCTGCACTCCCAGTCTAGCAGCTATGTTCTTTAGGATCTGGCCAGCTCGGTCTGTGGTGGTGCTATAGAGTTTCTCTTGGTGATGATTTTGAAGTCCCCCACCCAATGCATATTCTGCGCCCTTTCCACCCTCAGTACTTCGTCCAAGTCTCGTTCAATGTGGAGGAATACTGATACATCAGCTGATGGGTGGCTGGTATCTGGTAATCAGCAGGTGGCTGGTATGTGGTAATCTGAGGACGCTTCCTTGCCCATGTTTAACCTGAAGTCGTGAGACTTCATGGGGCCCAATGCAGGTGATTTGACCTCAAAAATGTCCATCTATTTCGAACTTCTATCAGTCACGAGCAAAAACACTATGCCTAGGAATGGAGCAACATAATCAATATGGATTCGTACCCATGGCCAGCCAGGACATTCCCAAGGGTGCAGTGGGACTGTAGCAAGCAAATTTTTATCTTATTGTTATTTATGACACAGACTTACCTATCCCGTAACATGTTGTTTAAGGTGGCTGCAAAAGCATATTACTCCAATAATTGTTTCAGTAATTTAAATCATGATCGATTTAGCCTGGGGCTCTCACTCTTAAATTAAGCGTGAATCTCTGGAGTATGACTGATTGTTGAGGTTGCAATTGAGCCTTCACTGAATCAACAAGCTCTCTAAATGAGTTGGAGTTGGGCACACTTGGAGCTGTAGGACTGCGAATAAGGATATAGGTCTGAGTTTTGCCTTCTCCCATGTTGTGTTTGCTTGGAAATAATACCCAAGGTGCTTGAAGTATTATGTCCAGTCCTCCATGGAGGAAGAGGAGTCAAATGGGACTATTCACCCAAACAGGCATTCTGCTGAGTACTTTGTTTTTCAGACTTGGATTAAAACAGGATACTCATGGGTGTCAGGCGAGAGGCAGGTCAAGATAATTCAGCCTCATCACCAGGTGTAAAGATGTACTTTCACAGAGTTCATTGGTGAACACAAAGGTTGTTATTTATTAATGAATTGTCAAGCATCTACATGGCTGTAGCTAGCTCCAAAAATGTCTCTTTGCCTAAGAGGGGTCCACTCCTTGGGGTGATTCCACACTGAGTCCCTATTGGGGGCAGCAGGGTAGCATGGTGGTTAGCATAAATGCTTCACAGCTCCAGGGTCCCAGGTTCGATTCCCGGCTGGGTCACTGTCTGTGTGGAGTCTGCACGTCCTCCCCCTGTGTGCGTGGGTTTCCTCCGGGTGCTCCGGTTTCCTCCCACAGTCCAAAGATGTGCGGGTTAGGTGGATTGGCCATGCTAAATTGCCCGTAGTGTCCTAATAAAAGTAAGGTTAAGGGGAGGGTTGTTGGGTTACGGGTATAGGGTGGATACGTGGGTTTGAGTAGGGTGATCATGGCTCGGCACAACATTGAGGGCCGAAGGGCCTGTTCTATGTTCTATGGTCTCACAAACCATGTGACCCTTACTCTGATGTGTTGCCCTTAAAGGGACAATCACCATGCTGTTGAACTACAACTTGGAGAAAAATACAAAGTTGGACATCCCCGCATTTTAACTTCTGGAGTTAAGCTGATTCAGCTCTGTATGATTTTTATCTTTAAAAATGTTCAGTTCAACAATCCATATCTACACCTTATGGGAGGCTTGGGTTTCCTTCAGTAATTTCACTGATGCAGCTTCAGATTTGATTAAATGGTTTAGAGTCAGCAGGGTCACGCATTGCTATTTCGTACACTTGAATTCTCGTTTGAAAATTGACAGCAGCTCAGTGTGCCTCAGCATTTATTGAAAGTTGTAATTCGCACAACAGCTGTCGCAAGATGCGACATGGTCTTCCCATGATCTTTAATGTGCAGAATTCTGATTGCAGACAGCAGCTCAGCCAGCAACATAGGAATGCCAAAGTTCACAATGGAATGAAGGTTTTATGCATGTTGAAAAAGATTGAAAGCATCGTCACAATGTCTATTATTCTACTGGATCTTATTGCTATTATGTTACACATAGGAGTATCATTTGCCATTAAAGCAGAGCACATTATTTCTCCAAAACTATTTCCTCTTGTCAGCTCAGCCAATATGCTCCAGTTCAATAGTTGCAAATGTCCTTGTTCCTTTCACACGATGTGAAGTATACACAAATGCTTCTTGATATTAATGGGAGGGTGAAAATGGATGGCCCTTGCATGGGAAGCAATACTGCCTTGTGTATCTGATGTAAATTAAATGATATTTAGAACCAAGACAAATCCTGAACCTCAGATAATCATGTAAACCACTTTAACTTTGCTCTCATGGCTTATGATGGCATTTTTATACCTGGGAATAAATTGCAACTTTCGTACTTACTAGGAACCAGCTGCAGTGCCAGAGATATTTCATTTGGTAAAGAATGAGTAGTTTCAAGTGCCTGTGGTCAGTGGCAGAAGATGGAAGTATAGAAATAGAAATTGAGCAACGGATTAGCTCTGCTTGGAGTAATTGGGACATGTGCAGTGGAGTGTTATGATAGAAACTGTGATTTATGATGATTTCCTCAACTGTGGGATATAATTTGTATTTCACTGTTATTCATCATATCATATTTCAATGGTGAGGTTTAATTGCATAATTCACCATTCATTTTTGCCCCTTTCATGAGGCTGTCTTCTCCAGTGCAGTACTAATAAGTACATGGAACTTTTCCATTACATATTCTTCATGATTTGCAACTAATGCTCCTTGGATGTTTATTTGGCAGTAGCCAATTGCTGGGGAGGTGGGGGGGGGAGACACTTTAACAAAATAAAGAAGTATTACAATGCACCAACAGCAACATACAGGCTGTATTTTGCATTCGTAATAATGGTGCTCTCACTGTTATTGCGGGGTAAATCAGACAGCAACTTGCATAGTTTGCACATATGCAGTTAAATGGAAACATCCAGAAATTCCAGTTTGCACCCTGTTCCCTCGAGGTCATGATGTGCATAGACTAGTGTCTCACTAAACATGTCGGGATAGGGGAGGAGCAATGGAGAATCACTGAATGTGAAACATGATGGTGTCAACCAACCTCTCTGGCACTGAAAATTTAATTTCAGATGTATGGAGTCTCATTTCTTCAAAATAAACGTATTTTTCAAGATTAAAAGAAAGATGTTCTCACTTTTTCTGTCAGCTTTGTCTTTTGCTTCATCCTATCTTGCTTTTCTAATCGTTACTTCGTTTTATGTGTACAATTTAAATTTAATTAATATTTCCTGCTGTAGAACTCCCGTTGTAGATTCATTCCTCAGTTCCTTGGAGCTGGGCTGAGAGGTGGAATTATGGAGGAGGTGGTGATCAGGCCAGTTGGTGAATGGTGGCTGCTCAGAGTACTGCCAGGGAGAGGAATAAGTGACGATGGAAGGTCTTGGACCTGAGACATACTTCATTGGTCAAGGCTAGGCAAGTCAGGTGTGGGACTTGGTACTTGACAGAGTTTCCCCATTCACCTGTCATGATGTTCCAATGACCTGGATCCTTGTGGTCTACTTTCTCCAGGTTAGAGGACCTATGTTGTTGCTACTCGTAGCTTTGGACTTTTAAACCATGACTGCTTGCGTCCTACATTTTGAAGAGCTCACTTCACTACAGCTTCTCAACTCTCTCAGGTGGACCTTGAGGCAAGAGTGATAGCCCAGAGGCCAGGCTTCCCAGTTATCCTCGCCATTCCTAGCAGTGCTGCAATCCATGTCCTGCCCAGTTTGTCGGTAACATGCTGCGTTCCCTTTAATTAGAAATGTGTCCTTGACAAAATGGCTACATCATCCTGCCTTCCTACTCCAGTTGGTTGGGAAGCCTATAGGTGGAATATTAATTGGTTCCCTCTGGCTAAGAAAACCCTGGGAAAGCCCACCACTGCAGCAAATTGCTTTGTGTTCTGAAAATGGTTTCGAATATCTGGAAAAAAAAATAATTTGGAAAATTTATCCCTTCGTGCCTCTGAACATTCTTCAGTCTGATAGGTTGAATAGTCAGGCTGTTTCTTTCCCTGCTCACGGATGCCCTTTGAGGACATCATGCTGGATCAAACTCCAGTTCAGAGCAAATCTGTGCTTAAAACTCCACAGACGTTTTGTGGCAATCTGTCAATGCAGTGAATGATTAGTCCCATTTCTTCACTACTAAGTGCAGAATCTGGGCTAATAAAATTGCTGTATGTTGGTTCAGGATCACCAGCGAAATATTTTTCTCAAACTAGCAAGAAAGGACAGCATGTCCTGGTACAATAAGTTGATGTGTTTGTCATGTTGTTACAATGATATAAAGGCTCATATGGGAGTGTACAAACATGTTGTTGTGGGTTCATTTATTTAAAATAGACGCAAAAGAACACACATAAATGAATGGAAAACTTGAAGACTTCAATAATGTGTCTTTTGCTCACAGGCCAGAGTGAAAGTGAGACTCGGGCATATGGCACACTTCCCCTCCTGGGATGGCATGCTGCTATCTATTAAAGGCAGATTACAACTTCTCCCTTTCTTTTTAGAGTTTCAAAGCATTAAAACAATTTGGATTGGATTGGATGGATTGGATTTGTTTACTGTCACGTGTACCGAGGTACAGTGAAAAGTATTTTTCTGCAAGCAGCTCAACAGATCATTCAGTACATGGGAAGAAAAGGGAATTAAACAGAATTCAAGAAAATACATGAGAATACATAATAGGGCAACACAATATATACAATGTAACTACATAAGCATTGGCATCGGATGAAGCATACATGGGTGTAGTGTTAATGAGGTCAGTCCATAAGAGGGTCATTTAGGAGTCTGGTGACAGTGGGGAAGAAGCTGTTTTTGAGTCTGTTCGTGCGTGTTCTCAGACTTCTGAATCTCCTGCCCGATGGAAGAAGTTGGAAAAGTGAGTAAGCCCGGTGGGAGGGATCCTTGATTATGCTGCCTGCTTTCCCATGGCAGCGGGAGGTGTAGATGGAATCAATGGATGGGAGGCAGGTTTGTGTGATGGACTGGGCGGTATTCACGACTCTCTGAAGTTCCTTGCGGTCCTGGGCCAAGCAGTTGCCATACCAGGCTGTGATGCAGCCCGATAGGATGCTCTCCATAGTGCATCTGTAAAAGTTGGTAAGGGTTAATGTGGACATGCCGAATTTCTTTAGTTTCCTGAGGAAGTATAGGCGCTGTTGTGCTTTCTTGGTGATAGCGTCGACGTGAGTGGACCAGGATAGATTTTTGGTGATGTGCACCCCTAGGAATTTGAAACTGCTCACCATCTCTACCTCGGCTCCATTGATGCTGACAGGGGTGTGTACAGTACTTTGCTTCCTGAAGTCGATGACCAGCTCTTTAGTTTTGCTGGCATTGAGGGAGAGATTGTTGTTGTTACACCACTCCGCTAGGTTCTCTATCTCCCTCCTGTATTCGGACTCGTCGTTATTCGAGATCCGGCCCACTATGGTCGTATCGTCAGCAAACTTGCAGATAGAGTTGGAACCAAGTTTTGCCATGCAGTCGTGTGTGTACAGGGAGTAGAGTAGGGGGCTAAGTACGCAGCCTTGCGGGGCACCGGTATTGAGGACTATTGTGGAGGAGGTGTTGGTGTTCATTCTTACTGACTGTGGTCTGTTGGTCAGAAAGTCAAGGATCCCGTTGCAGAGTGGAGAGCCAAGTCCTAGGTTTTGGAGCTTTGATATGAGCTTGGCTGGGATTATGGTGTTGAAGGCGGAGCTGTAGTCAATAAATAGGAGTCTGATGTAGGAGTCCTTGTTTTCGAGATGCTCTAGGGATGAGTGGAGGGCCAGGGAAATGGCGTCTGATGTGGACCGGTTGCGACGGTATGCGAATTGAAGTGGGTCAAGGCGTTCCGGGAGTATGGAGATGATGCGCTTCATGATCAGCCTCTCGAAGCACTTCATTACAACTGACATCAGGGCCACCGGGCGGTAGTCATTGAGGCACGTTGCCTGGTTCTTCTTTGGTACCGGTATGATGGTGGTTGTCTTGAAGCAGGTGGGAACCTCGGAGTGGAGTAGGGATAGGTTAAAGATGTCTGTGAATACCTCTGCCAGCTGGTATGCGCAGGCTCTGAGTGCACGACCAGGGATCCCGTCCGGGCCCATCGCCTTCCGTGGGTTCACTTTCAGGAAGGCCGATCTGACTTCGGAAACTGTGATGGTGGGTATGGGTGAATTATGGGTTGCTGGGGCACTCGATAGCAGATTGTTGGTTACCTGCTCAAACCGAGCATAGAATGCATTAAGTTCATCGGGGAGGGGTGCGCTGCTGCCAGAGATACTGCTCGGCTTCGCTTTGTAACCCGTGATGTTGTTTAGTCCTTGCCACAACCGCCGAGAGTCTGTCTGTGACTCTAGCTTAGTTTGATATTATCTCTTGGCATCTCGGATGGCTTTGCGGAGGTCGTACCTGGATTTCTTGTATAGGACAGGGTCGTCTGCCTTGAACGCCTCAGATCTGTCCTTCAGTAGGGAGTCAATCTTGCAGTTGAGCCATGGTTTCCGGTTGGGGAACATACGTACTGTTTTCTTTGGCACGCAGTCGTCCACACACTTGCTGATGAAGTCTGTGACGGTGGTGACATACTCATTTAAGTTAGTCGCTGAGTTCTTAAATATGGACTTGTATTTACAATACAAGTTCATGTTTAGTTATCATTATGTATAGGACCAATGAAACTATGAATCCCAAATGTAAGAGTCACAGTGATCATCTTGTTTGCTGTTCATGGTTGCATTTAGAATTGTTTCATAATGCAATGGTACTGTACATTGGTTAAGGAGCTGGAATGGATCTGATTTGTACGCAGTTATGTCTCACCATTACATCTTGACTCGATTGAACAATCAAATAAATCCTGGTCAGCTAGCCTGGTTGGCACATACCTTCTGTGGCATCCTGGATACAAATTTGTTGCCAAACTCTAAGATTGGTATTTCTGTACTTGCATTTCATCATGCAAATTTTCCATTTTCACTTGCAGTTCTAAAAGTTGCTCTCTAGTTTCTGAGAAAGTAGAATGGATAAGAATAAGTAAATTGGTTTACACAGATATGCAAAATATAAGCTTTGCATGTGATGAAGAGATGCACTTGAAGGTGGTGCTCTCTGAAATACTGCAGTTTGTAGACCTTGCTTAGTTTTGTCTACTCTTGAAATTGGGGATTTCACCGTGCATATCATTCGTTCAGCACAGCCTTTTCGATCTCAGGCACTGAGGAGAAATAGTTATGTGAGCAATACTTCACTTCTCATATATATCCTGAAATGGCTCACCAATAAATTGCACACCGTTTCCCATGATAATCACTCCAGACACACAAAATAAACTTAAAGTAGAGCTTGGTTTGTGCGTGACAGTTGTGCTTGATGTGTTATGCAATTGCCAAGAATGGGCTACTTGGTAAAGTAGTCGAAGAAGATGATGAAGTCAGTACCACAGACATGAAAGAGGTCGGATGCAACTTTGGACCAAGGATAGAAATCTCATGTGAAATCAATGGTTCTTTCTGTGACTTGTTGTATGCTCTTGACATGCCTTGCACTTCTTGACAATGGCTTCAATGTCATTTTCATACCTGGATAATGGCCTGACTCGCTTGTGAGTCTTCTAATCCAATCTATATCCATGCGTGAGTAATGAATCTGTTGAAGAATATCATGCCAGTATGGTGACCTACCTGCCTTTTAAAATGAATCCCTGGAAGATGCCTTCCTCAGCCATGTAAGTGCAAAATGGCCTCATGTCCGTGGATATGTTGATTTAAATCAGGGCATTCTACAATTATAATTTCCATAGGTTCTGAGGTGTTGAATCTTTTTGTAGCTGCTGGCAATTGCGTTGTGGCAAAATCTGTGATTAATTTGAAGAGCATCTTTAATTTCAATATCAATGAAGTCAACTTGCAGATCTGTTTTTGCTGGGTTAGGCAACATGCTAAGTGTATCCAATGTGACCATCAAGTTACCCGGCTTATATCTAATTTCACGTTTGTAACCTTGAATCTTTATCAAGAGACAATGTAATCTTTGCGGTGCACTGGTAAATGATTTTCACCAAATCACTTTAGTGGCTTGTGTTCAGTCTCTACCACAAAGTTTTTACCAAATTGCACGGCACAAAACGCATAATTCCGAACACTGTTCTGGCTTTACGTTTGAATGGTTGAATTGTGTTACAGACTGAGATTTTGAAGCAAATTAAATTAATTCGCCATTTTGCAGTATGCATGCTCCCAGGCATTTCTGGAAAGCGTTTATCTCCAGGGGGGTCCTCTTGCTAGAATTGTAAAATTACAATGTTCAGAAGTTCATAAGATATAGGAGCAGAATTAAGCCATTCGGCCCATCAAGTCTTCTCCACCATTCTATCATGGCTGATATGTTCTTCATCTGTTACCTACAATGCTACAGACCAAGAGCTGGATTGCAAAATCAGCCAGAACATCTCCCTAGAATGCATGACCGAGGAGCAATTTAGTTGGCAATTTAGCCTCCCGAGCTTAAATTCCTTCATTGTGATCATGGCTGACCCCATCCTGGCCCAAAATCCACTTGATTTATAATTATCCAACTCATGTATAAGTTTAGTTAGAATTTAGGACTGAGTAACTTAGTTATTGAAGATTATATAAAGGAGTTAAATGGGGAGGGATGTGATGATTGTCCCTTTCTACCCCTCTTCCCATCCTTTATTTTACTTGTGAGGAATTGCATATCTCCTTAAACAACTGCCACTTCTCATCAGCCATCCTTCGCTTTCGTGCCCAGTCTGAACGGGTCAAATCTGTCCTCAAGCCGATGTAATTTCCTTTGTTTAATTCCAGAACACTAGTGAGGGACTCCACTTTCTCACCGCCAAACCGATTCTTGAATTCTCCCAACTATGGTTACTACTCCCCAGTGGATCCTTAACTATGAGGTCATTCATTAATCCCTTCTCATTCAAGCATACCAAATCGAAAGTAGCCTCCTCTCTGGTTGGTTCCCCAACATACTGTTCCAGGAAACAATCTCTAATGCATTCAATGAACTCTGCCTCCAGGCTCACCTTGCCAATTCGATGCTCCTGATGAGGATTGTTTCAGTGCTTCGAAGTAGGGTTGGAGGACTTTGAGCCACAGGAAAGGCCCATCTTTTCTCAACAATTCCCATTGCTTTTTGAATGATATTGGGAATGTATGAAAATATTAAATTTAATGTGAAGTCTCTTGCCACTCCATCTTTCCATCTGGCCTTAAACCTTCTTCCTGGCAGTCTTACCCCATCGCTTGTCTCGCCACATTCCCTCTCTGTCTCTGCAACAGTTGAACAGACCATTTCAATCCAATCTTGACTATTTCCTTTGATGCTTCCACGAGCTACCCTGACCCCTGATGTGTTAGCTCCTGATTTTGTCCTTTCTAGTTACTCTACACATCCATCTCAACATCCTTATCTAATTTGTATCCAGTTACTGTTCTTCTCTTCTTGATGTTGCCCAGGTTTCTGCACGACATTAAAAGGCTGGTGTCACAACTCTCATGTCGCTTTTTCCTTTCAATTTCAGTGATACATTTCTGTCAAGTAACACTCCACTGCACTTCTTCCAATTATTACAACGAGAGCTAATCCATTGCTTAATTTTCAGTCCTATACTTTTATCTTTTTCTCCCACTAACCATATTAACGTGAAACTGCTCACTATCTCCAAGTCTAAAAATGCCAAATTTATTCATATTAATATCTGGAGTAACTTATCATTCATGCTGCTGGTCCTACCTATTGGGTATACATATTTAGAAGTTAGGTTCAGGCCCCATGATTTTACATCTTGTTAACTTTAGTGGCCAGAAATTTAGGGGTAAAGTAGAAGCTCTTAAGTGGAAGCATAAAACTTCTGGAAATATCCTAATAATATTTTTAAAAAGGTATTTGGGGATTGGATGTGGAGTGATCACACCCAAACTAGTCTGAATTAATTGGAGGGTACCTCTTCTGCAATGAGGCAATTTCATTTTCATTAGAAGCACAAAATAATGTATTAATAAGAATTGTACAGCAGTCACAAAGCTACACCTAGTCCCCGACATGTCTCCTGTCTGAGAGAGGACTCTGCACCCAGGGGTGATTACCCAGTCTGAATTCCAATTGATCCCCCAAGACAGGGAACCCTTTGTCTCTTAAAGGGACAATCATCACATCCCTCCCCATTTAACTCCTTTATATGATCTTCAATAACTAAATTACTCAGTCCTAAATTCTAACTAAACTTTAGCATGAGTTGGATAATTATAAATCAGGTGATTGAGGGGCTTTTCTGTTTCTTGTCGAGCTGCATAATTCCCCTTGAACTTGCCTGGGCCTATGGTGGCTGGACTTAGTCTGTGACACCCTAATATGATTCCTCTTCAATCCATTGCAGCTCCTATCTCTGCAGCAGCTAGAGAACCGCTGACCAATCTTATTGGCCAGCAGTTCTCTAAAGCAAGACTTCGCAGTCACTTAACGCTCATTCGAGTGAGAAATGGCTGTGCGGCATTTAGGGATACGAGACACCCACCTGAGAAATTCAGGCCTATGCGTGTGTATGTTGCACTGATCAATGCAGTGAGTGCGTTCTGTAAGAACAGTGACATGATACATAAAGGGTCCTACTTTAAATTATACTAGCCTTTCCTGAAGCTATAACATGTCGGCAATATGAACACAGGAATCAGTGGTGGTTTGAAAAGCGCGCTTGTCGCACAAAGTGCAGAGAGAAGGTTTGATATTGTCAAGTTAGAAGCCTGGTGGGGGAGTGGCTGTGGCAGGCCGAACCTGCTAAAACAGGATTTGGCCGGCCTCGGAGGTGTGAATGAATCGGGAATAAGGGTAAAGATAAGGAATGTTGTTTCAAGAATAAATATCTGGGGGATTTATGGGGTAGTGTGGGAGGGGAGAAGGGAAAGCTGGCTGAGGGAATTGTGATAAATGTCGGGGTCACCCAGTGGGTGAGGCCAATGGTTATAAAAATGAGGTGAGGAATTGGAAATACTGGCGAGGGGACAGACACACCCCTTCGAAGGGTGATGGTTGAAAGGGTAAAGAGGAGAGGTGAGAAACCCCTAGTGCGATTTATGACTTGGAATATAAGGGGACTGGGAGGTCCAGTGACGAGGACAAGAGTCCTCTCCCAGCTGAAGAGTTTGAAACCTGACCTGGTGCTACTACAGGAGACCCATTTAAGGGTAAACGATCAGTTACGGCTCCAAAAAGGATGGCTGAGTCAGATGCTCCACTCTGATTTTAATAGCAGGGCCCGAGAGGTGGCAATATTGGTGAGAAAAAGTGTTAAATTTCAAATGGAACAAGTAATAATTGATGAAAAGGGCAGATACATCATCGTCATATTACTAGGGTGAGGAAAGTGGATTTTTCCGCCATTGTTATTTCAGACCATGCCACACACTTGGTAGAAATAGTCTTGGGGAAGTGACCAATTCAAAGACCACCATGGCAGACGGATGGGGGATTGTTAGCAGATTTGGGCTTTTGCGAAAAGATGAGTGGAATTATTGATGAATATATTATGCATAATGATACTGGGCACAGATGGACAAGGAGGTAAGGGAGGAACAACAATGACTCATGTATGAAATTTTGAAGGTGGAGGGGAAGTATACAGAGAAACCCATACCAGTTATTGATCAGCAGAAAGGAGCTTCAAATTAAGTTTAAAGTGTTATTGACTGGAAAAGCGGTACGACAGTCAAGACGAGTTAGAGGGACAATATATGATTATGGGACAAAGCTCTCGGATGTTGGTAGCCGACTTAGGTGTCAGGCAGCCTCAAAAGGAGATTATACAGATCCGGGATGAAACATGGAGATTGGTGTCAGGACCAGAACAGGTGAATAAGTTGTTCTAATTTCTCAATCAGAGCCCCGAGGGAATGAGTGGGATATGCAAAATCTTTTCGAGGAATTGAAATTTCCTATTCTAGATGAAGAAGATAAGGCCGAACTGGAGGGGCCCATGGGGTAGCACGGTAGTACAGTGGTTAGCACTGTGGTTTCACAGCACCAGGGTCCCAGGTTCGATTCCCGACTGGGTTACTGACTGTGGGGAGTCTGCACGTTCTACCAGTGTCTGCGTGGGTTTCCTTCTGGTGCTTCGGTTTCCTCCCACAAGTCCCAAAAGACGTGCTGTTAGGTAATTTGGACATTCTGAATTCTCCGTCTGTGTACCCGAACAGGCGCCGGAATGTGGCGACTAGGGGCGTTTCACAGTGACTTCATTGCAGTGTTAATGTGTAAATAAACATTATTATTATTATTATTATTATTATAGGTGTAGGGGAAATCCATATTACAATGTGGAAGATGCAGGTGGGTAAGGCAGCAGGACTGGATGGTTTCCTGGGGAATTTTCTCAGAACTTTATGGATAAGCTGGCACCAATACGGGTAATGATATTTGAACATGCAGTAAAGGGGGGATGTTTCCAGAGATGATGAAGCAACATTTAATTTCCCAATTGTTGAAAGAAGTTCAAGATCCGATGGAGTGTGAGTCAAATCACTGATATCATTACTAAATGTTGATGTTAAGATATTGATGAAGGTATTGGCTCTTAGGTTAGAGAATTACCTGCTGTGGGTAATAAAGGAAGACCAGGCGGGATTCATAAAGGGGAGATGGTTAGTTTCAGGTGTACGATGCCTGTTAAACGTGGTACTGACTCCTGCAGAGGGAAAGGAGCAGGAGGTGATACTGGCAGATGCAGAAAAGGTGTTCGATAGAGTCGAATGGAAATATTTGTTTGCGGTGATGGAATATTTTGGAATTGGACCTAAATTCGGTGCTTGGGTCAAAATTATTGTACGCAGATCAGAGGGCGAGTGTACGAACGAATGAAATAAGCTTGGAATACTTTCAACTGCAGAGGGGAACGCGACAGGGGTGCCCCATGTCCCCTCTCCTATTTACTTCATCAATAGAACCCTTGGCCATTCCGTTGAGGAGCTCGAATAAATGGAAGGGGTAATGTGGCGGGGGTGGAACACAGGATTAAATTTTGGAAACAAATTTGACTTGCAACACCGAGGGAAGAACAAAACATAGAGATTCCATTTTGATCAGTAACTAACCACTTTAGATACTTGAGGGGGTACAAATGGCTTGAGAGTGGGCTTAGATATGTAAATTAAATTTTACAAGCCTAACAGCAAGGGTTAAAGAATACATACAAAGGTGAGATAGTCTGCCCCTATCGCTTGCGGGCCAAGTACAAGTGGTAAAAATCAATGTTCCACGGTTTTTATTTTTATTTCAATGTCTCCCGGTCTTTTCTTCTAAAGCTTTTTTTATGTGGGTAGAAAGATTGATCTCTTTGTTTATATGGGCTGGTAAGATTCCTAGGATTCGTAAATCATTGCTTCAGAGGAAGTGACAATTCAGCGGCCGAGCCCTGCTGAATCTTGCACACTATTACTGCGTGGCAAATGCGAGAAGATACAATGCTGGGTAAGGAACCAGATATGGTATAGGTGTAGATGGATGAAGGGGCATGTAAAGGTTCAGGGCTGTGGGCGCTGGCTACTGTGCCGCTCCCACTGACGCCACAGAAATACTCACAGATCCCGGTTGTCGTGTCAACACTGAAGATATGGAAGCAGTTTTGCAAACTTTTAAAATTAGGGGCAGGTTGAAACTAATGCCAGTCCGAGAAAACCATCTATTTGAACTTGCAAGAATAGCCGCTGGGTTTGAAAACTGGGAGGCTAAAGGTGTGATCACTTGTTTCTTGAAGGTTATTTTGCAACATTTGAAAAATTGAGGGTGAAATATATACTCCCAAGGAGGGAGGCCTTTAGGTATACACAGATATGGGGTTTCATAAAGAAAATCTTCCCTACTTTCATTTCATCTTTGAAGGAGGAGGTGATGGTTCTGGGGATAGAAGTGGCAGTTACCTCTGCTATTTATCGAACAATTATGGAAGCAAGATCAGAATCTCTGGATAGGGTGAAGGCCAAATGGGAGGAGGAATTAGGGGAGACATTGAAAGAAGTGCTTTGGTATGAAATTTTACGGAGGATAGTGCCCGAGGTTGGCACTAATACAATTGAAGGTAGTTCACAGAACACATTTGACGAGGTTGAGAATGAGTCGCATATTTGAAGGGGTTGAGGACATTTGTGACACATGTGGGAGGGGGCCAGCCAATCATGTACAAATGTTTTGGCTGTGTCTGAAACTTTGGAAATTCTGGAACACCTTCTTTAGCACCATGTTGGCCGTGTTATATTTGGACCTCGAACTCTGGGAGTCATTTTCGGGTGTTGGAATTTGCAGAGTTCCAGACCGGGGCAGTGGCAGGGGCACTTGTCTTTGCCTTTGATTCAATCGTGGAGAGGAGGCCGATCATATTGGGTTGGAGGCCAGTTCCTCCACCCTGTTCCTCAATATGGCTGGCAGGTTTAATGGAGTTTCTAAGCTTAGAGAAGGTTAAATTTAGCTGGAGGAAATGATAAGGGGTTTTATAAAAGATGGTGTCTGATAATATCTCACTTTAAGGAATTAACCTCAGTCAGCAGCTCAAATGGGAGGGGGTAGTTAGTTACATAATTGTTTTCGGGTTGAAGAAGGGATTGTTAAATGTTAGTTAAATATATGTAACGTTGTTTATGTTTAAGGGGCGGGTGGAGGAGCTCCTGGGTGGGAACAAAGTTGCGTCCCGCTCCTCGATGAGAACTAACGGCCAAGCACGCAAATTCACCTGTTTGGGCCCCCCGCAACAAGAGAGTGGGGATGAAGAAGAACCCGGGCTCCAAAGCGAATTAAAGAGGGAGACCTGGGCGCTCGGGAGCGGAACTTTCCCCCCCCCCCCTCACGCATGGCAGCAGAGCGCGGGGCAGGATGAACGACGGCCCGGACCAAAGCAGAGACCGAGCAGGGACCGAGCCAGCAGGAACGAGCCAGCAGCAAGGACCGACCACACCGCAGGTGAGCCTGAAGGGCAGAGTGGACGATCAGGAAAACCGCTCGAGAAGGCAAAATGTCAGGATAGTGGGCCTACCAGAGGGGATCGAAGGTAGAAACTCCACGGCATACGTGGCTGAGATGCTGAGCAACTTAGTGAGGAGGAAACCTTTCCCCAACCCACCAGAAATGGACAGAGCATACTGGTCGCTGCGTCCGAAGCCCAAGACAGGGGACCACCCGAAGACAGTTATAGCTAAACTGCACCGGTACCAAGACAGGGAAACAATCCTGCACTGGGACAGGCAAAACAGAACCTGCAAATGGGAAGGACATTTCATTAGCGTTTACAAGGACATTGGTGCAGACCTAGCCAGGAGACGGGCCGAATTCAAAGGAGCGAAAGCAGCTCTTCACAAGAATGAAGTGTATTTTGGTATGCTGCACCTGGTGAAACTCGGTCACATACCAAGAAACAGAGTACTTCTTCACAGCCCCTGCAGAAGCAAACCAGCTTGTTGAGGAATACGGGCTGGAAAACCAACAGCTAGGATAGAAATAAGGGGCCCCTGGCAAGGGGCAACAACACGCCGATGGGGGGGGGGGGTGGGGGTGGGAGGGGTGAGGCAACAGCAGGACCCCCGCCCCCACCCACGCCACAGCAAGCGCACACTGAACAAAAAGCAAACCGCTACCGAGGGACCGCTCCCATGGAGATCGTATGGACCAACAACACCAACTCCCGATACTTCCAGCTACACAGG
This sequence comes from Scyliorhinus canicula, assembly GCF_902713615.1. Classification (NCBI taxonomy): domain Eukaryota; kingdom Metazoa; phylum Chordata; class Chondrichthyes; order Carcharhiniformes; family Scyliorhinidae; genus Scyliorhinus; species Scyliorhinus canicula. The sequence continues at coordinate 132,584,885 of NC_052155.1, read as the reverse complement.
GGCACCAGACAAGGATGCCCACTGTCCCCACTGCTGTTCGCTCTAGCGATTGAGCCACGAGCAATTGCGCTCAGAGCAGCAAAAAGCTGAAGGGGGATCTGAAGGGGTGGCAGAGAACACAGTCTCACTCCATGCAGATGGCCTGCTCCTCTACAGTTCGGACCCACAAAGCAGCATGGATGGAATTGTCGCGCTCCTGAAAGAGTTTGGCGCCTTCTCGGGCTACAAACGCAACATGAGCAAAAGACAGATCTTCTGGTGGGGGGAGGGGGGGGGGAGAAAGAATGCTAGGATCTCAAAGAAGGTCTTACAGAAAACAAAATCCAGGGGGCTGCTAGCCCTCCCAAACCTACAATTCTACCACTGGGCGGCGACGGCCGAGCGAATAAGGGGATGGATGAAGGAGCCGAAGTCGATTGGGTGCGCGCGGAAGAGGCCTCCTGCATGGGGACCTCCCTCTGGGCCCTCGCCAAGGCAGCACTCCCATCCTCATCCAAAAAACACTCCTGCAGCCCTGTGGTGATAGCCACCCTCCAGTCCTGGAACCAAGTATGGCAGCAATTTGGCCTGACCAAAATGTCAGACAAATCTCCCATCTGCAACAACCATAGGTTCACAACAGCACTGACTGATGTTGCTCGTTCTGGTGAGTGTCCTTAACACTCAATTGGCTCTGTTTTATTCCTTAGCTCTAGAGTCGCCAGGTATCTTTATGATACCGCCACGAGGTTCAAGTTCAAGTTCAGATCAATGGCTCAATACACCAGTTAGTAAGGTTCAAATCAAACACATTTATTATTTACACAGTAAATCGATACTCGTGCAACTAATACTAATGGACTAAACTATTCCTACCGCTATAAACCAATACTTATCTTCGATAAGGGAACACACTGGATCAGGGAACAATGGCCTCTTGTTCTGTCCTGAGACTGCAGGCTTCCCAGTTGGTACGGGCTAAGGGGTCAGGAGTATCTACTCTCGTAGCGAGCGTTGGTTGGACACTTTCTTGTCGGTGTAGCTGTTGGCCAGGCCTCTCCTTCTCACGTTCAAGTTCTTAGAGAGCTGCTGCAAAGGTGTTCTGCTGGGAGGGCCGGCTAAGAGAGAGAGCGAATTTGGGATCTGTCCTTTATAGGTCACAGGGGCTTCGCGCCCATCTGGGCGGACCCTATACCTGCTTGCAATCGATTGGACCTCATACCAATCGATTGGTTTGAATTCCCCAATACTGGGGCTGTTTCCCGATCGCTGGGCGGTTCTTGGGGCTGTTTGTAACTTATTGTCCGGGACTCCTGCTGCCGCCTAAGAGTCTAGCTTGACCTTTGTTATTCTTGATTGTGTCCATTGTGACCGGGAATCACCGGGAATCGCTCAATTAATATGCACAGCTGTTAGTTTCAGTGCTGTCTGGTTTCTTTGCAGACAGAATACACAGGAAGATTCTGCAGCCTGCCTGTTTTCCTTGCATTGTCCTGTTTTCCCTGCATGCATTTCAATTCTCCATTTTGTGTTGGGCAGTGGCCAACTTCGGTGGCTACACTGACGCCACCTTCAAAACGTGGGGACAGGATGGAGGGACACTGACAGTCAGGGACCTATACACGGACGGCAGGATCGCAACACTGGATGAACTGACAGAGAAATTCCAGCTAGCCAGGGAGAATGAGCTAAGCTACCTGTAACTCAAAAACATCCTACGAAAGGAGACAAGGAAGGACGTACCCACAACTGCCACGACAGACATTGCTGGAAGAGTTACTGGACGCAAGCAGACTAGATAAAGGAAACTGCAGCGACATGTATGACCGACTGGTAGAAGGGGCCGACACCGTACTGGACGCAACAAGAAAGAAATGGGAGGAGGACCTGGGAATTAAAATAGGGTGGGGACTCTGGAGCGAACCACCGCTTAGGGTCAATTCCACCTCCACGTGTGCAAGGCTCTAACTGACGCAACTAAAAGTGGTACATAGAGCCCACTTAACAAGAACCCGTATGAGTAGGTTCTTCCCGGAGGTGGATGATAGATGTGAACGGTGCCAAGGAAGCCCGGCGAACCACGCCCACATGTTCTGGTTTTGCCCCAGACTTGCTGGGTACTGGACAGCCTTCTTTGAGGCAATGTCCAAAATGGTGGGGGTGAGGGGTGAAGCCATGCTTGAAAGTGGCGGTCTTCGGGGTCTCAGGTCAGCCAGATCTATTCCTGGGGAAGAGGGCGGACGCTCTTGCCTTTGCCTCCCTGATTGCCCGCCGTAGAATCCTGTTCAGCTGGCAGTCAGCAGCACCACCCAAAGCTGCAGACTGGCTGTCCAACCGCTCAGAATCTCCTCCAAATGGAGAAAATCAAATTCGCCATCTGAGGGTCAGACGATGGCTTCTGCAGAACCTGGGAGCCATTCACCCAATTGTTCCTGTGGTGATATGCATCACTGTAAATACACAAGGGGTTAATGTAAATACACTACAATGAAGTAAACACTAGAGGGAGCACCAGAGATGTCATGAGATGCAGACATACAGCTAATGAACACTTAGAATAGGACACGACCAATGGGCAGTCAAGACTCCCAGAGGTTACATTACCACAAGGGGGCAATACACATCCCATATATAAAAGGACAGGGCACACATGCTCTTTCCACAGGCGACACTTAAAGAGGAGGACAGGGGCAGATCAGAAGCATCACACTCACCATGTGGCTTAGAGCAGACAGGTTAGTTAGATTGAGTTACTATAGCAAGATTAGCAGGAGAGTCAAACTCATAGAGAACTGTGCTAATGGTTCAATACATCACATTGAACTTACTTCAAAGTCTGGAGTATCTTTTGGTCAAAGCTGCATCGAGTTGCAGGCTGTGTTATCCCAGAGTACATAACACAACAGTTCCGAGACCTGTTTGTGGCCAATGAACAAGCAGAAGAATAGCCAGGTAGCCAAGAATCAGGGGAAAGTAGCCAAAGCATGAGAGGGAGAGATAGGCTGGGAGAGGGGGGAGGAACAGCTAAACCTAAGAGGAAAGAAAGGCGAACCACAGGAGGGGGGGGGGGGAGGGGGCAGAAATGGGGGGAAGAGGGAAGAGGCAGGGGACAATAGAGGAGAACCAGGGAGGTGGTGGGGAGGCAGGGGACAATAGAGGAGAACCAGGGAGGTGGGGGGGAGGCAGGGAAATAATAGCCGGAAGGAGGGCACGGGAAACGATAACAAACTTGGCATCTACAGGAAAAGAGAACAAGGAGAATACAGGCGAAAGATGGGAGGAACGACTGAAGCGGAGGTGAGAGTGAGATGACAACGGCAGCAAGATCAGTCTGGGAGAAGCAAGTGACAACACTAACACCAGACCCATTCACATATTACCCTCTGTAGTTGTTTCTCCGGCATCCAAATGAATATCTACCCCCCAGTCTCACCCCCCACACACAGTTGCCAACTTGTGTGTTGTAAATAATTTTGCCAATTGTACAGAGTTGCTGCTGTTGAGCTGGTGCATAATACCTTACATATACATATATGTATATATATATATATATATATATGATCAGGATTTGGTTTTGATCCTGCTTAATTCCATCTGATGGAGAAATATGAAGAAATCAGGCTAAACTTCACTTTTCTTCCCTCCATTCAGTTTGGGTGACATCACACCTAAATAATAGTCCCCACTTTGTGCCTGTATGCAGCCAAAACCAATTATTGCAAACTGTTCAACAGCCTCCTATGATGCACTGAATTACCTGTATAACTTGAAAGTCTTAATTCAGTGAGGCTTTTTGGCATCTCACACCCTGAGTAGTTTCGCAAATAACCTCAATGCTTTCACAAACTTTTGACGACAGTCAAATGTTAAATTCTTCCAGCTTGATGTTCCACAGCGATGGAATTGATGACCTCTTGCTAAGCGATTTGTGGGAGTGTGAAAGAAAACCGTCTGACGTCTCATCTTACATATTTTTCGGAGGAATATAACTTGCATCACTTATCAGTTACACATGCCGAATACAAACATCTGCAATAGGAATGATGTTTGAAGAAACTTGGGGCCGATGCCATGTTAACTAAATCAGATCCTAACCTGGAACATGTGATCAAAGTAGAATTCAGAGTGTTTACAAACTGTTTGAATTCCATTCCAATAGTTTTCCTATCTTTAAAACTTGGCTGGCAATTCCTTTGCTTATAGATTGTCATATGGTGTTTTGCTGCCTTTCCTCTTTGATTGCACATTTCAATGTTTAACAACTACAGCATAGGTTGAAATTGAGGTGCCACAATACATAGAATCTAGGAACAGTGTGATAGTCTATTTTTTAAAATAAATTTAGAGTTCCCAATTATTTTTTTCCCCATTTTAAGGAGCAATTTAGTGTGGCCAATCCACCTCACCTACAGATCTTTAGGTTGTGGGGGTGAAACCCACGCAGACTCGGGGCGAATGTGCAAACACCACACGGACAGTGACCCAGGGTCGGGATCGAACCTGGGTCCTCAGAGCCGTAGGCAGCAGTGCTAATCACTGCGCCACCTTGCACCCCAGTTTGATAGTCGATAAAGAATTTATATGACTGTCATTACATTTGATGCTATTTGCAGTATTGCCATTTGTGCAACCAGATGTGTAGGTACATTGGGAAGGGGGAACCTTCTTACTGTTAAAAATATAATTTACACTATATTGGCATTTTCACTGCAACAATGAGTTATCAATATTATGCAAATGCTTTTTTAAATCTGAAAGCTGCAAACAATGAAAAGGTGTTGCGTCCTGAGAACCTTGCTCATTTTCATTCAATTGTAATTTTTGATTGAGTGTACATCTAATCTTACCTGTTTTATCATTTTAAATATAACAATTAAAAAAAATGGCAGGAACATTATGATTCGTTTGTCGACACAAAATGTATCTTGAGTGGAACTGTGCTTGAATTAAACAAACTTAAAATGACAAGTGACAACCTTTTTAATATGAACCAAACATAGTCAATACAAATGACTGATACCTGTGCTTTTTGGAATTTCTCTGCTCAATGCTCTGTTGTTGTCTTATCTGTTCTAACAACAGGTGATCCAGATTGATTTTGAAGAATTTGACTTGGAGATAGGCTATGACACTCTTACAATCGGCGATGGAGGAGAAGTTGGTGACCCTATCACGGTGCTGCATGTGTAAGTGCATTATTAATCATCTGGTCAGTTACAGAGTCATCTGTGTTAAACAACAGTTTTAAATTGTTATTCTCATGAGAATGCCGTTCAAACCAATAAACACATTAGAACATAGAACATAGAACAGTACAGCACAGAACAGGCCCTTCGGCCCTCAATGTTGTGCCGAGCCATGATCACCCTACTCAAACCCACGTATCCACCCTATACCCGTAACCCAACAACCCCCCCCCCCCCCTTAACCTTACTTTTATTAGGACACTACGGGCAATTTAGCATGGCCAATCCACCTAACCCGCACATCTTTGGACTGTGGGAGGAAACCGGAGCACCCGGAGGAAACCCACGCACACGGGGAGGACGTGCAGACTCCACACAGACAGTGACCCAGCCGGGAATCGAACCTGGGACCCTGGAGCTGTGAAGCATTTATGCTAACCACTATGCTACCCTGCTGCCCCAAATACAACCTTTTTAATGGTAAATGCAAGGAGGTACCCCATGTCCAAATTTACAACTTGAAGAAAATTAAACCTGACCAAAAATATGGGTCTGATAAACTAAATTGAATATTATATAAAAATGCTTCATCTGAAAGGAAAAAAGGACGAGCCATGGTTTTGGGTTGGAGTCTTGTCAGAATTGAAAGGGAAGATAGGGAGACCCTTTCCAGGACTGACTAAAAGAAAAGATGGTCTATACAAGTAAAGTTATGATGTACTGTTTGATTAGCTTTATTTTTTTAATAGTGCTTTGAAAATTTGGATAGCTCTTTCAGCAACACTGTATGATATAGGGTGGTAGTGTGCTGTCTTTCAATGCTGAATTCCATTTGACTTAACAAAGAGTTGAAACTCTTTGGCTGTTAAGGCAGTACCATTGCCTGAGACAATCACCTAGGGCAGGCTGTGAATGCAAAGATTTGGTGCAGCTTGTCTACAGTGGCCGCAGCAGTGGTCGAACGCATACGCTGAACACCCAGTCATTTCGAATGGGCATTTACCTCAATCAAAGACATCATACCCAAAAAGGAATCTGCAAAGTCGGCATGGAGCCTCATCCATGGGTGCCCCAGCTATTTCCAAGGGTGCAAACCTGTTGCAGGCTGAGGTTAACGTTGAGACTGCGCTGCTCGCATTGATTTGCCATACTTTTGATGTCCTTGTTGATCCCTGGCCACCAAAGGTAATTCCTGGCCAGCATCTTCATCTTCGACTGACCAGAATGACTGCTGTGCAATTCTTGGAGGACAGGCTGCCACCCTGGGGGTAGCGCTATCACCCTGCAATGGCACGGGAGTAACTCGTCCTCACAAGTGATTCTGTCCCTGTATTGCATATAGGATCTAATCTGTTCTGATTTCTCAAAATATTAGGAATGAGAACCATCCTTTTAACTTTTGACAACACAGGGTCTCTGTTGGTCCATGTCCTAATTGGGGGGGGGGGAATGAAATAGGTAGAGTACCAAGAAAATTCAGAGCCAGGACAATCTCTTGTGGAGTGGGAGGCTCAGATATTGTTTGTGATAGTGGAAGCCTTCTCAAAACATCCACTTTTGATATCTGGGTTCCCGGTTTATGCTGAAAGGCATATGAATAGGCAGCCAAGAGCAGTGCCCATCTCTGCACTCAGGCAGAAGCTATTGGTGGGACGGGTTAAAACATGACATGTGGTCCGAGATGATGGTGAAGTGCCAGCCATAAACATATTGTTGGAAATTTTTTACACCATTAATGAAGGCCTGACTTTCTTTGTCGATCTGGGAGTATTTGCTCTCTGCATCCAACAGTGTTCTGACTGAAGGAGATGGGTCTTTCCACACCATCTTCTATTTTGTGTGGGTACTGCACCAATGCCATAAAGTGATGCATCGCACGTGGCTATGAAGGATTTATCTGGGTTGAAATGGACCAGCAAGGCCAATGAATGTTGGGTCTGTTTGACCTGATCAAAAGACCTCCTCTGGGAATCTTCCCACTTTCAACGTTGGTGCTTCTTCTTCTACAGTTTATGCAGGGCTGCCAAAATGGTAGACATGTTGGGTAAAAAGTGGCCGTAATAACTGACCATCGCTAAAATGGACTTCAATTCCGAAGTGTTCCCTGGTTCCAGTACTCCTTTTATTGCCTCTATCTTATTTTCAAGTGGGTGCAATTCCTTCGTATCATCTCTGAAACCTTATATGTGGCCTCATCAACAACATCGCTACTTCCTATGGAAGCTAAAGAAATTCGGCATGTCTGCATCGACTGTCACAAACTTCTACAGATGTGCCATAGAGGGCATCCTATCTGGCTGCATCACATACTGGTATGGCAACTGGTCGGCGCAAGATCGCAAGAAACTGCAGAGTGTGGTGAACTGAGACCAACGCATCACACAAGCTTGCCATCCTCCCATTGATTTTGTCTAAACCTCCCACTCAGGAAGGCAGACAGCATTGTCAGAGACTCCTCACACCCAGGTTTTTCCCTCTTCCAGACCCATCCATCAGGCAGAAGATACAGAAGTCTGAAGACCCGCACATACAGACATAGGAACGGCTTCTTCCCCCCAGCTACTAGACTCCTCAATGACTCTCCCTTGGACAGATCTGTTCCCTGTAAGAATACTATTCATGGTGCACTATGCTGTTCTTGTTTGGCCCTTGTTTCGCAATGTAACCAATCTCTATTTGTTGATGTACCATTGTCAATGTATTCTGTTGATTATTCTTTTGTTTACTATGTACGTACTGTGGACACTTGCTTGGCCGCAGGAAAATACTTTTCATTGTACATGTGGCAATAAATATTAATCAATCAATCTTCTCTCGCTCTCCCAAATACCAACTTCTTTAAACTTCTTGAGGACTTTTTCAAAATTTACAGTGTTCCTTTGGTGTTTCCCCCATCGCTAGACATCATCCAGATACATGATACAGATACAGAACCAGATACATTCGGGGCAGCAGGGTAGCATGGTGGTTAGCATAAATGCTTCACAGCTCCAGGGTCCCAGGTTCAATTCCCGGCTGGGTCTCTGTCTGTGTGGAGTCTGCACGTCCTCCCCCTGTGTGCGTGGGTTTCCTCCGGGTGCTCCGGTTTCCTCCCACAGTCCAAAGATGTGCGGGTTAGGTGGATTGGCCATGCTAAATTGCCCGTAGTGTCCTAATAAAAGTAAGGTTAAGGGGGGGGTTGTTGGGTTACGGGTATAGGGTGGATACGTGGGTTTGAATAGGGTGATCATGGCTCGGCACAACATTGAGCGCCGAAGGGCCTGTTCTGTGCTGTACTGTTCTATGTTCTATGTTCTATGATAACCTTCAGAATTCCCTGCAAAAGGCTCTCCATTGTGCACTGAAATATAGCACAGGCTGATAACATACCAAAAGGCAATCTTGTATATTGGAACAAGCATTTATGGTAACAACCTTTCTTGACACATCTTCAAGCTCAAGCTACTGGTAGACATGGCTTAAATCCAGTTTGATATATTTGAGACCTTCTGACAAATTGGGATATAATTTTTTTATCCTGGAGATAGGATATGTATCTACTTTGGCAGGCCTGTTCACCATCATCTACAGTGGGTAGCACCGTTGCTTCACAGCGACAGGGTCCCAGGTTTGATTCCGACTTGGATGATTGTCTGTGGGGAGTCTGCACATTCTCCCTGTGTCTCCTTGGGACGTGCTTGTGTCTTGTTAGGTGAATTGGACATTCTGAATTCTCCCTCTGTGTACCCGAACAGGTGCCGGAATGTGGTGACTAGGGGCTTTCCACAGTAACTTAATTTCAGTGTTAATGTAAGCCTACTTGTGACACTAATAAAGATTAATATTATTATTAAGATTTGAACTAAGCGGTCCGACTTCAACACTGGGGTGATCAATGCTGTCCATTCTGAAAATGGTGCTGGAGTATTAGCCCCCAGGTCTTTCAGATGCTTCAACTCCACCTCCATGCTTTGGAGTAGAGCATAATGCATGGTCTGGCAAGAAAAATGTTGGTGGTGTTGCTTCAGGCTCTACATAAATCTTTGCTTTCACTCTCTCTGCAAGAACCTTGTGGTATTTCTGTGGAAGCTCCTGTGAAACAGCATCATTGATGCTGAATATTTCGACCTAATTCAATGAGTTTCCTCAACCTATTCTGCCCGATGAAGTTTGCCATTTTTTCCCTTCACAAGGCTTAAAGGCAGCTGGAATGATATTGGTATTGATACCGTCCCCAATATCTTCAGTGCCTCTCCAGTATGGGGCGATGTACTGCTGAGAGTTACCTCGCTCAGCCCTCCCTGCAGATACCTTTTTTTAAAGAATATTTTTATTCATGGTATTTTCATAATTTTTGCCATACAAAGAAAACAATAACAAAGCTATCCCAACAATATAAAACTTAAAATATAGACTCGTAAATGAAAAGCGGAAAAACAAACAAGACCCCCCTCCTCCACCTGAGCATTCAATGGCAACCAACTCCCGAACGTGCATGATGAACAAACCCCAAGAATGGTAGAACCTCTCTTTTATCCCCCTCAGCTCAAACTGCACCGTCTCCACGGTCAAAACTTAAGCAGGTCCCCCGCCTTGCCAAGGCACAGGGCGGAGACGGTGACCTGCACTTCAACAATACTTGCCAAGGAACGATCAACAAGGCGAAGGCTAGAACATCAGTCCTTAACCTGCCTGCAACTCGAGCATGTCCGACTCCTCAAAAATGGCTTCCAGGGGATAAGGCTCCACATCCATATGCAACACCCCAAGATGGTGCGAAGTGCCTTCTTCCACTACCTTTCCAGCTTCGGGCAGGGTTAAAACATGTGAACTTGGTATGCAGGGCCCCTCCCACATCACTCACAGACATCCTCCACCCCCTCAAATGACCGGCTCATCCTTGATTTTGTGAGGTGCGCCCTATACACGACTATCAATTATTTCAGCCCCAACCTCACGCATGAGGTTGAGGCATTCACCCTTCGCAGCACCTCATACCACAATCCCTCTTCCATCGCCATCCTACCCCTCCCCCTCCAGCTTTTCCTCTCATTTCAACCTAACCCCTCCATGGACAGCCTATCTTCTTCTGGAATCCTCTCATAAATAGCCATTACCACCCCTTTCTCCAACACCCCCCCCCCCCCCCCCCCCACCCCCCTGCCAACAGTACCACCTTTAATAGCGAGGAGGCCGGCATTGTTGGACAAACCTTCCTTGCAAAATCTCAAATCTGCAGGTACCTAAACCCTTCCCCCTGCGTCAACCCGTACTTCTCAACCAGCTCCTTCAAGCTCCCAAATTATCCCCCAAGAAACAGATCCTTCATTTCCTTAATCCTCCTCTCCTCCCATCTCCGTAACCTCGCATCAATCACCCCAGGCTCGAACCCATGATTTCCTCTTATCAGCATCCCCCTGACCCGACTCCCAGCATAAAGTGCTGCCTAAACTGCCTCTAGATTTTCAAAGTGGCCACCACCAGCGGACTTCCCGAATATTTACCAGGTGCCGTCAGGAGCGGTGCCATTGCCAGTGCCCTCAAGCTTGATCCCCTCCATGAGCCCTCCTCCATCTTAATCCATTGGGAATTCCGGCCCCCTTAATGCAGCCCCACACCTTCTCCGCATTAGCCACCCAGTAATAGTACAGTAAGTTTGGGAGGTCTAGCCTCCCCGCCTGTTGCCCACTCTGCAAGACCACCCTCCTAACCCTGGCCACCTCCCCGTACCCGCCCCCCACAAATAAACGAGGTGACCAATTTGTCCACCTCTTTGAAGAAAGATTTTGGTCGAAAAACTGGCAAGCACTGAAATAGGAACAAAATCGCGGTAACACGTTCACTTTAACTGCCTGCACCTGACCCGTCAACAACAGTGGGAAGTTATCCCACACTGCCAATTCAGCCTTCACCCTCCCCACCAAACTAGTAAAAGTATACCTTCGGAGCCCACCTCAATCCCATGCCACCTGCACTCGCAAGTACCTAGAGTGGGTTGCCGCCATACAAAACGACAGCCCCCATACCAGCCCCCACTCCCGGCTGCGAAACCATAAAATATTCTCTCTTATCTAGGTTCAATTTATACTCCGAGACCAACCAAAATCTTTGGAGCAGCCTCATTATATTCCCCACCGACGTGCTCAGCTCTGACATGTACAGAAGCAGATTGTCAGCATATAAAGATACCCGATGCCCCCCCCCCCCCCACCTTTCACCTTGCCGATGGCCAAAGACTCTACAGCCAATGCAAGCACAAGGGGGGCATTGGACACCCCTGCCTTGTACCCTGATGCAGAGCAAAGTACCCCAAATTCATATAATTAGTGCAAACACTTGCCACTGGCTTCCTATACAGCAGCCGTACCTCGGCCCGATTCCAAATCTTTCTCAGACCGCCATGAAATAGCCCCACTTTACCTGATCAAATGCCGCCTCTGCATCCAGTGCCACCACCACCTCCATCTCCTTTCCCTCTGCTGGCGACATGATGACATTTGAGAATCTTCTCACAGCTGCCTTGCATTCATAAACGCCGTCTGATCCTCTCCTATCACCTTCGGGAGACACCCCAACAACCTTGCCGCCAGCACCTTTGCCAATATCCTGGCATCAACATTCAGTAGGGATATGGGCCTACATGACCCACACTCTGCCGGGTCCTTATCCTGCTTTAAAACAGGGAAATCAAAGCCTGTCCAACGTCTGTGGCAAGACCCCCCCCCCATCGCCTCCTCAAACTGCCCCACCATCAGCGGCGCCAGCTTGTCCTTAAACTCCTTATAATATTCCATTGGGAATCTATACTGTCCCACCGCCTTCCCTGACTGCATCCTCCTAATTGCCCCCTTTACTTCCTGCCCCCCCACGGGCCCCTCCAGTCCTGCCCTGTCCTCCTCCCCCAACCTCAGCTACTCAGGAACTCCCTCAACTCTTGCTCCTTTCCCGGTGGCTCCGACCTGTACAACTTCTCATAGAACTCCTCAAAAACTTTGTTGATCTGCTCCGGGGCCACAACTAGTTTCCCCATCTGATCTGCACTGGACTATCTCCCTCGCCGCCACCTCTATCCAGAGCTGGCTAGCCAACAGATGCCCTGCCTTTTCCCCATGTTCATCGACTCCCCCCCTCACCCTTCTCAACTGGTGCACCACTTTCCCTGTGGACAACCGGTCAAACTTTGCCTGAAGCTCCTTCTTCCTGGCCAAAAGGGCCAGACCCGGGTCCCCCGGGTTCCTCCTATCCACCTCCAGCATCTCCTCTATCAATATTTAGTGCTCCTCTCTTTCCTCCTTGTCCACCATAGCCTTAAATTAGATCACCCCCCCCCCCCCCCCCCCACACTACTGCCAGACCACCGACTGTGAAACTTCCCCCATGCAATTAAATCTCACATATTCCTCGATCGCCTTTCAAATCTTATCGCAAAACCTCTGGTTCCGTAACAACCCCACATGCATTCTCCATCCCGGTCTCTGGGCCACCCCGTTCTCCAAGACCACATCTACCCATGGTCTGAAATCAATATCTCTGTATACTCCAACCCTTTGACCCTGGCCAAAACCACCTTCCCCACCATTAAGAAGTCTATTCTCGAGGACACTCGGGGAGAAAAATGAATAATCCCCCTCCCTCAGGTGCAGGAACTCCGCGGATCCACTCCTCCCATCTCTCTCTTTAGCGCAGCTAGCACCTTCGCCCCTCCCACCCCCCGGACTGAGCCAGCCAGCGCAGCTGAAACCTGTCCACTTTCGACTCTTGCACCATATTTCAATTCCCCAACCACCCCCCACTATTAACTCATGGGTGTCCAAATCCGGGATGGCACCCAGTACCCTTTTCACAAATCCTGCGTTGTCCAACTTGGGGCAACATAGCTTCGCCAGCGCCACCAACCTCTCGTCTAACGCCCCCATGATAATCATATGCCTACTCCCTGGTCCGCCACCACTTTCTCCATCTGAAACCTCATCTTCTTGCCCGCCAATACTGCTACCCCCCACAAGCCCTGCTATCCAAGCCCAAATGGAATACTGACTCACCCAGCCCTTTTTGAGCCTCACTTGATCCTCCATCCTCAGGTGGGTCTTCTGCAGCATCACCACGTCGGCCTTTAGGGGGTGTGCAAACACCCTCACCTTTTTCACTGGTCCCCCCAACCCCTTCACGTTCCACATTACTATTCTGACTGGGGGTCTCTCACCACCCAGCCCCTCCTATCCGCCATCGTCGACATCCTGGGTCCTGCCCACTGGGCCTAACCCACCCCGTTGTTTTGTTGCTGTTGAACGCCTCCCTCCCCCTGTCTCTCTCTTCCAGAATTCCCCCATTCACTTCCTCTTGAAAACACCTCTCCCAGTATTGATCCCATCCCCCCCCCCATTTAGCTCACCAAGCTAAATCGCTGGCTTTTAAAGCAGACCAAGCAGGCCAGCAGCACGGTTCGATTCCCGTACCAGCCTCCCCGGACAGGCGCCGGAATGTGGCGACTAGGGGCTTTTCACAGTAACTTCATTGAAGCCTACTCGTGACAATAAGCGATTTTCATTTCATTTCATTTTTCATTTCACACGTCCCAGTCCCATCAAACCCTGTTCGACTAGTTTCCAATGACTGCGGCACCTTCCACACCACATGCCAGTTCACTATCCAATCCTTGCTTGTTAGTGTGGGAGCCCCTGCTCAGCCCCCCCCCCCCCCCCCCCACACCTTCTCCCAATCCCATGACCCAGCCCTTGAAAATGAGGACAAACAAATAAAAACCAATGCAAAAAACTGCAACCCAGAAAACCGCCATAACCCCAAAGTTGGATATTGTCCAACCCACTGTATCCGATAGCAGAGGGTACACTACCCTTCCCCATCAACTCCATTACATACAGAACAAATGAACACCCTGAGACAAGAAATAAGGCTGTATACAGCATTTCAACCCCGTTCCCTCTGCCCAGAAACAAACCTCAGCCCCTCACATTTTAACCCCAGTCCTTTACCTTTCACGAATGCCTCCACCACCTCCACCATCTCAAAGTAGAAGGCTCTCAAATTTTAGGTCACCCTCTGCTTCGTCGGGTAGACCACGCCAAATGTCACACCATTACTGTAGAATGCCACCTTCACTCGACCGAAGGCCTCCCACCTTCTCGCCAGCTTTGCAGTTAAGTCTAGGTATATTCGAATAACAGCTCCTTCCCACTGCATCTCACACCTTTGTTTCGCCCAACTCGGGACCTTCTCCTGAACATGGAATTTCTGGAAACAAATTTTGACCGCCCTTGGCGGCTCATTTGTCTTCGGCTTGGGCATGAGCGACCAATGAACCCTGCCCAATTCATACCGGCAGGGTTCCTCCGCCCCCTCCTCCACCAACAACTCCGCCAACATCTTCGGAAAGTACTCAGTCAGCCTGGGGCCCTCCACCCCCACAGGCAAGCCCACAATTCTTACATTCTGCCACCTCGACCTGTTCTCCAGGTCCTCCACCTTGGCTCTGAGTCCTTTGTTGGCCTCCACCACCCTCCACAGCTCCTCACCCATCGAGGTGAACTGGTCACTATGTTGCAACAGAGCTTCCTCAATTACCTTCAACTTATCTCCTTGCTCCTGTACCTTGGCCGATGTCTTTAACACTGCCTCCTCCACCAACTCTTTCATCGCAGCCATCATCTCCTTACACATCACCTCCATGTGCTTGGAATACTGCCTCTCAAACTCCCCAGCCACCACCTCAGTCAGAGTCTTTACAGTGAAGGGCACGGCCCCACCCAGCGACCCAGCCTCCGCCATTTTTCCTGTTGCCGGGCTGAACCGTTCACTCGCGACAAACTTTCACTCACCCCCTTCTTCCCAGCGGATTTTTTCTGGGTCTTCGACATTGCCCTGCTTCGTTATGTCTTCCTGCACCAGCTTATCCAAAAACTGCACCTGGAACTGGGCATTAAACTCCAAAAATCAGAGTCTCAAGCAGGAGCCACCCAACTTCCACCTACCTGCTTCCACCAGAAGTCCGACTCCCCCCAGCAGATGCCTAAATATTTGTTCACTCAGTACTGTCGTAGCTACCCTGTATCAAACTCCATTTTAAGTGGATGGCCGTTAACGACAAGGACAATCTCATTAGGGGGGTTGTTTTACTTAATCTCACCAGGTTAAGCGTGTATACTTCAGATTTTTCTTCAGGGTCTTCCTCGAACTTGTTCACTGGAGTTGCCATCGAATTTGGGAACTTATTGTAGACTGTTTGACTCTGCATCTGGTTTATCGACAACCTTCCTATAACATCTGAAACAGCTGAATCCTTAGACTTGCACCTGTCTTTGGAATGCTCTCCCACAATGGTAACAAATCTCTAAACCTTGTGACTGCCGGCCACTTTTCTTCATTTATGATTCCGCTGCTCGCTCGCCTTGGGAACGATGAGTGGTGGCTTCTTCCCGCCATAACTGGTTCACCTTGCTCTGCACGTTTTGTAATTATAAAGCAATCTTCCCGGCGCTTTCAGTGGCTTGAGCCAACCCAACCAATAGCTTTGTCCAAGGATATTCTGCCAGGAACATTTTTGAATATTTAAGTTGTTGATCCCACAGATCAATCAGTCATGCAGCATGTCACTGAGAGAAGTACCAAATTCACAATGCTGCAACATTTTTGGAAGTCTGACTACAAAAGTGGTTACTGTTTCTCCAGGACCTCTAATAGCTGTATAAAATTTGTAGCACTGCATAATGATGGAGAGTCGGGGATTGTAATGGTCCCTCACTAGTTGCACCAATTGATCAAAGCACTTGGAGTTCGGAGCCTCCAGAGATGTTACGCTTGTCATAAGATTATATGTTTATGGGCAGCAAACTACTTTCTGTTCGTCTTCTGCCATGATTTCATTGGTAGCAAAAAAGCATTGTCACCTTTTCACATACTGGCCCCAACTTTCAACCTCTGGATCAAATGGTTCAATTTTCCCAAATGGTTGGATAATTATTTGATTGCTGATGATTTTGTACCTTTTCAGGTCCCTGAGCGGCCATTTTCCCCCACCCTCCCTTCCAATTTTCAATGAGTTTCCTTCGACTGGATTGATTTAATCTCGTCACCAATGTTGTATTACTGAGGCAAGCGATGAGGCAATGCTTAATCACAACAGTGCTTTATTTAACTGAGGAGAACTACGTACTTGGAGCAATACAACTTCTACATGAGCCTTGTTCACATGACTCCGAGCCTAACTCTGACCAAATACCAACTGCCAGATCCGTGCCCAAATACCTGATAGTTCACGTCCTCTGTCCAAATGGGCTCAGGGCCTGTCACTTGGTCTGCAAAGTATCACCCGTTAAAGGGGCCACACATAACCATAAACATGTGTTTTGAAAACCAAAAAGCTTTTGGACTTGAAGAAAAAATCTAGTTGTCAGTGAAATAGCGAGAACAATTGACTGAAAACACAATGAGAAACAAAGGCATGAAACTGCTTGGGAAATTGAAACTAACCCCAAACGAAACACTTCTCTGAAAGACTGGATGTAAGATTTCCTACTCCACTGCCAGACACCCTGGAATTGTTGAGGAAACGATTCCAAAAGTTTGTATCCATTTGTTTGCTTTGTTAGGCATGTATATTCACACAGACTGGAACGTGATTAGAAAAACTGATTGAAAGAAAAAATACTGCTATCAAGGGAAATCAGTAGAAATACATTAATTAGCAGGGTGCTTCCATGCATTAGCAAAATACAAGATTGAGTGTGAACAAACTGACAAAGGTTATTTTAAACTTTGCTGCCTGGACAGTGAATTGGAGGAGTGGATCACCTACACACTCTAGAAAAAGCCAGATTTCTGGCACTGGTTATTACTGAGCACTGCAAAAGACTGACATTCTGTATGATCTGTGAAATTTAAAATAGCCCTCTTTCGCTACCCTGGGCAAGTGTGCAATCAATTCCAGCCCCACATGCCGTGGAGTCACAACACAAGTGAATTAATCAATAACACTTAATAAAATTCCAAAAACCTTTGGCCCTTGGCTGCCCAACATTTACTGTCACCAGATTTGTAAGTTGAAACGTAATTACTGTTTATTTATAACAAAATTAATGGTGAAATAGGCAGCAGGTTCTGTTGGTTAAATATTAATAAGTACAATATATATATATATATATGTATATATAATATATACAAACACATGGGGGGGGAAGGGAAAAAGAAATGTAAATGAATGAGAATAAAGTCTTTACTTCAGATGATGGGTCCTTGCACCAGGCACAAGGCACGCTGGTTAAACCTCTAGTTTACAGACTGTGACGATCTTCGTTGTAGGTTAGAAATGTATTACTCACAGCATTTCCTGGAGATGACCCTTGGTTTCATATCAGATTTTGCTTCTAGTTTGTGGTTTATTTCCAGGACGCTCTCTGGACAGTGGACTAAACAGCTGGCTTGTAATGCAGAACAAGGCCAGCAGCGTGGGTTCAATTCCTGTACCGGCCTCCCCGAACAGGTGTCGAACAGTAACTTAATTGAAGCCTACTTGTGACAATAAGATATTATTATTATTATTCCTTGAGACACTCCATCTCATATCAACCTTTGCCTTCTATAGTGGTTTGACCTCAACCTTTCCCAGTTCCAAGTGAACGGCACCCACACTTACTGGAGCGAGATGGCTAGTTTCTTCAGCCGTGCCTGTCGCAAGATCACCACAGATGGGACGGGGACCATTGACCTCGAGCGGGAATTTCCAGTTTCCATATGGGCGCAGCTAAAGAATCCCACCCATTGAGTCCTCACAGTAGCTGTATTGAGAGAGTTTAGCTGGATCTTTTGCAAGAGGAATAGTTTGAATCCTCACCCAGACTGCAGAATCAAAAATGAAACTAAAATGGAATCCTGTGGCTTTGAGAAACATTCCAAGTGGAATCAGATCCAATCAGATCTGTTACTGGGCAGAGCACAGCCTTTTGGGCCCATTCATTGGCTACCCAGCCACATCAATCAATTTGGCCATCATTGGTCAGTCCAAAAAGTGAAGGTATTTACGAATGAGAGGGGCCATATTGTTGGAGAAGACCGTGTGAAACATACTGGTAAGCTCGAGGAGATACTTGTTAGGAAGGAAGGTGTGTTGGGCATTTTGAAAAACTTGAGGATAGACAAGTCCCCTGGGCCTGACGGGATATATCCAAGGATTCTATGGGAAGCAAGAGATGAAATTGCAGAGCCGTTGGCAATGATCTTCTCGTCCTCGCAGTCAACAGGGGTGGTACCAGGGGATTGGAGAGTGGCGAATGTCGTGCCCCTGTTCAAAAAAGGGAACAGGGATAACCTGGGAATTACAGGCCAGTTATTCTTATTTCGGTGGTCGGCAAACTAATGGAAAGGGTACTGAGGGATAGGATTTCTGAGCATCTGGAAAGACACTGCTTGATTAGGGATAGTTAGCACGGATTTGTGAGGGGTAGGTCTTGCCTCACAAGTCTTATTGAATTCTTTGAGAAGGTGTCCAAGCACGTGGATGAAGGTAAAGCAGTGGATGTGGTGTACATGGATTTTAGTAAGGCATTTAACGTAGACATAGAACATACAGAGCAGAAAGAGGCCACTCGGCCCATCGAGTCTGCACCGACCCACTTAAGCCCTCACCTCCACCCTATCCCTGTAACCCAATAACCCCTCCTAACCTTTTTGGACACTAAGGGCAATTTAGTGTGGCCAATCTACCTAACCTGCACGTCTTTGGACTGTGGGAGAAAACCGGAGCACCTGGAGGAAACCGAAGCAGACACAGGGAGACCGTGCAGACTCTGCACAGACAGTGACCCAGCAGGGTGGGCTTATGCAGAAAGTAAGGACGCATGGGATAGTGGGAAATTTGGCCAGTTGGATAACAAACTGGCTAACCGATAGAAGTCAGAGAGTGGTGGTGGATGGCAAATATTCAGCCTGGAGCCCAGTTACCAGTGGTGTACTGCAGGGATCAGTTCTGGGTCCTCTGCTGTTTGTGATTTTCATTAATGACTTGGATGAGGGGGTTGAAGGGTGGGTCAGTAAATTTTCAGATGATACAAAGATTGGTGGAGTTGTGGATAGTGAGGAGGGCTGTTGTCGGATGCAAAGAGACATAGATAGGATGCAGAGCTGGGCTGAGAAGTGGCAGATGGAGTTTAACCCTGAAAAGTGTGAGGTTGTCCATTTTGGAAGAACAAATATGAATGCAGAATACAGGGTTAACGATAGGGTTCTTGGCAATGTGGAGGAGCAGAGAGATCTTGGGGTCTGTGTTCATAGATCTTTGAATGTTGCCACTCAAGTGGATAGTGCTGTGAAGAAGGCCTACGGCGTGCGAGCATTCATTAGCAGAGGGATTGAATTTAAGAGCCGTTAAGTGATGATGCAGCTGTACAAAACCTTGGTAAGGCCACATTTGGAGTACTGTGTGCAGTTCTGGTCACCTCATTTTAGGAAGGATGTGGAAGCTTTGGAAAAGGTGCAAAGGAGATTTACCAGGATGTTGCCTGGAATGGAGAGGAGGTCTTACGAGGAAAGGTTGAGGGTGCTCGACCTTTTCTCATTAGAACGGAGAAGAATGAGGGGTGACTTGATAGAGGTTTATAAGATGATCAGGGGAATAGATAGAGTAGACAGTCAGAGACTTTTTCCCCGGGTGGAACAAACCATGACAAGGGGACATAAATTTAAGGTGAGTGGTGGAAGATATAGGGGGATGTCAGAGGTAGGTTCTTTACCCAGAGAGTAGTGAGGACATGGAATGCACTGCCTGTGGAAGTAGTTGAGTCAGAAACATTAGGGACCTTCAAGCGGCTATTGGATAGGTAGATAGATTACGGTAGAATGATGGGGTGTAAATTAATTTGTTCTGATCTTGGACTAAGTTTGGCACAACGTCGTGGGCCGAAGGGCCTGTTCTGTACTGTATTTTTTCTCTGTTCTATCTTCTAAAACATCACAGCCTTCTGGATCTTCCTATTTGAATTAATGGTTCAGGTTGTTTTGCCTGATAGTCACAGGTCCATTAAACAATCATGGATCAAAAATGTAACAGTAAAAATCAAAGAAAGGGAAAATATGGGAATAAACCGGGACTAACAAGAACAAACGGAAAAAACCCTTCCACCGCAAATCTTCAAAATGACACAACATCTACACAGCAGAAGAAAGTGACAGTATCCAATTGAGATGAAAGTTTGGAGGAAAAGGCATTCAGATTGTGTTTCCTTCTCCCCAGTCAAGCGTGGGTTGTGCATCTCTTATTTTCCACTGGCTATCTGAGAAAAGGATTCAACATATCCAATTATTTTCTGAACTTGTCATCTCTGGCTACATCGTGTTTCTGAGAAACCTTAATACCACAAGACTGAGCTGGTGCTGGTGATAGAGCAGCCCAGAGTCCAGTAAATGGAAGTTGATCAGCTTACTACTATATGTGGCACAGCCCGCACAACGTAACTTGCGTGTAAGTGGGCTATTGTGGACCAGGCATGCATGTTAAGCATGCAGAGAGGACAGATCCTGATGCCACTCAGTATCTTGCGCTGATTTGATTCTCAGACTGACAATTTGGACCTCTGAGGTTCTGTTGGTAACTCTCCCTTAAACATTTCCAACTGTACATGTGTACAGCTGCACACTATCTCGCCTCCTCCCTTCTGCCACTAGCTCTGCTAAAGGGACATTCTGGAGAGGTGCTGTTGATTTTCTTTTCCTGTCACAGGGTTCATGAAAGTACTGTGTGCTCTCGTGTTGGAGTTCTGAAAAGTTGTTGGAGTCCAAAATAACCAGAATTTTCCATCAAGTTCAGTGGCATTTGAAGGTCCGTCAGCCTAAAGTTTGCGATCACTCATGGGGTCTGCAGTTGCAGTGTTTCATGAACTGCAGTGCAACAGGGAAAGGAACACAGAGAGCAGAGTGAGGAGGAGGGTTGATGATAGAAAGCTATAACCCCTGGGATTATTCTCCAGGGTCTCTAGCCTCTGGTTGAATTCTCAATGGTCTGATGTTCGCACACACGGGGAGGGTGTGCAGACTCCACACAGACAGTGACCCAGCCGGGAATCGAACCTGGGACCCTGGAGCTGTGAAGCATTTATGCTAACCACCATGCTACCGTGCTGCCCCTATGATAGGAATCATAGAATTTACAGTGCAGAAAGAGGCCATTCGGCACATCGAGTCCGCACCAGCACTTGGAAAGCGCGCCCTACCCAAGCGCATAGCACATCCCTGTAACCCATCTAACCTTTTGGACACTTTTTAGCATAGCCAATCCACCTTACCTGCACATCTTTGGACTGTGGGAGGAAACCGGAGCACCCGGAGGATACCACGCAGACATGGAGAGAACATGCAGACTCTGCTCAGACAGTGACCCAAGCCGGGAATCAAACCCAGGACCCTGGAGCTGTGAAGTGACAGTGCTAACCATTGTGTTACCATGCCACCCCTGGAAGACGTGGAAGACATTAAATGCCAAAGGACTTGCTGAGTCAAAGGGAGTAAGAATGGGACATGTAAACAACTCAATATGTGCCTGAACAAAGTGTGAATGACAGAATAACTACTATCCAAAAGCAAAAAATAAGGGAAAAACATGATGCAGAATGAAAAATGCAAAGAAAGGAAATAAAATGGGACCAGAGATTATGGTCTGAAATTATTGAATTCAATAATGGAATGCTATCCTTCATTACAAGAGGAATTAAACATATGGTAGCATGGTGGCACAGTGGTTAGCACTGTTGTGTCACAGCGCCATGGACATGGATTTGATTCCGACCTCCGGTTACTGTCTGTGCAGAGATTGTACATTCTCCCCGTGTCTGCGTGGGTTTCCTCCAGGTGTTCCAGTTTCCTCCCCAGTCCAAAAATGTACAGGTTAGGTGGATTGGCCATGCTAAATTGCCCCTTGGGACAGGGTTGCAGGATTAGGGCAGGGGATTGGGCCTTGTTAGGGTGATCTTTTGAAGGTTCGCTGCAGACTTGATGGCTGAAGGCATCCTTCTGCACGTTAGGCATTCTATGATTCTATAATAAAAGTAAGAATATTATGCTTCAGTCTTTCAGGGCATTGGTGAGACATCCTCTCAAATACGGTGTACTGATTGTCGTCTTTAAGATCCTGAATGGTCTTGATAAGGTGGACGTGGAAAGGATAGTTCATATCATAGAATCACAGAATTTACAGTTCAGAAGGAGGCCATTTGGCCCATCGAGTCTGCACCAGCCCATGGAAAGAGAACCCAACATAAGCCCACACCTCAACCCTATCCCCACACCTCCTCCTGTAACCCCACCTATCCTTTTTTGGACACTAAGGGCAATTTAGCATAGCCAATCCACCTAACCGGCACATCTTTGGACTGTGCGAGGAAACCAGAGCACCCGGAGGAAACCCACGCAAACACTGGGAGAACGTGCAGACTCTGCACAGTCAGTGACGCATGCCAGGAATCGAACCTGGGACCCTGGAGCTGCGAAGCAACTGTGCTAACCACTAATTTTGTGGGTGAGTCCAAAGCTTAGAGGGCACTGTTATAAAAAGAGGGGTCATCCTTTTAGGACAGAGATGAGAATTATTTTTCTCTCGAGGTTTATGCTACCTTGGAACTCAGAAGGCCGTGGAGGTAGGGTAATTAAATACTTTTAAAGCGGAGGTAGATAGATTCTTGTTAGGCAAGCGAATCAAAGATTATTGGCGGTAGATGGGAATGTGAGACTTGAAACAGAAACAGATCAGCCTTGACCTTATCAAATGTCGGAGCAGGGGCCAAATTGCCTACTTCTCCTATTTTGTATGTTTATAGGAACAGGATCACCTCTTTCGACTAGATACTTTGCAGCCTTCTGGAATCTGTATTGAGTTCAATAATTTCATACCATAATCTTTGCCCCGTTTCCTTTCTCATTGCATGTTTTGGTCTGAATTTTTTTGTTTTTATTTTTACTTTTGGATGGCGGCTGTCCATTATTCTGCCATTCACACCTTCTCTGGGCATATCTTTTGGGGCTTTATTTGTCCAATTACTGCTCCCTTTGTACCTTTTGTATCTGCACAGGCAACTCTTTTGACATTTAATGTCTTGCGATTTCTGCCCGATCACAGGCCATTATTTTTGTTCTTTTCTCCCACACTTCCCTAATCTGATGAATTTAAAATCAATTGCATCTCAAACTTTTCCCAGTTATAATGAAAGGTCATCAACATAACTCATTTCACTCAGGGGCTGGTTTAGCTCACAGGGGCTGGTTTAGCTCACTGGGCTAAATCGCTGGCTTTTAAAGCAGACCAAGCAGGCCAGCAGCACGGTTCAATTCCCGTATCAGCCTCCTCGAACAGGCGCCGGAATGTGGCGACTAGGGGCTTTTCACAGTAACTTCATTGAAGCCTACTCGTGACAATAAGCGATTTTCATTTTTCATTTCATTTCATTTCTCTCTCTCCATATGCTGCCAGCCTGGTTGAGTATTTTCAGCATTTTTGATTATATTTCTACCGACCCTTGTTTTCATGTTACTCTTGGATGCTTCTTATCCAGAGGGAGTAGAGCAACAACACAGTAAAGAAAGGAAAGTGATTGCTGATCTAATAGCTGATGGCTGATGTCTTCCGTTACACACTTACAAATGCAGGACCACGTTTTAGAACCGTATGGCTTAAATGCATTACCCTGGATTTTCTGGCCCTCCGCCACGTATGTGATAAGCCTTTGGCTGGTCCGGCCAAAGTCTACGGGCTATGGAATGGCTCGCCTGCCCTGCTGCTGGGGAGTCCGTCACAGGGGTTGGACTTTAGGACCGGAAGATCCTGCCAGTGGGGGGAGCCTAAAAACCCTACCTATCATTGTCAAACCAAATGCATATGTAGATGTATGTGAATTGGCTGCAATTACCATTCCAAGCCCACCACCAAACACCACCATGGTCAAATACATCCAAGAATTTCCCAAGTTAACAAATAAAGATTGACTGATTAAACGAGATTCTAGAAAGTGGGTACAAATTGCATTGCAAACTTTCAAGAGAGGAGGGATAAGAGGCAGCAGTGGGAAAACAATATTAAAAACGTGTCACATTTTGAGGTTTACTTGATATAGATAAACAGCTTGATCTTCATTATTATTGTTGTAACCTTGTCTCAATGCCTTGATAATTTGGATATTAACAGAGTCACAACCTGACAGTATTCTGCTGTACTGGGATGTTACAGAAATTACATAGTTGACTTTTCATGAATGTATGCTTCACTAGCTCCTTCATTGTAATTAGGTACAGATGGGGTTAAGAGCTAAAATATTGTAATGCCATGGTGTTTTAGGTTCAACGAATCCTTATTTTGAAAAAATGGGCACTTTGGAAATTGACCATGTGTAAGTTGACAGACAGTTAAACAGATGCTTTGCTTTCTTTTTGTTATTGGCTGCAGGTTGACGGGTAGCTTTGTCCCAGACCTGATTGTAAGCAAAAGCAGTCAGATGTGGTTACACCTGCAAACAGATGAAAGCATTGGATCCATTGGCTTCAAGATAAATTACAAAGGTAGGTGATGAAAAAGCATTCAGTGTTACGTATGTATATGGTGGGACAGCTTTGTTATTCATTTCTTCAAATGCCATTAACTCTCGGCCTAATGTTGAAAGCATAATCTGAATTCTACATCCTGATAGTTGGAACAATTCAGTGTGAACTGAATTGCAATTTGCAGAGACTAAGTGTGTCATGTGTCTCACATAAAAACCCATGACTGAAATCCAACATTGAAAGAAGGAAAACGTAGATGGTATTGCAATCCACCCCTTTGCGCACTGCATATATGGCATGGTAAGAAAATATAGGCATGCTTAGAAATTGTAAATTCAAAGACATTACAGTTGAGTGTTTAAGATATCAGGATTTAATCACCCTTAAAACTCCAATGAAGTAAAATTCATCTCTACAAATCTCTTCAATCTTACCGTACAAAAACTGTTAAAGGTCACTGACTTCAAGGACAAGGGGCAGGATTCTCCGACCCCCCCGGGGGGTATGGGCCCGGCGTCAATCCCGCCCCTGCCGTGTCCCGAATTCTCTGCCCCCCGAGATTCGGCGGGGGCGGGAATCGCGCCGCGACGGTCGGCGGGCCCCCCGCACCAGTCGGCGGGCCCCCTGCGGCGATTCTCCGGCCTGTGATGGGCCAAAGTCCCGCCGCTGACAGGCCTCTCCCGCCGGCGTGGATTAAACCACCTACCTGACCAGCGGGACTGGCAGCACAGGTGGGCTCCGGGGTCATAGGGGGGGCGTGGGGCGATTTGACCACGGGGGGTGCCCCCACGGTGGCCTGGCCCGCAATCAGGGCCCACCGATTGGCCGGCGGGCCTGTACCATGGGGTCACTCTTTTTTTTCTTCCGTCTTCACCATGGTCTTCACCGTTGCAGAGGCAGAAGAGACCCCCCTCCCCTGCGCATGCGCCGGTATGACGTCAGCAGCCGCTGAAGCTCCGGCGCATGCGCAGACTTACGCCCGGCCAGTGAAGTCCTTTTGGCCCCGGCTGGCCTGGCGCCAAAGGCCGTTCACGCCAGCCGGCGGAGTGGGAACCACTCTGGCACGGGCCTAGCCCTCAGTGTGAGGGCTTGGCCCCTAAAGGTGCGGAGAATTCTGCACCTTTGGGGCGGCCCGACGCCGGAGTGGTTCATGCCACTTAGGTTAACCAGTCTTTCTGAGTAGAAATAGATGCTGCATGTAATTCAGCTGTAAGTGATGAGTTTAATATGTTGAAGAACAGTACATGGCCTGAACATAGTCTTTAGATATACATCTAACAAAACGTCTCCCCCTCCCCGCCGGGTAGGGGAGAATCCCGGCCACGGTTCTGAAAAAAACCTGTGTGGTGCACACAAATTTCCTAATTCTTGGATGTGAACATCTTGGCAAAGTCAACATTTATTGTCCATTCGTAACTGCTCATTGAGAAAGTGACATCGAGTCCAGGTGCCTTACCAAGCCATTTCAGTGGACAATTACGAGTCATATATTGAGATTCTTGTCCATAAATTAAGAAGAATTACTGCACAAATCACCATTGCTATGAACTAAAAGTTTATGATGATGTGAAGTTCAAAGTGAGCCAGTCAGTTCCATGAAAAGCAGTAAATGTCTGCAGATATGTTCTGCAACTAATATTCCATGAAGCCAAATAAACTGCAAAAAATGGATTTGCACTTTAAACCAACAATCAATGCTAATAAATCAAATGCCCCTGCACCAACTGAACATAGTATTAAGTGCACTTTCATGTTCAGGACTTAGTAGTCTGAAGTGACATTTGTCAGGACGTTTTGTTTGATGTATATCTAGAGACTATGTTCAGGCCATGTACTGTTGTTCAACATATTAAACTCATCACTTACAGCTGAATTACATGCAGCATCTATTTCTGCTCAGAAAGACTGGTTAACCTAAGAACATAATTGAATTGTTTACATTTAGCTCTCTGTGGATTACATCAGCATTAAGTTGATAATTTTACCAATTGTAATGTTTGGAAGTCGAATAAATTAGTGTTAGGATCCCAGATGAGAACCCAACTATTTGCAATTTGTAAAACTGAGGATAAGTGACTGCACCACAAGAATGATAACACTGAACAATAGATATCTTTTATTTTAAAACAATCTTCAATTTAATCACAGAATTAACCACATTAACAATGAAGAAATAGCTTTATAGTTAACAATTCTTTCATCAAAGAAGGAACGTTAACACATTTCCTAAATCTGCCACTAAATATTCCAATTAAGCAAACCGATTTAGTTCAAATACCACTTATAAATAAAGTTAACAATCGGGTTTACTTGCTTTTCTCTGTGTAGAAACCTTGGAGAAAATCTTTCAGTAGCAAACTGAAAAACACTTTTCAGCCTTAAATCCTGCCAAACTGTAAAGATCAGGCTCCTTCCCTTAATTACATCATCTGTGCCCAAACCATAAGTCATCTACACCCCAGGGACCTCCAAATCAAAACAATATTCTATTAGCTAGCTGTATGTAAATAAGTAAATACTTCTCAAATTGATCAAAACTCCCCTTGCAAAATCAAGGATTAACCTCACTTTTTTAGCACCTTACTCACAGCTTCAGCAGATGTACTGGCTGTATGCATCTTAAAGCCATCTTTCTAAAAACATCACTGCAAAAAATGTATCATATAAAAATTCATCACATTAGGAACACTCAACTATTCATTGTTTCTCTGTGAACCTCATATTATGAAATCATTATTATTCCTCCAGATTATTTTTACTGGTGATAATTGGTATTGAATACAGTTAACAGTTGAATTATGTTATGGGGTAAAGCTTCCATTTGAGTTCAGTTAGTGGTCTGAGTAGAAATTGTGTCCAAAATGGTTTGTTCAGAGGGTTGTTTCATTTTTCCTCAAATCACCCAAATGTAAAACCGGCCAGAACTGTGCATTATTTTGGAATGTATTGAAATTGTTGCTTAATAGATATTCCTTAACATACTGAAGAGTGGGAATTTTGTGCCGTTTGATTAGTATAGCTGGAAATAGAATTATCAAAAAGTATAAGCATTTGTAATCAGTGTCTTATGAGTAACCCTATTTGAAACAACGGAAAACAATTTTATACACGCTACAGAACCAATTGTAAGTTATAGAGGTGTGCAACTGTTAAGTTCTTAGTAAATTTTAAAAAAAGTATACACACTCAACTTGTAAAAATATACTGATTAATGTTCTTGCATTCCAAAGAACCAACTTCATTTTAAGAGTTTCCTCAAATTCTTGCAACCGAGCACAATTCGCAGGAAGATGCAATAGTGATTTTGTTCATTTTTAGGGGCATGGCCAGTCATAGAACATTAGAACATAGAACATTACAGCGCAGTACGGGCCCTTCGGCCCTCGATGTTGCGCTGACCTGTGAAACCATCTGAAGCCTATCTGACCTACACTATTCCATTTTCATCCAGTAACCACTTAAATGCCCTTAAAGTTGGCGAGTCTACTACTGTTGCAGGCAGGGCGTTCCACACCCCTACTACTCTCTGAGTAACGAAACTGCCTCTGACATCTGTCCTATATCTACCACCCCTCAATTTAAAGCTATGTCCCCTCGTGTTGGTCATCACCAACCGAGGAAAAAGACTCTCACTCTCCACCGTATCTAACCCTCTGACTATCTTATATGTCTCTATTAAGTCACCTCTCAGCCTTCTCCTCTCTAACAAAAGCAACCTCAAGTCCCTGAGCCTTTCCTCGTAAGACCTTCCCTCCATACCAGGCAACATCCTAGTAAATCTCCTCTGAACCCTTTCCAAAGCTTCCACGTTTTTCCTATAATGTGGTGACCAGAACTGCACGCAGTACTCCAGGAGCGGCCGCACCAGAGTTATGTACAGCTGCAGCATGATCTTGTGGCTCCGAAACTCAATCCCCCTACTGATAAAGGCTAGCACACCATATGCCTTCTTAACAGCACTATTAACCTGGGTGGCAACTTTCAGGGATTTATGTACCTGGATGCCGAGATCTCTTGTGCATTTGTGCAAAGCCCGTGTTCACAATGAAAGATTAAGAAACTCTAGTTACACATTTAAGTTTGAACTTTCAGAATGTTTGGCACAGGTTTGGCTGACTTCAGGCAACTTACCGCCCAACTCAGTGGAAATTCCATATTATATATGCAATATTTCTCATATGTAGAAAAGCTATTGGATGAGATCCCCCAGCCTCCGAGCCTCCGGTTTTCCAGCAGTGGGAGGCGATGGCCGTTCACTGTCAATGGGATTTTATGCTCCCACCCCTGTTGGTGGGAATTCTCATTGAAGCCACCCCATGCCACCCAGATACACACGGACAGTGATGCCCTGCTGGCAGAATCAAAGAATTGTGCTACTAGCGAATGCCAGAGAATTCTGGCCAGAATGTTGCACAAAGCAAATTCCAAGTATCTATAATGCTTTCTGAAAGAAAAATCCATTTTGGCTATTTTTTTTCCCCTTGAAAACCTGGCATTCCACAAAAGTTACTGTTATGTTTTACTATGGGCAGAATCCCAGGCCCCTGCCAGAGGCTTCAATGGCGGGCAGGGGTAAGAATTTGGCAGGATTCCTAAAAATCATTTTTACATCAGTGTGAATTTCCTGCTGGATGTTCCTTGAAATGAAATGAAAATCGCTTATTGTCACAAGTAGGCTTCAAATGAAGTTACTGTGAAAAGCCCCTAGTCGCCACCGAAGGGCCTGTTCTGTGCTGTATTTTTCTATGTTCTATGTTCTATTCCGGTGCCTGTTCGGAGAGGCTGGTACGGGAATTGAACGGTGCTGCTGGCCTGCCTTGGTCTGCTTTAAAAGCCAGCGATTTAGCCCTGTGCTAAACCAGCCCCTCATTTGGTGCACACTGGTAACCCTGCATCCCAGAATATCACAGCAGCGGATGGGGGAGCATCTATAGGTTGATCTTCCAGATTAGGTGCCCTGGAACCGGTCGATCTTCCAGCCTCAGAATATTCCTGGAGATCTGCTTTCTCACGAGGTCCAACTTCCAGCCTCAATTCTCCAAGAGATTCATCTTAATTTAGGAGATTCATATTATTTCTTAAATAGTAGGTCAGTAATGTTGGGCCCTTTTCAATATGGCAGTCGGATACAACAGCAAACTGTGCACCATCAGGCCAGCACCACCACAAAATACGGCGCAGAACACCTGGTTGCATAATTATTTAAGTCGGTGTTCGAGAATATGGGGCGCGATTCTCCCAAAGGGAGACAAAGTGCCGACGCCGGAGTGAAAACCGGAGTGTTTCACTCCGGCGTCGGAGGCCGCTCCTCGCCCCCTATTCTCCCACTCCCAGGGGGCTAGGAGTGGTGGCGCGTCAATCTCACGCTTCTTGATGCTTGCGTCAAAGCGGCGCCGCCTGAATGACACGGCCGGCGGCACATAAATGACGTCACCCATGCATGCGCGGTTGCCATCTTCCCCTCCGCTGCCCCACAAGACATGGAGACTTGATCTTGCGGGTCGGCGGAGGGAAAAGAGTGCGTCCTTCAGAGACGCCGGCCCGACGATCGGTGGGCACCAATCGCAGGCTAGACCCCTCCTGAGCACCCCCTGGTGCTCGTTCTTCTCTCCCCACACTTACCTGTCGCGTGTTGTTAACGCCGGCAGCAGTGGTTGCCGCCGGCATGAACAGGTCGGGATTGTTAGGCCGCTCGGCCCATCCGGGCCGGAGAATCGCCGGTCGCCGTGAAAAACGGCAACCGGTGATTCTCCGAGCAGCATTTCGCAAAACGCGACACGCCATTTTGGGGGGGTGGGAGAATCGCGCCCCCTGTTTGTGTAACT
The DNA here is from genome assembly GCF_902713615.1 of Scyliorhinus canicula. Classification (NCBI taxonomy): domain Eukaryota; kingdom Metazoa; phylum Chordata; class Chondrichthyes; order Carcharhiniformes; family Scyliorhinidae; genus Scyliorhinus; species Scyliorhinus canicula. The sequence goes on along the minus strand of NC_052155.1, from coordinate 132,554,386 downwards.
GTCACTGAACAGATCTGTTGTATTGTATTATAGTCCTTCTTGTAGTGTGTTTTTTGTAATTTTAAGTTAATAAATATTCTTCATTAATTGTTCACACGACTGGACTGTTCCACCCAGTTTATATATTTTTCTCACAATATACAAAATTAAATATATACACCACTAAGCACTGGTGTTCCAAGTTACCCTTCTGGGTTTTGGGATATCCTCGCAATTACCTCAACAAGTTAAAAATCATGAACTAGTGATTCCCTGGAAGAGAAGTATGCATGAAAGAAAGCTGATGAATAGAGTTAGTGTCTGGGAGTACAGATATAAAAATATAAGGTTCATGAGGTAAATTATCAGGGGTTGTGGGCAAACAGATGAGAAAGTTCTTAAAAAGGCTGCAGTATGACAATATATAATAAAGATGATTGAAAATGTAATGGGAAAATTATTGTGAATTATCACAGGGAAACCAAACTGTTGGGGCCAACTGTCAGATTTGGTGGCCATGTCTCAGTTGTCGTGCTCTCATCTCTTGAGTCAGAAGCTTGTAAGGTCAGTCCCATTCCTGGATTTGAGCCCAGCAATCTAGACTGAGGGAGTCCTGCATTGTTCAAGGTACCTTTCGGATGAGATGTTAAACCCGAGGCCCCATCTTCCCCCTCCCATGGCACTATTTCAAAGACGGGCAAAGGATGTATTCTCGTCAATATTTGTCCTTCCCAAACAACATCCAATATTGTGCATCTCTATGAGCTAAATCCAGCAAATAATTACCACACAAAGGTTATGGGCTATGTTTGGAACATCGTCTTCAGTTTCAATGAATACAAAATCTGCTCTGTCCAAGTTTTGTTCTTAACCACCATGCTGCCCTTATCAGTCTGATACTAAATGTCATCATTAAAACAAGAAACTGACTTGGACTCCATTATCCAAAGCTGCCCCACAGAATGGCAGCCCCCCCACCCCTGCCCCCACCACCGGCCGAGACACCACAAAATACTCACTCTTGTCCAGGTTCAGGTTGTACCCCGAGAAAGACCCAAATACCCGCAGTAGCTCCAATAATCCTCCTGTCGACGCACTCTGTCCGACACATACAGCAGTAAGTCGTCGGCATATAAGGACACCCTATGCTCCATCTCCCCCCCCCCTATTCCTTTCCATGCTCCCGAACTTCTTAATGCGATGGCCAACTCCTCAATTGCAAGTGAAAACAGCACTGGGGACATAGCACATCCCTGTCTCATCCCATGGTGGTGCACGTGAAACTAGACCCGGGTCACCGGGAGGCCATATTCGGGGTGTCAGACCAGCCAGGCAGATATCATAGCCTTCACCTCATTGATCGCCCGAAGGCAGATCCTGCTGGGATGGAGAGCAGCCTCCCCCCCCCCCCCCCTCCCCGTGCCCTAGCGTGGCGGGGGAGACCTGTTGGAATACTTGACTCTTGAGAAGGTTAAGTTCGAACTGAGGGGAAGCTCACAGTTGTTCTACAAGTCATGGGCATTATTTATTATGCACTTTCAAGAATTGGATAACATCGAACATTAGTTGGGAGGAATGGGTGGGAGGGTTGGGGAGGGGGGCTGTGTATATCAAAGATGACTATGGGTAATCCCTGATTCCTTTTTGTCATTTGTTTATGTTAACGTGTGGGGTGATGTATGGGGGTTGGTGGGAGGATGGGGTCATTGTTATTGTTATGGGGTTTGACATATTTGTTGTTGATTATTGTTTGTTGTTGGTGGGTGTAAATTCGGGAGAAAATGTGAACAAGGAGGAGAATAAAAATATTTTTTTTAAAAAGAAGCATTAATGCTTCGAAGTTAGCTTAAAATTATAATTAAATTAGTTTGTTTGAAAATTTGGTTTTGCACTTTTTTTTTCCCCTTGTAGATAAGATACATATATAGAGCCCAACTGGTTGATCTCTGCATCTGAAGTTAATACAATAGATAATTAACAATTTCTCATTAATATTTCCATTATGTTAGGGTTAGGCCTGCATCAATTTTAGTTGCCAAATTGCTTGTTATGTTTCAGTACCTATTTATCATTGGTAATAAATCTGTCTTTTTCATTAAATTTCTTTGTTGATGGACTGATATTTTAATAGCTTTTTCTTAAAATAGGATTAGAATTATTTTAACATTTTTCATCCCTGTTGACTTCCTGAAAGTTGCTAATAGGGTTGAATCAATTTTGCAGAATGGCGGTGGATCAGATTATTTTAATGAGGTTCTGAGGATCACACCTTTGGTTTCCACAGGAATAATTTCAAACATGCCTTTGCTTAGCCTCTTTGGCACTATTGGCCAAAGAATTGATCAGTGTATTTGCAGCATATGTTCTGTACTGTTCAAATTACATTCAGGTTGCTATTCTGTGATTTGAATATTAAAAAAGACGTACTGCCCGAAACAGGAGGGTGCTTTGGATGTCCATTTCTGTGCCTTTTTTCAAATTCGCATCAATCACATGGTCAGGGTTACTGGGCAGTGAGGATACAAACCCTTTGCCCCTCCAATAATGTGCTGGGTGCCAAAGGTCTGTTGCAACTAAGATGAAGCAACCGACAGCCCGATGAAAGGCAGCACAATGTATTGAGTGAGAGGAAGCTAGGAACGTCAGGCACAATTTACCAACCTCATCACACCCAACTTGGTGACACAATGAGGCGGTTGAATCTTGCGAGATCTGGCTCTCTCCCTCACTGGGTGTGATCCAAACTGGTTCATTTACATATGTCTGAGCTGGATTCTCCCAGCGCCTGCAACCTAACGGACTCGCCAGGGTGTCAATTAGCACTAATCTCCACAAACGTGGACCAGATGTAATGTCACCTGGGGTGGTCTCCAAAGCCATTAGAGACCCCGGGTGGTAGGGAAATTGTAGGGTTGCACCCCTGGTGCCTGGACACCTTGGCACTGCCACCAGAGCATCCAGCTCTGCCAGGGTTTCCAAGTCACACTGCCAGGCTGGCAAGACACTTCCTGGGTGCCTGCCTGGCAGTACAAAGTTGTCCAGATTCCAGGTTGCTTGTGCCAGAGGTTTGGCCTGGGGTATCTTGCCCATAAGAGGTTGGGTGGGGGGGGGGGGGGGGGGGGGGGGTTCGAGGACCCCGGAAGAGGTGAGTTTGGTGCAGTTCGGGGAGTACACTTCCCGCATTGGCGAGCTGAGCTCGTCACTGCAGGAAATGAGTGTGGCCTCAATGAGGCGCTCCCTGGCGAGACCAAAAAAAAAGGACAGGGTTTCTTTTCTTTACAGCAGGTGCCGAGAAACACATGCTCAACACACCCAAAACCAGACTGTTTTTTTCCTGTTGAATCGCACCTGTCATCCCTTAACTCCTTTGTAGTTGAACGTTTAAACATTTTGACTGCTCCAGCACTTGCTGTGCCGTGGCTTTGAGTGTGCCTAAGAATTGCAAGGGGGTTGTAATTAATTCCTGTGTTTCAATGGAGAGGTTCAACTTGTATTATATATTGGGTTTCAGCCCTCATTATCAAGCTGCAGATGTCCAATAGGAATTCATTACTTGCTCGTTGAAAAAGAGAAATCAAAGATCAGAAAAGTGGTTAAAGGGAACTGGAAAGGTGGCAATTGAGTACGCTGAATAACAATGGCCAGGAGGAAGATTAACAGTTGATGGAGACTGGGGTGAGGAGGGAAGCAGATAGTTGAATTGGGGATAGTACTGGCCAGGATGTTGCAATGGTTTGGCTGGGCGAGGGATTAGCTATGCCCGGAAGTGACCTGAAGTTTTAAAATGTGATACAGAGGAACACTCCTATTCCTCTTCAGCCCACATTCCGATAGGCATATTTAACACATTTGTCTTGGTGATTGCACTCTGCAGCCATCTCTTTCAGGACTACAGAATTGGGTGTTGTTTCCTGGAGCGCAACCACAGCATCCAAGTACCGTAGAGTAAAACAATATCCCAGATGGGGTTTCAACTAGGCCTGAAAAATGGGTGCTGCTTCGTCAAATTTCTCGGCCCTGGTGTAAGGGAGCAACCTGCTACATTCTTCAGTCTTTATGGCTGAGAATGCTGATTTGTCAGGTGACAGGCAGAGGGAAATCTAACCTGTTGTTTTGAAAATGCAAGCAGATATCAAGGGGGTATCTTTAATCTAACTGGCTCAGCAGGAAACTGGCAGGATAAAATCAACAACCTGCTTTGCATTGTACTGATTCCAATGGAGAGTAAAAACACTCTGGTCGTAAAATGCAAGGTTGATGCAATCCTGTCAGCTATCTGCTGGGCAGTTAAGTTAAAGTTGTCACCCTTGTAGTAAAGATAAATTTATTAACATAGAACAGTACAGCACAGAACAGGCCCTTCGGCCCTCAATGTTGTGCCGAGCCATGATCACCCTACTCAAACTCACGTATCCACCCTATACCCGTAACACAACAACCCCCCCCCCCCCCCCCCCCCCCCCCCCCCTTAACCTTACTTTTATTAGGACACTACGGGCAATTTAGCATGGCCAATCCACCTAACCCGCACATCTTTGGACTGTGGGAGGAAACCGGAGCACCCGGAGGAAACCCACGCACACAGGGGGAGGACGTGCAGACTCCACACAGACAGTGACCCAGCCGGGAATCGAACCTGGGACCCTGGAGCTGTGAAGCATTTATGCTAACCACCATGCTACCCTGCTGCCCCTAAGTGGATGCCTGATGATGTTTTTTAAAAAGAAGGAAATGTTAGGCTATGGACCAGTTTCTAGAAAATGGGATTTGAATAGATAGGTTCCTGGTGGCTGAAACAGACACAATTGGCTGAAGGATCTCTTTTTGTGCTATGATTCTAAGAGCACTGGCGAAAACAGCCAACTTGAGCAATGTGGTTTCCAGCCAATTTGAAGAAATGAATGGCATACTTCAAGAAGCTGGATCTGCACATGATCATAACAGGGTCACTGATCATGAGAAACATTTGTTTGCAATTGGAGTACAGAGGCTGGAGACCCATATAAGCTGTGATTCTGTTGGCAGCACTCTTGTCTCTGCATCTGTACAAAATGTAGGCTGACACTTCAGTGCAATACTTAAAGATTGTTACAAAATCAGAGATAGCTTTTGGATGAGATATATGTCATATGAGGAGAGTCAGTCGTTTGGGATTATATGTATTGGAGTTTAGAAGAGTGAGAGGGCATTTCATAGAAACTTAGAAAATTCTTAACAGGATTAGACAGGGTAGATTCAGAAAGAATGTTCCCGATGGTGGGGGAGTCCAGAACTAGGGTGGTAGTTGAGGATAAGGAGTAAACCTTTTTCGAACTGAGGTGAGGAGAAATTTCTTCACCCAGAGAGTGATGAATCTGTGAAATTGTTACCACAGAAAGAAGTTGAGGCCAAAACATTATGTAATTTCAAGAATGAATTCGATATAGCTCTTGGAGCTAACGGGATCAAGGGATATGGGGGAGAAGGGTTTTGAACTTGCTGATCAGCCATGATCATAATGAATGGCAGAGCAAGCTCGAAGGGCTGAATGGCCTCCTCCTGCTTTTTCTATGTATGTTTCTATATATGAGATGTTAAAGTTGGGTGGTTATGTACAATCTCATGGCACTATTCGGAACACAGCAGGGGCCTTCTCCTGGCATCCTGGCCAAATTATCTCTTAACCAACCCAGTACTGGCCGATAGGTGCATAACTAATGTAATTCCTATAATTAAGAAGCGGGACAGAACTTGTCCAGCAATTTATAGACTAGCCAGCTTAACATCAGTGGTCTGAAAAATAATGGAATTCTGACTGAAGAGAATAGAAGAATATCAAGAAAATGAATAGGCACCATGGGCGAAATTCTCCGACCCCCACGACGGGTCGGAGAATAGCGGGAGGGCCTTCCCGACATTTTTCCCGTCCTCCCGCTATTCTCCCAAAATTCGTTAAGGCCGTGATGCCGGAGCTTGCGGCGTCGGGCTGCTAGCCCCGACCGGGGACCAGAATCGGTTCCCGGTTGGGAAGGGGCGCGCTGGCGTCAAACCCGCCCGGGTTTGACGCCAGCCTTACGATTTCTCCCGTTTTGGGAGAATCGCGCCCCATGTGTTTTAAAAGGGGAGATCTTGCTTGAATGTTTTGAGGAGGTAATAAAGGGAATCGGCATTGGATGTAATCTGTCTGGATTTTCAATAGACTTAATGTTGGGACCACTGCTGTTCACCATTTACATTTGCAATTTAGACTGATACCCAGTTGCAGGGTATAGTCAATACTAAGGTGGAATGCAACATATTGGAGATTAACATCAATACACTTAAAGAATGAGAAAATAATTGACATGCAGTTCCACACAAATAAATGTGAGGCCATGTAGATTGGTTGGAACTTGCAAAGCTAGGTGGAGGAGAGGATCAAAGGGATATTGGATACATCAATCATTAAATATAATGTTGCAGGTTAGCAAGGCCATAAAAAACAAACCAAGCAGTAGGTTTTATTTCTAGAGTGATATAATTATAAAGTAGGGAAGTTATGCTAAAGCTGCACTGAAATCTGATTAAATCACACTTGGCGTACTGATCAGTAGTTTCAGTACTCTAATGATTGTTTGAAGCACAGACAAGCATACTTAATGAGACTTGGCTGAGAGTCCAGATGTATGTTAAGCTTGTTGAAATACCTGTGCCCCAGAGAAAACATTGCTTGGTTGGCTGTTTAGGCTCGCCAATCTCTTCTGTCAATTGCACAATGTTAATTTACACAAGGTTAAGTGGTTTAAATATTTTATCGTTTTTGATATTGATATTTAAAGGGTCTCCATGCTTGTTGTGAAAATATACTTTTTTCAACATAGTTGGATGTTATGAACGCATTCCTATTTTAAAGCTTTTTTCAACCTAATGCCATTATAGGGTACATTGGTACATTATAGCCTATAGTGGGCCAATAGGCATGGCAATGCAGGGGGTATGTGGGGCCATGAAGGGTGTGTGGATGGGTAAAGTGTAGCATCTGTGGCATAAGGAAGATAAGTTGAACTTAGCATGGTAGCATTGTAGGGCAGCACGGTAGCATTGTGGATAGCACAATCACTTTACAGCTCCAGGGTCCCAGGTTCGATTCCAGCTTGGGTCACTGTCTGTGTGGAGTCTGCACATCATCCCCGTGTGTGCGTGGGTTTCCTCCGGGTGCTCCGGTTTCCTCCCACAGTCCAAAGATGTGCAGGTTAGATGGATTGGCCATGATAAATTGCCCTTAGTGTGTCCAAAATTGCCCTTAGTGTTGGGTGGGGTTACTGGGTTATGGGGATAGGGTGGAGGTGTTAACCTTGGGTAGGGTGCTCTTTCCAGGAGCCGGTGCAGACTCGATGGGCTGAATGGCCTCCATCTGTGCTGTAAATTCTATAAAAATGTACATTGTTTATTTTGTTGTTGTTACAATACCAAAAATACCTCAATAAAATGTTTACAATAAAATAGTTTTTCAGCCCCCCCTGCTTCCTCAATGCTACCTGTCCCTCCACAGATCTCTGCATCATCTGAAAACTTAGCAACAGTGCTTTCAGTTCCTTCTTTGTGAAAAGTTGTGGTGCCAGACAGACCCCTGAAGCACCACTAGTCACTGGCTGCCATCCTAAAAAAAAAGCCCCCTTTCTGTCCACTCTCTGTCATCTGCCAGTCAGCAAATCCTCTATCCATGCCAGGACCTTGCCCTTAACACCATGGGCTCCCAATTTATTTAACAGTCTCCTCTTTGGCACCTTGCCAAATGTCTTCAGGAAATCTAAATACATCACGTCTATTGGTTCTCCTTTGTCTAACTTCCTTGTTACCGCCCCAAAAAACGCAACAGATTTGTCAGATGTGACCTCCCCTTGATGAAGCCGTGCTGACTCTGTCCTATTTTATCATGCACTTCCAAGTACTCTGCAATCTCATCTTTAATAGGCCTTAGAATGCACGAGCATCTGATCAATATCTGATGGCAGAAACAAATTGAAAGCCATTTTGCACAACCAGAACCATTCCAAACCACCCAGAAAACACTTTATTTATGATGTCACGGCCAATGGAATTTGAGCTACAGAATGATTGCTGTTACTGCTAAGTACCGAATTGAAAATCAGCAAAGCTAAGTATAGCAAGCACATGGGGGAAAAAACACAAAACCCTGAAGAGAATTCTCATTTTTCCATTATGTCACCCATCCTATTTTGCAACTGTCCCCATGATATAATCCCTCACCACTGACACAGATTTGTCAAACATAAAGACGGCGTGGCGCCAACCACTCTGGCGCGGGCCTAGCCCCTGAAGGTGCGGAGAATTCCGCACCTTTTGGGGAGGCCCGACGCCAGAGTGGTTGGCGCCACTCCACTACACCGGGACCCCCCGCTGCGCCGGGTAGGGGAGAATCCCGGCCCATATCTCTCTATGGTTTTGGACAGTTTTGCCGTAGGATTAGAGTCTGAAAAGACAGAAGGATTTTCAGGTTGTTCCTGAAAGGCGGGCTCTCCAAAGCTCTGCACAGAGAACAGCAAGTATCCCTGGTTGCTAACTTTATGTACGTGTGGATTTTGAACTGTATTGGGTTGCTTCATTGAAATATATATCGTGGCAGATATAGATAGTGAATTGAAGGTTTTTCTTTTATTTAAGAACTGTTTAATGGTTAATTGTCTTTGATGTTAATATTTCTTTGATGTTAATATGGTTGATTAAATTAAAGTTTGTTTGAACATAAAAGATACCTATTGGTCAGAGTTATCACTCTTGGGCTGAAGTTTCCTTTCCTCACAGTTTTACAAATTACAAATTGTTTACAATTTCTCGACCGGTACTCTAACAAACATTAAGGCCGGGTCTCGTATCCTAATAGTATAATAAACTATAATTCTAAATAACAATTTTGTCAGTGTAAAAGCTACAGGATATCAATTAGCTTTTTTAAGCATACAAAAAGAAATGGTTTATTATATTCCATCTGCACAAAGTTAGTCGCTTAATTACACTAAGTATGGTGTAGAATCCAATATTCAATCACTATGAAGGGCCATTGCAAATATCAGACAGTGATGAAGCAGTTATTTTACATTCACTTCAATTCTAAAGCACTTACAAAATGTGTTCTGAAGTGCAACCTAATCAACGAGATGGTATTATCCCTTGCCAGTTTATTTTCATAATCCTGGAATTCCATTTTATCTAGTGTCTCCTTCGTTAAGGTCAGAAGATCAAGCAAAGTTGGCCCAAAATTATTCTTAGTCAGGTGTAACGAAACATCTGACTTCTCAATCAATTTTTGCATTAGTCCTGAAGGAATGCTTATTTTAATATATGCTGAGTGAGACAAAAGACATTCTACATTTGCGATAACAGAACTATTTCCTTCTGCAAGAAAAGCAAGGGAACGTAAGTAAAGCAAGGGGAATGCAACATAAGGTGGTGGATTCCCCAATCCCCCAGCCACATGAATCCCAGTAGCACACTGTTTGCTGGCGGTGAGATTCTATCTTCTCACCGCTTGTCAATGGGATTTCCTATTGAAACCACCCCACACCTCCAGGAAACCTTTGTGGGGGAGTGTTGCCGGCGGAGAAAGAAAATCCCAACAACCGGAGTATTTCGCCAACGTAAAAATTAACACTGGAAGTTTAACTTTATTGAGAAGGACCACATGGGAGAAGCATAGTTCACTGTGTCAAAGGTTGCTCAGAACTCAAAGATAACCTAAGGTGGTCACAGTCACACTGACTGTTGCAGTCTTAATGCTGAAGGGTAACTGGAAGCTGGAATGAAGTAATTTGGGTGAAAAAGGTAAATGTGAAGATTGGGGCTGTGCATTGATTAATTCCTGAACTTTAGAGATGGAGAAATCTTGGAAACTGCAGCAATGGTTGAAAAGAATAGAGGGCACATATTGCCCTAATTTTCACTGCTCAAGTTCTTATAAAATCTCCTATTAGCACTCCTTCCTCTCTGACCTGCCGTCTGTATCGATATTAGTGTTATATTCCTTGCCTTTTCCTCCAAGATAGCCAGATATGTAGTGTTGACAAAGAACATACAAATAAGAAGTTTGAATCAAAACTAATTTATTTTACACTACTTAACTAAGTGAAGTTCGCACACTCTACGGAGTTACAGATAACAAACTAATGATACTGAATCTGTAGTACAGTATTCAACATTCTACCTATTAAACTGCACTATGACTTGACCTTGTGCTATATCTCTACATTCAACTTTCACTCTGCTTTCATCATGTTCTCCTCAGCTTCTCCCAGAATTCCTAGAAATGCTGCCTTATATGCAGTGAATTAGTGACGCCCTGTAGTGTTTGGTTCACACATAGATTCAGATGTTAACCCTTTATTATACTAGCATTGTACATATCATTACAATTAGTGCCTTCTTAACTTCACTCAATAACTGCTTTGCTTCCATTTTCAATGTTTGCTTCCACCAGGGTGTAATGTTTTCCCACCATCACTGTTCTAATTAATACAACAGTAAACTTGATGGACTTGAGCATACATAACAGAAAGTGAGTGGTTGTCCACCATCAAGCTACAGTAACAATACTAAACAATACCACCCTTTCCTTGTTGTGCCCCAATCCTCCAGCCATTCCAGAATCATTCTGAACTACAAGGGTCATGCAAGGCTCATTTTCTGCACCACTAGCTTAATTTTTTTCTAATCTCCTTCCCCAGTATTCTCAAATCATCCAAAGCTGTGATTTCAGAAAATCATGAAATGCTTAGTTTTGAAAATCAGTGTTATTCTTTCCCCTATTATTTATAGCCTCACCCTTATCCATACTCTGCAATTTTTGCCTTTACTCCCTTAAATCCTCATCAAACATCCTTCCACCATTCAGTCCACAGTGCTTCCTCAAACCTTTGCTGATTTCCTGATTTCCCGTTCTATGTCTCTTACTCGCAACCACCGTGGCCTCTCTTTCGAAACCATCCTAATAAACCCACATTTTGTAACACAATTTTAAGCTCTTTATCTTCTCAAACTACTGTTCTTGGTTTCACCCACCCTGAACCAGCACATTCAACTCTCTCACCATTTCCCATTGGAATCCTCAGTCTGTTTCAATACCCACTTGCAACATGAATACTACCCTGGTTACAGTTGACAACTAGTCTGGTGCAGGAATTGGAAACAAACATAGAAAACACTGGATAATCTCACAGGTCTGACAGCATCTGTGGAGAGAGAAGCTAATGTTTCGAGTCTGGATGACTCTGTCAAAGCTGATAGCAATTTATAGTGCATCCACCTCTCTCTCTGCAACTTTCTTTTTTTTCTTATAAATTCAGAGTATCCAATTCTTTTTCTTCCCAATTAAGGGGCAATTTAGCTTTGCCAATTCACCTACCCTGCACATCTTTGTAGGCTGTAGGGGTGAGACCCATGCAGACACGGGAGAATGTGCAAACTCCGCACGGACAATGACCCAGGGCAGGGATTGAACCTGGGACCTCGGCGCCATGAGACAGCAGTGCTAACCAATGCGCCACCAGGCCGCCCCCTCTGCAACTTTCAATGTTGTTGACCATTCCATTCTCATCTACTATCTCCTCTCGGTGGAGTTGCTCTTTATGTCAAAATATATATAATGTTTGAATACAGAAGCAGATCTTTCAATTTATCAATTCTTAGCTAGTGTGTTTCCCTCACATGAATCCACCTAGTCTCATTCAATATCCTGTTGATTTTTCATAATTTGTAATGTCCTTCATTATGAAACAATAGTCAAATTCCATTTTAAAAGAGCTTACAGATCCTGCACCAATAATAGCTTCCAGCAGAAAATGCCATGCATTAAAATTTGACATTATCAATAACTTCTGTGTATTGAATTAGCCTTTGTTATTGGGGTTTTTTCTTTTTATACATAACAAGGATGAAAGTAAACATACGCAAAACTACACATGTCAGTTACAATTTACAAGTTCCCAGCATTTGAATTGGCCTCCTAATTCCAACACCCTACACAACAATCCCAAGACCCCCTCCTGTTCTTGCTATCTGATGTGTTTCTTGGTTCATTGGTTCACCCATCCTGAAACTATTGGGGTAGTGTATTGATACATATGTAACCTTGTGCTAACTTGTTCTAATTTGCTTGCGTCTATTTACGAACGTTGGTCCGGATGCCCCATCCCATGTGGGGTGTGGTTGGAGTCTCTGTCTCCATGTTCCCTCCCTCCCTCCCTCCCTCTCCCCCTACCCCTCCCCCCTTTCTTTCCATTTGTGTCTGTGGTCCCTCTGTGGGTCCTCCCTCCTCCTGGCGTATTGGCTGATGGCGACAAACAGGTCTTGGAACAGATTGGTAAATGGCCTCTATGTCTTGTGGAAGCAAGATCCTCATAGGGCGCATGGTGGCACAGTGGTTAGCATTATTGCCTCATAGCCCCAGGACCCCGGGTTCGATTCCGGCCTCGGGTGGCTTTCTTTGTGGAGTTTGCACTTTCTCCCTGCGTCTGCGTAGGTTTCCTCCGTGTTCCCCGATTTCGTCCCACAGTCCAAAGAAGTGCAGGTTAGGTGGATTTAATGATAAATTGCCCCTTAATGTCTAAAAAGGTTACGTGAGGTTACTGGGATAGGGTGAAGGTGTGTGCTCAAGTAGTATTCTCATTCCCAAGGCAGTGGCAGACTCGATGTGCCAAATGGCCTCCTTCTGTACTGCAAATTCTCTGATTCTATGATAAGCACTCATCCGACGACCGGATGGCGAATTTGACTTTCTCCATTTGGAGAAATTCCGACTGGTTGGCCAGCATTAGGTAGTGCTGCTGATTGCATTTCAAGCAGGATTATTCGGCGGGCGATTAGGGAGGCAAAGTCTAGGGCATCAACCCTCCCCCCCATAAAGAGTTCTGCCTGGTCCAATACCCTGAACACTGCCACTTTGAGCATGGCTCCACCCTCATCCCCACAACCTTTAATATTGTCTTGATAAAGGCTGTCCTCTCAAAAAAGGCTGTCCAGAACCCAGAAAGTCTGGGGCATTCCCAGAACATGTGGGCGTGGTTGGCCGGGCCACCCTGGCACTATTCGCACATGTCTTCTACCTCTGGGAAGAACCTGCTCATTCGGGTTCTGGTTAGATGTGCTGTATGTACACATTTCAGCTGTATTTAGCTTGGCCTTGCGCATATGGAGGTGGAGTTGACCCTGTACTGTGCTTCACTCCATTTCAAACCCAAGCTCTTGCTCCCATTTTCACTTGCCTCGTCCAGTGGGAAACATGTTTTTCGCAGTAGTTTTCCATTCAGATCCCTGCAGTTCCTACATCCATCCCAACCTGGCTGGCTCCATCACCTACTCCGCTGCAATTTTCATGGTGCCGGGCCAGGTATTTAAAGAGTTGTGGTTCACAGCCCCTCAGAGGAGTCATCAACCACAGTCTGGATAAGGGAGCTTTTAAAAGCTAATTTCATAGAATTTACAGTGCAGAAGGAGGCCATTCGGCCCATCGAGTCTGCACTGGCTCTTGGAAAGAGCACCCTACCCAAGGTCAACACCTCCACCCTATCCCCATAACCCAGTATTCCCACCCAACACTAAGGGCAATTTTGGTCACATTGGTCATGTGACATTCAAGTCTCCCCAGTTGTGAGAAAGGCATACAACAAGCACATTGGGTAGTTCCAGGAGAGTTCACAAAACTCAAGTAGTAACCTAGTCTGTATGGCATTGTTGTCATTCCACGTGTTGATCAATAAATCATCATTCTTGTTAAGTCCCCAGCAGTTCTGCGTGCATCATTGATTTGGCAAGTTCACAGAATACAACAAACATTCTGCATTTTTCTGTGTCTTCTTGAATTTATGAAAATATTGGTCAAAATAGTTTTGTTTATTTCCATATTTTTCATTGCACATTCTCAATTGTTTCTATGTGGGAGCATTTTCAAAGAAATTACCTCCAAAATGCAATGAAAATACGGCGGGGAAAAGAACAGAAGCAGCATAAAAGAGGAAGCAGCAATTTGATTTTATTTGTAATTGAAGAATATACATTTTGCTGGGAGTAGAATGCAGCATAGAAAAATATCTGCACTCAGCACATGTCCAGTAAAATGTACAGCCAAATTTTACGGATTTATCATGAGATGTTTTGCAAGATATTTTATTACATGTTGTTACATCAGTCATGGATTAATTGAGGTCCAGCATTACAGTTAATATGAACACTGGCAGCTCAGGCCCTTGTTCCTGAAGGACAGGTGAGTTGATGTAATTTGCCATGTGAATGATTCTCCATAGCTATTGGTGTGGCAACGAACAGACCAACCAACATAACCACCCAAAAAATTAATTTTAACCTTGGCTCAATATAGAGCTCTGTCTCAGACGAAGGAAGTTTGAGTTCCAAACCGGCACCAGAGACTTTGGGAAAGTCTCAGACGTCTGCTCAGGACTGGAATTGCTGTCTTGTTGGAGATTCAGCCTTTGCTATAATCCAGTGGCGGCCATGGAGTGAGTGGTCGTACATTTGGTGGCTCCCACCCAAGGTGAACTTTATCGGTCCTTCCCTAAGTGGTCTATTGAGGGCAAAATGTGCATGAGTGTCCAGGGAATGGGGCTCTGGTCCCTCTGGTGGGGCTGGTGCCACGACATAGAATGCCACGAGGAAGAGAGAGCAGATGGAGCAGGAACATTTTCATGGTGTGATGAAAGTGAAGCACAAGTGAGAGGCAGCACGTATCACACTGTTTAGCTCTGTGGCTTCACAGCGCTAGGTGTCCCAGGTTCAATTCCCCACTGGGTCATGTCTGTACGGAGTCTGCACGTTCTCCCCATGGGGGGGGGGGGGGTGAATTGACGAGTTGGGGGGGGTATTTTAATGTATATATGTACAAAGGCTTGAATAAAAATATTTTTCCAAAGCATAAATGTGGTATATTATTTTAAAAAGATCAAAGGAGTTCTCCGGGAATCTTGGAAACATTTATTCATTCAACCAATGTTACCAAAAGCAGATTACCCGATATTTTATCTATTTGCTCTCAAATTGGCTATCCCATTTCCCTACATTGCAGCATTGACAATACAAGTGCTACATTAACAGCAAAACATTTTTGGGATATTCTGAGGTTAAGCAAAGTACTAAATAAACTTATGCAAGCTCTTTTTGGTTCAGTGAATTAGTCAGCATCAGATCCTGCAGACAGCCATTGGGTATCAATTGAATGTCCTGAGAAATATCGGCTCTTCTGTAACGTTATTTAGGATGCAAATAATAGAGCATCAAATGTATTTTGTAATCGAAGATTGCATTTTTTTGTTTTTTGTGCTCCCCAAGATGACAAATGTTGGTCGAAGAATCCAAAACTTCTTTCTCATTTTGTATGCACTGGTTGGGACTTTATTGCCCACAGTGATGTTCTTGAAAGACAGGGAGCTGGATTCTCCATTCCGCCGCGCCACATTTCTGCTTCACCCCACCGGCGAGATGCTCCGTTACGCCAGCAAGTCAATGGGGTTTCCCGTTGTGGGGCAGCCCCATGCCATCGGGAAATCCAAAGGCTGCCGGCAAAACGGAGAATCCGCCGGCGGAGAATCCAGCCCAGGATGTCCACCTTCTATTGTGACCCTGCTCTCTCCTTGCTCTCCTTGTCAGGGTTGCTGGAGTGGAAGTGTTTATATGGTGAGGTGGGGTGCAGCTTTATCCCCTTTAGCAAAGTTTCTGCATCCCCAAGAGAGAGCCAATCATGCAGCTGTGCAATGGGACCAGACAAGAACAACATTGAGGGGCCAACAAACCCTGGGGATTGGAAGAGATATCCCACATGAACGTCTCAACTGAGAATGACACCTTCAATAAGTATGGGCTGGGGGGAGAAAGGGAAGAAGAGGGGGCTGCTTAAAAAAAAAACAGTTCATCCATAAAGGCCCCTGAAAGCTACTGCCACTTTCCAGAGTCTGGCATCACTTTCCTCCTCGTAATCCTGAATGGCAGTGATATGTTGTGCAGATAGAAAGAAAAATTGTCAGGGTCTTGTGCTGATACCACCTTCATTCTCTGCCACTGTCCTCCCCAATTTAGGGGCATGACCACAGAGGGAAATTCAAACCAGTCTCAGTGGGCTACATTTCTCAGAGAAGGTGAGAATCGGGAAGTTGGCTCAATTCTGGATCACACACCTGCTCCCGATAGGATGCTGAATCTTGGAACATTTGTGTAGGTGACCTATCAGTTGAGGTGGGATTGGTTTTCCAGTCAATTAAGGGCCAGAAACCGAGATGGCTCAGTGAAAAAGGATGTCATGCGTGACTTGCTTACCTTGGCTGCCATTTGCACATCAACGTTTTAGAACAAAAGTTCACAACATTAAAATTTCACCACTTCAGAGGGCAGCAGGAAGCCTGGAAGAGGATTGGCCGATTGGTGAGTTTTGTTTATTAAATGACTAATGTTTTATATAATGAGGTAGGACGAGCCATGCTTAGTTTCTTCAATGCCACGTATAAATTCATCTTTATTTTTTATGGGTGGCACAATGGTTTGCACTGCTGCCTCAGTGCCAGGGACCCAGTTTCAATTCCGGCCTTTGGTCACTATCTGTGTGGAGTTTGTACGTTCGCCCAGTGTCTGCATGGATTTCCTTCGAGTGCTCTGGTTTCCTCTCACAGTCCAAAGATTAGGTGGATTGGTCACGATAAATTTCCCCTTACGATCCAGCCAGGGGTGTGCAGGTTAGGTTATGAGATAGGGCAGGGTGACCAGGGGAGTGGACATGGGTAGACTGCTTATTTGAAGGGTCGGTGCAGACTCAATGGGCTGAATGGCCTTCTGTACTCTAAGGATTCTAAGATGTTCTCATGTAAGCTTGTAGCTATCCCTTGCCTTGCCTCTGTTGAGATGGTCTACAGCAAACAGCTGCTGAATGCCTCCTTGAGACTTTCCTTTTTCTTTTATGACTCCCAAGTAGAAGAGAGACTGAGTTTGTGGTTTACCACTATTTGCTACAAAACAAATTCAACAAAATCAAATGAACTGTAGGACAACCTCCTTGATAATTACATCAGTGCAGCGGATGAGCTCATGATGAGCTTCTTAATCTATTGAAATTGGCCTGTTGATGGATGGGGCATATTCGCTGGCCTATCCTCAACTCCAGCCTCAGTGGCAAATTGAAGCGCAGGCTGTCGGAGCCATTTTTCCAGCCGCCTGCCTTCGTTCCGGCCAGCTTTGAGCCATACAAATCTGGCCCAGTGTCTGTTTGCCAGTAATAGGCTTTAGCTCCACTTTCAGAGAGACACATTAGTGTGGCTATTTCATTTTCTTTGCAGTTGCTAATTTAGGATGAGCAGCTTTTTACTGCTGAGAGCTTAAGAAGAGGATTTTGTATCATCTGGCTGGATTGAATTCTAAAGTGGACTGCGGAATTATTATGCTTTGAATGAATGAGCTAATTGAGTTGGGAAAGCTTTTTCAGAATTGGAACAAACTGTTATTTTGGTGCTCACTATTAATTAGTTTATGCAATCGTAGAAAAGATTTTAATTAAATTCAAATTACTTAAATGTTACTTTGTTTCAATTTAATAGGGATTATTACAATTACAGAGGTTGCTTTCGTATTATCAGTCGTGTCCTGTAAGCTCTCTCATCTCTCTCCAGATGTAACTAGTTACACCAATGACAATCCTCTTAAATGGGGTGAAGTATTAAATGTAACAATATTAACAAAGCTGCCCTTGGCTGTTGTACAGAAACCAGCATTATTCCTCTCATCTGAGTTCCATACAGTTGACTGCAATTATATTGTTGCTGTACAACAGACAAATATGCCAGATTTGTAAGCAAGAGGTAGAATTTCTGAGATGGCCTTCGAAGGGCTAGAACAAGTATTTTAGGATAGATAGATCATGCAGAACTCAAGGAGATGCAAATTCTGTGATAACTTCCGGCATTTCTGTTCTCCACCACAGATGGAAAGAAAAAAGATTTTTTTATATAGCACTTTTCATGCTCTTCAAGACGTTCCAAAGAGCTTCACAGCCAATCAAGTAATTTTGAAGTGCAGTTGCTGCAATGTAGAAAATTTGGCAGCTAATTAGTATGCAAGATGATCGCACAAACAGCAATGGGATGACCAAATCTCAAAAGGAACAATTTATACTGCACAACTTTGGCTCTGAAGAAGGGTCATACAAACTCAAAATGTTAACTCTGTTCCTCTCTCCACAGATGTTGCCAGGCATTCTGAGTTTTTCCAGAATTTTCTGTTTTCATTTCAGATTTTCGGCATCCGCAGCATTTGGTTCGATATTTGGTATTCTTGTGAATCTGTTGTGATGAGTGCAAGATGAAAAACTTTGACAGCATCTCTCTCTCTCGCTGCACAAATGTTATACAACCAGGGACTAACGTGATAATCAACAGATAGTTGCATTAGTGACTGGGAAAAAAGCAAATTGCAGCGGATGCTAGAATGAAACTAAAGAGAAGATGCTGGAAAATCTCAGCAGGTATGACAGTATCTGTAGGGAGAGAAAAGAGCTAACGTTTCGAGTCCAGATGACCCTTTGTCAACACTTTGACAGAACGTTAGCTCTGTTCGCTCTCCACAGATGCTGCTGGACCTGCTGAGATTTTCCAGCATTTTCTCTTTGGTTGTTTTAGTGATATTGGTTGGGGATAAACATTGGCAAGGATACCAAGGCAAAACTCTCCTGATTGTCTTCAAAATTGTGCCGATGAACCTTTCACAACCACAGTCATCTCAACCACAGCACGACGCTGGAGCATCTGCCGACATTTTGCACATCAGAGATTTAAGCTGGTCCAAAATACAGTATACAGTATTTAAAGACAAGAACAGAAAATGCTGGACAATCTCAGCAGGTCTGACAGCATCTGTGGAGAGTGAACGGAGCAAATGCTTTGAGTCCGGATGACTATTTGTCAAAGAGATAGTCCACCATTTTCTGTTTTATTTTGTTGCAGATTCCAGCATCCACAATAATTTGCTTTTACCTTATGGCTTTAAATGCAATTTCAGGGCAGCATGGTAGCATTGTGGATAGCACAATTGCTTCACAGCTCGAGGATCCCAGGTTCGATTCCGGCTTGGGTCACTGTGCGGAGTCTGCACATCCTCCCCGTGTGTGCGTGGGTTTTCTCCGGGTGCTCTGGTTTCCTCCCACAGCCCAAAAATGTGCAGGTTAGGTGGATTGGCCATAATAAATTGCTCTTAGTGTCCAAAATTGCCCTCAGTGTTGGGGTTACTGGGCTATGGGGATAAATTGGAGGTGTTGACCTTGGGTAGGGTGTTCTTTCCAAGAGCCGGTGCAGACTCGATGGGCTGAATGGCCTCCTTCTACACTGTAAATTCTATGAATTACAGTAGACTGCCGAAAAAATCAATTGCGATCAACGAATGTTCGTCTTTCAAAACAGTTTTGTTTATTTGTGTATTAAATTTCATATCACACCCGAATGACAGGATATGTGGCTTAAATTGCAAAATAATTTGTTTTCTCATCAACGTAAATGTAGATTTTAGAGTGCACGGTTATTTTCATGGGGTTTCAGGATTACCAATCAACTCAGGGCTGTTGAAATTCTCAACAGTCCTTCAATTTGTTGCTATAGTGCTAGTGTAAAATTATTTTGTCCAGGGGTTGCATGTCTGAAATTTTGAGTTCGGAAAATAATACTTTTAACAGGGGGGCTGCTGTCTTTCTTTTTTCCCTGTTGCTTGTTTACTGAAATCATACCTACTTCTTAATAACAGTATAATACCTGAGTATATTGTCCTGTGCTTATTTTGATTCTGTGGTTTATCTTAACATGCCACAGCGCCGAGTCCTGCACTGTGACAAAAGCATGCCGTGAAGTATAAGGCAACTGCTAAATGAACATTAGGAGAGGTCAGGGTGTGCATACAATATGAAATCAAGTGGCACGGCACGACATTGTTTTCATGTCAGTAGTTTGCAGAGAATGTACATCAAGGTGTGAGATAATGCACCAGGTGAGCCATTTGGTGTTTTCCTTAAATTCCAATATTTGTGGATGAATTGGTTTCAAAGATCCGATAGAATCCAGATAAACAGTTATCTGAAATATTCCATTTGCACGTAACTTTTTTCATTAAATATAAACAACAATATGCTACAAACACATCAGGTGAGGAAACATTGTTGGCGGAGAATCTTCAAAATGTGTTTGTAGCATTTTCATTTATACTTCAGATTTCGGCAGTTGCAGTATCTTGTCTTTGTAGTTTATTTTCATTAATTTGATTAGGAATTAAACAAAGAAAACTCT
This sequence comes from Scyliorhinus canicula, assembly GCF_902713615.1. Lineage (NCBI taxonomy): Eukaryota > Metazoa > Chordata > Chondrichthyes > Carcharhiniformes > Scyliorhinidae > Scyliorhinus > Scyliorhinus canicula. The sequence goes on along the minus strand of NC_052155.1, from coordinate 132,534,119 downwards.
CATTTGATCCGATAAGCTCTGATTAGAATCGTTTTGCCAGTTTAAAAAAAATCTACAATAATCTTGATTAAAACAATGATTGGGTTGTCTGCATACAGCTTATTTTTATTGCATTTTGTTTTAAATTTTAGAGCACCCAATTCTTTTTTTTTACAATTAAGGGGTAATTTAGCATGGCCAATCAACCTACCCTGCACATCGTTGAGTTGTGGGGGTGAGACCCACGCAACTACTGGGCGAATGTGCAAACTCCACACAGACAGTAGCCCGGGCCAGGATCGAACCGGGGTCCCCGCTGCTGTGAGGCAACAGTACTAACCACTACGCCACTGTGCCAGCCTTATTTTTATTGCATTTAATTCCCTTGTTTAACAAATGAAAAACTGACTATTTATTTCTGCGACAGTGTTGAGAAATTACAAAATGAACTCAGTGGCTTGTTGACAAATTTTTATAGGTACAAATTGGTCATGGGATAATTCACACTGTTTTATTTACTGTTGAGCTAATGATGGAGTGGAAATAGTTCAAGAAAACCACTGCATTAATGGTTGCAAAATAAATGGTTAATTGCAGTCAACTTTGGAAATTTACTGATCCCAATTCTGCTCCTTTTCTTCACTGACCACTGGGAAGATGTCATCAGAAGTGATTCTTCTGATGACACATCACACACTCTCTATTTGGAGGTAACTTCCCTTTGCAGGAAGACCAGGCAGATATCAGCTGAATGAGACTGTGGACCGGCAACTAGTTTTTGATCTTCAGTGAAGAGAAAGTTAGAAAACCAAGTTGACAACTCTGCTGAGTAAGCTCGACAGTAATGGTTTCCACCCACCTGTCCCTATAACTAATGCACACTTTCCCTTGGAAGGAGCACCCTACCAAGCCCTTGTAACTGCACTTCTTTGGACAGTTCAAAGTTCTTCCTGTTCATTTCTTTTATTTCATTGTTTTGGTCTGTGGATAAATAATTGGGCTGACAGTTTTAAGTAGAGAGAAGAAGGCAGAAGACAAAGTTTTAAAATTGCCTGCTTACAAGGATACTGTATCCTCAGGCTTTGCGTTTGGGAGAAGGAGAAGCCAGACCCTTCAGCACCAAGCAGATGGGAGGAACTGGTTTTAGAGGGGAGCAGTTTGATTGGTTAATTGGCAACCAAAGGGTTGGCCGGGATCAGTGTTCAGCCTGAAAATAGTCAATGATTGGTTCCTACTAGATAATGTTTCTGAGAGAACCTTCCAGAAGTGATTGGACCTCCGAAGTGAAAGGTGCAGCCTGCCTGGGTCGTAGCCCAACAACTCAAAGCTGCCTGATTTCTGTTGGTGGAAGCTGAAGATCTTTTTAGTGTGTCAAAACCATCAGCTTGTTGCTCTTCAGAGACTATTGTTTTGAAAGTGGTGAGTGTCTGGCATATCCTTTGCTTTGAACCTGAAATGATGCTGAGTCTGCAGGGAAGGTAGACAACCTTCCCGGAGAAGATCGTATCGAGCCTGGAAGAAAGAAGTACTAAACCAGAAGCCTGAACTTCTGAAAGATGGTAACTGGAAGTCATCCCTGTGAATCAATGATCCCTATCCTTTCACTTTATTGATATTTTCTTGCCCTTTCCACCACCCTTTCTCCTCATGTGATGCGTGTGTATAAAGAGTGGGGGAAGTTGGAAAATGCGGGATCGGGGGGGGGGGGGGGGGGATGGATACTAGATAGCCAGCTACATTTTCTATCTGTTTAATTGAAGATACTCTTCATAATAAATGTTTACTCGTATTTTGTAGTTACAAACCTGGGGCGGCATTCTCCCCTACCCGGCGTGACGGAGGGTCCCTGAGTAGGGGAGTGTGGCGCCAACCACTCGGGGGTTGGGCCTCCCCAAAGGTGGGGAATTCTCCCCACCTTTGGGGGCCAGCCCCGCGCCGGAGCGGTTAGCACCAGAGGACTGGCGCAAAAAACCGGCGCCCCCGACAGCGGGGCTGGCCGAAAGGCTTTCGCCGGTCGGCGTATGCGCCGGCAGTGACGTCAGCGGCAGCATGCGCGATGTGGGGTTCTCTTCCGCTTCCGCCATGGCGGAGGCCGTGGCGGCCGCGGATGAAAATAGTGCACCCAGGGCACTGGCCCGGAGTCTGAGCGGGGGGCCCCGATCGAGGGCCAGGCCACCGTGGGGGCACCCCCCGGGGTTCGATCGCCCCCCAGACCCCGGGGCCCACTCGCGCCGCTGATCCCGCCGTTCCAGAGGTGGTTTAAACCTCGGCGGCGGGAGAGGCCTCCCAGCGGCGGGACTTCGGCCCATCCGGGCCGGAGAATCACCGCAGGGGCCTCTCCGATCGGAGTGGCGAGATTCCTTCCCGGGTGGCGGAGAATCTCTGCCACGGTGGGGGCGGGATTTTCGGCAGCCCCAAGCGATTCTCCGACCCTGCTGGGGGTCGGAGAATTTCGCCCCTGGTGACAGTAGTTTATTGGACTCAACCAAAGTATTTAAATAATGCTAGTTCACTGGTGTTGTGACTCCAGGTCAATTGGCCTGGAATTGTCGATGCACCAACCCAGGGTATTGTAACAGAATGCACAAACCCCTCCAAAATCTGATTTCCTTATTCAGGCAGAATTGCTGGTGCACCTTTTCATGCTTATTGATAGGATAATGTGGATAGCAGGCTAATACATTTACTTTCATTTTTTAAAAATAAAATAATATTTCTTCCAGCCCTTCTTCTACATAGTTATTGTGAATGTCTTCTAGGTGGCTCTGTGTGTAAGATGTTGCCATACTCTAATAGAACAAAGTTCCCCAAAACCCCGCCTTCAAAGTGAGCTTTTCTAACACTTCAATGTCTCATGTGTGTAACTCTAATTTTCTACACCTTAAACCTGTAACACTTTGAATAAAACAGGAAGTGCTGGAAATACTGAGCGGGTCTGACAATATCTGTGGAAAGTGAAAGAAAGTTGATGTTTTCAGTCAAATAAGAATTCTTCAGAACTGCAGCACTGTGATCCTGTACATCTGTAATTGCTTGTAGCTATCTTGTTGCTTCCCTTGAATTTGGAGCTTGGCCTTCCACTTCTACTCTGCTATATAATATAATTTATTACATTTAACCAGATTGTGAATATACAGAATTAGTTAAAACCATACTAAAACGTCTCATAAATTATTTGCTTTAAGACGCCAGTTCCATTCATGAAAAAGTGTTGGGAAAGATGGTGCAGAACATTAAGATGTAATAGACTGGGGACATGATCAATGGGAGTGCAAGGACAAATAAAGCCAGGTGAATGGCCTCAGATGACCAGAGTCCAAGAAGTAAGCAATTGAGCTAATGGAATTGGAATAAATTATTTAATCAGTAGGAGTTGGATCCAGTGAACTAAGTGAGGAAAAACAAGCTTGCGGACCACAAAAAATGAAGAGGCATTAATGGTGTTTAGAAAAACATCAGGATCTATAAATCAATGCCTTCCTGGCCAGTTTAAAATGACATTGGTCTAGAATCCCATTGTTCAAACACAGCACAATCTGTACAGCAGGGAATGTTATTGATATAAAGTGACCTTGTCATTGTACACAACTAATTGTTGTGATACAACTAATAGTTGTGATGGTAGATTGTAAGCACACATTGTTTACAATCATAATGATTGGCAACCAAGATGTCATCTTGGCAATAGAGATGAAGTGTGCCCTGGGAACAGGTACCAAGGATGATTAAGGCTCAGATGATTAATTGAAATGGTTGCTAGCAGTCATTAAAGAAGATACACATCTCGCTGGTTGGTGCTGAAATTAATGACCTCTCTTAATGATTACTATATGAACTAAAGTAAAGAAGTTGTTGGTGAGGATTGCGAGTGCTACTTAAAAATAAATTCATTCTTGAGATATGAGTGTCACTGGTTAGGCCTGTATTTATTGCCCATCCCCAATTGCCCTTGAGAAGACCGTGGTGAGCCACCTTCTTGGAACATTGCAGTCCATGTGATGTAGGTACACCCACAGGGCTGTTAGGAAGTGAGTTCCAGGATTTTGATCCTGCGACAGTTGAAGCAAGGCGACAAAGTTTCAAGTTATGATGGTGTGTGGCTTGGAGAAAATCTTGCCAGTGGTGGTGTACTTGGGCACCTTTTGTCCTTCTAGGTGGTAGAGGTTGCAGATTTGAAAGGTGATGTTAAAGGAGCCTTGGCAGTGCATCTTGTAGATGGTACACACAACTGCCATTCTGCACTGGTGGTGGAGGCAGTGAATTTTTACGGTGGTGAATGGGATAATGACCGAGCATGCTGCTTTGTTTTGATGTTGTCCAGTTTTTTGAGTGTTGTTGAAGTGGCACTTGCTAATCCATGGGCTGAAAATTCTCCTTTAATGTAATTCTCCTGCCATTAGCTTCTTGAGAATTTTCTTGTATCGTCTTGCCTTGATCAATCACTCTGACATCATCTTTTCTTTATCGTATCTCAAGTTATTCTCTCTGACTAGCTTCATCCTCAAAGACAAATTCCACCCCCAGTATTCAAAACAACTTTTAAAAGTTTCATTCATTTGTGTCTGCCCTATCACCAAATACTTATTGCCAAAGCTGTTGATAAGGCCTGTTCATGAACTCTATATCATGGCTATAGAGGTTGTGATATAATTTCTTATCAAACTATTGAACAATGGTGTTAGTCACTCATGAAAATTCTATTCTACTTCTACACATTAATATATTTCAGCAAATATCTTAATTAGGCAAGGTTAAATGAAAAATCTAATGCATCTTCATTGTTTGGTTGTTAGTTAAAGAATCTGTCAGTTTCTCTCCCACTACGACATAAGACTTGTCTGGGCTTGCTGTTGAGACTAGTACTGTACTCTGGGAAGCTCCCCTATATTGTCCTGGGGTGAGATGATTGGCCTCCAATCCCAGTGATCATCCATTGTACTTAGTATGACTCCAGCTAGCAGATCTCTTCCCCCCCCGCCGATTCAGACTGACTTCAGATTTTCTCGGGCTCCATTTTCAAATGCTGTTTTGATGTCAAGGGCAGACACTCACCTCACCTCTGGGATGCAACTCTTTTTTCCATGCTTGGCTTTCATTGTTTATTTGTTGCTGGTAGTCAACTTATATCTTTGAGAAACATTAGGAGACTCTCTGGGACACTTTGTCAAGGCTCCACAAACTTTCTCTCAAAACGTTACCTGGAAATTCTCTGAGAACCCCGCTTATAAAGAGAGCTGTGCTACTGTACTTTATTGGACATCTTACAGGCATCGCCAGGAAAAAGGGAGTGCTTGGTGTTTGGGACCTTGCCATGGGTATCCCTTCAGCTAGAAGTGAAATAGTAGAGGATGATGGCCAAGCGCACCCAGTGAGGCTGGACTGAGAGTTCAGACAATCATTCAAGTACTAAAACATATGCAGCATGGTAGCATAGTGGTTAGCACAGTTGCTTCACAGCTCCAGCATCCCAGGTTCAATTCCTGGCTAGGTCACTGTCTGTGTGGAGTCTGCACGTTCTCCCCGTGTCTGCGTGGATTTCTTCCGGGTGCTCCGGTTTCCTCCCACAGTCCAAAGATGTGTGGGTTGGGTGGATTAACCATGCTAAATTGCACTTAGTATCCAAAATATGTTAAGTGAGTGTTTACTGGGTTACGGGGATAGGGTAGATATGTGGGCTTCAGTAGGGTGCTCTTTGTAAGGGCCATTGCAGATGCGATGGGCCGAATGGCCCCCTTCTGCACTGTAAATTCTATCATTTCCAGAGAAATATTGTTTGATTGACAGCTCTAGCTCTCTGATCTCTGCTGTCAATTTCACAATGTTTGTTTATACATTTTAAGTGATTCAAGAGTCATCCTGATTTGGTGAGAATCCAGGCCCTAGCCTCTAATTCACAGATGGTGCCACTGATAGTGATTACAATTCACATGGTGTCATCTTTCTTGTGTCATTCTCTTCCTCCTCCGGGCGGAGGCGTGAGGTAGCTCTTGCTTCTCTTCTGGTTCCTCTTGGGGGTATGAGTAGCAATGTGATCCTGAGAACCTGCAATTATAATGATGGGAGGGTGTGTGTGCCATGACCATACAAAGCTTATGAGTAAGCTAGATTTGGGGATTAGTGATCAGGAATAGTCGTGGATCTGCAAGGAAGCTGGAATGGCATTCAATGTTCCATGCAAAATGTTTCTGTTGTGTGAAGACAATTGTTTGAAGTATGCAGGCCCTTCATTCTTGTTTGCACAACCATTCATGAGAGGTGACGAGATTTGCTTGGCTTGCACAGGAACTTCAGCATTGCATCACAACCAAACTGCTGCACCATTTACAGGGAATATTAGTGACCATATTGTCTAAAGCAAGATGTCCACTGTTTGGCATGTGTCCATGGCATTTGCCACTCTCTGCCTGATGCCATCAGGCAGCCTCTTCAAGTGGAGTGACCTCATGCAGTTATACTTCCCCTTTCTCAGTCATGTCCCATTGGGGCCTGTTAGAAGAGAAAGCTTGGTGATTGTGAAGCTGTGTTTGCAGATGTGTGTAAAAGTGTGTGTGAGATACCGAACATGGATCTGTGTGTTTCTGAAGCTCAAGAGAAGCTCCATCAGTTGCTCCATCAATTGTGTTGGCAGGCCTGCTGGATCCACCACGCTCTGATCTGTTCTGCCCAGTATATCTCCTTGTCCTCAGGTTGGTGTTTTCCTTTCCTGACTCTAGCTATTTTTGCAGCTCTGCAGCTGGTTCGACAGAATTTGGTCAGTTGGGTGTTAATTGGGGGTAAGGCTGGGGGGACTTTGTGGTATTTCTGTATCCATTTGATGGATAAGAGGATCCCAAGAGAAAGCCAGCTTTCATGTGACCCGTCAACTCATGGCCACCACCGGATGTCGAGGTTGTAATGTTAGTGGTGGTGCAGTTATTGAGAAGTGTATTTGGGAGTTAGAAGTTTACCTTGGCTGGGCAGCACAGTGGCGCAGTGGATAGCACTGCTGCCTCATGGTGCCGAAGTTCCAGGTTCGATCCCGGCTCTGGGTCACTGTCTGTGTGGAGTTTGCACATTCTCGCCGTATTTGCATGGGTTTCGCCCACACAACCCAAAGATATGCGGGGTACGTGGATTGACCACACATAATTGTCCCTTAATTGGAAAAAATTAATTGGGTACTCTAAATTTATTGAGAAAAAGAAGTTTACCTTGGCCACTTATTTTGTGGCATTGGAACCATGGGCTGGTTTCTCTGGACCCCTAGGCATGTGTTTCCCGATGGCACGGCGTTTGCTTGTGGGGGTTTTCTCTACTCCCACTGCTTGTCAATGGGATTTCCCATTGAAGCCACCCGATTCCACTGAAATTTCCCATTAAAGCCACCCGGTTCTGCTGGGAAATCCATGGGCGGGAATGCAATGGCCATGGGAACAGAGGATCCCAATGGCTGGAGAATTCCACCGCATATCTTGGGGTTAGTGCTCTTGACTGTGACCTCCCTGTCTATCTTGCCCCACATATGGCACATTATTTTCCTCTGTAACCTCCGCCCCTGCCATGTGGGCACAGGACCTCCCTCCTCCATTAAGACCTCGAGTGCCTTGTGAATCCTCTCCCTCGGTCCCTGAGCCAACATAATAAAAGTTATTGTCTGTCAGGTAGCTAGTTATTGTCTCAGTAGAGCTGTTTAATCTGTTGACGATAAGCATTTCTGCAGCAAAGTTACTCCTCATTCCTGCTTGAGTGGTCAATGTGCAGACTTCTGTTTTAATGCCTCCAGGTACTTTCAAATCATGGTAATCTTTACTTAGCCTCCAAAATTGCAGACTAAAACCAGACTTTTAAACAGATGTGCCTAATTAGTACAATGCTCACGTGGCACCTGTTTTCACCCTTTTCCCTCAAGTAACCCCATTACTGATGAGACTGTGGGGCCAATTTATGAAGTTGCATTCCCAGTGGATGAAGGCCCCTGTCTAAAATGCAAGATAATAATCTCCTGAACATATTTTGAGCAGCTTGCATGGTATAAACATTGTGTTGCAGCTCTGCCAATTGTAAGAAGCCCGATGAATTATTTTGAAACTGAAGGACTGTAGGCTACAAAAACTGAATGGGAGCCAGTAACCCCTGCATATCAATTGGATCACTGTGAACAGCAAATATTTGACATGAAGTTTGATGTAAATCATAAGTTTGGAAGAAATTCCTGCCCCTATTCTTTGAACATGACCAAATGTCCATAGCAGTACCAGTGTATCACACTTTATATGTGATCTTAGCTGAATAGAAACATATGGGCGTGAGGCATTGGTGCAGTAATTGCAGCCCACTAATTGGTCAATGGCCAATGTGGTCCTTGGAATGAACATACAAGTAATATTTTCTGTCAACTGCTCTTGCGGATAAATTATAATATTCACAATAGCATGCATTTTCTCACAACCAGACTGATCTGTTTTGCAAAATACTGTCAAACAATTTTTTCCATATAGAATAAGCATTAGATTTGAACAGATTCACATTCAACCTCCTCAAATTCCAAAATGTTGGGACATTGATCAAATTAGAGACATGTGTCTCTTCAAGGTACAATAATGTGAAATTTTGGCGCCCAAGAGCATGAAATATTTGAATGAGGAAAATCAATTTTGTCCATTAAACTCACGATTTATTTTACAACAATTCAAAGAACTTACCAAATTATCATTAGGTAGATAATGCAATTAAGATATAAAGCACTGGCCCATGCTGAATTCGACACAAGTAAAAATAAAAATTCTCCCTTGTAAATGAGTGCAATCTTTGCTTGCTTATGCTCAGTAGTGAGCCTATAGCGAGGAGTGGCTGATCCTCCAATAGCTGTAGTGCTATGCTGGCAGGTTGAGATATTTTAAATATGGAGAGATGTGTTAACTCTGAAAATCTATCTTGAAATGCCTTGAGACATGAGAAGACTAGAAAAAATAGGTGTGGTTGGGGAATGTGGAAAGTAACTGGAGTAGAGACAGAGGCCTGGTTTAACAGTAGAATATGAAAGCTGGTGTGCAACCTTCCACCACTGCCTAACCAGTCTCTCCTAACACCACTACTCACTATTTCTCTTTCACTTGTACTTACCCAGGAATCTCAAGCATTCAAATCCCTGCTAGTACCAGTGCAGTTAGAACTAAAATTGAGGTCCGACGGGAACCACAACAGAAATTAATCCCTGACTATGAATCATGCAGACTCGGTTTTCCAGAATTCTACTCTTCAAAAACAAAATGGATGCTTCACCCACAACTGCTGTCTCTGAGGACTATCTCAAATCTCAGACAGCTGACAGGCTTATAATGGATTCCAATATAATTCTCAGTTTAACATGAGAAGGATCTGACAGTCCAATGGCATCCGTAACACCTGATATATTTGAGAAGATGTTGGGAGATAGGCTGCAGTGATGCACACAGCTACTTCTTTCTCGCTTTAACAAACTGCTATCTTGAGCAGATCTTATAGATTCTGTTGGAAAGAGGCATGATACAAGAAATAGGAACAAGAGTTGACTATGTGGTCCAATTTTTCTCAGCCTCTCACCCTCTCATTATACTCTATATTTCCATAGCCCTGCAATTTATTTTCTCTTCAGAATATTATTCAATCCTCTTTCTCAGTCAGTGCATTCCATATCCTAACGATTCACTTTGTTTTACATCATGCCACCATTACTTCTTTCGCAATCATGTTTAAGTCAGTTCTGGATCCTCTCGTCAATGGGAACATGTTTTATGCATATCTGCTCTGTCTAAAGTCTGTCTTGATGTAGAATACCACTTCAAAGGTCCTCTTAAACTTCCCTTCTCCAAGGAGAAGAGCCTTGGCTTTTCTGATATATCCACATAACAGATGTTCCTCATCCCTCGAACCATTCTCATGAATCTTCTCTGCACTCTCTCTAATGTCTTCACATTCTTCCTGAAATATGATACTTTAATACAAGATGCAGAATGCAATAGACCTGTCATTTCTATTCTAAGAATTAAGGAGAGCAGCATTTTGCAATGTATTGCAATTATCTACATACCAAAATTATCTTAATTGTGCAATCCTTTCATTATATCATACTTTATATTTTAATTGTCTGTAACTATCACAAATTATGATTACTTGTTCTATTTCCAAGGGGGTTGATGCGCAATCCTGCTGATACCAACTGCACTTCATGGTGAAGGTTCTGGTCGGGTTATGGGCCCCAATATTTATGGGGAAGTGGAGACAGTGCAGAGGAGGTACGATTCGGCACATGGAGATCCTCTCAAATATAGGAATATAGGAGCAGAAACACAAAATAATTTTCTGCTCAGTTTCTCATTTGGCAACTGGGGTAGCACAGTGGTTAGCACTGCTGCTCCACAGTTCCAGGGGCCCGGGTTCAATTCCAGCCTTGGGTGACTGTGTGGGGTTTGCACTTTCTCTCTGTGTCTGCATGGGTTTCCTCCGGGGCCTCCTGTTTCCTCCCACAGTCCAAAGATGTGCAGGTTAGGTGGATTGGGTAAGGTAAATTACCCCTAGGTTGGGTTGTGGGGATAGAGTGGGGGATTGGGCAGCGTGCTCTTTCAGAGGGTCGGTACAGACTCTTGCTTTGCTGATGGGTCAGTTTGCACTCTCTCCCTTCGTCCTTATCCTCAAGGTCATTAAAATTGTTGGAAACTTGCAAGTGCTGAAATTCTTCCAGACATGTCCCCCTCACATCACACTCTCCTGTCCCTGACCATGGACTAAATTCAAAGTACTTAAACTCAGGGGTGAAATTGCCCCCTGGAACAGTGTCCATGTAATTTTTTCCTCCCTCATTTATCAGAGTCTGAAGCTTAAACACTCGCATATTAACTCAGAGCTGAGGTTCCTTTAGCCGCAGGCACTGCCGATGTGGTTGCTCTGGGTTTTATTTACCTACTTTGAACTCACTTCCCTCTTCTAATCTATTAATGCAGATGCATGTGCTTTGTTATTTTCTTGCCTTTAGTAATTAATAAACTCACTCTATCTTTAACTCAAGAAAGTTCGGCTAATTTGGCTCCGTTTATTGATTGATTGATATTTATTGTCACATGTACCGAAGTTATCATAGAATTTACAATGCAGAAGGAAGCCATTCGGCCCATCGAGTCTGCACCGGCTCTTGGAAAGAGCACCCTACACCCAAGGTCAACACCTCCACCCTGTCCCCATAACCCAGTAACCCCACCCAACACTAAGGGCAATTTATCATGGCCAATCCACCTAACCTGCACATTTTTGGACTGTGGGAGGAAACCGGAGCACCCGGAGGAAACCCACGCACACACTGGGAGGATGTGCAGACTCCACACAGACAGTGACCCAAGCCGGAATCGAACGTGGGACCCTGAAGCTGTGAAGCAATTGCGCTGTCCACAATGCTACCGTGCTACCGAGCTGAAGTACAGTGAAAAGTATTTTTCTGCGGCCAAGGGAGCATACACAGAGTAGACAAAAGAATAATCGGCAGAGTACATTGACAATGGTACATCAACAAATATTGTTGGTTACAGTGTGGAACAAGGGCAGCATAGGTTGTCGTGAATAGTGTTCTAACAGGGAACAGATCAGTCTAAGGGAGAGTTGTTGAGGAGTCTAGTAGCTATGGGAAGAAGTTGTTCCTATGTCTGGATCTGCAGGCCTTCAGACTTCTGTATCTTCTGCCTGATGGAAGGGTCTGGAAGAGGGCAAAACGTGGGTTTGAGGGGTCTCTGACAATGATGTCTGCCTTTCTGAGGCAGCAGGAGGTGTATACAGAATCAATAGGAGGATGGCAATCTTGTGTGATGCGTTGGGCTGAGTTCACCACACTCTCCAGTTTCTTGCGATCTTGGGCCGAGCAGTTGCCTTACCAGGCTGTAATGCAGCCGGAAAGGATGCTCTCTATGGCACATGCGTCTTGGGGGGGAAAAATATATCCGTGATTCACCCCTCCTCATCCGTCACAATTTAGGGGTATCCCAGTTGGACAGTGATAAATTGATGGGTGTTGCCCAGATCAACAACTTTTGATAACCTCAAATAAGGTGGGCTGTAACAATTTATACTACCTAAATCCTCGGAAATGAGTCAGCACTGCTGACTAGAGAAACCACTTTCAACCAGTTACCTAATTAACTAACTGTGGCTGTTTCTCCAGTAGGGAATTTATTTATACTGACTAAGATTGATTGAAATTTAACATGTAGCTACAATTTACTGTTAAAGTTAAATGCAAACTAGACCAGATTTTAGAATAAAAGCAAATTACTGCAGATGCTGGAATCTGAAATGAAAGAGAAAATGCTGCAAAATCTCAGCAAGTCCGGCAGCATCTGTGGGGAGAGAAAAGAGCTAATGTTTTGAGTCCGATGACTCTTTGTCAAAGCTAACAGACAAAGAAAGTGGGAAATATTTATACTGTGGAGCAATATATTTGATTGATTTGAAGGACAGCGTGGTAGCACATTGGTTAGCACAGTTGATTCACCGCTCCAGGATCCCAGGTTCGATTCGCAGCTTGGGTCACTCTCTGTGTGGAGTCTTCACGTTCTCCCCGTGTCTGCGTTGGTTTCCTCCGAGTGCTCCGGTTTCCTCCCACAGTCCAAAGATGTGCAGGTTAGGTGGATTGGCCTTGCTAAATTGTCCTCAGTGTCCAAAAAGGTTAAGTGGGGTTACTGGGTCACGAGGATAGAGTGGAGGCGTGGACTTGAGTAGGGTGCTCTTTCCAAGGGGTGGTGCAGACTCGATGGGCCGAATGGCCTCCTTCTGCATTGTAAATTGTATGATACTATGATTCTATGATTCCATGAGAATGATTATTGATTCTTTTTAAATTTGAATACCTCAGGAACTATTTGGTTGGATTTTACAATAGAGTAGTAATCTCTTGTAGCTTTTAACATAGATCAATCCAGGACCTGTGTTTCTCAACTTACACCATCTGTTGAAGAAATATATTTTCTACTTGAACATCAGCAAATTACTTTTATGCATGAGGCAATATTTTATGATCTTCTATTCTGCATGCTTAATTCAGCGTCAGAAATGCAATTCTTTTATAGTCAATATTATGAACTGACACTGCAAATTACTTTGAGTAGTGAAAAAATCATTAAAATGGTGAGGAAACAATTTTTCATATAATCATGTGATGAAAATAAATTATACAAATCGGAGTGCAATCAAGACACTTTACACAAATCACATTCCTTAACTGCTCACTCAAGGTGATTAGGAAAAAGAATAAGCTTTCGTCATTTACAAAATAAAATCATTGCAGCATTAAGTTTCAAATGCTTTTTTTCCCCACTAAATCTCACTGTAGCTTGCTGGTTCAGCTCAAAATAACAGAGAAAATAAGATTATGAAGTCAGAAATGATAAGCCAGAAAGAAATTATTTCAAACAGCATTCATAATTCATATTTGGTATTATATCCTGACTTTAATTCTGTCTGCTGTCGAAAAACAAGATAAGGGAAATATTATCCTTCACTGTACAGTGAAGCATGTCCAGGGACTGAAATGTTTACCCTACTTCACGACTGTGAATAGTATTGCAGGAGCTTGGTTACTGTGTATGTAAGTTAAATGCTTCCCAATGCTAAACTAATCAAGCAAATAAGTGTGCAGAATATTTTGAATGAAATATATCTGGTATAAGAGAATGTGTTGTATCTTGAGGAACTCATGTGTTTGTAAAGTATGATGTAACCAAACACCAGCAGCTTCCCCCCAAAACATGCCCACTCTCTCACATCCATACATTAACATAAATATCCTGGTGAGGAAGTACAGAATTTCAGAAATTGACAGTGCTGATCTATGCTTCACCAGAAAATGCCGATATTAGACTTCCCACAGAAGTTAAGTCAAATTTTGAAAAGAGACAGATGACTTGGTTTGTTTTTTCTTTGTGATAGTTTCTTTACACAACTTTTTTCTTCACCATTACTGCCAATGATACCAGGTAAAATGAAACAAAATGCACGAATTGGATAAACCGTACCTCTACAAATTTTGTTTTCATTGCTGAGATGTGGATATCACTGGTGTAATGTTCTTTGGGGATGGCCTGATTTATATTACAACAACACTTGTAGCTAAAGCTATAAACGATTATTAACATTAACTGTGGGTCAAATATCTACAAAACAACAGGTGAATAACAGTATTAACATGCACAAGCAACCTCTCTCCCAGCTCCCTAGTCAGTCTGAGGTTAAGTGACTCTAATATTCACTTATATACTAATGAGACTCCTAGTGGTAAGTCAGTGAATTACAACACAACTATGATATCACCACAACTAGCAAGCCTGCATACTAGGCAGTTAAATGTTAACCACATTGATATGGGTGTAAAGTTATATGTAGGCCACAACAGACCAGGACAACAAGCGTTCTTCCTTAGTAGTCCTGACCTCTGACCTACTCATCCTGTAACATAACTGGTGCGCCAACCTTACCCTCTTAATCGGAAATTTGTTTTTCTTTTCAAATTGTGCCACTGCCCTCCTACTCTGATCTCCCCTCCCTCACCAATTTCCTTTTACCTCTGCTTATACCTTAAGATACTCAATTGTGATGAACATATGGAAATGGCTACCATTAGCACTTAAAAGCCTTCTGCAAGTAAGGGAGCATTTCTCCTGCCTCTTTGTGCTTTTGCTCAAGCGTACCGAGGCTGGTGAATAGTGGGAGAGGCCGATTCATGCCAAGTGCAATATGGTTTGCGATACAACAGGCCTGCTCCCCAGGCGAATTTAGGATCTTGCTGTACCGTGGCGAGAAACAATATCAAAACTTAAACCGCGTTTCTATACAATTAATGAGAACGACCCCATATCGAATGGCCTCCCATCATTCAGCGGCCTCCCCAGCCAGTGCTCACACGTGAACCTGGTGGAAGGGCTTCTGTGGGGAGCCGAGAAGGTGAGTAACCATCTTTGCTCACAGGCAAAGATCCCAAGGCTTGCTACCCCAGTGCTCGGCGGGGAATGGGGAGGCCTCAGTGGGAGGTGTGGGACCGTCTGCAGGGGTGGGTCACTATGGGGGGCTGCGGGGCAAATGGGGGCAGCTGCTCACGTCACCCCCATGCCAACCTGGATTGTGTATTCCCATTCTGGGGCAACTCTTGTCCCTGCCCCTCCACCCCAACGACCACCCGTAACCATCACCGACTGCTGAGGCCTCTGGCTGCGCGGCTGAAGACAATTTTCATAGGGAATTGACAATCAAGGTTAAGAGAGCACTTCACAGATATCAAGTGGATTCCTGTGGATTGGCGGGCCATGTAGGAGTCATTGCCTATAATCCCAATCACACCTTGATGCCTGGACACTGTGCCTGAACACCACACACGTAGCATCTGAACACCCAGGGGATGGGGGCGCAGCTTCAGGGTCATGTCCATGGCTGGAGGGTGGGTGAGTGCCACGGGGAGGCCTGGAGAGATAGGCCAATGGGTCCGGGATTCAGCCGGTATTGCGGAAGAAAGTGACAGAGCCGTCAGAATGGTTGTGCAAAAAGGATTTTAATGTGCTGTACAATATCCCACTCCCTGTGGTGCCATTCCTCCCCCACCCCGTACCTAACCCCCACCCCTTCCTCCTCCCTGGACCCCCTTAGTGATCCTCAATGTGCTTGGCCCTCCGAGCTCTGCCACTGCGTCTAGGTGTCCCTCCAGGATGCACATCTGAGGTGGAGGCAGCCAGCTGCAAACCTCATCCCATAGCTCATGATGCCCCAGCGGGTGTCCTCAGGGGGCTCATGGCCAGAGGGCCCTGGCTCACTTGGCATGAGCAGAGCTGTGGCACACTTTCCGTGTGCTGACCCTGGGATGCAGCCTCATCAGAGGGTTGGAACTCGGGGGGAACTGGTGTCCACTGTTGCCAGTCCATGGGATGGGTCCGAGTTGGCACTCAGCACCCCCTCCTCCCAGTTGGTGCCCAAAGGGCCCTCGGGTTCAGCTTGAGGTGGAGAGACAGCCGATTTGAGCCCCGGCTGCCCATGCATTATCTGGCACTGCCAGCCTTGGATGTTCCCGATGGTATGCATCATCCTGTCAATGCCCTCGGTGATGCTCCTCAGTGACTGGGACACATACCCCAGTGACTGGGCCATGCTCTGCAGTGTCTCGACAATGCCCACCTGCGACAGGGACAAGCTCCGCAGCGCCTCGGCTATGTCCATCTGAGTGCGGGACATGTCCCGGTGAACCTCATCAAGGTCGGCCTGGTACTAGGTGACATCTCCCAGCGAGGCAGACGTTTTGCTGAAACCCTCAGCCGTGGCTGTCAACAAGCGCACGACACCTTGGACATCTTAATTCATGGTGCCAACATCAACTGCGGTACGCCACCCTAGCAGTGTTGGCATCGGTGCTCTGATGCATTGGTGTCTACTCACTCATGCTTCCTGGTGTAGGTCATTGACCTTCTTCGCACAGAAGGCCAGTACTCCTGGTCACACTCCCAGAGCTGACTGCTGCCACCATTACCTGACTGCCTTGTGGCTCACCCTCCGAGACCCTCGGAGAAAAGGACATCCCTCCTGGCCTCCACCACGTCCAGGAGTTTCCCCAGGTCAGCATCCTCGAATCTTGGGGCTGGTCTCCTCGGCGCCATTGTTGCAAGCTGGCTGAGCAAGTGTAGCTTAATGCTGCTCAACCTTGTTAGAAGGGGGTGAGTGCTGGTGAAAATCCCATTGGGCCTCGTTAAGTGTGTCTTAATACACACACCAGTATATGATGGTGCACAGATATTGATTGACACACAGGATGACCAATGAACACACACAACACAGCAGCCAATCACCAGACAGGACATGGCCACTATAAAGCCAGAGGGCACTAGTTTTTCCGGTCTCTTGGGATGCAGCCTCTGAGACAGTCAGAGCCTGTGAGCAACAACTAGAACATCCACCATGTGGTAGTAAGATAGTCCAATTAGATTAGCCTCAGGTCTCCAGTCAACTCAGCATAGTGTCAACCCACAGTTAAAGTATGTTTAATAGTTAAGAGTTCAATAAAATCGAGTTGCATTTATTCAAGTTTTGGAAGCCTGTCTCTCTCACTGCTATGGTAAACGCAGTCCTCGCATACCCAACACATCAAAGTGGAGCAATTAACGTTGAACAGCATTGCTGGCCTCGCTGGCTCGAGCGCCAGAAAGCTAACGGAAATTCTCCGAGAATTGGCCCTGCGTGAATTTTCGCTCCACTTTTGGTAGCCTTTCCATCTGTTATCTATTTCCCACTCTCTGATATTACTATCCTAAACCAGTATACATAACGTTCTTCCTCCTTAAAATGTATTCTTTATAGGTTTTGTCTCTTTTCTCTCATCAGCATTGCGTTAGTTTTATGCTCATATAAATGCAAAAAAGGTGCGTCTGAAATGCCAGATAGAAAACAGATTTCACAGGAAAAAAACTAGATGTGCATTCAGATGAACTATCCATCTTTTTGCTGAATTTAGTGTATGCAAACATGAAATTAATGAAATAAAACCCGTGGGGTTTGACGTAGCATTCCTTGCTACAGTATCAGCATTTGTAAAGGTTACAATTAATTAACCTATTCTAGAGTACAACTAGGATGTGGTTATTTTGTAGCAATTTATCATATTTTCAGTTTGTCAAATCATTTAAGGGCTTGTGTAACACCAAAGGCATTAGGCAAGGTGATCACGTATTATTCATGTTTCAGGTAAAAGCATCTGCTGAAGAGTCAATATGACACCTAGTGGGTGCATAATCATTCTACGCTGGGTATGAGCCACAGGTCATATTGGTTAAGATGCTTGTTGTCCATCCACCTACCTAAAACAGACATGAATTTCATTACCTAAGCAAATTAGAGGTGGGGGGGTTCAGGTGCCTGTGCAAATGTTTCAGTGTGGGGGGGGGAAGGGGGCAGGCAAGTGGCGGCATGTCAAATTCGATCCCAACTGAATGTAGGTTGTGCAAGAGGCCAGAGTTGGATTAATTGAGATTTTGGAGAGTTTGCAGACTGGGCAGAGGTTACAGAGATAGGAACGGTTTGGAAAGATTTTAAATGTGAGCTCTTGCAGATCAGGAGACGAGTATGTTAGCAGAATTTAAAGATACTTGAATTACCTTTAATAGAAAGTACACCATAGACTACTACTAGGGTAGTGGAAAGGAACTCGCTGCCGGAGGAGGTGGTGGAAGCAGGGACGATAGTGACGTTTAAGGGGCATCTTGACAAATACATGAATGGGATGGGAATAGAGGTATACGGACCCCGGAAGTGTAGAAGATTTTAGTTTAGATGGGCAGTATGGTCGGCGTAGGCTTGTAGGGCCGAAGGGCCTGTTCCTGTGCTGTACTTCTCTTTGTTCTTTGTATATCGAGTGTAATGTCAGTATTAGTTCTAGTCCTATCTAATGAATGTCTAGCAAATGGATTCTAATGAAACATTGTAAATAGGATCTAGCCTATTTAAGCTGGACAGCCTGTCAATGGTGCAAAACTGGAGTCATCACAGTATTGATGTTCTGTCATGAGACATCACTGACATAGTTAACATTTTTAAGGTGGTGTAGTGGTATTGTCACTCGATCAATAATCCAGGGACCAAGGGTAACACTCTGGGGACTGATGTTCAAATCCCACCACAGCAGACGGTAGAATTCAATAAAATTCAATAAAAGTCTGGATAACCTTGAATCCAGTGTCAATTGTTGCAACGAATAATCCAACTGGTTCGTTAATGCCCTTCAGACAAGGAAATCTGCTGTTCTTTCCTGGGCTAGCCTACATCTGACCTTCAACAGGATGGTTGACTCCGAAATGCCTCAAAAGCCAGAGCAGATAAGGATGGCAATAAATGCTGACCCAGCCAGCGATGCCCACATTCCGTGAATGAATAAAAAAAAAAAATGATAAGACACCGATACTGTGGTCAGACTATTGTTGTGAATAGATTAATGTTGTGCAAGTCAGATATTCGTAAAGTTCTGGATTTAGCAACTCTTCCTCAAAATATAACTTCGCAATTGAAACTTGACGAGTTGAATGTCATAATTTAACTAATTAAAAAAAAATTATGTGTCTCTAAACTGGTGTTGGACTCTTAAAATTTGGACCTAAATGAAAACCCAGGTTCAGAATTGTACATTCAATAGGGTTGTAGCCCGAAGGCAATCCCAAGTCCAAATAATCTATATTTATCCAAAACAAAAGTGCATCAATGATAAATCTAACAAATAAAGTTCAATGGACGATGACGTGAGATTATCCACACTGATGAAGACAAATCAGAATATTTTCTTCATGGTGAGAAATTTAGAAATGTGGAGGATAAAAGAGAAAATGTTGCGGTATAAAAAGTCATCAGAGCGATCATTGAAATGGGCGCCTCCATCTCAAGGTGGTTGGAATTTAACGTGAAATAGAGCAGGTAGGATTATACAGAGGGTTGGTCAAACCACACCAAAACAATTGTATTTAGTTATGGGTATCAAACCTCAGAACAAAATTATAAATGCAAAATAGTCCAGATCCTGGAAATCATGAGCAGATCTGGCAACATCTGGGAAACAAGAAATTGAGAAAAAACTTCGGATTTGTTAAAAGCCTAGTGTGAGAAATGTGGACATTTTGGTAGGAAGAATGAGGAGAGACTGTGCTTAGCAGAGGGGAGCTGTTCTCTCGCACTTCGGGGATTTACTGTTTAGAAAGTGGCAGCGCCTCGCACAGTAGATGAAAAAAGGGACCAGCCACCAGAACCAGCGTCAAACCATGGAGAACCAAACCGCTCATTGCAAGATTGTCATTGTTGGGGATTCGCAGGGTGGGAAAACTACTTTATTGCAAGTATTTGCCAAGGACTGCTATCCTGAGAGTTATGTTCTCACCGTCTTTGAGAATTACATGGCGAGTTTCAAAATTGAATAGCAAAGAATCAAATTGAATATGTGGGATACTGAATTATGCAATTTTAAAGTGGGTGCAGAAACAGAGATAACAATGATGGGTGTTTGTGCACAAACCCTTGAAGGTGACAGGACAGGTTGAAGAAGCTGTTTTAAAAATGGAACATGGGATCTCTGCCTTTCTTAATAGAGGAACGGAGTATAAAATTATGGATTGCTGACAAACTTTAATAAAACGCTAGTTAGACCTGAGCTGGAGTATTGTATTCAATTCGGGGCACCATACTTTTGGGAGAATGTCACGGCATTGGAGAATGTGCAGAATGACTTGCCAGAACAGTACCCAGGATGGGGGATACCTTTCAGAGACTGGAGAAAATAGGATTACTTTCCTTAAAGGTTAAGAGGAGATTTGATGGTATTCAGAATCAAAAATATTCCAATTGGCTGACTACTTAATTCTAAGATACCCACTGTTACACAATACAACAAATTAATCTTGCATAATTTTAAAACACGCTCATTAAATATGCTGCTCACTACATACTTTCAAGATGCAGTGGAGACTGGTTAACTTGTATTGACAGCAAATTTAACCATTACCACTCAAGTATTCTTATGATGGGAGGGAAATTGACTAAGCATTAAATAAGAAACATCTCATTGGCATCAACTTAACAATCATCAGATCATCTTTAGCATTTCAAAGTTATTAAAAATATACTATGTCTACTTCTATTATATTTAAATTGGCAAAGACTTGACCTTCAACAGATTTCACTGTGGCATTTAAAACTGTTTAAATCCACCAGCAAAATAATATAACTTTTAGGGAGGCACGGTAGCACAGTGGTTAGCACTGTTGCTTCACAGCGCCAGGAACCTAGGTTCGATTCCCGGCTTGGGTCACTGTGCAGTGTCTTCACATTCTCCCCATGTCAGTGTGGGTTTCCTCCCGATGCTCCAATTTCATCCCACAAGTCTTGAAAGACGTGCTTCTTAAATGAATTGGACAGTCTGAATTTTCCCTCAGTGTACCCAAACATGCGCCGTGGTGTGGCGATGAGAGAATTTTCACAGTAACGTCATTACAATGTTAATGTAAGCCTACTTGTGACACTAATAAATATTTATTATTATTAAATGGACCATAAATAATGGACTTCTTAAACAATATCTAATTGTAGAATTCATTCACAGGACATTCTCTCGGGTAAGCATAAATAAATCTTTTACTTTCCTCTTTACTGGTGTAAATATTTTATTTGTTAAAAGGATCATGTTCAGATTTTCCCCAATAGCTCTGAGTTATGAACTTAATGGTTGACCAGACTATGTCGCCATAGGTTCAATTGCTGATCAGCGCAGAGCTGTTGATCTTAGACAGGACAGCGAAAGCCGCGTTGTCAATGGCCTCTGGTACATGTTCGGAAGAGGCTCCTCCACCTCTTCCCATATTGTGGTCACTATTGAGTGACCCTCCCCCTCAGGACAAAACTTGACTTAAATTGCTATATGAAGCTGAGTAAATAATCTGCTGAAATAGACCGTCAAAGTTCATGCATGAATACCATCCATTGAAAGACAGGGCCATAGGCCATAATAATAGCTTGTGAACAGAAGAAAATATGAACCTATTTTGCATTTACTTGAAAGGAAACGTATCTCTATAAGGACAAAAGAAAGAAGAAACATTTTAAGACCGGGGTAATAGAGGCTGCTCAAGGGAGGAAAAGCTGGCCTGAAGGCTAAACATTGTACAAGAAAATATAAGAAAGCGGAAAGTAAAGACTGTGGACATTACATGTCAGCTGAACAAAAATCATTTTTGAAATGGATAAGAAGGGGCACTTCTCATTGGGTCATCAAACAATGCATCACACAGTGCATAATCAACATTATATCTCTATTTTGTGTTTATGTGAAAACAGATGGAATTTATAGCACAGAAACCGTCAATTAATTCCATCAGTTTGTTTTTCTAAAATCCTCTTTTAGTTCTTTATTACCTCCCAGGCTCAATTATTCTGATGTTGTCTTGGCAGGGCTTCCAACTGTTTCATATTCCAGTTTCTGTCTACGTCCCATCTTGCCACCAGGTCATTTTCCATATTTTCTTCCTGTGCTTCATGGCTTGCAAAATTTCTAAACTAAAATTCACATTCCAAGTGTTTGAATCCCTTCTTTAACTCACCCTTCCCCATCTCTGTAGCTTCTTTAAGCCCTCTAATCACCCATCAACTCTTGGTCTTTTTGACTTTGACTCTTTAAACATTACCCTTCTGTTTGGGCCACCTGTGATGGCTGTCTCTTCAGCAGCCCAGATGTCATGCTCTGTAATTCTATGTCCTTCTGCTTTTTTAAGACCCTCCTATGGGGAGGCAGTGACGTTGTGGTATTTTCGCTGGACGAGTAACCCAGAGTCATGCTTTTGGGAACCTGGGTTCAAATCCCACCATGGCAGATCGTGAAACTTGAATTCAATAAAAATCTGGTATTAAAAGTCAAACAAAAGTGACTACGAAACCATTGTCGTAAAATCCCATCTGGTTTATTAATGTCCTTTATGGAAGGAAATCTGCCGTGCTTACCTGGTCTGGCCTACATGTGACTCCACAGCGATGTGGTTGACTCTTAAATATTCCTCAGGGATGAGCAATAAATCCTGGCCCCGCCAGCGATGGTCACATCCCTTGAATGAATAACAAAAAAAAATCATTGTCCATAATTTTGGCCATTCCTCCTATCTTCTTGTCTTGCCATTCTGTTGAATCTTATCTCATATTTGTGAAACATTTTGGGCCATTTTTTCTAAACTGATGGCGCTGTATAAATGTCGGTTGTTGTTGAAATTTAGTTGGAAGTGGCAGCACAATTACGCCGACAACATACTGTCACTCAGGTTAATTGTCCATCTTTCAGTTGCCTCTGGATAGACTGTTCTTAAGGTACCTCAAATTAATTTTTTTTTAAAATACTCATGATGTTTAATTTGAAAAGACAGATGTCTTTCACTGTTGATTACCTTGCTGACTTGTAAAGCTATTGGTTGTGATTACATACCTATTGTAGACAGAGATTATATTTTATCCAAATCATGGACATCAAGCGTTCTTGATCTTTCCTGCCCTTACCTGCTGAATGAATTTGAGCTGTGCTAGTTATGTCACATTAGATCAGCTTTGTCAAATCCATGAAATCTCAACTGCGACTGATTAGAGATAGTGATGGGCCAAGTACTTTTACAAGATTAAATCCTCTCAACAAAGATTGGATGACATTCTTTGTTACAGTGGCAGATTGAACACTTCACATTTCTGCTGCCAGAAAGTCAAAATTATTTGCATGTTTCACATAAGTATAATTTAAATTAAATACTCCACTGAGCTTAACACAGTCAAAAGCATGATTGAGTATGAAGAGATCTGGCAATCAATCCACACAAACTTGTCCAAAGATCCAACTTTGACAGATGAAATACCTAATAAATTGAACTGTCTTGTATTGCTTAAACTAGCAGGGCACCATTTTCCTGTTTCACTGGGTGAATAATGGGAGAGGCTAAAAACAGGATTTGCGCCAGGCGTCACAGTTTGTCATTCACCTGGTCCACGTTTGCGATAGCATGATGAGGATCTCGCCCAGAAATGGCGAGAAACTGATTCAGCCTAATATGAACTAATTTCAGAATAAAATCGAATCCAATGACCTCTGGGGAGTACGCACCCAGCCCTCACCAAATGAGAAGTCACTGAAACTTTGTTTAGTACTCCTATACAAACACGGAGACTTGGTGCAATGGCGACCGACGGGAAGTGAGATGATGAGTAGCCCACTTGCGTTTACCGGCATGCAGCTCAAGGACACCGGAGCAGCTGCCCCAGTGCTGTGGGGGAAGAGGTGAGGTGGCATTGCTCCCTTCAAGGGGACTGGGGTTGCTCAGGAGGCTGGAGGGGGCCAGGTCGGGCGTTGCTCCTGGGCCAGTGGGAGTGGTGATTTGCCTATGTGTGGCCTTCAGTCCATCTTTAAATATTGTGGAGAGCCATTACAGGACCTAGCACTGCTGCAGCTTCTCTGTCCTAACAAACTCACCCAGGACAGAGTTATGCTGAAGCTTCTATCATGAAAGTCCATTTGACCCCTTTCACTGTGACCAGCCTGTAGCTTCACAGCTGAAGTAGATCTTAAAAGAGGGATTAGTTTATTGTGTTTATTGTGATAGCACTTCACACTTAAGTGCCTCCACGAAAGAGCAGCTTCCTTGTCTGAAATGATGACTTGTGGACCAGAGGTCCTGCAATCTTTGATGCCCAAACAGTGTGCCTTTACTCTAGGAGGGTCAGTACCATAGAGGCAGGTAATCAAGCGCTAAAGAGCAGGGATTCACCACTGAGGACCCCCTCACGGCTAAAAGGTAAGTGTGTGGATGAGTGGAGGACAACTGAGCATGACCTCTCTAGGTTTGCTGGCAGTGGTCGGGGCCCTAGGGGCTCTTGATTTGGCAGGGAGTGAGTATGCAGGGCAAAGTTTGTCAGCTCAACTGGCTTGCTGGATGGCACACTGAAAAAGGCAGGACATACATGGCAAGGGTGGGCAGGCTTGGGGATTTGAGGGTCCTGCGATGGAAGACCTAACTGACTGGGATCTTTCCAGAGACAAAATAAATATTGGCAGTGATCCAGCAAAGATTACCCTTGATCTGTTGTCGCAGCCAAGGTGGCAGACACCGAAGAAGGCAGCAAGGCCATCGCGGCTGGAGACGGCATCACATGTGCAGGGGCCACTGCACACCCTCAAGACCCTGCCACCGATCAGGCTGAGGGGGTCAGAAGGGGAGGCAAACTATGCGAGGGTGTGCAGGATTCGATGGTTGCTCAATGAGTTGATGAACAGCATAAACCACAAAAGATTGTGGGCGCGATTCTCCCAGAGAGGGAGAAATCGTAAGGCTGGCGTCAAATCCGGGCGGGTTTGACGCCAGCCTCCCCCTCCCCGACCGGGAACCGATTCTGGTCCCCGGTCGGGGCTAGCATGCCGCGGCCGTAAACTCCAGCATCGCGGGCTTAACGAATTTCGTTAAGCCCGCTTGCCAGAGTTTGCGCCGGCTGACGCGTCACATGACGTCAGCCGCGCATGCGCGGATTGGAAGACTCCAACCCGCGCATGCGCGGATGACATCATCGCGCATTTGCGCGAAACCCGCGCATGCGCGGGCCGGGATGCCCCTCAGCCGCCCCGCGAAGTGATACAGCGGGGCGGCGGAAGGACAAAGAGTGCGCGGGTATCGGACCCGCTGCCCACCGATCACGGGCCCATGGCACCCTTGGCACGGCCGTGGTACTGCCGTGCCAATCGGTGCCATGGTTTTAAAAATCGGCACTTTACGGCCGTTTTTACGAACGGCCAGACCAGATGTGTTTGCCGTTCGTAAAAACTGCCGTAAATGGCTTGGAACTCGGCCCATCGGCCAGCTGAGAATCGCTGCTGGCCGTAAAAAAATGGCGGCAGCGATTCGTATCGGGAGTTGGGCGTGGGGGGGGGAGAATAGCGGGAGGGCGTCAGACTAGCGTGGCCGTAAAATTTTATGAACCCCGCTATTCTCCGCACCGTCGTGAGTGGGGAGAATTGCGCCCTGTGTCTCAACGAGAAGACAGTGCGGCATCTGTGCCACATCCTTGTGGAAGTGGCACCCTGTGCAGGAGGTGGATACCCACTCCTGGTAGCTGTGAAGATCACTGCAGCGCTTAATGTCTACACCACGGGTCATTCCGAGGCTCAACGGGGGCCCAGTGTGGCATCTCACAATCGTCACCCAACCCCATGACCCCTCATCCCCCTTATGCCACCCTATTCTCTCCACTCGACCCCAATGCACTTAGACCCACGATGCCTAACCGTGCCTGTCCTGTTGGCTCTATATCAATCCTATTTCAACCCATTCCCAAAACACATTTCAATGGCCCTTTATAGCCCCACTGCTAACACCATTTGAGATTTTTCCTTCATGTCAACTCACCAGTATTCACCATGGGTAACACTCAGGAGCCATGCTGATATAAATACCAGTATATGTCTATTGATGACATGAATTGCCACACGGTATCAAAGTGGTTAGCACTGTTGCTTCACAGCGCCAGGGTCCCAGGCTTGGGTCACTCTCTACACGGAGTCTGCAAGTTCTTGCCGTATCTGCGTGGGCTTCCTCCGGGTGCTCTGGTTTCCTCCCATAAGTCCCAAAGACGTGATTGTTAGGTAAGTTGGACATTCTGAATTCTCCCTCAGTGTATCCAAACAGGTGCCATAGTGTGGCGGTTAGGCGATTTTCACAGTAACCTCATTAGAACATAGAATATACAGTGCAGAAGGAATCCATTTGGCCCATTGAGTCTGCACCGAACAATAACCGAGGAAAAGTGCTGTTATTAATTTCTCATTTTGAAAGCAGGTTCTAGGTGGTCACACTACAACAGTCTATAAAGGGCACTGCTTCTTCACCTGAAGTGGGCAATGCAGTGTTAATGTAAGCTACTTGTGACAATAAAAATTCTTATTGTTATTAATTCCTTTCATTGAAACACATATTACTTTTTGGTCTTTCTTCAGTTAATTTTAGGTTCTGTTTCTATTAATAAAACATTTTGGTGTTTTGCTTCATTTTACTTGCCAATATTTCTTCATGTTTTCTGAATTACCCATTTAATTTCACCCCTGCACTTTCCATTTTCCTCTCGGCATTTTTGAGGTCCATACTGGATGACTGCACCATATGGACCAGGGAGCCCTAGTTTCACTCCATACCCTGTGCTTTTATCTCCATATTGAATAAAATATACACTTGCAGCAGCACAGTAAACTGAAGCGTTCTAGGGAGAGGAAACCCACACGATTTGGGCCAGCCAGCCTTTGTCATTTTTGTCTGTCTTTTGTAGTGTTGAGTGGGGGCAGATACTTGCAATTTAGCGTGACCAATCTATCGAACCTGCACATCTTTAGACTGTGAGAGGAAACCAGGAGCACCCAGAGTTCAGTAAATTGGTCCCTGGGATGGTGGGATTGGCCTATGAGAGGCTCAGCAAACTGGATTTGATTTCTCTGGCATTTTGCAAGAATGAGAGGTAATCTCATGGAAATATACCCTATTGAGCCCCTTCAGTATTTTGTGAGTGTTGAGAGATTGATTCCACTGGTGGGGAATCGAAAGCACGGTAGGATAAGGTGGAGCTGGTCACTTAGAACTGATTTCAGGGCAATTCATTCATTCAAGCATTGTAAATCTTTGGAATTCTCTGCCCCAGAAGGTGGTTGTTGCTCCATCATTGAATACTTTTTGGGCTGGAATAGACAGATGTTTAGTCTCACGGAATCAAGGGTTTCGGGCAATTGTCAGAGAAGTGGAGTTCAAGCCCAAGGTCAGCTGTAACCATAATTGAATGGTGGCAAGGTGGCACAATTGTTCGCACTGTTGCTTCACAGCGCCAGGGACCCAGGACCCAGGTTTGATTCCCAGCTTGGGTCACTGTCTGTGCGGAGTCTGCACGTTCTCCCCATGTCTACGTGGGTTTCCTCTGGGTGCTCCTGGTTTCCTCTCACAGTCCAAAGGTGTGCGGGTTAGGTAGATTGGTCATGCGCCCCACAGTGTCCAAAACTTAGGTGGGGTTGCGGGCATAGGGTGGACGTGTCAGGTGCTCTTTCAGGGGCCGTGTAGCCTCAATGGGCTGAATGGCCTCCATCTGCACTGTAAATGCTATGATACTATGAATGGCAGAACAGGCTCAAAGGGTCTACTCATATTCTCCTAAATCTGATTTAAAGGAATTTCCAAATCTGGAGGGGTATAATAAAGGCAGCTATGTCAGTCTGCTCTGACGCATGAGAAGAGAGGTAGATGCCTTTACAGTATCTGTCCCCACTCAACACAACAAAAGACAGACAAAAATGACAAATGCTGGCTGGCCCAAATCGTGTGGGTTTCCTGTCCCTGGAACACTTCAGTTAATGGCTCCACTGTCTTTAAAGCAACAGAACATTCTTCCCAGCCTGGGCTACTCCAGGTCAGGTTCATTTCTAACTATCATAGCCCAATGTGGCTCTTTTGAGTAGCTGTACATGTCTCCAAATTACATTTCACTTCTTGCACAGTGAAGAGCAGAAACGTCCATTGGAGTGAGTTGTCAGCTTGCCTCCCTGTCACCAGTCTTAGTCCCTGTGGAGTTTGCAGCTAAGTTGCAGAAGTCATTGAGACGTTTCAGGAGTTGTTATGCATCTACAATAGAATAAAAAAAATAGAAAGTCCGGAATTTCTGTGGGTGAGCCATGAAAATTAATATTCAGGTTGTGTTTGTCCTGTTTAATAAAGTCTGAATCATTGAACAGCTCCTAGAGACATTGTAATTGTGTCTCAAAACTGTTACATGTGGATTTTTAAAAAAATCTGAAGTACAGGAACTGCATGCAGGTCCTTCGTCCTCATTTGCATGGAGATTAAATACAGTGAAAATACTTCCTATTGAGCAGGCTGGGTGACATTTGCTTGGATTTTATTCAGTTACATTGGTACATTAGGTTGAGATAGTGGGGGTTTAGTGGGCAGAATTTTCAACGTTTGGACTTCATAGTTGTTGTTTTTAATCTCTTTGACCAAAAGGCTTTAATGCTATTTCCCTTGAGCCAAAATGGCTCTTTTGTTAATCTGTTTTGAAATATCTGTTTTGTACATTTGGTTTTACAAACTCCGACCATGACTGCAAGGTTTTCAGTCTACTCTGTGCACGTCTATTCATGCACAGCATGCAAGCTCTTCTTTGTTAAATTTGAAAAGAAGCATGAATGGCGGATGCCTTCTGTCAGCCTAATTCACCAGCACTATCAGCAGTTAGAAGGTACAAACACTCAAGTGTTAGAAAGCTCCTTTATCATCAATAATCCATTTGTGTTTTGTTAATCAGGTTACATGGATTTAAAGTTAAATTGACAGCCGGAAGCTTTACCTGTTTCATTTGTGATGGCATATCTTCCTTTAAATTGATTCTCCTAAAAGCTTGTCGTTTTTGGGTGTAATTATCTTCACTAGCCGAAATGAACTTCTGTGCCAACCTTCATACATACTTTGTATTAGAATCTGTAGTGTGATCGCAGCTTTCACTGTCACTGCGGAGGAGTAAAGCTATCTTTAAAATTAATTTGCGCTCTAAAATTAATGATGTGACCTCCATAATCCCTTTATATAATACTTGCATTTATTTCCCAATAGCAGAGAGTCAACAAGCCAGGATTAGCTAAAATAGAGAAAGACTTTGTTTCTCAATGCAGCCTAAGGTTACCTGACCCATTTCATGGGATCCCAAGATTTTGTTTGATACATTGGCTTCAGGCTTCACATATCATTTCTCCAAAGGGTGTGTTGACTCATCACAAACAGTAAGTTCATTGGTATTATCTAGACATCCTGCCAAATGTCAAATGAACAGTAGCCTCAGCTTTCTTAGATTGGCCAGGTGGACGCTTAGGATATTCAATTATTTTAGAATTACTGCAATAGACTTTAACATTGCTGCCAAATAAAATAACTTGTGTGTCACAAAATACAATAAATAAGTATGCTGTACAGTAAAATGTTCTGGCATTAACGTAACACTCTGTGGTTTTTGTTAAAAGCCAAGTTTATTTACTTTGAGAGCTGTGAGTAAAATTTGCATTGGAAGTTAGTTAATAGTTTAACAGTCTTTTTATTTTTGTATTGTCACAATTGGCCTCACCATCCATGGGCTGAGGCGGGCTGGACAGGCAGGCTCAAACCAGACTATTACCAATAGGATCTCCATTGCAAAGTAAGATGCAAAAGATTATATCACCGCATATTAGCAAGAACATGAAGGCTTTGGGGTGGGCAGACAAGACTTACTGGACTGATTCCAGGGATAAGGGATTGCAGTTCGATGGATAAATTAGAGAAGCCAGGATTGTTCTCCTTAGGGGAAAAAAGGCTTAGGGGAGATTTGATAGCCGTGTTTAAAATCTGAAGGGTTTAGTTACAGTAAATAATGAGCAAATGTTTCCAATGGTTGTAGGGATGATAACCTGAGACTGTAGACTTAAGTTGATTGGCAAAAGAACCACGAGGGGAAAATCTTTTTATTTTTGCAGTGGGTGATTAATATTTGGAATACACTGCCTCAGGATGGTGAATGTAGATTTAATAGTAACATTCAAAGCAGAATTGGACAATGGACAAAATACTTGAAAGGAGAAAAAAATGCAAGATGTAGGAAAGAGCTGATGAATGCAATTAACTAGGTTGATCTTTGCAAGAGCCATGCAGATTTGATGGGTTGAATACTCCTTCTATGCTATATACCGGAGTGATTCTTCAGGGCCACTAGCCCAAGGTGGGAATAGCAATGGTTTGTTGAATTCGTTATGATGGCCAAAATGGAATTCTCACCTGACATCAAACCTGCTGTGAGTTTTCCAGTCTGCCCCGCTGTTCCCATTCTGGTTCTTGCCCAGAGCAGGCGAGGACATGTTAACTCCTCATTGAATGTAATTATCGGGCAGGAAGTCCAATTAACTGGCCTTCTGGGATGCTCTCAGCCGGCTGTCACGCGGGTGTGCATTAGTGCAGGTCCTGGCCAAACAGCAACCTGGTATCTTGGACACCAAGGGAGGTGGGTGACAGGGGGGTTTGGACTGGGCTGGAGATGCTCAATCAGAGGTACATCCTGTGATGTGGGGTCGTGTGGTAAGTCTTCCCTCTGTACCTTTTGAAAACTATTAAACAATCTTATAGCATGTCAAGTTGTAGTTTAATGTATTCCTCCTGGTGTTTTGAAACCTTTGATGTTTCTCCCAGCTTGTCATGTTCAAAGATATGTCAGATGAAGGTAAAAGTGTTTCTTTTGAAGAGATTTCTTCACAGTTAATTTCATTCTCCTTTAACTTTTTCAAACCTCTCGTCATGCTGAGAAACAACTAAAAGCTTTGACCTGCATTGCTACATTCAATTTCATGGCCTATTACCATTGACAAGCCTCTTGAATGACAGATCCAAGCTATTTCAAAGGAGAGTTTAGAGTTTTATAGCTCTTCACAGTCCATTAACTCTGAAGTGATTTGTCTTTTGAGCAGGTGTTCTTTCTAACAACAGTTTTTTTTTAAAGAGGCTGGCTCACGGTTCTGAAGAGCTTCCTAGAAAAACTAGGTGCGCTGTCTGAGTGCTGCCCCCACACCTGGCACCTGAGTCCTGCCCCTGCACCTGGTTTGAAGTAGCTTTGACTTGTAAATCAAGCAACTTATGAAATGTTATGACCCATGAACTTGAACATAAATAATGCAGTTTAAAGCTTTTTGGTTTCTCAGCATGCTCAGAGTTTTGAAAAAATTTAACGGGGAATGAAATTGACTGTGGGGGAAAAAAGCACTTGATGGCGGGGGGGAGACTTTCAACGATTCGGGGGCATGCTTGCCAGTGATTGAGGGGCGGGCACAATATTATTCTAAGATAAGATCACCTTTATTTTAAAAAGAAAACAATCTCTCAGGAAGTGGGAGCTGTTAACAAGTTTAGGTCCTACCTCTGTACAAACCCACCACTCTCCAAAAATATTTCAAAGTGAATCCCACCTGAGCAGCACCGTCAGCGCCAATGGGAAGCACACTTTTCTCGCTTGCGCCTGCACTTTTTTTTTTATTCGGGAGAATCGTGGCTACTATTTCAGGAATTTGTAATTCTATAACAGACAGGAGGCAACCGGCGATGCTGGCAGCAAGATTCGCAATCGGGCAGAGAATATTGTGATTTGTGCCCAGACCCGACTGGGGTTATTAAAGTTTGCGCCCTGCGTCAGTAGGTCCATGCCAAACCGCCATTTGCATTCATTTAATATCATTAGCAGATTAGACATATCATGCTCCACCCCTCTGTGATGCTCTATCCTTCTCAGGCGGAATTTCCACGATGTGAATTGGTGCAAGTATTTACAAGCTTGGCTGGGCCCCATGGCTTTTGAGGAGGAGCGGGAAGCAAAGTAAAACTCTCAAAAACACGCAAAAATGTTGGGCTTTCTGGGGGTGGGAGGGAGGCAAGGGAACACTCCAACATTGTTGGGCTTGCTGTGGGGGGTTTGGGGGCGGGGGAGTTGGTGGTGTTGGTTGTTTAGGCCGAGAGAGTAGCAGAGAACGACTTGATGCCAAGTTCATGGATGTAAGGTTTCCATCTCCGGAACGGGGTGACCTAGCTCAGACTGCACTTGCTGCAATATGTGCATTTCAATGCACCCCTTTGGTGCTACTTAAAGGTTCCTAGCTGCTTACACTGCTGACTGCTCACTGTATCCTGCAAAAGTTTAGAAAGCATCTGCTGATGTACATCCCACCCAGGCTGTGCCTCTGGACACCTGCATACCCCAGCTGTATCATTAAGGGTTTGGGTATTGCCAAGCTCAATCAGTGGCCCACCAGGTGTTGGCACTTCCCAGAAGCAGTGCCCCACTGTACAGGAAGCAGAGCTCAACCCAGACAAAGGGCATCAGCATCTT
This sequence comes from Scyliorhinus canicula, assembly GCF_902713615.1. Lineage (NCBI taxonomy): Eukaryota > Metazoa > Chordata > Chondrichthyes > Carcharhiniformes > Scyliorhinidae > Scyliorhinus > Scyliorhinus canicula. The sequence goes on along the minus strand of NC_052155.1, from coordinate 132,501,704 downwards.
AGCTTTGAAACCCTCCCTGGTGCTCTGCCCTCTTGGGGTGGAGGCTTTACTAGTGACCCCCACCCCTCCGGATCACAAGCAGTCTCCTCCTGGTGAAACTGGCGGGGGGAAGAGGGGATGGAGTGGGAGGGTGGAGGTATTCGCTGAGCCAACTTTGTGACTGCAAAGAGCATGTGCTGAGTGGAGCACTTAAAAACAGCTTCAGCTGTCTGGCCCTTCAGCATTAATTCTTGCCCCAGAGTTACGCAGCCCGCTGGGCCGGGAATTGCTTTAAATTCGCACTGGCACTGTGCTAGACCATTTGCATATCCTGAATAATTGGGGCAGTTCTTTAAAAATGGTGTCCTGATCTCTGAGGAGCCGATTCTGCTGGTAATTTTAGCTCCTCAGTGTTCAAAAAAGTTCAAAGTGTGGCCCAAGGCCCCAAAAAGTGGCTCAGTGCCATTGAGTAGCAATCTCTGTCACAACATTGTGGCTGTCGCAAAACACCACACCAAAATCACCCGAAACCGCGCTTTAAAATGTTTGGGTGAATTAGAATTAGAACAGTACAGCACAGAACAGGCCCTTCGGCCCTCGATGTTGTGCCGAGCAATGATCACCCTACTCAAACTCATGTATCCACCCTATACCCGTAACCCAACAACTCCCCCTTAACCTTACTTTTTAGGACACTACGGGCAATTTAGCATGGCCAATCCACCTAACCCGCACATTTTTTGGACTGTGGGAGGAAACCGGAGCACCCGGAGGAAACCCACGCACACAAGGGGAGGACGTGCAGACTCCGCACAGACAGTGACCCAGCCGGGAACCGAACCTGGGACCCTGGAGCTGTGAAGCATTGATGCTAACCCGAACGGAGAATCCCAGCCCAAATGCTTCCACACCAGGGGCGGGATTCTCCCCTACCCGGCGGGGTGGGGGGTCCCGGCGTAGCGGAGTGGCGCCAACCACTCCAGCGTCGGGCCTCCCCAAAGGTGCGGAATTCTACGCACCTTCAGGGGCCAAGCCTTCACATTGAGGGGTTAGGCCCACGCCGGAGCAGTTGGCACCACGGCCGGCAACAACGGCCTTTGACGCCTGCCACCCGGTGCCGAGGCTGACCGAAAGGTCTTCACCGGTTTGCGCATGTGCCGGTGCGTCAGCGGCTGCTGACGTCACCATCGGCGCATGCGTGCTGGGGGATTCTCTTCCGCCTCTGCCATGGTGGAGGCCGTGGTAGCGGCGGAAGCAAAAGAGTGCCCCCACGGCACTGGCCCGCCCGCCGATCGATGGGCCCCGATCGCGGGCCTGGCCACCATGGGGGCACCCCCCGGGTTCCGATCGCCCCCGCTCCACACTGGCACCCCGGTGGCCCGCTCACGCCGCCGATCCCGCCGCCACCAGAGGTGGTTCAAACCACGGCGGCGGGACTTCGGCCCATCGCGGGCCAGAGAATCGCCGCAGGGGCCTCGTCGATCAGCGGGGCGTGATTCCCGCCCCCGCCAATTCCTGAGTGGCGGAGAATTCCGGCCACGGTGGGTGTGGGATTTACTCCGGCCCCGGGCGATTCTCCGACCCTGCGGGGGTCGGAGAATTTCGCCCCAGAATTGTAGTGCAGCTGTGGAATGTAATATCAGAATATAGTGGTTGAAACCTGCCGTCCAGCAGGTCACTGGCTTGAAGTATGTTGGGATGGTCAACAAAAGCTGGCATTGCCAGCGAAGACCCCAACCCATTAAGAATAAAGAAATTTTAAAACTAGGATTAACTGGTTGAAGGAAAAGGAAATAAAGGCATATGGGATTGGGCCTACAATTCAGTTGACCACAAATGCAAAATATAACTGGTTGACGCAAGTGGATTTTTTCCAGATCAAAATTTATTTGCTAGATATTTTGCCAAGATTTGATTGCTGGAATGAGTCCATATGGACATGCTGGTGACCTGAGGTGCTATCTACTGAAGCATCACATAATTCCAGCATTATCAACTAAAATGTTCTGTAGGACCCACTGATCTTTCGATTCCAAACATATAGGCCAGTCTTGGAAGTGCAAAGTTGTAAAAATGTATTTTTACCGAGCCTGTAATTGTCATTCTAAAGAGTGATATTATAGAAACTGGGCAGGATTCTTTGTCGGCCGACGCTGGAATCGGGAAACTCGATGGGACGGAGAATTTGTTCCGACGCAGAAATTGCGACTGGTGCCGATTTAATGCCAAATCACAACTCTCTGTTGCCTCGATGGGCTCAATGGGTTCCTGAATGCACATACAGTAAACACTGTTGGCATATCAATAGTGGGCCAAACCCGATATTCTGAGGGGCATCCGCGATTCTCTATCTCTAACGTGCAAAATTCCTAACGATGAGGTTCACTTGTGCTTTTAAAAATTGTGAAACAAACACCTTGGCTGCTGAGGAAGAGAGGGGTACAGAAGTGTCCAACATCGCCATAGTTTGCTGACAGTTGTGCTGCTGGCCGAGGGGCTCCTGCCAGGTCTGGGGGAGAAGCAGGGGTGGCCAGAGGTGGGCTGTGGGGTCAGATGGACGGGAATGGAACCACCATTACCACAGCCGGAAAGGCAGCCATGCATCTGCGCATGCCACTGACTGCCTACTGTGAATTTAGGGCCATGAATCATATGGGGGTCCTCCCAGGCCACCCCCCAGATGCCCTCTGGCCTCTGCTGACGCATCAGCCATATGGGTATGCTCCAGCACAACCAGTGCCATCTTTTTAGCTGGGATGGTACGTGTGGGTGTGAAGTGTGTTTATGCAGCTACAGCTTGACTGCCTCCTGAGTGTTAATCCTGAATCCGGCATTGTTTCTCATTGGAATCGATTGGATTCCACGTGGCGCCAGTGCTAACCCCTTAATAGTCGCTGAATCGGTCCAGGTTCGGCGCCGGTTTTGCTATTATGGAATGTTGTGTTATTCACCCTGGGGTAACACGGACTGCAACTGGATGCAGTTGTACTGGAAAGTAGACACCAAACTGAGATGTTAGTTCAATACGTTTTATTGAACTTCGTGAGCAGTGCACACAGCTTGCTGTGGGTTGACACTACTAATCTAAGTGTGCTAACTATAACTAACTGAACAAGACTAGCTCTGAGCCACGTGTAGAAGGTGCTAACTGATATATACACCCTGACTGTCACTACAGTTGTCACCAGTGGAAAGACAGAGTGCTGATGCCTCGTGTGTTTTATAGTGGGAAAACACCCTCTAGTGTTCTACCTGGTGATTGGTTGTGTTCTGTCCTGTGTGTTGATTGGCTGTACTGGGTGTCACTGCCTGACTGTATCTCATTATGTGCACGAATGCATATCATGACATGCAAGTCCATGAATCCTGCCCTGGTGTCATCACTTAGTCTCAGGAATGGAGAATCCACTATTTCTAACCAGGACATAAAGTAAGATGATTGTTGGAGGAGTAAAAATAAATTTAACTTTCTAAGTATCGTACAGATGAAGTATTGAAGTCTTCATTGTTCTTAAGGAGACTGAGATTTCTCTTCCAATCAAAATTTCTTGATTTCTTCCAAAGACCCTTGGAGCGATTGTGGGATCAAACACTTCGGAACATACAATTTCAAAATATATTATATCATTATCAGAGTAGATTATTGTAAGCCTTGCTTAATTTTCTGAGTTGCTATTTAGCGCACTTTAAATTACAAGATGGTCTTAAATCCTAAGAAGTCTTAAACTTAATGTAATGTTATGATCTCAAATGTAAGGTTATTATCCTAGCTAATAATACTCGACAAGTCAGATCCCAGAGTGAAACCTGGCTTGATAGATCCTAGTTTTTTTTCCCAAACTGTGGAGGCAAGTTACTGAAGAAATTCACAGGTGTCTGCTGATGAACTTTTAATAGAAAAATAAAGTATTTATTAATGCCAAGGAGCAGGATTTACTGGCTGCCTAGCCAACAGGAAATTCCGGTTCCATACCAGCCAATGCGTTTTCTGGCGACGAGGGGTGCAGTCAGTAGGAAATCCTGTTGACAACAGCAGGACCAGTAGCTGGCAGGCCGTCTCCCCCGTCGCAAAACACTGAAGTCAATGGCAATTTGCATGGCTCGCCCTTCCAACTCACGGGAAACACTCGGCAGCGGTGGACTTTGGAGGGGCTGAAAGATCCAGCCGACATTGAGCTATTTCCAAAGGTTGGAAATAGCTCAAGCACAAGAAGACAATTCAAATTCACGTTATTCTTTCACCCCAACAATATGTTCACAGACACACAACCAGTGAACTTGACACAAAGACTTCTTGCTGGGGAATGGCACAGGTGCGAGCAGTTTTGTTCTGGTGAATTTCTGAGCATTCGCTTGATGCTTCTCATACAACTTGTATATCTCCCAGAGACATCCAATACCTGGATTCTAAATAAACTGTTAACCGCAGAGCAGACAATGAGTTCCTTAAATTCAGTCTTCCAGTAGCACCTCTCCTGAGTTGCATAACTAACAGTTAATTACTGTCCAAATAGCCTTGAGTAATTCTTCTCAGGGAGCTTAAAATCTCTATCCTCCCACTCTGACACAGACTGAACCCTCTCCTCTCAACTCCTGTCTTTTTGTTTGTGTCCACTACCAGGTAAAGGTAAAGCTTTTCTACTTTATTTTTTTTCCTGGAATCACTGACCCTTTTAAGTCATCCCTTTAATTTCAGGGATGGTAAGACCTCACTAAAAATGTATATATACAAACAAACCCAAAAGACTTTGAACCTTTTAGTTACAAGTCTATCTGGACTCTTTGGCACCATGGGCTGAATTCTCCACCGGCGGGATGCTCCGTTTTGCCGGCAGCCCGGGGATTTCCCCATTGACCAGCCATGTAACGGAGCATCCCGCCGACGCGCTGAAACAGAAATGTGGTGCGGTGGGACGGAGAATGTTTCATAAACAAATATACAAATGAAAAGGAAACCATTTTTACCATTCTCTATATACAAATGTATATATAAATTTGCATTGTTCATAACAGTAAGAATCTGAAAAATCAAGAGCCGCTATTTTGGCCCATGTGTGCAGCAGCACTTGAAATGACCCAGACTCAATCATACTTTTCATTCTACTGACAACTATCAATAGAACTCTCAATAGCATGAAACTCAAGTGAAGTTTCTCTTTGGTACAAAAAGATAATTCTGATAACCTTTCACAGGGGATCTTACGTTCATGCTCTGCAACTTTGACAAATAGCGACAGAGACCCATCAAGAAATGGCAAATCAGTGGGAGAACACCTATCGACATTCACCAACCAATGCAGTGAAACTTGCATTTAACTCTTCGCATTATCAATGAAAATGCCAAATTCTTACTTTCCCTAGTTGGCATTTCGAAAATCAGCAGGTTTAATACATTTGCATTGAAACAAGTTACTATAGATAGATTTGACACAGTGGATATCTCTATCTGATTAATGAATCCAGTCAAGGCTGACTGGTTTGGGTTGGGACACCTTGACAACCCGAGTCCAAGTATTTACAATGAAAGTTGGGTCTGAGTTCAGTTGGTTATCATAAAATACACGCCACCTCCAATGGCCTAAAATGTGTTTTCATTTGCCCCATATCGAAGTAACCAAGGCTGGGATTGATTGAATTTTGCTATATAAGGATATGAAGGGATATATAATGCACGGTGAGGGATTGAGTGTAAATGGAGTTGAGGCACAGATCAGCCATGATCTAATTCAATCAATGATTAATTAAACTGAGACACACTATTAGTAAACACCTGGAGTACTTAGTGAGCAGTTTCGGGCAATACATTTTAGGAAGGATAAATTGGCCTTGAAAGGAGTGCAGCACAAATTTACCAGAACGATACCTGGATTGCAAGAATCACATTATGAGGAGAGACTACACAAACTGAGGTAACATTCGGTGCAACTGAGAAGAATAAGATGTAATTTGATCAAAGTTTTCAAAACAATAAAGGGATTAGAAAGGTTAGATAGAAATGTAGGGCGCAACCTAATGGAAAAGTGTCTAAGTGTGAAGGAGAGCGGGAAATGCCAGGAGTTTCCCGACAGCCAACCTGGCGAGGCCCTCACTGGTATCTAATGTTAAGTAGGGAACTGAATGATGCCCATGGGCTTCACGCCGCAAATGATTGTCCCACCAGCTGGTTCACAGGGTCCGCACCCGGCAACTCCCTGCTAACCAGGGGGAGCAGCACTTAAACCGATCCCGCAGAGGAAACCCCAAACAGCGGCAGCTATGCCACCGCGCAGACCAGCTCAGTGATTCGGGGATGCTGACTTGGCCAAATAGATGGACGCGATCAAATCCAGATGGAGTACACTGTTCCCCTGAGGGGCTCGAAGTGAGTGGTGTTGTCCCAAGGCATAGCTCAGTCAGTGGCAGCCATGGCTGAGCGCATCGACAGCATGTCTGAGTCACTAGGGGACGTGCCTCTAATGGAAGTGGACCTTTCTGACGTGCTGTAGTGTATATCCCAGTGTCAGGTGGGCATTGCTGAGGCACTCCAGAGCATGTCCCGGTCGCTGGGGAACGTGTTCCAGTGTCAGGTGGACCTTGTTGAGGTGCTGCGGAGCATGTCCCAGTCTCAGTGTCCCACTCCCCTTGACAACGGCATGTCTCGGGGTCAGTGTGCAGAACAGTATGATGTAACGAAGCACATTACACCGGCAAGCCGGCCGGGGCCCTCGGCCCTGTAGGGACATCAAAGGCCATGGGATGCGGTAAAGAGCAGGCTGCCCTCACCTCTGATGTGCATCCCAGGGAAATGCCTAGATGTAGCAGCAGAGCACGCAGGGTTAAGCAGATAGAGGATCACCAAGAGGTGAGTGAGAGGGAGTTGGGGTGGCACCATCGGGAGCGAGGGGCAGTTGGGGGTCATGATCGTACAACATTAAAACATGTTACACCTGATGCTGCACTGCGGGCCCACCCTGCACCCCCTCCCCAGTTTCCCGCTGCCCTCCCTCGGGCACCTCTTCCCTTGTTATATCGAGTCTCCGCTTCGATCTCCAGCCTCCGCATTGGCATCAGTAGCCAGGCTCCTAGCAGGGATCCCTTATTCCCTGAGAGCCAACCGGTCACCCTGGAGTGTCCTTGGGAGATGCTGGGGATTTCCGACTGCCCAGGATGTAGGGGAAGCTTGCACACACATGCATGGTTTTGAGTTGGTGGTCACACACACGTTGGTCGTTCAGGGAGTGGAACCGCTGCCTGTTGATGAAGGGTGCTCTCAGAGTGCCCAGTGCACGCAAGACAACATACATGCCATCTATGACCCCCGGACCTGGGGCATCCTGGCCATGGCGGAGAATCCTGCTGCTTGGTCCAGGTAAAAGTTTATGTAGTCGGCTGCCCGAGCAAACAAGGCATCCATGACTTGTAACTTGTGACATGACACACAAGTCCCTGCTTGAGCCCTCAATGATCCTGAGGCGTAGAAGTTCAGGGCTTCAGTGACCTTTACAGTGGGTTTCCTCCTCTTCCATGTGATGCCAGGCCCACAAGGATATGGCTCAAGTGTCACACCATCTCCTTGTTGAAGCAGATTCTCCTGAAGAACACGCTATCCATCATCTTCTGGAAGAACCAGCGCCACCTGTACATCTTGAGCAGTTGCTAGCCTCCCCATCTGGGTCTGTCCCTAGCCTGATGGGCAGCTAGGTTCTCAGTGTGTGAGGCAGGGCCTACACATGGGCCATTGCCTCGAGCTACCTGGCCTCCACCAACCTTGAGGGTAGATTCCGTGGGGTACAAGATCCTATACATAATATAGTATCTATAAGCTTTAGGGGAGGGTGTGAGACTGACGATCAGCTATGGGTTCCACCCCTGTACCTCAACATGTCCTGCACATGCTATCCCGGTCGCAACAGTAGCCCCTAGACATCGGACCCCTGACCCTGTACCCAGACAGCTGCCGGAAACGTGGCCTGGACTGGGTGCCGGTTCCCTTCCTGGTCCACACACACACACACACAGATACACACACACCCACCCTCTGGTCATGGGGATGGGCCCAGAAAAGAAGTCCAACTCTTAGGTGTTAATGTCTCCGGAGTTTAGGACAAGTATCCAGATCTCTCAGCTTGATTGGATTGCAAGGCAGTAACAACCACCTGCTTCATGGCACGTGTACACATGGTGATCCACTTGGGAGCTGTCAGGTCCTCACATTCGCTAATTTTCAGTTCCCCATTAACAATTGCCTTCAGCTGTGCGACCAGTAGCCCCCACTGTCAGCAGGGGTTAAAATGACCTTCACCGTTTTACCACAAACGGAGCTCAGTCACGAGGGTGTTCGGTGGGACAGACCGACTGCAGCTGGAGCTGCCCCTGTTGTGGATATCTGTGATTCAGGGGGTGGCATGGCAGATCTATGGGCACTGAGTTCCCTTGCCCGACAATCCCCACACCGACCGAGACTGTGTGTGATGCAGGATTTTGGAGGGTGCTTGGTTGCAGGAGGGTATTACAGTGAAGAATAATGTATTCTAGAATGCATTCTATAAGACTCACCTTGAAATAAGCCGTTGATGAGAAGGCATTGAGTTACCTGCTGGTTGCATCTCTGTGTGGTAAAGTAAATGAGTGAATAAGGAAAAAATTAAAAGAAAATGAGTATGCCAACCACCGGTTTGCCACAGGCATCTGACCTCATGTTCTGCCACTTTACCTGTTGCGCGCACATCCAGAGGCTCCAGGGCCAAGTGTTCAGACTAGCTCCGCATTACATGGTTGATTTATTATTTGTTCAGAAAATCAATTACAGGATAACTGTAAATCGACAGCTTTCTATATTCATTAGCTAGAAGTGGGTTATATTCAAAATTGCAGGCAATGGAGGTGAATTGTAATGCAGAACAAGGCCAGCAGCACAGTTTCAATTCCCGTACCAACCTCCCCGAACAGGCGCCGAAATGTGGCGACTAGGGGCTTTTCACAGTAACTTCATTGAAGCCTCCTTGTGACATTAAGCGATTATTATTATTATAAGCAGAACATAGGAGAGAGAAAACAATGCAATATTATGCTATTCTGTTGTGTCTTTAATGCGAGTCATTATTGCGAATTCTGGCACACCGGATTTAATTTGTTTTCCTCTCCTTCCTCATTCCTTCAGGCGGTAGCTCCCATACCTAGCGCGTTTTTCAGTTATATTAGCTGGTGGGGTACTATCAACAAATGAGCTGCAGCAGTTCAAGCAGAAGGCCCACTCTCACCTTCTCAAAGACAACAAGCATAGGCACTGCTGGTCTTCATGAAATACAGGCAGCTTTTTTGGTCCTTTGTTTGGTGCCAACCACAAATGACTAGATTAATGAAATTCATGCTTCATAATTTGCCACAATAAAATTGTGGCTTGCTCGTCCATTTTCATAATCACGACATTACCATATCCATTTTAGGCGGGTACTGTCAGCTAGCCATTAATTCATGCGTGGTTGCACAGACGAGCCCAGTTTTACCGTACTGTGGCATCCACACGTGCACTAGTTTGCAATGGGAATTGCAAACAGTTGCATCCGAGATGCCAAGAGAGATATCAAACCAAGCTAGAGTCACAGACAGACTCACAGCGGTTGAGGCAAGGACTAAACAACATAAGAGGCTACAAAGCCAAGCCGAGCAGTAGCTCTGGCAACAACGCACCCCTCCATGATGAACTCAATGCATTCTATGCTCGGTACAAGCAGGTAACCAACAATCCGCTGACGAGTGCCCAGCAGCCCATAACTCACCCATACCCACCATCACAGCTTCCGACGTCAGATCGGCCTTTCTGAAAGTGAACCCTCAGAAGGCGACGGGCCCGGACGGGATCCCTGGTCGTGCACTCATAACCTGCGTGGACCATCTGGCAGAGGTATTTATGGATATCTTTAACCTGTCTCTACTCCACTCCGAAGTCCCCACCTGCTTCAAGAAGGCCACCATCATACCGGTGCCAAAGAAGAACCAGGCAACATGCCTCAATGACTACCATCTGGTGGCCCTGACTTCAGTAGTAATGAAGTGCTTTGAGAGGTTGATCATGAAGCGCATCGCCTCGATACTCCCAGAACACCTCGATTCACTGTAATTCGCATACCATCGCAACTGGTCCACAGCAGACCCAATTTCCCTGGCCCTATACTCATCCCTAGAGCAATTCGAGAACAAGGACTCCTACATCAGACTCCTATGTATTGACTACAGCTCCGCCTTCAACACCATAATCCTAGCCAAGCTCATATCAAAGCTCGAAAACTTGGACTTGGCTCCCCACTCTGCAACTCGACTTTCTGACCAACAGACCACAATCAGTATGAATGAACAACAACACATCCTCCACATTAGTCCTCAATTCCGGGGCACCGCAAGGCTGCGTACTTAGCCCCCTACTCTACTCCCTGTACACACATGACTGCGTGGCAAAATTTGGTTCCAACTCCATCTCCAAGTTTGCTGATGATACGACCATAGTGGGCCGGATCTCAAATAACGACGAGTCAGAATACAGGAGGGAGAAAGAGAACCTGGTGGAGTGGTGCAGTGACAACAATCTCTCCCTCAATGCCAGCAAAACTAAAGAGCTGGTCATTGACTTCAGGAAGCAAAGTACTGTACACACCCCTGTCAGCATCAACGGGGCCGAGGTGGAGATGGTTAGCAGTTTCAAATTCCTAGGGGTGCACATCTCCAAAAATCTGCCCTGGTCCACCCACGTTGACGCTACCACCAAGAAAGCGCAACAGTGCCTATAGTTCCTAAGGAAACTAAGGAAATTCAGCATGTCCACATTAACTCTTACCAACTTTTACAGATGCACCATAGAAAGCATCCTATCGGGCTGCATCACAGCCTGGTATGGCAACTGCTCGGCCCAGGTCCTCAAGAAACTTCAGAGAGTCGTGAACACCGTCCAGTCCATCACACAAAATTGCCTCCCATCCTTTGACTCCATTTACACCTCCCACTGCCTGGGGAAAGCGGGTAACATAATCAAAGACCCCTCCCACCCAGCTTACTCACTCTTCCAACTTCTTCCATCGGGCAGGAGATACAGAAGTCTGAGAACACGCACGAACAGACTTAAAAACAGCTTCTTCCCCACTGTTACCAGACACCTAAATGACCCTCTTATTGACTGACCTCATTAACACTGCACCCTGTATGCTTCAACTGATGCCGGTGGTTATGTAGTTACATTGGGCAAAATTCTCCCCTGCCCAGTGAGGCGGGGGGTCCCGGCGTAGCGGAGTGGCGCCAACCACTCCGGCGTCGGGCCTCCTCAAATGTGCGGAATTCTCCACACCTTCAGGGGCTAGGCCTGCGCCGTAGTGGCTCCCGCTCCACCGACTGCCTTTGGCGCCACGCCGCCCGGCGTCGGGACTGGCAGACAGGCCTTCGTCAGCTGACATGAGTCCGCACATGTGCCGGAGCTTCAGCGGCCGCTGATGTCACCACCGGCGCATGCGCGGTGGAGGGGGTCTCTTCCGCCTCCGCCATGGTGGAGGCCGTGGCGGCGGCGGAAGACAAAGAGTGCCCCCACGGCACAGGCCTGCCCGCTGATCGGTGGGCCCTGATCACGGGCCAGGCCACCGTGGGGGCTCCCCCTGGGGTCTGATCGCCCTGCGCCCTGCGCCCCCCCCTCCCCCAGGACCCCGGGGGCCCGCTCGCGCCGCCTCCTTCCGCCGACACAGAGGTGGTTTAAACCACGTCGGTGGGAGAGGCCTGACAGCGGCGAGACTTCAGCCCATCGCGGTCGGAGAATTGCCGCGCGGGGCCCGCCGATCGGTGGGGCGCGATTCCCGCTCCCGCCAATTCCCGGGTGGCGGAGAATTCCGGCCACGGCGGGTGCAGGAATTACGCCGGCCCCGGGCAATTCCCCAACCCTGCGGAGGGTCGGAAAATTACGCCCATTGTATACTTGGTGTTGCCCTGCTATGTATTTTCTTTTATTCCCTTTTCGTTCCACATACTTAATGATCTGTTGATCTGCTCGCAGAAAAATACTTTTCAGTGTACCTCGGTACACATGACAATAAACATATCCAATCCAATCCAATTGGATGTTCCTTTTGCCTTCACTGTCAATACACTAAATTCAGCCAAAGCAACATTATACTTCTTGTATTAAAAAAATCTTTCAAAGACCAAGCGCATCATCGTTAAATTGATGAGAAACTATTCTTGCACTTGTTCTCAGCTATGATCTCACTCATTTTAATTTCATTCATGTATTTAAGTATGTGTGCCCAAAGGTATTTTCGACCTCCGTCCGAAGGAATGTATTGCTGAAGCTGCTGCTTGCTTTTTTCAAAACCGTTACACCAAATGATATTTTGTACAAACAACATTAATGTCTGACGCCATTGTGGTAAAATCCTGTGAACTGCTCCATGCTTTATTTTCTTGATATTAGTATTGTATAAATATGTAGTATTTTTAACTTTGCAATAATCCCATATGAATGAATCTGATAAAATCGGATAGAATCCTTGAGACTTATGAATCCAGCTTTGCATTTACATGTGAGCTCCTGTCACACAAGTTACTGTTCATGTCAATTAGCTCTTCTATATTTATAAAAGGTGCATCTTATTGTTATTGAGGAGTAATAACTTACAATATGTATTATCAATTGGCGTCACACAGTGGAAAAAAATGATTCTTGCAAAATATAATTACTTTACATTAAAAGTGTTAATTTACCAGTAAAGTTACCATTCTCTTCTAACGGTGTCAATTATTTACCTATAATAGCATTATGAATTTTTCAGTAAAATCACCTCCCCCCGTCACCGATCATTTTGTCATAATGCTGTAAAATATCTGTTATGTAAGAAAACATTCCAAGGCACTTCAGAGAGGCATTATAAAGCAACGTATGATGCTGAGACGTGGAAGGAGGTATTCGGGAAGATGACTAAAGGTTTGGTTAAATAAGTAGCTTTTAAGGGATGTTTTAGAATGGGAAAGTGAGATGGAGAGGAAATTCCTGAGCTGAGGGCCCAGTTAGCTGAAGGTACAATCACCAATGGCGGAGCAATTCAAACTGGGGATGGTGCAGAGACCAGGATTATAGAAGCATATGTATCATGGAAAGTTGTAAGGCTGGAGATTGTAGGGGCCAGGAGAGATTTGAAAGAAAGGATGAGAATTTTACAATTGAGGCCGTGCTTAATCGGAAGTCAGGTCAGCGAATTTGTTGTGAGCCAGGGCACGGGCAGCAGAGTTTTGGATGACCTCTAGTATATGGAGGCTGGAATGTGGAAGGTAAGTCAAGAGTATGTCAGAATAGAGAGTCTGGAGCTAATTAAGACATGGATGAGGGTTTCAAAAACAGAAGAACTGAGATAGGGGAAGAGAGCTTTCATGTTATGGAGGTGGAAATTGTCAAAATGATGGTGGGGACATTTGGTGAAGGCTCATCTCGGGGCCAAATGTGATATCAAGTTTATGAACAGTCTGCTTCAGCCTCCGAAATTTGCAAGGGGGAGGGCTGAAGTCAATGGATAATGAGATATTAGGAAAGGTGTCAGGTTTTAAGGGGTGTCTTGAAGGAGTAGCATGAGGTAGGTGGACAGAGGTTTTTCGATCAGGAATTCCAGAGCTTGGGGCCAAAGCACCTGAGGGAACAACTGCCAGTGGTAGAGTGAAAGATGGCTAAGGAACGCTGTATATTTGGAGTAGAGTTATTAGGAGAGTAGGGCATCGTAGAGGGAGATTGTGGCATTTTGTTAATGTCACTAGATTAGTAATTCAGAGGCCCAGATCGAGGCTCTATGGACAGGAGTTCAAATCCTATGACAGAATTTAAATTCAATTAATAAATCTGGAATAGTCTCAATAATGGTGACCATGGCAACTATAATTTCATAGAATTTCATAGAATTTACAGTGCAGAAGGAGGCCATTCGGCCCATCGAGTCTGCACCGGCTCTTGGAAAGAGCACCCTACCCAAGGTCAACACTTCCACCCTATCCCCATAACCCAGTAACCCCACCCAACACTAAGGGCAATTTTGGACACTAAGGACAATTTATCATGGCCAATTCACCTAACCTGCACATCTTTGTGACTGTGGGAGGAAACCGGAGCACCCGGAGGAAACCCACGCACACACGGGGAGGATGTGCAGACTCCGCACAGACAGTGATTCAAGCCGGAATCGAACCTGGGACCCTGGAGCTGTGAAGCGATTGTGCTATCCACAATGCTACCGTGCTGCCCACTGATAATCAATGAATCAATTATTCTAAAAGCATTCATCAACATCCTTTCGGGAAGAAAATCTGTCATCCTTGTCATAATATCCACTCATGTATATAATGAGAAGCAGACAGGCAGTGATTGACACACAGGATGAGCAATGAACACACAACACAGAACAACCAATCACCAGACAGGACACTACCACTATAAAGCCCACAGGGCATTCAGACTCCCGCTCTTTCCGGGACCCAGATACTGAGACAGTCCGAGTGCACAAGTTAGTGGGCTCTATTGCCATGTGGTAGCTAGTAAGTTTGGTCAAGCCAGTAAGAGGTCATCGGTAGGATTAGTAGAATGTCAACCCATAGCTGAACATGTACAGCAGCTCATAGTTAAATAAAACAGTGTTGGATCATCTCCAGTGTCAGACGTTTGTTTCTAGCTTCCCTGCATCCAGTTGCAGTTGACGTCGAACCAACCTACCTAACACATCAATCCTTACCTGGCCTGGCCTGGCCTACATGTGCTCAGACTCACAGTAATGTGGTTGACACTTTAACTTCCCTTTGCAATTGCTGAACAAGCCATTCTGTTCACGTGCCAATAAGGAGAGCGACAAATGCTGGCCTTGCCAGTGAGGCCGACATCTCATGAAAAAAATGAAGAAAAAATGAAGGGAAAATGTCTCCTTCAAAAAGCCGAAGAGAGGACACCTATGATTGTGTCAACCAACTGTGCTGCAGACAAGGAAATATGTTTTTCTCAATGAAAAGCTGCAATAAAAAGTTTTAATTCTTCAAGCAATAATGAAGTTTTGATGGCTTGAATATTTTAGTTGAACCTCATGTAACATAGATTAAATTACATTGCCAAATTTGCAGCAAATACGCACATAACATGAAGTTAATCTCCAGTTCCTGTACTGCTGTCGTCACCATTTGTGCAGTAAGTCTTTATTCTTCTGCAAATATTAAGAATTCCATAATTCAAGTGGAGTGGCTGAACAATACTCCAGGGGCACTTCTACCATGTAATGTAAGTGTTTCTTCCTTTCAGGTGAGCCCTTGACCTTAACGATACTTGGCTGTTTTTTATTTCACATTTATTTACGGGCTGATGAGCTCTTGAAGCTCCACCACATCTGCGAACTGTTTCTGTTTGTCCAGCAAAAAGTATTAGTGTGTTAATTTATGAGCTGTTGTGGGTGTTGTTTGCAGATTCAAAGTAAAGGGCATTATGAACAGCTCATTCATATAAGGATATCCATAATGACCCATCCCAGTGCCACTATTTACAGGTCTGGGCTCTTGGTCTGTTTGGGGACATCTAAAAGTGAAGAATAAGATTGACAAAAGAGGTCACAGTAGAACAATGCACACATGTGCAGCCAGATGTCTAAACTTCATTGTGGTACACAGGAGCTCCATCATATTTTCCAACCTGTAATGCACCATTGCATAATAATAATAATCTTTTTATTGTCACAAGTAGGCTTACATTAACACTGCAATGAAGTTACTGTAAAAAGCCACTAGTCACCACATTCTGGCACCTGTACAGATACACACGGGGAGAATTGAGAATTTCCAATTCATTTAACAGCACGTCTTTCGGGACTTTTGAAAGGAAACTGGAGCACCCGGAGGAACCTCATGCAGACACAGGAATACGTGCAGACTATACACAGACAGTGACTAAGCCGGGAATCGAACCTCGGACCCAGGCGCTGTGAAACAATAGTGCTACCCACTATGCCCTACATCCTGAAAGCTGTGAATGAATGTAGGGTTTGCCAATGAGTTTTCCAGTATTTTTCTTTTGGAAAGCAGCCAACTCTAATACCAAGCACTACCTTGCGGAGAGAAGGATAACAGTCCCCACCTCAGGGAAATTTCTTCCCTCACCTATTTCCCTCTCACCTTTCTAAATGTTGTAAAAGCTTAAGGGATAGAGCCTACTCGCCATACTGAGACTTCCAGTGGCCACTCACCAAATATTCTGTTGGAGGTTCACGTACCTCAGCTGACTTACTTGTACCAACATCATGATATGCACTGGATCACATGTTGGCTGGAGAAACAGGAACTCATATTGTAAATGAACCTTGCCACTTATCCATCCATCTCCCTGCTGGCAATCTCAACTCTGGATAACAGTTGCCGCTGTGCCCCATACAAGAACAAGCACGAAATTCCAGTTCACGTCATCACCCCAGCTATCCAAGTCCTGTTCAATGTCTGCGTGATCTACTGAGTTAGATAAATGTCCGACTTGGTGCCCAAGAAAATTCAGCTCCTTTAACTTTCTCTCAGCATAAGCTCAGAATTCTTCCCTGCAGCATTCATTATATTTGTGGCATAATATTCTTGGCAGCTGCAGCCTCACATTGGTATTTTTACATTCAGTCCTTTGTGAAACAGTGCTGTGGCTGACACTTTATAACATCTAAATGGTCATTTGTGAGAAAATTTGGAAAGATTCTGCTCTCGCACTTGGCATTTACAAGGACAATTCCTTTTTCCCTGCCAGAAGGAGCAATAAATGTGGCAAGAAAATGTGTGAGAAATGGGGAACAGAGCATGCAAGGAATCTTAATACTCATCAGGGTTAATCTTCCTTTCCTGGCACTCTCCAGAGCAATTAATGCAGAATACACCAAAGGGATTCTACTCAAAATGAACATTTTCAATACACAAACTCCCTGCCGGTCTGATTATGCTGCTGGGAACTGTCTTGGGTGCAAGCCAGGTAGAAGAGGATGTTCAGTGCTGCCTGAGCCTAGCATCCTTCAAGGAATGGTATGGTTAAAGCTCAGTGGAATAGCCACCAGGCATTTGACCTTGTCAGGTACAGATGTCAGCTTTTAATTTGGATGCCTCCTGATGAATAGTGGTACATTTTATTTTAATTTAACATACATCTATCTGTGCCAAGTCTTGGAATTTGTACATCCGTTTTCATCATGTTAACTTAAAGATTTCATCCCCTGGAAGATCATGTGAGCCACTGCGTAATAACCAGGATGCAACAGCACCTCAAATAGCAGGTGCTCATGTGTGGTGGAATTTTCACTCTTCACAGGCTGCTGGTTGAGGTGAGAAAACAGCTGGGTTTTCTCTCCAGATAACCCGGCGCTCTGTGCACAAGAAAATCTGGAGGCGTGCCTCACATCGCCTCGATGGGAGGATGGGACCGGAAAAAGCCTGCTCCTATAATCCCAAGATTAAACGGTGCCCCACTCTCCGATATAAAGCACAGGAACCAACCACACCCTCTCTATGGGCATGGGAGGCCACCCCCAACAGGTTCCAGGGAGCAGTGCCAGGGTCCTGCCCAGTCCTGCCTGTCTGTCTGCCCTTTGGGGACTATACATAGTAGTGTGCCCCCGGTGGGTTTCTTTCACCAAGCTCCCATTTTTGAAAAGTTTGCAAACCTCCCCGATGTGGGAGGACGATGCGGCGAGGAGCATGTAAATATATAAAAAATTCTTGAAATGACGGAAGGTTGAGAACCCCGTCATAGAACGCGAGTGCAAAATCACGACAGTGGTCTTGTCTACGATAGATAAATTATTATGTTAAAAAACGGGAGAGAGTTCAAGGGTGGCTATGAAGAAAGATGATGTGGAAATAGGGTTTTGTTTTAACTGTAAGGCTTCATTATTCCAGGTAACAGGAAGCGGGTGTGTATTCTGGAAGAGTTTACAGTAAGTTTCTCCGTTGCTGTATGGAAATAGTTGCAGTGACTCAGAGGGCTGATTTATTTTCTGTGTGGGCATCTTTGAGAAAGTCAGCATTTATTGCACATCCCTAATTGCCCCATGTTGTGTGGTGCAGGTCCTCCTATGATGCTGTTAGGTCGGGAGTTCCAGGACTTTGACACTGAAGTGATCTATTTCCAAGTTGGATCGTGTGTGTGCCTGAGGAGGTAGAGGCTGCAGGTTTAGGAGGTGCTTTTGAAGAACCTTGGTGAGTTGCTGCAGTGTACCATGGTAAATGGTACACACTGCAGTGACATTGCGTCAGTGGTGGATGTTGTGACTGTTTAAAGTTGTGGATGGGATGCCAATCAACAGGCTGCTTTGGTGCAATGCCTTAACTGCACTTAAGATACTTGGAATTGCACTAATTCTGGACATTCCATCACAATCCTGACTTATGAATTGTAGATGGTAGAATGGCTTTGGGGAGTCAAAACACGAGCCACTCACTGAAGAATACCAAGTGTCACAAAGCATACTGATGTTATCTGTGAGGGTTTTCCCAATTTGGAACATGGCTTAGCGGCTTAGGCTTGTTTCATGTAAAGTTCACCTCCTGCTGCTAGCTGGAAAACTAGCCTGCCTGCTTAAGAGGCTGATGGGTGTCCACTGCTTTCTTTGCTTCTGATCATCAGCCAATTATACCTTTGTTCCTCTTTGATTATGCGTTTTGTGTATTCAGCTGTCTGTCATTATCAACTTCCTTGACTATACGTGCCTGCATGGGTCTCACCCCACAACCCAAAGATGCGCAGAAGATTGGCCATGCTAAATTGCCCCTTAATTGGAAAAGAAGAATTGGGTACTCAAAATTTATAGACAAACTTCCTTGACAATACATTAACATATGTATAACTCATTGATCTTCCCAAACACCACAATCTGTTTCTCCTCATGAGTAATTCGCATTTGATTCTTATCTAAATTGCCTTATAAACTCATTACTGGGGAGAGAGGCACACTGTTAGAATCTTTTGAATACTGTCTACTGCTGTCTCGATTTACTGCTGTTGTTCGGCAGATTCATGACACAAACCTCTGATCTGCTCTTGTCAGTTGAAACCTGATGGTTCTTTTTGATGGTCAAGACTAATTCTCGGTCCAACCCACGTTGGTCTGCAACGTGGGATCTTCCAGGAGGTGGTCTTCTAATTGTTCAATTAAGAGCGGTGTGTGCCATTGGACGGGTGCGCACAAAGAGGTGGTAGGCTCTACACTCAATTGGAGTCCACTCTGACGCCAGGAAGGTCCTGGCAGAGTCCTCCCCATCCTCCCTGCTAGCCTTTTAATTACTCATTATTGGATAGCCGCCAGTGCCAGGCAATTAAAAAGCCCTTACCTACAATCTTGCTTCCAGTCCCACCTTCGAACTGGCCTGTGCAGAAACCAGGAAGATTCCATCCACAATTATAACATGTGTGTCTGTTCCTGGTGTTTGTCGGTAATGGTGATCCCCAGAATATACATGGTGTGCAGTTTGACAATGAAAATGCATTGAAAGTCAAGGGGAGGTGGCTAGATTCTCTTGTTAGAACAAAGAACAAAGAAAAGTACAGCACAGGAACAGGCCCTTCAGCCCTCGAAGCCTGTGCCGACCAGGCTGCCTGTCTAAACTAAAATCTTCTACACTTCCTGGGTCCGTATCCCTCTATTCTCATCCTATTCATGTATTTGTCAAGATGCCCCTTAAGTGTCGCTATCATCCCTACTTCCACCACCTCCTCTGGCAGCGAGTTCCAGGCACCCACTACCCTCTGTGTAAAAACGACTTGCCGTGTACACCTCCTCTAAACCTTGCCCCTCGCACCTTAAACCTATGCCCCCTAGTAATTGACCCCTCTACATTGGGAAAAAGTCTCTGACTATCCACTCTGCCTATGCCCTCATAATTTTGTAGACCTCTATCAAGTCCCCCCTCAACCTCCGTTGTTCCAGTGAGAACAAACCAAGTTTATTCAACGGCTCCTCATAGCTAATGCCCTCCATACCAGGCAACATCCTGGTAAATCTCTTCTGCACCCTCTCTGAAGCCTCCACATCCTTCTGGTAGTGTGGCGACCAGAATTGAACACTATACTCCAAGTGTGGCCTAACTAAGGTTCTATACAAAACCTTATACAGAATGTTGTAGCCTTTAATTACTTGGCACTTGGTAGCATGAATGTTACCACTCATCAGCCCAAGTCTGAATGTCGCCTTGATCTCACTGCAAGTGGACACAACTGTTTGATTCGCCTGAATGGATCTGAACTGTGCAGTCATCAATCAACATCTCCCACCTGTGACTGTATGATCAGAGGGAAGGTCATTAATGAATCAATTGAAGATGGTTGGTACCTAGAATGCTGCCCTGAGGAACTCTGCAGTGATGTACTTGGGTGGAAGTGATTGGCCTCTGATTATCATAAACTTTCTTTTGGCGTGGTATGACTCCAGCAAGTAGAGAATTTTCTCTTTAATCTCATTGATTTAATTCTTACCAGGATTGCTTGATATCATACTCAGTCAAGAGCTGTCACTCTGGATTTCAACTATTTTTTCCATGTTTGGACCAAAGCTGAAGTAAGGTCTAGAACTGGTTGAATATACATACCTATACACATGTGACTGTATGGCAAGATTTGACTCCAATTCTATCTATATGTTGGAAAGGGTACAGAGGAGATTTACAAGAATGTTGCCTGGTATGGAGGGAAGATCATATGAGGAAAGGCTGAAGGACTTGAGGCTGTTTTCGTTAGAGAGAAGAAGGTTAAGAGGGGACTTAATTGAGGCATACAAGATGATCAGAGGATTAGATAGGGTGGACATCGAGAGCCTTTTTCCTCGGATGGTTTCCTCGGATGGTGATGGGGATATAGCTTTAAATTGAGGGGAGATAGATATAGGACAGATGTCAGAGGTAGGTTCTTTACTCAGAGAGTAGTAAGGGCGTGGAATGCCCTGCCTGCAACAGTAGTGGACTCGCCAACACTAAACGCATTCAAATGGTCATTGGATAGGCATATGGACGATAAGGGAATAGTGTAGAGGGACTTTAGAAGGGTATCACAGGACGGTGCAACATCGTGGGCCGAAGGGCCTGTACTGCGCTGTAATGTTCTATGTTCTATAAATGCATGACTGTGTGGCAAGATTTGACTCAAATTCTTTCAATAAGTTTGCGGATGATACATCTGTGGTTGGTCATATCTCAAAAAATGATGAGTGTTATCTCATCTACGGCCCACTCGACAGGTGTGGTACAGCAGAAATCGAAAAGTATTTTTTGAGGCAAAACAATGTTTATTCTATGAATTCAAGTTCACCTTTTTAAAACATACAGTGAACATCTTTGCAAATATTAATTCAAATAAAACCCCCAAAGAATACAACACTAAGTAATCCTTAATAAATTCCCAAACAACATCCAGAAGACAAAAGAAATACCTTTTTACAGAAACACATTAAGTTTAAATTCACGCTTGAGAACATTTATAGTTCTGAATTCACCAAATGATCAAGAGATAGTCTTTTCATGGCAGAGAGAACAACAGTACACCTGCTGTGTCTGGCTTCAGCTCCAACACTGAAACAAAACCAAAAAAAACAAACCCTGTAACTACTACTTTTTTTTGTCTACTGTGGACTTAGTGTGTACGGTTCCTTAGCCGCAGAAAAATACTTTTCACTGTACTTCGGTACATGTGACAATAAATAAATCAAATCCAAACTGGGCATTGATGAGCAGGTTATTGGTAAGTGTTGCTTGATAAACTCTCAGTAGCACGTTCTATCAATTTGCTAAGGATTTGAGAGTAGTTTGATGGAATGGTAATTGGTTGGATAGGATTTGTCCTTATCAGAAGATGTCTAGGTAGTTTCCCCACTTTGTTGGGTAGATGCCAATGTTGTAGCTTCACTGGAACAGCTTTGCTGTGGGTGTGGCTAGTGCTGGAGCACAGGTCGTCAATACGACTGCTGGGATATTGATGAGTCCGTGGTCTTTTTTGTATCCAGTGCCTTCAGCCATTTCTTGATGTCACATGGCATGAACTGAAGTGGCTGAAGACTGACATTAAGTGCTGGGGGCCTCAATGGAGGTAGAGCTGGGATCATCCATTTGGCACTTTTGGCTCAACATAGTTGAAAATGCTTCAGCCTTGTCTTTTGCACTGACATGCTCATGGAGCCAGGTCCTTCTGTCACTTGTATAATTGCCCACCAACGTTCACAACTTGATGTGACGGGATTGTAGAGCTTTTATTTGGTCTGCTGGTTGTGGTACTTTCTAATCTGTCAATAGTATAGCGGTCTATTGTTTAGACTTCAATAGCTGCCAAGGGGAATTATTCTGTTTCTGCTTTTCTGTGTGCAAATAAGTCACATCACAATAGGAAGGGGGGGGATCCGCATCCTCATTTATATTGTGAACCCTCCATGTAAACTTGTCATCCTGTAATTACATCTTCCGACTTGCAGTCTTGCTATCGTTCTCCAGTTTTTGATATTCCAGCTCTTTAACCTGTTTGTCACAACCAGTATGACTGTTTCACTATTTGCTGCAAGATTTATGAAAGCATTATATAAAAATGTATGGCTTTACAACAAGGTTTCAGTCATGTCAGTGTGCCCTGGTCAAAATTATTAATTCCACATCCCCAGAAGGCTGCACTTGGTGCTGACTCCCAGGGCTGACTTTTTTAGCCCAGCTGGCATCAGTCACAGAGGCGAGCAATTCAGAATATTGCAGCGCGACCAGAGTGCTGTTTCTACTCTTCCATCCCACCCCCAAACCATTTTTTCCCCGAAAGCTCAACGGAGTAGTGAAGTGACCTGAAAGAGGTGTGAAGTAAATCAAGGACCTAAAGGTTTTAAAAACTCAGATTTACCAGTCTGCGTCCTGGTCCCTGCAGGAGAACATTGTAGCTGCCTGAAGTACTGGTCACCTGGCAGCAGATGTGGGCTTTGCAGGAGGATGGGGCGAGCAGGCAGAAGGGGGATTGGGGGGGGAGGTGACAGTGCCTCAAGCAGGCTTTGCGTTTTTCCCCACCTGCCTGAGTTAAGGTGTAGTCACAAATAGGCTGCCTTTTGGAGGGGTTTCCATTATCAGCCCACACTGGTGACCCAGCTGAAGGTATTTTCATTCTAAATTTTAGAAATAGTTGAAGATTCATTTTGGAGGGCAGTCTCCCTCACTTACGTGGCATAATACCCTGCTGCTGCTCTGGATGCTCTCTCATTGGTCCTCCAGCTTTAAGAGCCAGTCGGTCATCCATAATTGTATACCAAGTTTGCCCTCTTGCCATTAATTCAGGGAAAATGACAGATGAGTGACTGTTTATCACACAATGCTGGCTTCTGACCTCCATTTGAACCTGAAGGCGAGATTGCCAAACCTAAGAGGAAAATCCTTGTCCCTGTGTACAATTCCTTTTGATGGAGTGTAATGTGTTGACAAGACCCACCAATGGGATTAGGAGCTAGATTCCCACTTTGCTGGTAACTCCTGTACTGCCTTAAACATTCACTCTTTCCACCATTCATGCACAATAGCACCAGCGTTTACCATTTCCAAGATGCACTCCTCCTGTAACATATTCTCAAAGTTCCTCCTGCAACATCTTCCAAACCTGCATCCTCTAGCACCTAGAAGAACAAGGGCAACAATTGCATGAGGACACAACCACCTGCAAGTTCCCGCCAAGCCACACCATCCTAACTTGGAATTATGGGCGCGATTCTCCGATGTCACGCCGGTTGGGAGAATAGTGGGCCACGGCAGTTTTTCACGCGACGCCGGTCCGACGCGCTCCCGCTATTCTCCCAAACGGCCAAATCTGTTTCATCGTGTTTCGCGTGCAAAAACACGGAGAATCGCCCGATGCACACAAAATGGTGATTCTCCGGCACCCCCGCTATTTTCCGGCCCGAACGGGCCGAAGTCCCGACGTCGTGATGCCAGGTCATGCCGTCGCCGTCCACACCTGCTTTTTAAAGTCGTCAGCCAGTCGTGCTGGCTGACAAGGAGTGAGGAGGTGAGCGGACCGTCCCGGAGTCTCGGCAAACTGGGGAAGGCATCCCCGAGAACGCAGCGGCCAGTGGGGGGGGGGGGGGGGAAAGAGAGGGAGAAGTGGGAGGGGGGAGAGAGGGGAGAGAGGGAGAAGTGGGAGGGGGGGGAGAGGGAGAAGTGGGAGGGAGGGAGAAGTGGGAGGGGGGAGAGAGGGAGAAGTGGGGGAGGGGGGAGAGAGGGAGAAGTGGGGGGGGGAGAGAGGGAGAAGTGGGGGGGGGAGAGAGGGGAGAGAGGGAGAAGTGGGAGGGGGGAGAGAGGGAGAAGTGGGAGGGAGGGAGAAGTGGGAGGGGGGAGAGAGGGAGAAGTGGGAGGGGGGGAGAGAGGGAGAAGTGGAAGGGGGGGAGAGAGGGAGAAGTGGGGGGGAGAGAGGGAGAAGTGGGGGAGGGCGGGAGAGAGGGCGAAGTGGGAGGGGGGGAGAGAGGGAGAAGTGGGAGGGGGGGAGATAGGGAGAAGTGGGAGGGGGGGGAGAGAGGGAGAAGTGGGAGGGGGGAGAGAGGGAGGAGGGGGGGAGAGAGGGAGGAGGGGGGAGAGAGGGAGAAGTGGGGGGGAGAGAGGGAGAAGTGGGGGGGAGAGAGGGAGAAGTGGGAGGGAGGGAGAAGTGGGAGGGGGAGAGAGGGAAAAGTGGGAGGGAGGGAGAGAGGGAGAAGTGGAAGGGGGGAAGAGGGAGTGAGTGGAGTGGGTCATCCACCCCGGATGCAACATGTCAGCCACCCTTCCATGGCAGGACGGTGACGAGGACACTGCCGCTGGTTGCCCTGTGATGCACCGGTGAGGAGGACGTGTTGTTAACTGCCTGTTGGACGCAGAAAGTGACCAGGGGTTAGGCTGGCTGCGTGTCAGCAGTGCGACCAGGCCACCGGGACACACAGGTATCCCGTGGCAGGCGGCTACCGAGGTGTCGAATAACCTCCGTCTAACATGTCGTTTCTCTGCCCCCCACCACCCTTTTGTAGGTGACGATAATGTATTCGAACCGAACTTCAGCGCAGTGGTTGGGGCCGCTGCACTGCAGTTGGACATCCGAGAGCGTCCACAGCCACATCCCACAGTGGATGCAGGGCCAGCTGCGGGAGCAGAGGGAATGGCCGCGGAGTGGCCCGTTGTCGAGCAGCATGGGGGGGAGGAGGAGGAGGAGACATTGATGGTGGAGCCAAGGCGCCAGAGGCGACGACCGAGGCCTAGGGTGTACCGTGCCCGGATCTCTTTCGAGACAATACCGGACATCACCTGCAGGACGAGACTCCAGTTGAGCAGAGAGACGGTGACACATATCTGTCACCTCGTGGTGCACCTCGCCCCACCTGGAACACGCGATCCCGGTTGCCGTCAAGGTGACGGTGGCACTCAACGTTTATGCTACCGGCTCCTTCCAGTCTCCGAGAGGGGACCTATCCAGGATATCGCAGGCATCGGTCCACAGGTGCATCCGGGATGTGACCGACGCCCTGTTTGCCATCGCGGACCGCTACATCACCTTTCCCGAGGACAGAGCAAATTAAGAAGCACGAGCCCGTGGATTTGCCAACGTGGCCGGGATACCGATGGTCCAGGGAGTCATTGATTGTGTTCACGTCCCCATGCGCCCGCCTGCAGGCAACAGGGAAGTTTTTACAAACAGGAGGGGACATACTCCATGAACATCCAGGTGTTATGCGACCCCTACATGAAGATCATGCACGTGTGCGCAAGGTTCCCTAGAAGTGTGCATGATGCATACATTCTTGCGCAGTCATTAATCCCTGCTATGTTTGAGGGACGGCCCCCCCAGCTGAGGGGCTGGTTGCTGGGTGACCGGGGTTATCCACTGAGGTCTTGGCTGATGATGCCCATACGGAGGCCTCAGACCAACGCGGAGACCCTTTACAATGAGGCCCATCCAGCAACCGGGGGTGTGGTGGAGCGCTGCTTTGGTCTGTTGAAAATGAGATTCAAGTGCCTGGACCACTCCGGTGGGGCCCTGCAGTACCAGCCTGAGAGGGTCGCTCGCATTGTCGTGGTCTGCTGTGCGCTGCAGAGGGGAGATGCCCTGGTGGAGAAGTCGGAGGGAGAAGCCACTGGCAGTGGTGCCAACACAGAGGAGGAGGAGGTGGAGGAGGTTGGTGGTGTGTCGGGCGCAGCACACAGACACGACCCGGGTGCTGGTAATGTCCATGAGGCTGCACGACGGCACCGGCAAGGAAAGCGGGCACACGACGCCTTGGTGGCAGCAAGATTCACGCACCGCGTGCGACGGCACCACTGAACACTACCACTACCACCTGCATTGCCAGTCGTGCAGACGGTCAGCACACAACTCCCACCACCCCCCCATGCACCCCCGCTTCGTGTACACTGCTCCACTTCGAGATTACCCTTACCACTGCGGCACAACGGTATGGCACGACATTGATGGCTGTGTCAGCGGGTGTCATCAGTGGCATGTTGAATGACTCGCCCCGTGACATGTCTCCCCGTCGGCACTCGTTTCCTGGGGCGACCTGGCCTTGATGGGCCAGGCTGCTTCGCGGGCGTTTCGGATGATGTGGTGCCACCCTGCTCTGCCCGCTGCCCACCCAATGCACCAGGGATGGGACGGGGGGAGGCCGAGCATTCAGGGACGTCCTGTGATGGAGATAATGGGACGGACCCCAGAACCACCTCCTCCCTCGAGGAGCCCGGTGGCCCCCGGGCCTCACTATGGGACGGCGGTGCGAGCGGCGAGGTGCCCCGTCGCCCCACCGACACCTGGCGCTGCCAGTCCTGGAGGCTTGCAACCGTATTGACCAGGGTCCGAAGGTTCACTGAGACGGAGTCCAGGGAGTGAGACATTCCCGCTTGGGACTGTGCGACCTGAACTTGTGAGTGCGCAACGCCATCCAGCATGTGCGTCAGGCGGTTGATGCTCTCTGCAACTGACTGATGGGACTGTGCCATGGCCTGCTGGGACTGTGCCATGGCGTGCTGGGTCTGGGCCATGGCCTGGTGAGACTCGGCCAGGGCCCGTAGCGCGCCGGCAATGTCGTTTTGGCTGTGGCGCATTGCTGTCTGTGAGAGGGCAACCCTGTCCAGGGCCATGGATGACGCGTGCACATTAAGCCCAATGCCTTGCAGAACCTGACACATGGCCGAAACCGATTCACCCATTGCCTCGACCGTGGACGCCACTCGTGCGGTGTCGACCTGGGTGGCTGCCATGAGCGGCACCACTCCCTGCTCCTGGAGGCGGTTTGACTCCTCTAACTGCGTCTGCAGCTGCTGGAAGACAGCCCTCATCCCGTCATTGTGTCCCTGGGTTTCAAAATGCATCGGCTGTGCGGTGGGTCGAGTAAATCCAGGAACCCGGGAAACGTCTGGGAGCCAGCTGTATGCTGGGCCTGGGCTGCCCTCCGACTGTCCAGCCCCTCAGCTGCTCCGACCTCCATCTGCTGTACCGGCTCAGCTGTGTGGTGCACACCAGACCGTGACCCAGGAGCCTCATCACTTAATTGCCCAAAGGAGGTGAGTGTCTCTGGGATGGTGGATGGTGTGGGAGACAGCAGTGCCGCACGCTCTAGGTCCTCGTCCGTCAGAAATTCAGGAGTGTCCACGTCCCAGTCATGTCCCAGCGCAGGGTGCACGCGGCCCATGTCTGGTTCTTCATCAGTTGAATCTGTTGACTGCGTCGACGTCCTCTGTGCATCCTGCTCAACAGTCCCGGGTTGGGAGGATGGCACTCCTGGCTGACCTCCTGCCACCCTCTGTCGTACGGCCCTGGGTGCGGTGGTCGTGGCAGATGGGCGCATGTGTGTGGGCCCTAGCACGCCCTAGGGAACAGAATAATACGGGGTTAGTTAGACACGCTCGGCTGGGCGTATGATGGTCCAGTGGGTAGAGAGTGAGGGGACAGAGGCTGGGGGGGTCCAGTGGGCAGAGTGTGATGGGACAGAGGATGGGGGGTCCAGTGGGCAGAGTGTGAGGGGACAGAGGATGGGGGGTCCAGTGGGCAGAGTGTGAGGGGACAGAGGATGGGCTGGGGGGGGGGTTGTCATGCAGGGGGTTGTCTCACTTGGTTCTGCACCTCCAACCTCGCATTGCGCAACCTCCCGTGTGGCAGATCCCCCAGCAAGATCCAGTGCCCTCTGTTCAAACACTGTCAGGGGGTGCAGAATGGGTGAACCCCCTCCGGTCCTGTTGCGCTCCCGGTTGTTGTGAGCAGTCTTGTCCTGTTGGGGGGGCATAGATCGATCATCACAATTAGGCAGGTATCATCAGGGCGTTCAGATATTGGCACAGGTTGGGGGGAAAGTTGCAGCTACACCATGGCATCTCTCCAGGGGGTCGCAGCGCTCATGTGGGTCTGTGACAACTTTATTAACCACCCTCCACTCACTCTCGCCCCCCCCCCCCCCACCTCGTGCCCGGGGGGGAGGTGGTTGATGTGGGACATGGGGGGGGGGGGGGAGATGGTTGTGACCTGGGGGCACCCTCGTGGTATTTACCCTGGCAGCCCTGGTGGGGTCGTGGAGCTTCTTGCGGCACTGCTTCCCAGACCGAGGGGTCTGCCCCACAGCACTGACTGCTGTGCCCACCTCAGACCAGGCCCGTCGCACAACGCTGGAAGGGTGGCAATGCCCTCGTCTTGGGCAGATGATGCCCCTCCGCTGCACCACCTCATCGAGGAGGGTCTCGAGGTCAGTCCGCCGAGCCTCGGGGTGGCCCTCCGTGGCTCCGTCATTTTCACCCCCTCCCCTGTTGTCGTCGCTCGCGCCCTTTTACGACGAGGAGCGGCGTAATTCGGGCGTCGGGGCCTTCAGACGTCACCCCCTAAGTGTTTCCGTTATGCGCTGTCGTGGAACTCGGCTGAGTTCACGACGGCCTTCCCGATGCCGCGCGGCATCGGAGAATCGCGCCCTATGTTGCCATTTCTTCACTGCTCCCCGGAGAAAAGCCTGGAACTCCCGACTTACAGCTGTAGTTGCCATATGAACTGCAGCTGTTCAAGACTCACCCCACCTCCTCAAAGGGATTGGGAAGATGGGAAACAAATGCTGAACTTGCGAGTGATGCTCATGCCCATTGATCAAATAAGTAAAAACACAACAAAGTGGATCATTTATGCAATACTGGAGTATTTTTGTCTGATTACCTGTGTGCCCTCATATATAAACTTTAAATGAAGATATTTAAAAACAAAAAGAATACTTCTGTAAATAATTTTATCTTGAACTTGTATATCAAAAGTTTCCCTCACATTTTCCATCAAGATTTTAAAGGAGACAGGCTGAAGAGCTGAAAATTAGACTTAGACGCAGGGATAGTACATTTCTGGAAGCTCTTCTATAAGTGGGGATTCTGTTCACTTCAAACAATGTCAGTTACACCAGAGGGGTTGTGGCATGGGCTCCGATGCATTATGTTTTATTCAAAGTAAATATAACAATCATAATAATAATAATAATTGCTTATTGTCACAAGTAGGCTTCAATTAAGTTACTGTGAAAAGCCCCTAGTCGCCACATTCCGGCGCCTGTTCGGGGAAAACATTAATTGGCAAAACAATAATCTGTCTCTTCATTTGAAGATAAATGTATGTGCATACAATGATAACTGGGAGAATGTTTAAACATGTATGACCTTGACATGGTGGCACGGTGGTCTGGTGGCTGGCCCTGCTGCCTCACAGCACCAGGGACCCGTGTTCAATTCCAGTTTTGGATGGCTGCGTGGAGTATGCACTTTCTCCCCGTGTCTGCATGGGTTTCCTCTGGGTGCTCCTGTTTCCTTCCACAGTCAAAGATGTGCAGGTTAGGTTGATTGGCCATGCCAAGTTGTCCCTTAGTGTCCAGGGATGTCTAGCTTAGGTGGGATGCTCTTTCAGAGGGTTGGTGCAGACACAATGGGCTAAATGGCCTCCTGCACTGTAGGGATTCTATTTGATTACGACCGTTGCTTGTATTCTAAGTTCAGAGCCATGGGACTCCACATTTGTCTTTGTGGTAGTGATTGACAACAGTTTAAGATACGCTCCCTTCACGATGCATATAAATCAAGTCACATTGTTCAGCATCTGGTCTGGCATGACATGATGGACCTGTACACCAAGCAAAAGCCATGTATCAGTTTGATGATTGGGTATCCAGAAACAATCTCGAGATTCACCAACAGTTTAAAGACAAGTGACAGAGGATCAGTCTTTCTCTTATTTTGTTTAAAGTACCCAATTCTTTTTTTGCCCAATTAAGGAGCAACTTAGCATGGCCAATCCACTGACCTTTGGCTGGGATTGAACGCGGGTCCTCGGCGGCATGAGGCAGCAGTGCTTACCACTGCGCCACCATGCTGCCCCAATCAGTCTCTTTCTTAAACACAAGATGGGTTTTGGGCTCTGGGCTCGCGATGGGTATAACATATTTAAACTGGAGCTTAACTGGAAAATGTGAACTGTTCAAAAACGTTCAAAGAGTTGCAACGTTGAGTCCCGATCGGTGACCAGCTGCTCCCGCCAGAGGTTCCTGCTGGCACTAGGAGCGACCCCGATGGCAATTGGTTACCTTAAATTGGTTTTCAGTGCCATTCAGTGGCACCGCTGAAACTGAGAGGGTGAGACCCGCATCTGAGAGACCTGAAAAGAGTAAAAGGTTTTAAAGGGTACCCTGATCTCAATGCTGCTGCAGCTCTTCCCCGGTCCCCCCAACCCAGATCGCTGACAGGGCACCCCCGCACTATTTGTTGGCAAGGATGATGCCCTTCAGTTCCCATTCACGCCACAGCTGCTCTTTCAAGGAAGATCTTGAGAACAAAGAGGCAGCCACATTTTTAAAAAAAACTATGGTTAGAAAACCATCTGCTCCCCTGAGTTAATGGATGCCTACAGAGCCATATAAATAAAAAAAATATTAATTTCCTCTTTGAAACTGCTTTGAGCTGTCAATCAAAAAGCTTTTAGGAGGCAGCGGAGCATGAAATTTAAATGTAGACAATGCAGTTCAAAGCTTGTAGCCTTCTAGCCACACAACAGGTCTCTATACTTTAAATGGCTATTAAATTGACTGTGAGAAAACCACTTCAAATGTTTCCACCACTTGAATCCACCTTCATCTCACAGACTTTTGAACTTGTATCCTGACAGACTGTTTAAAGATGTGAACACATTGGCCGGGATTCTCTGAAATCCCAGCCAAGTGTTGACGCAGGCATAAATACCGGAGTGGTGTTCACTGGCATCAAGGGGCCTCCTGGCCCAGCAATTCTCTGTTTTTAGGGTGCTAGCACTGCACCGGAATGCTGCACACTGCTCCGGCTCCGAAAGGCGTCCCTGTATGCTCGCTACAGCAGCCACGGGTCTGCGCATGCGCGCGCCGGCCATCTCCGTGCTGGCGCATGCGCGGGGTTGCCATCTCCTCACCGGCACGAAGCAACATGTTGGGGACCGAACAGTGGCTCACACAGAAGGAGGTAGGCCCTCTCCAGATTGCGGCCACCCCCCGCTCCCAGAGTCAAATCCCCTCACCTCCCCACCAGGACGTCTACAGCGGCTGTGGGTCCAAGCTCCCGCCGGGTAGTAGCAGTGGGACTCGGCAGAAGTCGGTGGGAGTTCGGACCATCGCCCGCAGAGAATCACTGTGGGGGCCTATTTCACTGGCCCCCGACCGGCGCCGCAATGACTGCGCAGGCGTTGTTGGCAGTGATTCTCCGGTGTCCGGAGAATTGGCGGCCTGGTGTCAGGGCGGCATGGCGGGTATCACACACACCCCCGGCGATTCTCCGACCCGCCGCGGGCTCGGAGAAACCCGGCCATTAGCTTTTTTATGAGAAAATTTTCAATTTTTAGATACCGAGTCACAATTTCAAGGCTGCAGACGGGAAGAGCTGCCAAATGAGCCTTATCCCAGGAAAGATCCCTAACCTGAGCCCCTCCTGCCCAGCATAAGCCTCCTGACCCTTCCCATGAAAGACCCACCTTGGCATCCTGGAGGCAATTGTCGGGAATATAATCACCCCTTTGCCACCCCTCTGATTGCAAGCTGTCAGGTCCACATTTCTCAGAACTTGCACCAATTCACGCCAGCAGGATTCCCAGCTGGTGGGGGCTGAAACATTCCAACTGGCAGTTGAATTGGGCATCCCGCCTGTCAATTACATGCCAACCAGCTTGAGCTATTTGAATGTTCCTGCTGGGTGAAGGTAGGAATCTCATTGGGGGTGTTGGTAAACCCATTATGGCTAGCGGGGCTGGCCGGGAGACCTGCAACTGGTTTGATGCCAAACATGAATTCTAATTTTTGGCCCAATGCGGGATTCAGTGGACCATCATGAATCCCATGGATTGCAGGCGGCCTCAGAGAATCCGTTGGCCATTGTTTCCACAGGCCGGAGAATCTAAAACACATGCGTACAGTCTCAGTTAAGGGACAAATCATTTAGCACTGAGATGAGGAGACATTTCTTCACTCAAATGGTTGTGAATCTTCAAATTCTCTATCCAGATGGTTGTGGAGTTCCATAGATGAATACATTCAAGATTGGGATAAATGTATTTTTGGTCCCTTAGGGAATAAGGGGATATGGAGACGAGGTGAGAGAGTTGAGTTCAATCCTAGTATCAGGCATGGTCATATTGAATGGCGGAGCAGGCTCGACAGACCACATGGTCTCCCGATCTCCTGTGTTCTTAGGAAGTTAGATATTTGTTGTTTTCCTTAACCAAGAGGCACGCCATATATTGTGCAATGTTACGTGGTTGTTAGTTTAAAGTTATTCCTTAGCACAGCACACCAGATTACGCAGATTGCAAAGTCCAATTATCGAACTGGGAAGATGATGTTGAACGCATGCGCATATTTTGCATAAGAGCCCAAAAATTGTGGTATTGTATTTTTTGCAGCTTACAATCATCTTGGCAACCGATGAGTTGTGCTTCCTCCATTTATTTCAATACAACTATCGGTAAGGGGTTTCAAGGTTTTGAGGTATATAACTCTTTGACTTAAAATATTTAAGTTCCAAATTCTTGAATTGTGATGATCAGGTTCCCAGTTGTGCCTGACTTAACAATGAATGATTAACCAATATTTATGTATCAAGTCACGCTTATTTAGCAAGGTTTTACACATACTTAACAAAAATCAGAAAATAAAATGGGCGCGATTTACCATCTGTGTTGTGGCCAAAGGGCGGTGCAAGAGGCCGGTAGATGCCAGGAGATCCTTCTTCCAAGATCTACCCGGCTCACCACAGCTCGCAAGATCTAACACAATCTCGCACGACATCGTAATCTGAGTTCTGCCCATTGTGGGCAGGATTATTATTTAGCAAAATCTGCAAAATCTAAAATCTACGATCGGCCCAAGGGATTGGGATCTAACCCCTTTGCCTTGGAGATCTCGGGCGAGTGTCATTTAGTGCTCGTCTCTGGGACACTGGGACCACTGGAATGCCACTTGTGGAGGTCTGCCATGGGATCGGAGGCCCGCAGGTCCTTGTCCACTGGGAAGGAAGACACTCTAGCACTACCAAATGGGCACCCTGGCAGTGCCAATTGGTGCCAGCTTGGCACTGCCAAGTTGTCCGTTGTCACTGTAAACTGTAAACGTCCAAGGTGCCAGGCTGGCACTGCCGAGGTGCCAAGCTGGCATTTTTCCCACACTCTGGATCAAGCCCTGGGGTGCCCTTCCTGGGTGGGGTGGGATGCGGGGCCTGAGGACCCCCTTATAATTGAGTTGGGGCTTTGGGTGGGAATCACGTCAGTGGATCGAGAGATCGGGACCCCATTTAAAAATGGCGCACAATCTCCTCCTGCACTGAGGAGTTCCAGCGACTGGAGCTCTTACGTGCAGGGAACAGGACTAAGCCCCAAGTAGAACCAGAGTCCTGGTAGATAGTGTGATGTTTCTCGGTGCTACGTGTGCCAGAAAACACCCAACTAAGCACGCTTGTTAAAGGACTCTGTTCCCATTCAGTTAAATCGCACCCAATATGGAAGGTTCTTATCCCTTAAGGTCTTGGGATTCCTCAAGTGTTGCCAGCACAGAGGATGCTTTTCTACTTCTGTCTCTGAAATGATCTGACGTTGAACAGTGTCTCTGAAAAATGATACCACAAAGGACAGGATAAAACTGTTAAAATTATAAAAATTATGACTTTGATATTTCAACTTTTATCTCGACTTCTCATTATTCATAATTTCTTATTTAGACATAGTTCAAATTTACCTCTACATTACATAAAGGTGAGAGTCCTCTGGTGTCACCACAACTCCGCGTCATCTGGTGTCAACACCCTAACCAGAGTCATGTAGACCGAAGACAATTTTTCATCCCTTATTTAGTAAGTCCCCAGAGGTACATTCCATTTTTAACAAATGACACATCTTTGTGGCAGATACAGAGCAGTTACAAACAGTGCTACATCCTCTTAGCAATAATATAACCTGCTGTAAACATTTACTTCACCAAATTTTTACATTTTAACTGAAGTTCCATAGATACTCATAGAATCACAGAGCCCACACAGTGTAGAAGGAGGCCATTCTGCCCATTGAGTCTGCACCGACCCTAGGAAAGAGGTCCCAGGCCCACAACCTCACCCTCATCTCAGGAACCCCACCTAACTTTTTGGACAGTAGGGAGAAATTAGACATAACCAATCCACCGAACCTGCACATCTTTGGACTGTGGGAGGAAATCCGAGCACCCGGAGGAAATCAACGCAGACATAGCGAGAAAGTGCAAACTCCACACAAACAGTGACCCGAGGCCGGAATTGAACCCGGCCTCTCACACTATGAAGCAGCAGTGCTAACCACTGTGCCACCATGCTATTAATAACAAATGTAAGTAACACCTCTAACCAGTCCAAAGATGTGCAGGTTAGGTGGATTGGCCATGATAAATTGCCCTTAGAGTCCAAAATTGCCCTTAGTTTTGGGTGGGGTTAAGGATAGGGTGGAGGTGTTGACCTTGGGTAGGGTGCTCTTTCCAGGAGCTGGTGCAGACTCGATGGGCCAAATGGCCTCCTTCTGCACTGTAAGTTCTATAATAATCTATGATAATGTTAGGAAAGAAAACATTTCCTTTAAAATACGGATGTCCTGCCCGACAGATACGGTTAACCAATTAAACCAGCTAA
The DNA here is from genome assembly GCF_902713615.1 of Scyliorhinus canicula. Lineage (NCBI taxonomy): Eukaryota > Metazoa > Chordata > Chondrichthyes > Carcharhiniformes > Scyliorhinidae > Scyliorhinus > Scyliorhinus canicula. The sequence continues at coordinate 132,466,610 of NC_052155.1, read as the reverse complement.
TACATATTTGCTTGAAAATAAGGTGTCATACTAAGTTCAAGTGCTGCTCAAACATTTTGTTTATTTATTCAAAATTACAAAGAATCCCTCAATTGCTCAGTGTAGTTAAAACAAATACAATTCATTGCATTCAGACTGTTCGGTACCTTTAATCTAATAAAATTCATCAATACCGGTTCCTCAGAAACAACTGCCACCCTGTTCCTAGCCTTATCTGTAAATTACCGACCAGCAGAAATTCACATTGAGCTGTTTAATACAGTGGTCAAAATTAAATCCAAAAAACATTACTTCAACGTAAAACCATATAAATTAATAAGTCTTTAAATCTTGCATATGACGAGGAACTACCTGAGTGATCTGAATGACCAAAGTGGCAGACTCCCTATCTAGACTTTTCTATTCTGCCCATACTGCAGCACAATGCAAATGCTCATTATTGTATACAGTTCTATAACATGCTTAGAGAGTGATCTCTTGAGTGTTCTCTCCTAAAACTTTGAAGATTGTGATTGATTTTAGTTACTTTTTTCAGGCCAATTCAATGTTTGCAGGAAATTATAACAATTGATTTCCTGCCAATCTTTTCCTTTCATATTGACTGTGGCATATTCTTCTTACCAGATGTGAAATACTCCCTTTCAAAGGCACTAATAGACTTATCGCTATTAATATCTTGGATTAGTATGTCATCACATGCTCCACATGTGATACCTCAGACGTGAGTGCTATTGCTCTTTATAATCTGCTTGCTGTGGTAACACGGGAGCTGCAAGAGGAAATAAATGAACTGTTTTACATGTGACAGCTTTAAATTTGTATCTACAATAAACAAAATAATTCCCTGTTGTATCAATATTGGTAAATATTAATTTAGTAACCCCAGAGATTAAAATATAAGAATTATATGAATAGAAATACTTATACCTGTATAAGTATTTAGTACCCTGTACTAAAACAGGCAGCATGGTAGCATGGTGGTTAGCATACATGCTTCACAGCTCCAGGGTCCCAGGTTCGATTCCCGGCTGGGTCACTGTCTGTGTGGAGTCTGCACGTCCTCCCCGTGTGTGCGTGGGTTTCCTCCGCGTGCTCCGGTTTCCTCCCACAGTCCAAAGATGTGCGGGTTAGGTGGATTGGCCATGCTAAATTGCCCGTAGTGTCCTAAAAATGTAAGGTTAAGGGGGGGGTTGTTGGGTTACGGGTATAGGGTGGATACGTGGGTTTGAGTAGGGTGATCATTGCTCGGCACAACATTGAGGGCCGAAGGGCCTGTTCTGTGCTGTACTGTTCTAAATCTAAATTTAAAATCTGTGGGTCACTTGTAAACTGTTTCTGCCTTGTGTGGATCTTTGTTAAAAATCTATTTTCACCTGAAGCTTTTCACATTTGGCCGTCCTGAAAATTGTATTCCTTTTTTGTTCTAAAGTTGAAGAGGAAGAAGAAATGGGGAAGTCTGTTGTGAAAAGCATTAAATAGCAGAGTGGCCAAGAAGTCAAAGAATGCAGCAATAGGAAGGAATGAGACAAAATAGAAGAAAGAGGAGAAATAGAACACTTTTCTGTTATTTGTTTTTATTTTAGCTTCTCTTCCGCGTTGCACCACATCCACCATTCAAGAGAATATGCTGGAGTCCTGCTGTTATTCCTTAAACAGTTATAGTCTAACTTCGGTTTTTCGGAAACTTCCATGACTAGCTGTCTGATTTGGTCCATGTTTTCTGTGGTCTGAAATCAGCACATTAGGTGGAATCTTTCAAGGATCTGGAAGTGGTTTTGGCATTTGGGCAAGCAGGGGATTGGTTGGAATCGCAGGCGGGGGGCGATGGTTGGGTCTTGGCCGTTAGAGGTGGGTCTGTGGGAGGGTGGAAGACAGCAATGACAAAAGCGTCTGTCGTGTTAATCACCCTGGGGTAACACGGACTGCAAGTGGATGCAGTTCTACTTGAAAGTAGACTCCAAACTTTGATGTTCGTTCAATGTGCTTTATTGAACATATTAAATAACAGTTTGCTGTGGATTTGACGCTCTACTAATCAAAGCATGGGTGTCTGTCACTTCCTGTCTGTATGTCATTATGTGTATGAGTGCATATCATGACATCTCCCCTTCTTTAAAAAAGAATGTTGATTGTTTGGAGCATATGCAACTCTATTTACATGTGGAACGATTTACATCAAATGGCGAGTGGATGAATATGTACATAGAGGTGTCTTGCGTGCAGATACAGAACAAAATTTACAAGATAAATGTCTATAAGTCCAATCTTTGGGGCTTGCGTCGGATCTTTACCGACTGCCTGAGAGGTGGAGGTGGGGGCGACGGCGCCTTGACAGGCGGGATTGCTGTCAGTTTGGTGGCCTCATGGTGCAAAGTGTCTGGAGGATACATAACAACATCTGGAAAATAGGATCTGGTGGTGGGCAGGCAACTTTGCGCAGTGCCCTTCTGTTGCGCCTGACAATGGAGCCATCAGCCATACAAACTACAAACGATCTGGGAGCAGCCTGTCAAACAACAACAGCTGGAGCTGACCAGCCTCCGTCAGGTAGCTTGATCCAAACAGCATCTTCCAGAGATAGCACAGGCAAATCGGTAGCATGAGAATCGTACGTCAGCTTTTGCCGGTTCCTGAGTTGCTGCACCTTTTGCAGCACTGGGAGGTGATGATCTTGTAAGTCTATGGCTGGAACAGTCGTTCGCAGGTCTCTATTCATGAGGAGTTGAGCCGGGGACATACTTGTGGACCGAGGGATTGCAATCTAGAATAGTTGAACTCAGTTTTAATCGGGAAGGTAGTAAAGTGACCATTTGGAAAATGAGAGGCTATTCCTCAAGCTGGAATTAAACTTAGTTGGAGCACTGAAAGAGGCTGAGAGGGAGGTCACTGAAAGAAGGCTGAGAGGCAAGTCACTGAAAGAAGGCTAAGAGGGATGTCACTGAAAGAGGCTGAGAGGGAGGTCAGAGTGGCAGCTGGGTGGAGAATTAAAATGACAAGTGATTGGAAGATTGGAGTCCAGTTTACGGATTGAACAGAAATGTTACTCAAAGTGTTAACCCAACATGCGTTTGGCCTCCCCTTTGAGAAGGAGACCGCATCATGAGCAGTGAGTACAATATATCAAATGGAAAGAAATGCAAGTATTTCATCTGGAAGTGTTATTTGGGCCCTGAGAAGGGAGGAGGTAAAACGACAGGTGTTGCATAGAAATATGCGGTGAGACGATGAGGGGTGATGGGCATAATTGAAGAATGGACCATAATGGGGGAAATTGCTCCTTTGTAATGGTGAAAGGGATGAGGTGAGAAATATGTGTTTGGTGGTGGTATGTGCTGAATTGGTGAAAATTACTTTAGATTTCCATTGAATAATGAGGCTGATGGGGTGAACTTGAGGACAAGAGGAATGCTCTTGGGAATACGCACAAGGCCAGAATTGGAGGAGCATAGAGATCTTAGTGTGGGGAGTGGGAGGGGTGTGGTTGTTAGGCTGCAAGTGTTGTGGGATGATAGTTGCATCTCAGTTTGATTGATGATGACTTTGTAGTATTTAGCAGGCTAAATGTTAGGGCGGGTACTTACCAAAAAGAACGGCAAAATGTCGAGAGCTCACAGAAAACTGGTGAAGTTTCACAGAGCAGGGGCGGGGGGTCGGAGAATCGCCCGGGGCCGGCGTCAATCCCGCCCCCGCTGTGTCCCGAATTCTCTGTCCCCCGAGATTCGGCGGGGGCGGGAATCATGCTGCACCGGTCGGCGGGCCCCCCGCGGCAATTTTCTGGCCCGCGATGGGCCGAAGTCCCGCCGCTGACAGGCCTTTCCCGCCGGTGGGAATCAAAACACTTCTGGTGATGGCGGGATTGGCGGTGCCGGCGGGCTCTGGGGTCCTTGGGGGGGGGGGCACGATCTGACCCTGGGGGGTGCCCCCACAGTGGCCTGGCCTGTGATCGGGGCCCACTGCTTCACCATGGCGGGGTTGGAAGAGACCCCCTCCCCTGCGCATGCGCCGGTATGACGTCAGCAACTGCTGACGCACCAGCGCATGCGTGGACCTCCGGCAGCCGGAGAAGGCCTTTCGGCCCCGGATGACGGGGCGTCAAAGGCCGTTCGCACCGTCCGGTGGAATGGGAGCCACTCCGGTGCGGGCCTAGCCCCTAAAGGTGCAGGGACCCCCCACCCCACCAGGTAGGGGAGAATCCCGGCCCAGTTTTCTCACAAAATCTTGAGGTACTTAAGCAAAAGAAAAGTGAGTGGGTGTGGTTTACACTGTCACTTTTGCTGGGCAGGTTCTCTTAGAACTGGGAAGTGGCTCAAATGCAATCGGGGTACAACATTTAAAGGGTGCCCCAACCAGTGTTGCAAAGTAATGACCCCGACCCACATAATGCAGGTCACTGAGAGCTGTCCCCCACCCCCAGATATTAATTCCGAGCAATACAACCCCCCTTAGTCTCTGCTTTCCAACAGCCTTCCCGTCCCACCCCTGGCCACCACACACACACCCCACATCTACCACCCCCAACTCATGAGAGTCCCACTGAGGTCCACCCTGGCACTGCCCCCAGCACAGGTTGGCACTTGCAGGTTGGTGGCACTGCCAGCAGTGCTGAGCTGACCTGATGGTGCCCATCTGTGCCAAGGGCAGTGTCAGGGCACTATCTGGGCATACCCTTTCCAGCCTCAAGGTCTATACTTTGCACACCCGGAGGGATCTCCTCGACTGCCTCATGCTTGGCCTATGTTGGAAACCTTCACATCGGCGAGGTTTGATGATCTCATGAGGTGGGGGGGGAGGGAGATCATTTGGTGGGTAGAGTTACTAATAATAATAAAATGCATAGAAATGAGGTTCATGCCCTTTGTGGGTGTGAATCTTGTGATGCCATTGCCGAGAAGTGGGGAAAATCAGGAAACAAGATCTCTACATCGAGAATAGCGTTTCCTGATTCTCGCAATGTTTTCCTCCCTCGCTGCCAATCCCGCAGGCAGCTAAGTCTTTAACTATTAGAACTATTTACAAATATAAAGTAAAAGGTACAAGTTAGGAGCTGTCTCCATGCTTAGTTTTACATGTGGCTTTGTCCAACACCACACTGACCCTGGGTGCAGGTCATTTGTTCTCCTACATCTGTGTGGGCTGTACTACACTGAGTCCCACATTAACCCGATACTACAGAAGGAGGTAACAAAGATGGGTAAGCTGCAGATTTGAATCTACTTTGGTATTAATTTGCTGAAATGTGAAAAAGTACTGTTGTTAAATATTTTATTTTCTGAGATTGATAAAGCAACCCAAAGGGTTGTGAATCTATGGAATTCCTTGCCCAGTGAAGCCGTTGAGGCTCCTTCATTACATGTTTTTAAGGTAAAGATAGATAGTTTTTTGAAGAATAAAGGGATTAAGGGTTATGGTGTTCGGGCCGGAAAGTGGAGCTGAGTCCACAAAAGATCAGCCATGATCTAATTGAATGGCGGAGCAGGCTCGAAGGGCCAGATGGCCTACTCCTGCTCCTAGTTCTTATGTTCTTATGTTCTTATAAAGGCATAAAACAATGGACTAGATTCCACAACCCATGGATTTGGGGCTGGGGCAGGGTGCCAAGGAAATACGAGGAAGCGGCATTGGGTCTCTGCACTGATGCGTTCCCACCACATGTTACATTTTCCATTGTGGGTGGGAAACCAGGGCAGCAGCCTGCTTCACGGAGGCAGGCAGCCAATTAACGTGATTTGTGTCCCAATGGGGGTGGTTTTGCGCTCTCACAGCCATTTTCTTGACAGCGGAATGGCTACCCACTATGTGCAGTAGCCCAGCTCCAGGAGACTCCTCAGAGCAGGGAGCTCCATGTCCCAGTGATGAGCGATGAACAAGAAATACTTTGGTCTGCATGAAGTACCACACCCATGGCCCAAGCTATTCCATAAATAAAAGCAAATTACTGTGAATGCTGGAATCTGAAATGAAAGAGAAAATGCTGGAAATCTCAGCAGGTCTGGCAGCATCTGTAGGGAGAGAAAAGAGCTAACGTTTCGAGTCCAATGACTCTTTGTCGAAGCTATTTTTTTGCCAAATTATTCCTCCAGAGAGGCTTCCCCTCTGCTCCAAGGGCTTCTCATCATTCTTGTTTTCATCAATGCCTCCGAGGTCATTCTATGGTGAGGTGTCCTTGAAGTCCCCAACCTGTCTCGCCAGAGCCCACTGCTCTTTGTGGGGCTGCTGAGGCTCCAGTGCTGCCAGCTCTCTGATTGGGTCTGCAGCATTGAGAGCACACCCACTGTCCTTAGCAGACAGGTGAGCAAGGCTGCAGCCAATTAGGAGGTCACTTCCCAAAAGATTACATCACCGGTCGTCAAGTGTGAGCTCAGAATCTTCCATTGTCGGAGTCTTAAAGCTTCATGGGAATCTCCAGACCAATAATTAATTTTGAGTAAATTCACCAATCCTGAACTTCCAGTAAGGAGCCTCATTCAAAAGGGCATGAATTAGAGAATCAGAATCAATCGTAACCTTATTTACAACCTGTGAACCCCTTGTATCTGAGCATAGGATCCGTGAGTATTACTTCTACATTTGTCTATCACATTGGGTTTTTTAAAAGCTGCCACACCTCCGTGTGTGAAGTAAAACTAAACTGTAATGGAGATTTAATTAATCACCCGTTCCATTCCTCGTGACTTAAATGACCACTCACTATCAATAAGAGATCCAGAAACAATTTAAGTTACAACAGTGATCATTGTGTATCAGATTCACAAGCTATTATATAACCTAAGTATGCCTTGAATTATTTAATAATGTACATTTGATGCCATAAGCTTCTGCTTAATAAACAAGACAATTCAATGGCCTTGAAAATGAGTTGGAAAAGTCTGTTTAATTGGCCGTGAAGTATTCAGATAAGTTATTTTTCTGCAGCAGAAGCATACATACTGTGACAGCATTATTTAAAAGTAAAATTCTGTTTACAAAATTACCAGTGTAATCATCCCAGCTTTACAATGTGAATATTGGTAGAAGCTGAGAGATAAACTGGCAAAGAAGGCTTAATCAGCAGATAATAGTTCTGTGCAGCATGCAACTGAATGATCCAGACTCGGAAGGTTCAAAGTTTAATCAGTTTCTGTGTTCATATTGCCGACAGTTCTCAGGAGGGGGGATCTTAACTCTTGCGCGAACTGTGCCAGCAAATAGTCTACCAGGGAACTAGAAGCAGGAAATTAAAATTGTTTCCCTGAACTAACTTTGTCCCGTAAGAGATCTTGCAACATCAGGTTTGTTTCAAATCACTAGCTTTCAGAGCACTGCTCCTTCCTCAGGTGAAGGAGCAGTGGTTACTTACACTGGTTACCTCAGCAAGAGCAACAACTTGCATTCAGATAGTGCCTTTAATTAGTGAATGTCCCTCAGAACCTGAGCAAACTAAATATGACACCAAAATACAGAAGGCACAATTACAACAGATATCAAAACGTTTTAAGGAGCCTTTAAAGGAGAAAAGACAAGTGTTTGACGAGGGAATTCCAGAGCTTAGAGCCTCTGCACTGATGGTAATGGTGGAATGATTAAAATCGAGGATATTGCAAGAGACCAGAATTAGAAGAGGGCAGATTTCTGAGAATCGTAGCGCTGGAGGAGGCTGCAGAATCAGGTAGAAGTTGAAGGAATTTGAAAACAAGAGTGTGAATTTAAGAATCAATATGTTGTTGAACGCTGAGCCAATGTAGATCAGCCAGCACAAGGGCGGGTGTGAATGAGACTTGATGTGAGTGAGGATTCAAGCAGCAGCGCTGTGGATAGTCTCAAATTTGTGGAGGGTGCAAAATGGGTGGCTGGCCAGAGGAACACTGGAATGTCAAGTCTGGAAGGAATGAAGGCACGGATGAGAATTCAAGCAGCAGTTGTTCTCAGGCAGGGGTGAAGTTGTGCAATGATATGGAGATATTATAGACATAGAACATAGAACATGCAGTGCAGAAGGAGGCCACTCGGCCCATCGAGTCCGCACCGACCCACTTAAGCCATCACTTCCACCCTATCCCCGTAACCCAATAACCCCTCCAAACTTTTTGGTCACTAAGGGCAATTTATAATGGCCAATCGACATAACCTGCATGCCTTTGGACTGTGGGAGGAAACCAACGCAGACACGGGAGAACGTGCAGACTCCGCACAGACAGCTTACAGGAATGGTACAGTTCTGCAGTTGGCCAACTGCAACATCAAGTTTGCAAACAGTCTGGCTCAACTTCAAACAGTCGTCAATCAGAAGGATGGAATGCATGAAATGAGAAAACACCCCAATGTTTTCAAAAATACATGTCGGAAGTAAAGTGTTGAGAAATAATAGTGCCTAAGGTTCTGATATTTATTTTCCATTTAATTCACACAGAAATTGATGAAGAGAGTTGTGGTGATCCTGGAACTCCTTTATATGGCATACGTGATACAGATGGATTTTCCAATGGGAACATTTTGAGATTTCAGTGCCATACTGGATTTGAACTGATTGGAGAAAAATCTCTTCTCTGTCAAGACAATAATCAATGGTCAGCAAATGTACCAATTTGCATCTGTAAGTACACCATTTTTACTTATTTTTACCATTTTTCTTATGCCAAGCAATGTTTTTTCTGTCATGAGCCATTGGAAAATGTTGGAATGTGAAATAAAATTTTCCCCCATAGAAGTATTTTTGCTTATCTGCGGTATTCTAAAGTGGACTTCTTTTGTATCCAGCTGGGTAGAACCATGATAGTAATCAGTCCATCAGCACCGTCACACTCATTTATTACTGAAGTAGCTGCCACTATTTTTAATCAACTTGGAGTTGAGACTTTAAAGTTGAAGATCCCGCATTGGCTAAGGTAGTTAGCAGATCTTGGGTGTAAGTATGAGATGAAGTATGAGATTAGATATGCACCGTCAATACTGAGGAGCATATCTAACCTCAGAGTCCCTGGTTTAGGGAAGGGTAAATTGTTCAGGATGCTACAAATGGTCACTACCCTGTTACGTGCACATTTCTACACACTGGCTGACAAAGGGGATTGGGCTCAGCTTGGAAGCCTTCTGCAGTTAAATAGCCTAACACTTGCTGTTGAGTTTCACATAGATACTAACCACTTGGCAAAGCTATCAGAGAAAATGGGCCAATGGGATAATGTGCTATCAATGAATCAATGGCTTTAGGATAGAAAAGAAGCAACTTATAGAATCATAGACTCCCTACAGTGCAGATGTAGGCAATTCAGCCCATCAGATCTGCAGCGACCCTTCAAAAGATCACCGTACCTAAGCCCAATCCGCCCACCCTATCACTGTAATCCCACCCAACATTTGGACACTAAGGGGCCATTTAGTCAAGCCAATCCACCTAACCTGTACATTTTTGGACTTTGGGAGGAAATCGGTACACCCGGAGGAAATCTACGCAGACACTGAGAGAATGTGCAAACTTCACATAATCACCCAAGTTGGAATTGAATCCGGGTCTCTGGCGCTGTGAGGCAGCAGTGCGAACTACAATGCCACCGTTCACTCTCAAATTGACAGAAACTAAAATAGATAAGTAAAGTCAGAGTAGGTGTGATCGTGTAGTCTATTGGTTAACCTGTGGTATGAAGTGAAGACATAAGCGAATATTAGAATAAGGCATTTAGTCAAGACAATTCTTTTTGCCATTAAGAAGGAAATAACATTAGAGCATCAATGACTTTAGCTGTTCTTGTACATTGCTACCCAGATGGTTCCAGAACTGCATTAGCGTCAGATTGGAATCAGAGTGTCTACCATTCCTCTTGGATCTTAGTTGTGGAGCAATAATAAAAATCAATAAATATATTTCAAACAAGTCCGGTGTTTTGACATTCCTTTAACTTTTCCCTTTTGTCTGTAATCTGAAAGTGTTGATTCATGCTGCAGTTGGTTACAGATACTCTGAAGTATTGATGTACCTCCCTAAATGACCATCATTCGTGCATGAATAAAGTGGGCTCTTTGATTATGGTTGCGTCACGATTGAGATCAATTGTGTATTTAGCTGAAGTTGAAACAAGTACGTCCACTACAACCAGAACAAAAACCTGCATTTATATAGCTTCTTCAAAATAGTGAAATATCTAGTGATCTCTCATCCCTCAAAGAAACAAGCCCCAAAAGAAGGTAATTCTCTGCAAGACGGACCTGAATTCCAGCTGCAGTTCCCCAAGTGGTTGAGGCAGGCTTGCTCTGGCTTTCAGACCTGCTGTTGGAGCCAGCACACACCTGACAATGTTTGCCAATTGGATTCACACAAACTTTGGTTTTGTATCACTGCACTTTCCTTTCGTTTTTAAATTTTTTCCACATGGAATACTGGCGACATCACATTCCCCAAATGAGGCCTGGATTGCAGGAGCTGTTAGAGTAGATATTCCACCAAGGTTTCCAGCGTTTTACCTATCAAGCTGAATTTAACTGCGCTGCACAGTTTAAGGAGGTGACAGAGCAGATTTCCAGTCATGTTTCTCCAGTGCAATAAAGAAAAAAAGTGATTTTGCTAATAGTGTGAGAGAGATCAATGAACATGCTGTAAAGCTTGAGTCATCAAATTATCTTGGTTCAATAATTAAACTTTCTAATGTTAATTCAGTTCCTGCAACCAGTCCCCAGTGATGTGCAACAAATATTCTGATCCAGCTGGTGTCTAATAATAAGACATTTCATTTTTATTTTATTGTCCCTAGGATTTGCCTGTTGCTGGCTAGGCCAGTACATTACCCATTTCTAACTGCCCTTGTGATGGTGGTCTTACTATGGCCATTCATCCAATTAAGGGTCAACCATATGGGGTTGGCGCCTTGAATCAATATTGGCCAGATTGAGGAAGGACGATAGTTTTTCTTTCCTAAAAGACATTTGTGAACCATTGGATTTTTACAATAATATTGCAGTTCTATGGTCATCCTTATTAATACTTTTTGTTTCAAAACACCATATTCACAAATTAGTAGGATTTGAAATTCAGCCCATATTTTCTTTAGATTCAGAAAATATGACTTGCTCACTTTTGAGTTTACCAAACTGCATACACAACCATGTGTGTAAGATAGCCCAGATTTTTTGTGTTCCCACACAGGATTCAGGTGCAGTTTGCAAACCGCAATGAAGTGCCAGAGGCGGACTGGTTAGAAGACTCGCCTCAGTTCTGGGGCACAGTAGCTCAACTCTCAGCCTTGTTTAAAGACTACCAAAACCTCACCCCTCACCTCTTCAGCCCACCGCACCCAATCCTAATTCCACTTGATACGCCTCATATTTCCCATTACACCTCCATGCTCCCTCAGATCACCTATGCCATCTGAAGCCCACTCCATGTCCCTCATGCATCTGTAATAGCCACTCCCCAATATCCACCATGTAAAGTCCTCAGGAGTGCTGCAATAGCAATGGGAATTATTTTAAGTGCAGCGTTAAATAAAATGTGACCATGCAATAAATTCTCATTTTTAGGGCTTTCAAATCCCACACCAGCACTTGAAATTTATGGGAGGAAATACAATTTTCATCACGTTGGAGATGCCAACCTCAAACGGTGTACATTCATTTTGAACCAAATGCCTTCCTGGCTCCGGAAGAGACCAGATGAAAATGGCATGGCGTCAGGAAGGCAGAAGAAAATTGTTTTCTTTTTGGTGAAAAAGCGTAGTTCAATATTTTGTAGATGAAAACCAGACCACAATCATTCTATTATAGGTCCAAGTCTCTGAGCTATTAGTCCAGTAATATAAATGGGGAGTGCACCACTTATGAAGGCTGGGCAATGGGTCCCCCATCTCTGAACTAGGAGCTATGGGTTTGAGTCCCACACCAGGACTTGATGGCCAAGGAAGGTGCATTCATAATGTGGCCAACAGGTTGAGCATCAACCTCCAAAAATCATTCTAACACACTTAAACGTCAGGTGGGAAGAGCGAGAGAAAGTCCTGGTCAGCCATGTTTGGTGTGGCCCCTCAATCTCACCTCTGGCGACAGGCTAACCTCCTGTTCCAGAAAAAATTCATTATGAAATCAGATGAAAGTCTGCCTCATATACCACTAAATATGAAAAAATGAACAAAAACAAAACAATGGCACTTGTGCATCTTCAGCATAAGCAATATGTGAACCTGTGGAACCTGATAACCATATGGGTAATTAATGTAGAAACAAAATTGTAGCATATGGTCATGTCAAATGGGAGTTGTGTGTCCATTGATTCTAATCCAGCTGTTTTTCAGGTCAAACCATTTTACTGTAACATTTTTACAGATAAAATTAAAATATAATAAAGTCCACTTTATTCAAACAAAAAAACAGGCGGAATTTTCCAGTCCGCCTACCACATTTTCCTGGCATGCCCTGCCGGCAGCGGGATTCTTTGTTCCAGCCACCTGCCATGGATACCCCATTGTGGCCCCCCATGCCGCTGGGAAACCCAGGGGCGTGGGTGCGCTGCCGGCGCAATGGAGAATCCCACCGGTGGAGAATCCAGCCCCATTTTGTTTTTTGCAAATGTTTTTGTGTACAACTAAAAGAGTTTCAAAACACATATCGCTGTAACGATTTGCATTTCTTTGTATTTAAACTGTGACTTCAAAATCCTAATGGGGCACTTTTAAATGCCCCCCCCCCCCCCCCCCCTCCAAGCACATCTGCTGTGGTGGGTGGCGGGATCTTCTGGTCCCACTGCTGTCTATGGGATTTCCTATTTAATTTCCCCCCCCCCCCCCAGCCGCTGGGAAACCCATGGTAGTGGTGGGACCCGGATATCCCATTGAGACCGGCTGTAAAATACCCCATTCCCCAGTTTTGAACCATTTAAGTCAGAAGTCAAATTAACCAAAATTGCTTGTTCATGTGTCAGACTTCAAGTGGTAGTCTGAAAGAAGAAAGATTTTATGACCATCTTTAATTGCGAAGGCAGATTTGTACATGGAATCATGCCTGCTCTGAATTGCTGTAAGCAGTCCAAACTAATTTAACTTAAACCATTAATAGCTATCAGAGGGAGTAAATTTTCCTGCCATATGCCTCAGCTGGATACAGTCCCAGGTCCCAGTTGTGAAAGGGCATTGTTCCAACTTACTTTACCACTGAATTCATCCATGGATCATGGGTGGAGGCATTATTTTAGCTGACTTTAAGTGAGTTATTCTGGTAAATGAAGAGCATTTAAATTGTTTAGGGCTTATGCTGACTAATGCTTATTATAGTGTATTATGCATATGAAGAAACATTAAGATACAGCCAAGGTCCTAGATTGTCATTATTTTTGTATTGTGGTCTGTTCTGTTTGCCATTACAGAAGGCTAATTAATGCTAGAATTCCTGATAGTAAATAATGAATACAAAGTATTGAGAAGTGCTTCAAATTTAACTTTTATTCTGATTTCCACATGCCTGAAGGCTTCATCGGTTGCCAAATATGGTCCTGAACATTATCTGCTACTGGCTTTTTAACCTGTTAGAATTGCTGATTGCAGTTTCCAGGTGTAGCTACCCTTGAAGTTACATATACACTGCATGACATAGAAAAGTCAGTAACCCAAGATTGATTGGATTATTTGAGTTTTTGCTGCTTCCAAATGGGCAATTTTGTAATGAGCTCAATATGGTAGTCTGATAATAAAGCAGCATGGGACACCATTATCCCGTTTATGTGCTCTCAGCTATTTCTAGCTTATGGAAGAAAATGTGAACAAATGCAAGTTAACCTTGCGGTTGCATTTCGTGGAGCTGAGTTGTGTGTTGTAGTTTTGACAGTTGCCTTTATAAGGACAACTTCTGGCCTGTACTATATGCGGTGTATTCAGTGCAGTGCAGTATATTCAGTTTTATATGAACACTGAATGATTCATCAAAGTTGTGTGGTGCCATTGTACAAAGTGTTTCACATGAAAATAATTCCTTCTAAATGGATGCTTCCAATTTGCTGGATGCTAAATGTGGTATTTTTCTGAACGTAACATGTTTGATCTTATGTTTACAGTTCCTTGCTTGTCTAACTTCACTGCGCCTGTGGGAACAGTACTGTCACCTGACTACCCCGAAGGCTACAGCAATAACATGAACTGTATCTGGCTAATTGTTGCAGTCCGAGGGAGTCGGATTCACCTTTCCTTCAATGATTTTGACCTGGAGTCTCAGTTTGACTTCCTTGCAGTTAAAGATGGGGAATCAGTTGATTCGCCTCTGCTGGGAACATTCAGTGGGTCCGAAGTTCCTTCGCATCTCACCAGCAACAGTCACATTTTACGGTTGGAATTTCAGGCTGACCACTCCATGTCCGGACGAGGATTTAACATCACATACAGCAGTACGTTTACTTTTCTAATCTGATGCATTTGATGATTCAGGGCAACACATTCATTCACCCACAAACTCTTAAATTTAAAATTTGGTTTTAAAACTTTATTATTCAATAGACAATATCAATAATTGTAACTTGGCATCACTGGTGAATCTCTTCACAGGTTTGCATTACTATGCTATAATAAATGGGGTGAATGTTTAAAGTTTTATCCTTACAAGAAGCTACTCGGCAAACAATATATTTTGAATGCATATATGATATCTGCAATTTAATATTCACCAGCATTAAATATACAGAGATGAATGGATCAGCAATGCAGCTCAGTTGGCAACACGGAAAGCGATCACTTAATTCAAACATCCTAAGCCAATGTTGATGTGCCACATAAGCCCCCTGTCACCCTATTCACTTTGTCTGTTCCAATCAGCATAATTTTCTATTCTTTTCTCCATCATTTATTTATATGGCTTGTCCTTAAGAATCTTTAAAAAATGGTGTGTTCATGATCATTTAGATGCCATTCCAATGTAATGAGTCGTGTCCCTGTCTTCCCACAATTATTTTCCTTGGCTTGCATCCTGTAAGTATCCTGTCAGTTTCAGTTTGTACAAGTATGACTGCGCTTACTTTACATCATTTACAGCTGTAGTCAGTTGGTTAATGAGCAACGCAAGATTGCACACAACTAGGCGATTAAGTGGAAGTTTAAAGTTGGCCCCAGATACACTTGCAGGGAAGATCTAAGTAGTAGTTGACATTTAAATTTCATTGTCTTTTTTTTTGTCGAAGGCTCTTGGTTGTGGTACGAAGCATCACTAAAAGGTTGTCAGTGGCATTATTGCATTCTTTGAAATTATATTAACTCTGACATTTGTCAAGTTGACTTACGTTTAATACCAATAGTGTTGCCAAAGGCTTTTTCTTCTTCATGGTTTTCTCATTCTGCTTTCTTTGATTGAAGTAAATGTGAGCTAGCCTGTCTGCTTGTAGACGCTGCCAGAACAGAAATAATTCTGATCAGTTCCTTGCAGCAATGATCATGATGTAGATATGTTGTACAGTAAAAGTAATTACGATAAGATGGCAACAAATTTGACGCTAAGCATAACATGCAAAGTATAATCAGCCACATATTTTGATATCAGATACATAATTAAAAATTTGGGGCTAGTTTTGTTCACATTTTTACTGAGACATTATTTTGCCTGTATGGTATATTATGGGGATTGTTCTGTTCACTGAAAGCTAGCATCAATTGATGAAAAAATACAATAATATTTTGGGTGAAAGCCTTCCTTGGAGCATTCTGAGGTGTCACTTGTCACTTTGGATCTGCATAGCGGCATTATTTGTGGATTACTAATCCAGAGGCCCAGGCTGTTGCTCTGGGAACATGGGTTCAAATCCCACCGCTGCTACCAGTGGAATTGAAACTTAAATTCATACATCGGGAATTAAAAGCTTGTCTCAGCAAAGGTGATGATGAAAATCCAATGATGATCATTGGATTGTTGTAAAAACTAATTTGATTGACTCTTGGGGGAGAGAATCTGCTGTCTGGAACTAGCCTGGCCTACATGTTACTTCAGGCCCACGCAATGTGGTTGAGTGTCACCTGCTCTCTGAAATGGCATAGCAAGGCACTTAGTTATTTTAAACAACTAAAGAAAAGTTGACAATGTATAAAACAACAGACCCCCCAAAATCAACTTAGGCTCCAGAAATTACTATGTTACACCCTACCTGCTTGACCTTGCAAAGACATCCTTGCTGCCATCTGGAGGCTTGTGCCAAAAATTAGGAGAGCTGTACTACAGATCAACCTAGTATTAACTTGACATAGTCACACCCGACAGCCTAATGTCCCAGACTCCTCCATCACCATTCCTGGGTAGTATGTCCTGTCCCACCGGCAGGAGAGACCAAACAAAGTTGGTGGCACAGTGGTATACAGTCAGGACACAGTTGCTCCTGGAGTTTTCAACATTGACTCCGGATTCATGAAGTCTCTTGGCATCAGGCCAAACATGGGCAAGGAAATCTCTGGCTGATCACCACCTACCACACCCTTCCACCGCTCATCCCCCCCCACACCCCCTACCCACCTCAGCTGATCAATAGTCTTCCATGTTCAGCATCAAATGAAAGAAGCATGGAGAGTGGATAGGGCACAGAATGTACTCTGGGTGAGGCACATCAATGCTCACCAACAAGAGTGGCTCATCAACACTACTGCTGACCAAGCTGCCCACGTTCTGAAGGACGTATCTGCCAAGCTGAGTCTATGGCAGGTGGTGAGGAAACTGACAGAGAAAGCCTACTTGACCTCTTCCTTAACAATATCCCTGTTGTAGGTGCATCTGTCTTATGACCTTGTGGAGATGAAGTCCCATTTTCTCATTAAGGATTCCCTCCAGCTTATTGTGTTTTAAGCAGATCCCGAAACTCAAATGTGGGCATCCATGAGACACTGTTTGCCATCAGCAGTAAGAAAATTGTATTCAACCACAATCATGTAACATCATGGCCCAGCACTATCCTCCCTCTATCATTACCAATAAATCAGGAAGAGTGCAAGAGAACATGCCAGGAGCAGCACCTTGTTTCTGGTGTGTGAAACAATAGTGCTAACCACTGCGCTACCGTGCCATCCTATATTGATGGTAATACATGAATGTGAGTTTGCCTCCTTTTTCCTCTCTTCATTTTTCTCCTCCTCATCCCTCCTCCCATTTTTCCTTTCCTCTGTCTTATTCTCCAAATTCCCCCAACCCTCTCCTTCCCCTTGTTCTTTCATGTTATAGGCCTTGCGATTCCATGAGAAGTGATTACTTAACTGACTTTATTGAGAATATTTTTGTATTTAACTCATCCCAAGGTTCTTTCAAAATAGAGTGACTTTAAATTCCAAATGGCAACATGTAAGTTTAACTATATCCCTCTTTTTCTCTGCACAGCATTTGGACACAATGAGTGCCCTGATCCTGGAATTCCCATTAATGGTCGACGGTTCGGTGACAATTTTCAGTTAGGAAACTCGGTATCTGTTCTCTGCGAAGAGGGATTCATCAAAACCCAAGGGACAGAAACTATAACGTGTGTTTTGAAAGATGGAAAGGTCATGTGGAGTGGCCCCATTCCTAAATGTGAAGGTATTGTTAAAGGTTTTTGATAAAATAAATACCAACATGCCAATGATGTTCCCCAGGGATCCGTACTTCGGCCTCAGCTGTTGCCACATGTATGAATGACATGGACGGAGGAGTGGAAAGTAAGGAGGGAGTGTGTGTTGTGCAGATGTGAGAAGGAAGTTACAAAGAGACATGGGGCGCGATTCTCCGCTCCCCAAGCCGGGTGGGAGAATCGCGGGAGGGCCCCCCGACTAATTTCATGACCCCCTGGTGCCCCCCCGCAATTCTTACACCCCCCGCTCGGAAGAATCGGCACTCGCCGTTTTTACCGGCGATTCTCCGACCCGGATGGGCCGAGTGGCCTGCCGTTCGCGACCGTTTCACGATGGCGGCAACCACACCTGGTCGCTGCAGTCGTGAAATCTCCGAGAGATGCCCGTTTTGGGGCTTGTAGGGGGCCTGGTGGGGAATGAGCAGCACGACTGTCTCAATCGGACGCACTATTTCCCCTCCGCCGCCCCGCAAGATCAAGCCGCCATGTCTTGCGGGGCGGCTGTGGGGCAAGACGGCCACCGCGCACGCGCGGATTGAAGCCGGCCAACCTGCGCATGCGCGGCTGACGTCACATAGGCGCCACCGTCGCGTCACTCTCGGCACGCCGCCCGGCGGCCGAGAGTTACGGAGCGCCGCTCCTAGCCCCGCCGGGAGGGGAGAATAGGGGGCGAGGAGCGGCCTCTGAGGCCGTCGTGAAACTCGGCCGAGTTCACGACGGCCCTCCCGATTTCTCCCGGGAGCGGAGAATTCCGCCCATGGTCTAAGCATAAGGTCTAGATAGCAGGTTGAATTCAAGACAGGAAGGTGAAATCGCAAATGTTCCGAATGGTCAGGAACTGGGAGCTGCAAAAGACAAGAAACCTAAGGGTCTATATACAAAAATCATTCAAAATCAGTACACATGTACAATAGAAAGTAATCAACAAAGCTAACAAATGTTGATGATTATCTTCAGGAAATTTGAATTTAGAAGTGAGAGAGTGATGTCTCAATTGTAAAAAGCTTGGATTAGACCTTATCTGGAGTACTGCATTTCGTTTTCAACACCAAACTTCAGGATGGATAAATTGGCCATTGCAGTGAAGATTCAGATTTCAATGGTTTAAATTATAAGCTTGCATTGTGTTCTCTGGAGTTAGCACAATTAAGGGAAATCTTATCAAGATATATTTCTCCCAATTCTGATCTACAAACTGCCTCTCGACAACATCATCTAAAAACACAGGGTTGGATTTTATCACAGGTTACGACCTGCGAGATGGGGGTTGTAGAAATGGGGAGGCCAAGTGTGGTAAAATGCTGGGGAAACAGAGTGGGACATATCTCAGACCCTGTTCCATCACTGGAAAAGTTACACAGTCTGGAAATGCAGTAGCTCAGCTGTCTGCTGACTGGAGATGGGCAGCCGATTCAGCCAATTTAAGGCCCAATTATTGGACAATTTCCTGGATCGCTAGGATTTCTCTGGTAGTGGAGTGGTCGCTTTGAAGATTCCTGAGGGGCCAGGGTGGGAGGGGCAAGGGGAGACCATCCAAGCTAAAGGCTCTATAGTTCAAGGAGGGGGCTGCCAAAGGTAAAGATAGTCCCCGGGTCCTCAATGCCAGAGGGATTTCATCTCTCACACAGATGTTTGCTTACTTGACCCCAACAAAATAAACGATTCTTTGACATACTTGCTCGGGAACCTCAAAATGGAGGCACTCTCACATTTCTCTTGCTGCATCAGCACTTCTCTCAGTATGGCTGGTGAACCTACAGAGCTGTCTGTGCTCTGATTTTCCAGTAGTGCCTTAATTGCCTACTACCTCTACCTGTTGGCACTTGATTAGCTCATCTTGGCAATATCATGGTGGATGTTTGGTCCCCTCCCTAAGTATGCTACCTACCCAAAAAATTGCCCAACCTCCGATCACATGCAGTCAGTTTTTCCATGTATATTGACAACACACTGCTCTATCTGACGACCACCTCTCTTGAACGATTTACTATCTTTAAATTGTCAGAAACCTTGTCCGACACTGCATCAGTAGAAATTCCCTTTATCTAAATTTTGGGAAATGTCCACAACAAACTCCATTCCATTCGTAGTGCACAACTTTGAGTATTGCTGAAATAAGAGACAGGCTGTCGAAACTTTTTGGCTTGAACTCATCTGGACAGTTCTCAAGAATACCAATAGTAAGGGGAGCAACTAGTTATACTGAATGAAAAGTCAATGCTAATTGATTGGAAAGTGGACTCTGGATGGTAGAGTCACTGCCATAAAGAATGCACCAAGGAACAGTTAACTGTCAAGTTTTTTTTCAAATTCAAACCGGAGAGGGCAACTCTGATTTACCAAAGACTTCTTACCTTTTTAACATGCAGAGAGAGAGAGACTCCAACATCCTTGTAGTCTGCTTTCAACTGAAAACGAAATTAAGACACACAGCAGCTCCCAGCTCAAAATGAAAGTAAAAGACAGAATCACATTCCAGCTCCACCCACACAATGACATCACTGCAGCCATTTAATGAAACAAACTTTTCTTAAAGAGACTTTCATATGACAGTATTGTAAAGACCCAGACCGAGACCTGTATTGGATTTCCCCCTGCACAAGATTTCCTACTCGACCCTCCCAACCTGATTTCCACCCCCCCGCCCCCCTTGGCCTAACCAGGCCGAACACACACCAGCCTGACCACCCTTCGACAACCACCCCCACTGATCCAACCCGGCCCACTCTCATGTCACCAACCCACCCACCACCACCCTTCCTCTGATGTCCAATTTCCCACCCCATTTCGTATTCCTTCATGATGTCTGACTATCCCCCACTGATGTCGGAAACCCCCACCCACCCAATGTCCAACTGCCCTCTACCCTTGATGTATGTACTCCCCCACCGATATCCAAATGCCATCCCCACATTAGAAACATACCTTCTCCCTTTCAATGCTACTTTTAAACCCAATTGCTTTACGGCAGCCAGTCCTGATTGGCTCTGTTCCGTTTACACTTTGCTGCTGGAGCCGGGGATGTGCTTTGTTTCTGGACTATCAACTGGCATGAGTCAGGAAGGTAGGGCAAGACAGGTGCTTAAGAATAAGTCGGCATGGCGTGGCAATCCACCATTAATTGCCACTCCAAGGAAGTTATGGCCCGCTATCAATTGACACATTTCTTTGGCTGTTCATAACAGGAAAAGACCATTCCCATACAGCTCTCACTTGCACAACTCAAAACATAAGTAGTTTTCCAGAACTTCCCGCCAATGGGATCTTTTGATTATGCCGAAAGTGAACTCCCCATTGCAGGTTCCCCAGTGGCACATCGACAAACAATGCAAATGTTCAATGACTTCGGCAGGATCAGAAGATCCCGTTGGTGGCCAATAGCGAGCCACCACTTGCGCCAGAAAACCCACCATTGGGGGACCGGAAAATCCTGGCCATTGTTTCCAACATTAGGTGGAATTTTGTGATTGGACAACACTTGCTAAACCATCCTGATTGTACCAAGAATTGCACCAAAAAACAATTTCAGATTAATTATCAGTCGGGCTCACAATGTGCTCCACCTACTCGTGCTGGAAGCTACGTTTATTCACATAGGGCCCTGTCCTATGCAGACAAATTGCGCATGCCTGCTGCGTTTCTCAACTAAATAATAGCTTGGGAGTCTGCCGTTCCCTGGTTCATTCCCCATGGCAATGGCTCTACCCATCAGGGTCAACACTCTCTTATGCAGAGAACACTGTTGTTCCCTTTACTATTTTTCCTCCCTCCATATAACTCCAAGATATCTGCACAACTCCAATTCTGACTACTTGAGAATCACTCATTTTAATTGCTCCACCCCACTGGTGATGTATTTTGACTGTCAAGACCCTACTCTGAAATTCCCCCCATAAACCTCTCTGTATCTCTGACTTTCACCTTGAAGATTCTTGTTAAAACATTTCTCTTTATCTGACATAATATGTCTTTATGTGGTTTGAAACAACCCTTTATTTGATGCTGAGATGAAATGCCTTTTGATGTTTTCCTACTTGATATGATGAAGAGATTCAATGGAGTAGATTCAGAGGAGGTATCTCAACTGTTGGGGGAACGCATAATCCTGAAATTAGAGGTAGCCATTTAGAAACAATATCAGTCATCAATTTAACAGATGAAATGTAGTGGATTTTGTTTTATTACACTTGTAGTATGCTATGTTATACTACTGAATGTAATATATTTTATTCAATACTGTTGTTGATGAGGTTTTCTGAATTTTGATGAGAAAGACTCAAAGTCGTCCAGTAATAACAAAAGATTTATTGATAACTAAACCAATAATTTTGTGAGTTCTTTACTTTAATATTAATACTAGTAATAAAGTTACCAAGATCTAAATACAGTAACTATGTTTAACTACACTAACACTCTGAACTAATCTACACTCCTGCTTTCTCGTCACAGTACACCCAAAAGAGCGAGAGGAGCAGAATGAGGTTGCTTTTGTACGCCTGTTGGTACTACCCTCTAGTGATTTATAGAGAAATACAGCACAGAACAGGCCCTTCGGCCCACGATGTTGCGCCAAACTTTTGTCCTAGGTTAATCATAGAATTTTGGACAATTTTTCATGGCCAATCCACCCAACCTGCACATCTTTGGACTGTGGGAGGAAACCGGAGTACCCGGAGGAAACCCACGCAGTCACAGGGAGGATGTGCAGACTCCACACAGACAGTGACCCAAGTCGAAATCGAACTTGGGACCCTGGAGCTGTGAAGCAATTGTGCTATCCACAATGCTACCGTGCTGCCCTTAAGAAGTTAACCTACACTCCCTTATTCCACCCTAATCCAATTACCTATCCAATAGCTGCTTGAAGGTCCATAAATTTTCCGACTCAACTACTACCACAGGCAGTGCATTCCATGCCCCCGCTACTCTCTGGGTAAAGAACCTACCTCTGACATCCCCTCTATATCTTCCACCATTTATCTTAAATTTATGTCCCCTTGTAATGGTGTGTTCCACCCGGGGAAAAAGTCTCTGACTGTCTACTCTATCTATTCCCCTGATCATCTTATAAACCTCTATCAAGTCGCCCCTCATCCTTCTCCGCTCTAATGAGAAAAGGCCTAGCACCCTCAACCTTTCCTCGTATGACCTACTCTCCATTCCAGGCAACATCCTGGTAAATCTCCTTTGCACCTTTTCCAAAGCTTCCACATCCTTCCTAAAATGAGGTGACCAGAACTGCACACAGTACTCCAAATGTGGCCTGACCAAGGTTTTGTACAGCTGCATCATCACCTCACGGCTCTTAAATTCAATCCCTCTGCTAATGAACGCTAGCACACCATAGGCCTTCTTCACAGCTCTATCCACTTGAGTGGCAACTTTCAAAGAACTATGAACATAGACCCCAAGATCTCTCTGCTCCTCCACATTGCCAAGAACCCTACCATTAACCCTGTATTCCGCATTCATATTTGTCCTTCCAAAAATGGACAACCTCACACTTGTCAGGATTAAACTCCATCTGCCACTTCTCAGCCCAGCTCTGCATTCTATCTATGTCTCTTTGAAGCCGACAACAGCCCTCCTCACTATCCACAACTCCACCAATCTTCGTATCATCTGCAAATTTACTGACCCACCCTTCAACTCCCTCATCCAAGTCGTTAATGAAAATCACAAACAGCAGAGGACCCAGAACTGATCCCTGCGGTACGCCACTGATAACTGGGCTCCAGGCTGAATATTTGCCATCCACCACCACTCTCTGTCTTCTATCGGTTAGCCAGTTTGTTATCCAACTGGCCAAATTTCCCACTATCCCATGCCTCCTTACTTTCTGCATAAGCCTACCATGGGGAACCTTATCAAATGCCTTACTAAAATCCATGTACACTACATCCACTGCTTTACCTTCATCCACATGCTTGGTCACCTCCTCAAAGAATTCAATAAGACTTGTAAGGCAAGACCTACCCCTCACAAATCCATGCTGACTATCCCTAATCAAGCAATGCCTTTCCAGATGCTCAGAAATCCTATCCCTCAGTACCCTTTCCATTACTTTGCCTACCACCGAAGTAAGACTAACTGGCCTGTAATTCCCAGGGTTATCCCTATTCCCTTTTTTGAACAGGGGCACGACATTCGCCACTCTCCAATCCTCTGGTACCACCCCTGTTGACAGCGAGGACGAAAAGATCATTGCCAACGGCTCTGCAATTTCATTTCTTGCTTCCCATAGAATCCTTGGATATATCCCGTCAGACCCAGGGGACTTGTCTATCCTCAAGTTTTTCAAAACGCGCAACACATCTTCCTTCCTGACAAGTATCTCCTCAAGCTTATCAGTCTGCTTCACGCTGTCCTCTCCTGATTCTCCTGATTACCCATTAACCCCTTATATATATGCACATACAGAGATTACTACAGATTTCTGGAACTCACTCCACAAAAAATGTGAATACTGGATGATCTGAGAACTTCAAGACTGAGATGGGTTAAAAAAAAATCTTTGTGGGTACAAGTATGAAGGCAAAGATGGATAAATAGGATTGAATTGAAAAGGAGCCATAATTTAATTGAATGGTGGTGTAGAATTGAGGGGTAGAATAGCCTATTCCTGTTCTTATAATCCTTTAAACGTCTCTAATTCTCATTGTGGTAGCACAATAGATAGAAAATATTACGCCACATGTTCTGATTGAGGAATATGTGTTAATTTCAATTGGTTAATTTGCAATAGGGAAGTGCTAATTGCAATATTGTCATATTCATACAATTTGTTTGATTGTACAAAAATGCATTCTGAATAGAATTAATGATGTGTACAATGGGGCACACTGTTTCCACTCGTAAAATTGATATGAGAATATCAAAATCACTTTTTTTTTCTCCCATGGCAAAGTAATGTTGGATACTTTTTTACATATTTGCCTGGAGATTGGTATGTATATGTTAATGTGTAAATATATTCCTTTCTTTAGCTCCTTGTGGCGGCCATTTCTCTTCTCCAAATGGAGTAATCCTATCACCAGGCTGGCCTGGATATTATAAAGATTCCCAGAATTGTGAGTGGGTAATTGAAGCTGAACCAGGACATTCAATCAAAATAACATTTGAAAGGTGATCTCACAGCTTTTCTCTTATTTTGTTTTTGAGTAACTATTTGAAGTGATAAACCAATTATTTGTGCTTCCGGGGATGGTTTAAATGGTGCAACCTTGTTATTATGGAAAGTGCTCAGTTTTGATCTTAAATAAACATATTTGGTACTGCGTCTTCATCAGCATCTATAAAACAGTTCTTTCATTATTTATCAATTTGTATGTTTTGCAAAGATAAAAGCAATATTTTAATGACTTGTGTGCTCTTTGGACATATATATCCTGCTTAACTAAACAGAAGGATTGGTGTATTGCTTTGCTCAATTTATAATTAACTACTTATGATCATCATTTTCTGAAACTTGATCATTATTTTGTTTTGCATCATTGATTAAGTGATACCTGATGAGTGATTGACTTGTAATTATGCTGCAGTTAAACTTGTTTGACCATTTAGTATCGATTTGCATATGAATTAAAATTTCTCTACCCACAGGTTTCAGACTGAAGTTAATTATGACGTTCTGGAAATTCACGATGGACCAAACCTTTTGTCCTCAATTCTTGGCTCTTTCAATGGCACACAAGTTCCTCAATTTCTTTTTAGCAGCACCAACTACCTTTACCTTCTCTTTACAACTGATAATAGCCGCTCCAACATTGGTTTCAAGATTCATTATGAGAGTAAGCACCGCTTGTCTTCTTGTAGCATCTTAATTGAGCTTGTGCGTCATTTAGATTTGTTTAAATAGAGCTGAGTTTTTAACATTACAAAATGTTACAATGGAAGCAACCAACTGTCTATAGAACAGCTGTTGTGAATATAATGAAACAAAATGTTCAGTTTTAGATAAGCATCTTGTTTTTTGGTGTGATTCTTTTATATTTTCCTTCTGTTTTTTGCAGGTGTCACAGTGGATACATATTCCTGCATGGATCCGGGGATCCCAGTGAATGGCTATCGATATGGGCAGGACTTTGCAATAGGCTCTACTGTCGCATTCAGCTGCGAATCTGGTTACACAATGAGCCACGACGAACCTCTGATGTGTGAGAAGAACCACTGGTGGAATCACCCATTGCCTACTTGTGATGGTAAGAGACCGGAGAAATTGTTCCCTGTGTGCATACAGGACGAATTGTGAGCCATTGAATGTTTTTGGGAGTACCAAAGTCAATTTGCTTGATGTTATAACCTGCCTGCTTACCACTGGCTGGGGACTAATGGCAATCCCACAATCCTTTGGGAGTATGAGCTTCCCCAATGAGAGGGTGGAGAAATCATTAGCAGATTCCCTGCATAAATAAAGCTGGCCAGTTTTGAACCGGCTAGAGGAGAGTAGGCAGCAAGGGAAGTTGCTGCTGTTGTGTATATATATATATATATATGTTATTGTAAATAAACATTATTTCGTTCTATCCTTCAACTTGTGCTGGATCTTTGTGGCCCCCCAAACTGGCGACGAGGGTTAAAGTGAATAGCTGTCTGCACTGCTGAAGCTACCTCCCTGGATTTTTGTTGGATACAGGTTGGAAGTTGTTTTCTATTACACCATGCCTCTGTATGGACATTTTTGATGCTGCACTGGAAAGCTGGAACCAGTACGCACAACGGATGCGTTACTATTTCCGGGCAAACAACATCACTAAAAACGAGCGCCAGGTGGTCATATTGCTCACCGCCTGAGGCCCACATACTTTTGGGGTGATTAGGAGCCTTATGTACCCATCTGCACTGGACACCAAAACATTTGATGAACTTGTGAACTTAGTGGGGCAACATTTTAATCCAACCCCGTCCATGATAGTCCAATGTTACCGGTTTAATACCGCTGAGAGGACCCCAGGAGAATCCCTTGCAGAGTTTCTATCCAGGGTACGCAGGATTGCAGAGTGCTGTGACTATGGTGAGACCTTGTCAGAAATGTTACGCAACCGTTTGGTTTGCAATATTAACAATGCGGCCACTCAGAGAGTCAATGTTAGCTGAGCCAACATTGACTTTTCAACAGGCCATTCAAATAGTATTGTCCCGAGAGAGCGCAGAACGGAGAGTGCAGGGAATGGAGGTGCACGCCATTTGCGGCTGCAGTGGCAGGACTTCCTCCAAACAGTTTCTGGAGGGTTGACTGAGGTGCTAGGACGATTCCCAGATGTATTCCAGTCCGGTTTGGGGAAAACAAAAGGGGCCATATCCCGTATCCAAGTCGAACCAGGAGCCACGCGCGCCTTACGGCTTGCTCGCGAAGGTAGAAGGGGAGATCACTCGTTTGGAGACTTTGGGTATTATCAGGCCCGTCCGTTTCACTGACTGGGCAGCACCAATTGTACCTGTAATAAAGGCCAGATGCCACAGTTTGCTTGTGTGGCGACGATAAACTTACAGTGAATACAGCTTCCCGACTCGACCGATATCCAATGCATCGCATAGAGGATCTCTATGCGAAGCTTGCAGGCGGACTCTCGTACACTAAATTAGATATGAGTCACGCCTATGTACAGTTGGAGCTGGACCCTGCCTCCCGGCCATATGTAACGATTAATATACACCGGGGCCTGTATGAATATACACGGTTGCCCTTTGGAGTATCCTCAGCCTGCACTTTCTTACAATGCGTCATGGAGGGCATTTTGAGAGGTTTACCGCGTGTTGCTGTCTACTTAGATGATGTTTTGATTACAGGGACGTCGGAGCAGGAACATTTGGAAATTTTGGAGGCTGTCCTTAGACGTTTTCAGAGGCTGCAGTCCGTTTATGTCATACAAAGTGCGCCTTTCAGATGAAGGAAGTAGTCTACGTCGGTTATCGGGTGGACTGCGAAGGTTTGCACCCCATCGCAGAGAAGGTGCGCGCAATTCAACAGGCCCCGCCCCGACTGGCACTTCGCATCTTCGTTCTTTTCTCGGCCTCGTAAACTATTCTGGGAAGTTCCGCCCCAATCTGGCAACTACGCTGGCCCCGTTGCACCTTCTGCTAAAGAAGAAGCACACCTGGGTTTGGGGTCAGCCGCAAGAAACCGCTTTCCGGTGGGTAAAAGAACAATTGTCGTCGTCTGGGTTACTAACCCACTATGATCCTGGAAAGCCTTTGCTCATCAAATGTGATGGATCCCCGTATGGTATTGGGGCCATCCTGTCACAGAAGATGGAGAATGGGGCCGAGCGGCCGATAGCTTTCGCCTCCCGCACATTGACGGCAGCGGACAAAAAGTACGCGCAGATCGAGAAGGAGGGCCTGGCGGTGGTCTTTGCGGTGAAACGCTTCCACCAGAACGTGTATGGCTGCCACTTCACTATCATGACTGATCATAAGCCTCAACTGGGACTTTTCCTAGAGAATAAGCCAATACCACCCATTGCTTCCACATGGATCCAGCGCTGGGCTTTGTTGCTCGCAGCCGACGAGTATTCTCTGGAGCACAAGCCAGGAACCCAGATAGCAAATGCCGACACACTGAGCCGATTGCCTTTATCGACCGGCCCCATGTCGACCCCTACGACTGGTGAGGTGGTTGCAACCCTAAATGTTATGGACACCTTGCCTGTCACGGCATCACAGATCCATGAGTGGACCCAGACGGAGCCAGCCCTGTCAAAGGTTCGGCACATAGTCCTGTATGGTGGGCAGCAAAGACCGCTCCCAGGCGAGTTGCGGGCATTTTCCTCCAAGCTGTCAGAATTTAGCGTGGAAGATGGTATCCTCTTGTGGGGGACGCGTGTGACTGTCCTGGAAAAAGGACAGGAGCTGATACTAAGGGACTTGCACAATGGGCATCCAGGTGTGACCAAAATGAAAACGTTGGCCTGGAATTATGTCTGGTGGCCAGGCCTCGACACCGACATTGAGAAGGTGGCCTAAAACTGCTCCATTTGCCAGGAGCATCAGAAGCTTCCGCCGGCCGCGCCCCTACATCATTGGGAATGGCCAGGGCAGCCTTGGGCGTGCTTGCATGCGGATTTCGCCGGCCCTTTGCAAGGATCCATGTTCCTTCTATTAATCGATGCCCAGTCTAAATGGCTAGCAGTGCATAAGATGGTAGGCACAACGTCCTGCGCAACAATCGAGAAGATGCGTTTATCTTTCAGTACGCATGGCCTCCCCGAGGTGCTGGTCACGGACAATGGCACTCCATTCACAAGTGAGGAGTTTGCGAGGATCATGAAGATGAACGGCATATGCCGCATCCGCACTGCCCCATACCACCCGGCTTCCAATGGGTTGGCGGAGCGCTCAGTGCAGACATTCAAAAGGGGCCTAAAGAAGCAGTCTTTCGGGTCGATGGACACGAGACTGGCTCGTTTTTTGTTTTCATATAGGACCACCCCACATGCGGTGACTGGGGTAGCTGCCGCAGAACCCCTAATGGGCCTGAGACTTCGCACCTGCCTTCGCATGGTTTCCCCGGACATTGGCGCAATAATACGCCACACACAAGAACAGCAGGGACATGGTTTTTCTCGACATTGGCCGATTCGGCAGTTTGCGCCTGGTGACCCTGTGTTCGTTCGGAATTTTGCTGGTGGTGCCCAGTGGGTCTCTGGCGTAATCTTTCGCCAAACGGGCCCTATCTTTTACCAGATGCAGCCCAGGGTCGTCTCCAGCGCAAGCATGTAGACCACGTTCGGTCCACAAGCCCATCCCTTCCAAAGATTCCTCGACCCCGGAGCTCATTTGTACAGCCTTAGAGACCAGACACAGTGGAAAGTATTCCTCACAATATTCCTATGGTGCCGCAATGAAAGCCTGTGCAGGTCATTGCAGAACCGCGTGGAGATAGAGACACCGAGATGATGGAGGCAGCGGACTCCGACTCCGAGATGGAGACACAGGACGCCTCAGAGGGGGAATCCTTGGGCCCACGGGCCGTGGATGTACAACCGTTACGCCTTTCATCACAGAAGGTCCGTTTTCTGTCTCATCACACGCCGCCCGATCCTGCGCCTGAGGCGAAACGAGTCCAACGCCCTCTTTCGCCAGGGTCTTCGGTGGATTCCTTGGACTTTGGGGGGGGGGGGGGGGGGGGGGAGGGATGTTATAACCTG
Source organism: Scyliorhinus canicula (assembly GCF_902713615.1). Taxonomy (NCBI): domain Eukaryota; kingdom Metazoa; phylum Chordata; class Chondrichthyes; order Carcharhiniformes; family Scyliorhinidae; genus Scyliorhinus; species Scyliorhinus canicula. The sequence continues at coordinate 132,436,949 of NC_052155.1, read as the reverse complement.
CCTGCTTACCACTGGCTGGAGACTAATGGCAATCCCACAATCCTTTGGGAGTATGAGCATCCACAATGAGGGGGCGGAGAAATCATTTGCAGATTCTCTGCATAAATAAAGCTGGCCAGTTTGGAACTAGCTAGAGGAGAGTGAGCAGCAAGGGAAGTTGCTGCTGCTGTTGTGTGCATATATATATATGTTATTGTAAATAAATGTTATTTCTTTCTATCCTTCAACTTGTGCTGGATTCTTCGTGGCCCTCACAAAACTTAACATTTTTTACTATTTTCAACCTTCCACCTGGTGGGCAAGCCAATGAAAAAGAGGTGCTAATCTTGTTGAGCTGCACTAAACTGCAAGGTCAAACACGGTTTCACTGGGAAAGCTAGTACAGACATTGACCTTTGCAATAAGAAACAGATGACAAAGGGTCACTGACTTGAAATACCTGGCTGAATTTCCCCCTGGGCATCAGGAATCCAATGTCATGACCACTTTCGCATCCCATTGCTGAATTTCACAGCCACGTGTTCACCGCGTTACTGGGGATTGTGGTCAGCACATGGGCGTGGGATATCAATTGGAGAGGCCAGAGGGAGAGGCAGCCATCAGCCTCACTGAGAAAAGTAAGCACTGTGTAGGCAGAGGAGAGAGTAGGCGTGCATCACAAGATGGAGGTACTCCTCGTATAGGGGGACTGATGTGCCATAAATAAAGGTCCTAATCATCGCAGGGGTAGCACCTCCAAATGACTGCATTTGCCTGCAGGTCTGCTGCATAAGGCATTTCCACTCCTTCAAACAGGAGTTTGCCAAGTCTGAGACTAGTGCTCTGACCTCCCGCTGTGTTCTCTTTTATGACGTGAGGAGCTGCGCACACAGCGAGGGCCCTGTTCACTCCCGACAAACAGCTATCGCACAATGAAAATTCCGATTAACTGGTCCTTCCTTAATTGGCATCACACTGCTGCTGGAAGGTTTGTGGCCAGCACATCCAGCCCGCCTTTGGGAAAATAGTGGGAAGTTGTGGGAACTTGCAGGAAGCCAGGCTGACACACTTTTTGAAAGATTTTCCCATTCTTTCTCCAGTTCCAAATCGCCCATGAGCTCTGTATCTCTCTCCACGGATGCTGCAAGATCTGCTGAGTGCTTCAGTACTTTTTGCTTTGATTTCAGCTTTCCAGCATCTTCAGTGATTTGCTCTTGGATTTACTTGCAAAATTGGGGGACCAGAGGTCATTTTTGTAAGCCAAGGGTTGCAGTTTTGCTGGAAGTGACTAATGGGCAAGAAACACAATTGGTGATGCCATCTGCCAACCAAAGTCCAGAAGCTCCAAGTGTACGAAGCATTGGTGGAGACGATGGAAGACAGGCAGCACCAGTCATCCAGAATGTTCACCCTGCCCTTCCCCCTGCAGTATGTCACAGATAGCAAGTAGGTCACACGTGAATAGGATGCTAATTTTCATGTTCAAGAACTGGGCAATAACCCGACAAAACAGACCATCCATTCGCCTCATCTACAACCCAATCACTTTTCATCCGCCCCATGAAGGTCATCTTCGGAGGAAATTGAGAATTACTCCTCAAGAGTTAATTATGGTGAATAGAATGTGATTAAATGTGCCTGTTTGGATTTTGGGTCTGTCACACTTCACTGCTTCGATTCAGTGGCAATAGTCACTCCCTTGACTGGCCTGTTTGCTCACATTTTCACAGAAGCTGATTGTAATTCTTTATCTCTGCTAGCAGGATAGTGGAACCTAGGATTGTAATAATTAAACTCCCTTATGACCTGGACCAGATCTCAGTGTCTGAATTCTATATCTTCAAGCTTTAATCACACTGAAGGGGGACTGAGGTAATGCTGGACAAGGTGTGATTTGGTTTGGTTTGTGAGCTGCCTTTTTTCCATTGTAGCTGAACCTTATAGAAGACTGAATATGATTAAAGTAACTTAATTTAACTTCTGGATCTGACCTGTTCAAAAAATAAATACACATATACCAGCCCACTTTGGACCTTTTTTTTCAGTAGTAGCAGGAAATCTCCCTGATTAAGGTCACTGTTTTCCTATTACAATCTGCGGCTTTCTGATACTGTTGCTGAATGACTATGGGACAGAATTAAATGAGGGTGGTGGGGGGCTGATTTCCGGCAACAAAGCTGATGCACCGCCCTTGATCCAATCTCCAGGGAGATCAAGGGAATTGAGTCACTTTTGGGAATTGCAATATTACTTTGTGTCATACATATGTTACTCTTTTGAACCAGCTGAGTTCTTGAAATGAGCAGTAGTCTTCTTATAAAGAAAAACTAATTCATTGAGTAATATAAATGAATTTTGTGAGTTTGTTTTACTTAATACTCAATGAGTAAAACAAAGAAACAATTGTAAAGATAACTAATTAAATGATACAATACAATGCTTTGATAACTAATATCTTCTCTCTCTAGCTATCCTATGTCTGTTCTCTCTGCACTCCTGATACACATGCCTTCAGAAAGAACGGGAAAGCTATTTATATAGGTCCTGATAGTGAGACATCTAGGGTGGGATTCTCCGACAATCCCTGCCGGGTCGGAGAATCGCCGAGGGGGGGGAGTGAATCCCGCCCCCGCCAGCTGCCGACCTCTCTGGCGCCGGAGTTTCGGCAGGGGCGGGAATCGCGCCGCGCTGGTCGGTGACCGCTCACAGCGGCCCCCCTGGCGATTCTCCGACCCACGATAGGCCGAAGTCTTGCTCGTTCTATGCAGGTCCCGCCGGCGTAAATTGGACTAGGTCCCTTACTGGCAGGACCTGGCGGCGAGGGCGGGGTCCTGGGGGCAGGGGGGCGGTGGGCGATCTGGCCCCAGGGAGTGCCCCCATGGTGTCTGGCCCGTGATTGGGGCCCACCGGTCCGCAGGCGGGCATGTGCAATGGGGGCACTCTTTTCCTACACGCCGGCCATGTAGGCCTCCGCGATGGCCGACGCAAAGGTGAACCCCACCCTGCGCATGTGCGGGGATGACGTCAGCAGTCGCTGACGCTCCCGCGCATGCGCGGACCTGTGCCGGCCAGCGGAGTCCCTTCGGCCCCGGCTTGCACGATGCCAAAGGATTTCGCACCTTTGGGGCAGCCCGACGCCAGAGTGGTTCACGCCACTCCATCTTGCCGGGACCCTCCGCCCCGTCGGGTATGGGAGAATCCCGCCCCTAGTGTTTAATTACCTGTACTCGCATGAGAAATATTGATCATGTATATTGATATACAGAGATCACTACAGGAATGGCAACCCTAATGGCGAGACTCCTGGCTCCTGGAGGGTCCTTTAATCTCTGCACTTCTCCCAGATGAGTAGAAATCTCATCCTTGAGAGCTCCTGGCCATTCAGAGGGAGAAAAGAACAGGGATGTGGCTCTTATTGGAGCCTGCCTTTCTTAATACTTGATCCCTTGATAACACAAAGTACCCCTAATCCCCCCTACTAAGACGAAAAAAACCCACAGGGTTTTCTGGATGGTCGCACCTGCAATGAGGCCCTTAAATGGGAAGGTGACCCACCAGCCGAAGGGAGGTGAGTAAGTGGTAGGATCCCCAACCTGCATCATCACATGCCAACCCCCACCTCCAAATTCGTTTGCGGTGGGGGAACATTAATTCAACCCGTGTGTAGCTCCACATCTTTTTAACTAAATTTAATAACTTTACACTCTCTGCATTAAATTTCAACCACTACTTGTTCATCCTCTCCATCCAGCTGTCCATGTTCTCCTGAAGTTTTTCACTTTCTACTTCACCGCCTAGTATAAACCATTCTCCAGTCTGAAAAACAGTGATTCACCACAACTCTGTTGCCAGCTATTCAGATGACCTCATACCATGCTGCCACTGTCCTTTTTATTCCATGAGTTCTATCTTTGCTGACAAGCCTATTAAATTGGATATTAGCAAATTCATTTTTGAAAGTTTATGCACATCATATCAACCGCATTACTGTCTCGGTTTCCTCTTGAAAAAGTTTGATCAAGTTGTAAGCATGATTTACCTTTAATAAATTCATGTTGGCTTTCCGATTCATTCCAAGTGGCTATTGGTTTAGTCCTGACATATTGGGCGGGATTCTCCAACCCCCCGCCGGGTCGGAGAATCGCCGGGGGGGCGGCGTGAATCCCGTCCCCGCCAGCCTCTGAATTCTCCGGCGCCGGGGATTTGGTGGGGGCAGGAATCAGCGGCCCCCACCCCCCAGAGCGATTCTCCGGCCTGTGATGGGCCGAGTGGCCGCCCGTTTTCGGCCGGTCCCATCGGCGTATGTTACGACAGGTATTTACCGGTGGGACCTGGCTCCACGGGCAGCCTCGGGTGGGGGGGATCTGGCCCTAGGGTGTGCCCCCATGGTGACCTGGCCCGCGATCGGAGCCCACCAATCTGCAGGCGGGCCTGTGCTGTGGGGGTACTCTTCCTCCGCACCGGCTGGTGTAACAGTCCGTGATGGCAGGCGCAGAGATGAACCCCATCCTGCGCATGTGCTGGGATGGCACCAGCACACGCTGGCGCTCCCACGCTGTGCCATCTCGCACTGGCCGGTGGAGGCCCAATCGGCGCAAGCCCCCTCTGTGCTGGCCGGCGCTAACCACTCCGGCGGCGGCTAGCCCCTGAAGGTGCGGTGGATTCAGTTCAGAAGGAGACCATTTGGCCCATCAAGTCTGCACCCACCTTCCAAAAGAGCACCCTACGGAGCTCACACCCTGCTCTATCCCAGCAACCCCACCCAACTTGCACATCTCTGACACTAAGGGATAATTTAGATTTGCCAATCCACCTCACCTGCACATCATTGGACAATAGTAGGAAACCGGAAGCAACCCACACAGACAGGGGAGAATGTGCAAACTCCACACAGTCACCCAAGGCCGGTATCAAACCGGGGTCCCTGGCACTCTGAAGCAGCAATGCTAACCACTGTACCACTGTGTTGCATTCCATGCATAAATCCTTTTTCGGTCCTTGATCAGGTCCTTATACAATTTCACCATTTAAATGCTGAAGAAAACTGATGGATTATTTCTTCCTAACACTCTCTTCTCATACTACCTCTTTGCTTCTCGTGTTGTTTTCTTGCTTGTTCTAGAAATGGAAATTTGTTGTTGTCTTTTTGTTTCTATTGTGGACTGCTTCACTATTTTGTACCTAATCTGCAGCTTTATGGCACGTGAATTGGCATTACAAATTCCACCAAGAATTTTGGGCGCAATCTAACAGAAAAATTTCTCAGAGCGTGATCTACCAGACATGTTGCGCTTGAAACTCAATTCTCCGTGGCACAAGGTGGCTGGTAGATGCCGGGAAACCCCACTCCTGGGATCTACCCATTCATTACGCCTCACGCGATCGTGTTAGACGTCACAATGTGAATCCTGCTCAATGTGAGCGAGATCACTTTTTGGCAAATCTGCATATTCGAGCGAGACAGCAAGTTTCACTAAAATGTGCAGTTCAGTAAGGTAACCGAGGCTTTAGTATCTACCCCTTTCATTTCAGAGACCCCGGGCAGGCCCCCAGGATTCTCTGTCTCGCCAGCCGACCAACGGGTTTCCCATTGTAGGCAACCACACATCATCGGGAAATCCCTGGTGAGACGGAGAATTCCGACAGCGGAGAATCCAGTCCAGTGTTTCTTGCCGCTAAGCTAGCCGGGAAACACATGGCTAAATGTGCTCGCCATAAAACACTGTTCCCATTTGGTTAGATCTGGGCTGGGTGTTTCCCACTGGAGCGAGTTCCCCACTGCTATCTAACCATACTTAGCCACTTTTGTGGGCCCTGGGGAGTTTCTCACCAGTTGATCCCACACTTCGAATTATTTTCATCATGGGGAGCAGAACTCATTGGCCAGGCCAGCTCCGCCATTTTGAATGAGTGTCCCAATCTCTAAGTGAGCTTGACGGTTCCCCACACATGGGCAGTGCCATCCCCTACACACATGGGCATTATCCCACCCCCCCTAAGTGAGGACATCCTGCTATGAGTACTCTAAATTTATTGGGTACTCTAAAGTACCCAATTTAGTACCTTTTAAAAAAGGTGAGCCCACCAGGTGCCATTCCGCCTGGTCCACATTTGGGAGGGGTGGTGGTTGGCACATGGGGCCAGTGCCCAGGGGGCTTGTGCCAACTCACCCATGCTGCCCGGTGGAGGTCATTGATCTTCTTACAGTACTGGGTGCCTGTCCTCCTGGTGAACTAGCTGACCTGTGGCTGACCATCCAAGACCCTCGGGAGAACAGGGTATCCTGTCTGCACTCGCCCATGGCCCGTATCCCCGAATCATGGAGCTGGTCTCTCAGTGGCATGGCTACGAGTTGTCTGGAGCTTCCTCTCCTTGCTTGCAGGGAGCTGGCAGGTGTGATCCTAGTGAATTAACCGGAAGGACAATCATTTGCAGCATGAAGCCCTTGGGGCTTCGCTAAGTTGATCAATCAACCACTTAACTTTTGATACCGGTGACGGCCTTGCTGGATCGATCGTCGGGAAACTGTGGCAGTTTCCACTCGCTACTGCACTGAGAAACATTTCCGTTCAATCACACCCATGGAGTTTGCAGATGAACATAGATAGTTTGCAAGAGTGGGAAAAAATCTGGCAGATGGAGTAAAAGTGTGAAGTTGTTCGCTTTGGCAGGAAGAATAAAAAAATACAGTATTATTTGAAAGGAGAATGACTGCAGAATTGAGGGGAAGAGAGATTTAGTTTTTTTCGTGCATGAATCACAAAAAGTCAGTATGCAGGTGCAGCGCGCATGTGGAATGCTATCTTTTGTTATGAAAGGAATTGAACAATGAAGTAAAGATGTTGGGTGGGATTCTCCGGTCTCCGATGCCGAAATTACGTTCGGCGATCAGCCTGAGAAACCACGTTTGCGCCAAAATCGGGGCAGAGGCGCCACTTTTGCAATGTTCCGTCCCCTCCAAAACAGCGTACTCGCAGAGTATCCTGCATGCCGCACGACATTACCTGATGTCCTACCCCCGATGCTCCGCCCCCGATGGGCCGAGTTCCCGACGGCATCGATTGTGTGTGGTATTTATTTTCGGGATCTCGGCGTGGCAGCTGCGGACTAAGTCCTCCACCCATACAGACGGGGGTGGGGACCAAGCCATAGGCAGGGGCGGCTTTGGCGGGGGCACTGGTTGGGGGGGGGGGTGGTCTTGAGGTCTTGAGGTGGCAAGCATGGCCAAAGAGAGTCACTATTTAGCAGGCCAAGTCTGCCTGTGACCAGCGGCATGTTGCATGCCGCAGCCGTTGCAGGTCGCCGTCGTAACCACACGCGGCCATGGACCCTCCAATTCTCTGGTCGTATCCACAGCTAGAGCTGGGTGCTCTACGCCGTGTGCCTACTAGACCCCCACCAGACGGAGGGTCGGTGGCCATTTGCGCTGTTTTTTCAGTCGTAAACCACCACCGTTCCCACATCGGTGTCAGCACTTAGTTTCAGAATTGGAGAATCCAGCCTGTTATGCTCAATTGTACAGGGCATTGGTAAGAATGCATCTCAAATATTGTCTGCAGTTTTGGTCTCTTTATTTAAGGAAGGATGTAAATGCATTAAAGGCAGTGCAGAGGAGGTTTATGTAACATTAAGTAGAATGTCTAGAATATAAAGGGTTAATGTAATATCATAATTGACCACTAGATGGCGCTAGATGCTGAACTATATAAAGCACTGACTCTCAGGCTTTTGGGAGAGGGCTGGAGAGAGTGCAGAGGAGGGGTCTAGAGTGCAGAGAACAGTTTAGATAGAGTGTAAAGACTGGTGTTAGTATAGTATAGATTGTAGATTACTAGATTCTTGCTTACTATAGGAGTAAGTGGTCGAGCTTAATAAGTAGTGTAATAAATGTCAGCTTTATTATTGAACTTAGCTTCTGTGGTCTTTGTGAACACTACGACATCCATCCTGATAATAAGAATCACAAAGAAAGCCACAGTTTACTGGATTGGTACCTGGAATGAGCGGCAGTGTATTGAGGATAGGTTTGACAGGCTGGGCTTGTTGCCACAAGGGTTTGGAAGAGTGAGGGGTGACTTGATTCAAGTATGTAACATCCTGAACAGTATTGACGAGGTAGACATTGAAAGAATGTTTCCTCTTGTGGGTGAGTCCAGAACTCGGGGGGCATGTTTCTAAAATTAGGGATTGCCCTTATTGGACAGAGATGAGGAGAATTCTTTTTCTCCCAGAGGGTTCTGTAATTTTGTAACTCAGTGCCTCAAAAAGGGGTAAAAGCGGGATCACTGAATATTTTAAGTCAGAAGTAGGTAGATTTTTGGAGGGTAAGGGAAAAATTATTTAGGGTAGATGGGGAATGTGGAATGCAAACAGATCAGCCATGATCTTATTGAATGGCAGAGCAGGTCTGAGGAGTCGAGTGGCCTACTTAGGCTCCTATTTTGTATGTTCATATATGCCTCCCGTACTAAGCCTAATACAACTAGCCATATCTATTTTATTACTTGAAATATCATTCATTTCCATGGGTTTTTGGTGTCATTTTCTAATTGCTATGAGGATTATTTTCAGATTACAGATTCATTAAAGTCAATGAGCCCGAAAATCAATCAGGATTGCAATCTAGTTGAGGATTTCCCTCACCACTGAAACTGAATAGCAAAGGCTCATGAGGGAATCTCCAGTAGTCCTTCAACAATGTGACATATCTGTGGTGCAACCCTGCTGATGAAACTTGCAGACCTCCTTTGCAGTTGCTGGATCATCAGAGAATCCCTACAGTGCAGAACGGGGCCATTTGGCTCATCGAGTCTGTACCAACCCTCGAAAGAGCACCCTTTTCAACTCACTACCCCGTCCTATCACTGTAACCCACCTAACCTTTGGACACTATGGGAAATTTTGAATCTTCAATCCAGCTAACCTGCACATCTGTGGATTGTGGGAGGAAATCGGAGCATCCGGAGGAAACCCATGCAGACAATGGAAGAACATGCAAACTCTGCAGAGCATTGTGAGGCATCAGTGCTAGCCACTGTCCTACCATGCCACTCAAATGTTGTAGATTGTGGCCATAGCAGTCACCTCTGTGAGGGACCAATTTAAAAAAAAAAAATTTAGAGTACCCAATTCATTTTTTCCAATTAGGGGGCAATTTAGCTTGGCCAATCCACCTACCCTGCACATCTTTGGGTTGTGGGAACGAAACCCACAGAAACACGGGGAGAATGTGTGCACTCCACACAGACAGTGACCCAGAGCCAGGATCGAACCTGGGACCTCGGCGCCATGAGGCAGCAGTGCCAACCACTGCACCACCGTGCTGCCTGAGAGGGACCAATTTATAAAATTTATTTTCACCTTACCTTTTGGAGCCTTGAGCACAGTATCAGCCTCTCTTCCCGATGGAAGCAATGATAAAGTGAAACCTTCACTGTACTGTACTTACATTTTCAGAAGACATTTGGTAAGGTGCCACATCAATGATTATTGTGTAAAATAGAAGCTTATGGTTTAGGGGGTAGCATATTGGCATGGATTGACAATTGGCTAGCTAGCAGGAAACAAAGTTGGCATAAATTTGTCCTTTTTCTGGTTGGCAGGACGTGATGAGTGGTGTGCCACAAGGATCGGTGCTGGAGCCTCAACTTGTTACAATTTATATAAATTATTTAAATGAAGGGACTGAAGGTATGGTTGCCAAATTTGTTGATGACAAAACGATTGGTAGAAAAGTAATTTGTAAAGAGGACGTAAGGAAGTAAGTGGACAAAGGGACATGGATAGGTTAAGTAAATAGGTTAAGTAAATGAGATTGAGGGGGTGATGTCTGATGGCAGTCATGGTGTGAGGGTGGTCGCACACAGGGCAGCTCCTGCTTGAAGACATAGAAAAGAGCTCTTTTTACCCAAAATTGGGTGTAACTTTGACGGAAAAGTGTAACTGAAGGTCGGGGTGGTATGTCTGCTGGTTACCAAACCAGCAGAAGGTGGTGAAGGACTTGGCAAAGGAGTTGGAAGGGTCGGGTCACAGTAGCCAGTGGAAGGAAGGGGAAGGGTCAGTGCAAGTAGCAAAGCCCCAGATGGAGCAGTTAATGGCCTTCATCAAGGAAGAGTTCTGCCCGTAGAGGAAGGAGATGCAGGAGGATCGATCGAAGGCCATTGAAGGGGCTGTGACACCGCTGAAGGGATGGATGGAGAGGATGGAGATATGCTTGGAGGCACAGGGGTTGCAGATCCGAGAGATTGATAGGGTGATGTTGGACCAAAGCGATTGAAGTTACTGTGTTGGGTTGACAAAGGTTAGCAAGAGTGAAAAGTTTGTAAGGGGACGGCAGTCCCCCCCCCCCCCCCCCCTCCTTCACCTGCAGCCTGTGGCTCTGATTTTTCTTTATGTTTGTGTTTGGGGGCGGTGACCTGCGGTTTGAGATGAATCTCTGTTTGGGTGGCGGAGAGTGCGGTCTGCAGGGAGCCTTCTTCACAGACTACAGACGTGAGGGTGGAAGGGGTAGTGGGGTCAGTAGGAGGAGCCTTGGGGCAGGAGTTGCCACGCTGGCAAATAATGCTGGTGAATGGAAGTGAGGTGAGGGAGAAGGCTGAGAGGTGACCGAGAGGGATTATGTAGATTTGAATCAAATTGGGAGGTGTCGGCACCCAAATTTAGTGATGGACTGAAAGTGGTGGTCCGAGGGCAGATTATCTCGTTCAAGGCACGTGCAGGTAAGGAAAGGAGAGAAGAATATGAATGGCTCATGAACGAGATGGGGAGAACTCAAGGGGACTCACATGGAGGGATTGAGGAGGAAACAAATTACAGGAGAATTTGACAGGCTGATGTCCAAGAGGGCCACAGGACATCTGCCTATTGCAAGAGGGGTGCAGTATGAATACAGGGTGAAGGCAAATCGAATGTTAGCGCATCAGCTATGGAGGCAGGCCGCATCCAGAGAAATATTGAAAAACATTGAAGATACGGCGATATGGACTGGGGCATGGGATGTGGTGTCGGAGCCGGGGAGAATAAACAATGTGTTTAGGGAATACTATAAGGATCTGTCCTGGGCGGACCCTGGTTGGGAGGGGGGGGGGGGGGGGGGCAGACACGGGATGATTCTTAAACAAACTGGAATTTCCACAGTTAGAGGAAGAGAAGAGGCAGGCGCTAGAGAAGCCCCTGGGGCTGAGAGAGGTATTGGATGATATAGGGGGAATAAAGTCGGGGAAGGCCCCGGGGCCTGATGGTTACCCAGCGGAATTCCATAAGGGGTTTGCGACAAACCTGGCACCGTATCTCATGGGGGCGTTTAATGATGCGCTTCAGAAGGGGGAGCTGCTGGAGATGATGATGCAGGAAACAATCACATTGATACCAAAGAAGGGAAAGGACCCGTTTGCATGTGGATTGTATAGGCCCATATCGCTGTGAAAGACAGATGTGAAAGTGCTTGCTAAATTGGTGGCAGGAAGGATGGAATGTTGTGCCCCAGGGCTGGTTACTGAGGACCAAACCGGTTTCATAAAGGGCAGGCAGCTTTCTAGTACTATAAGGAGGCTGTTAAACATGATCATGACCGCGTTGAGAGCCTAGTTACCGGAAGTAGTGGTGTCTGTGGATGCGGAGAAGGCATTCGACCGGTGGTATGGCGGTACCTCAGGTTCTGGGAAGGTTCGGGTTTGGGCCGAGGTTTGTGGCATGGATGTGCGTGTTATATGTGGCACCAATAGCGAGTGTGCGGACCAATGACATGAGTTCATGGAATTTAGAGCTCCATAGGGGAATAAAGCAGGGCTGTCCGTTATCGCCGCTATTGTTTGCTTGAGCGATAGAGCCTATGGCAGTGGCTCTTAGGGGGTCGACAGAGTGGCAAGAGATTACGAGGGAACGAATGGAGCATCGGGTGTCGCTATACATGGATGACCTATCATTGTATGTTTCGGACCCACTGGAGGGCATGGAGAGGATCATGGGCCTGTTCGGGAATTTTGGAGCGGTCTCAGAATATAAGTTAAATGTAAGGAAAAGCGAAGTGTTCCCAGTGAATGAGTTCGGTCGGCATGCCAATTTAGGGGAGAGAGGTTTAGATACTTAGGGATTCAGGTAAGGAGGGATTGGGCGATGCTACATGAATGTAATCTAACAAAGCTGATGGAAGAGCTTAGGGAGGATCCGAAGAGGTGGGACATGCTACATTTGACTCTGGCAGGGAGGGTCAAGCAGTGATGAATTTCTGCCAAGGTTCCTGTTCTATTCCAGACACTTATGATCTTTGTACAGAAGGCCTTCTTTCGAAAACTGGATATGATTCCCTGTATGGGCGGGGAAGGTACTGAGGGTTAGGAGGACCGTTTTACAGAGACAGAGGTAGAAGGGAGGGTTGGCGTTGCTGAACCTGCTACATTATTACTGGGGGGCGAATGTGGAGAATGTGAGGCAGTGATGGGAAGGAGAGGGGGGCAAAATGGGTTAGGATGGAGGAAGATTCCTGTAAGGGGTCCAGCTTGAGGACTCTGGTGACATTGACGGTGGCATTGCCAATGGCGCCAGAGAAATATGCGGAGAGCCCAGTGGTGCAGTCCACAGTAAAGGTCTGGAACCAGCTGAGGAGGCATTTCAAGATAGAAGGGATATCGGTGCTGGCTCCGCTGTGCAAAAACTATGGTTTGAGCCGGGATAGATGCCATGTATCGGAAGTGGAGAGAAGTGGGGGCTGGTTAAGGTGATGGATCTGTACCGGGTAGAGGGGTTTGCCAGTATGGAGGAACTGAAGGAGAGGGTAGAGCTCCCAAGAAGAAGTGAGTTTAGGTATCTGCAGGTAAGGAATTTTGCATGGAAGGACTGGAAAGAGTTCCCCAGGTTGCCAAGCAACACCTGTTTGAGCGACTGCTGCTTCTGGATGTGGAAGTGGAGGGCAGGTTTGGGGACAGATATGGGTTGCTGGAAGAGCAGGGAGTTGAGCAGATGGTGAAGATTAAGGAGAAGTGGGAGGGGGAGCTGGGAGGGGAGATAAATTGGCGAGTATGGAGTGAGGCGCTACAAACTGTAAATGCGACCTCCTGATGCCCAAGGTAGAGCCTGATACACAGGGTACATATGACTTCATGGAATCATAGAATCATAGAATTTAGTGTGCAGACGGCGGCCCAACAAGTCTGCACCAACCCTTGGAAAGAGCACCCCACTTAAGCCCACGCCTCTACCCTATCCCTGGAACCCAGTAACACTACCTAATCTTTTGGACACTAAGGGACAATTTAGCATAGCCAATCCCCCTAACCTGCATATCTTTGGACGGTGGGAGGAAACCGGAACACCTGGAGGAAACCCATGCAGATATAGGGAGAAAGTGCAAACTCTGCACAGACACCCAAGGCCGGAATTGAACCTAGGTCCCTGGATGTGAGGCAGCAGTACTAACAGCTGTTCCACCTTGCTGCTTGAATGAGTGGGTTCTCCCAAGGGCTGGCGGATGAGTGTGACAAGTGTGGGCGGGGGCAATCGAATCATGCTCCTATATTCTGGGCTGCAAAAAGTTGGAGAGATTTTGGGTGAGAGTGTCTGCGGCGCTAACAAGGATAGTGGGGGAGGTGGTTGAGCCGGACTCTTTGGTGGCGATATTTGGAGTATCGGAGAGGCCGGAACTGATGGAGGGGAGGAAGGCCAACATTGTGGCCTTCGCTTCTCTGGTTGCCCGGCAAAGAATTCTGTTGGAGTGGCAGTCAGCAATGCCACTTGGGGATGGGGGGGAGGGGTGGTTAGCAGCCTGGCTGGGTGACTTGCATAACTTTCTTCAGCTGGAAAAGATCACGTATGAATTAAGGGGTTAAATAGAGGGCTTCAGGGAAATGTGGGGGATCCTCATGGCTGTGTTTGAGCAGTTGTTCGTCGTCGGAAGGGTGAGGGAGGAGGGGCGTGAAAAGGGGAAAGAATTTATCCAAGCTGTAGAGTTTTTTGTTGGGGAGTTTTATTCCCCAAATTGTTTGTGATTTGTAACGTTTTGTATAGGTTTGGAATCAAATACATATTTTAAAAAAAGGTTTGTAAATGGACAGAAATCTGGCAAATGGAGTATAATGTGGGCAAATGTGAAAATGTCCACTTTGGCAGGAAGAATTTTTAAAAGAGCATGTTATCTAAATGGTGAGAGATTGCAGAAGACTCGAGATGTCCTACTGCATGATTCACAAAAGGCCAGTACACAGGTGCAGCAAGTAATTAGGAAAGCAAATAGAATGTTTATCATTCACTGTGAGGGGGATTGATTACCAAACTGTTATGCTTCAGATGTACAAGGCATTGGTGAGACCAGAGAGAATTCTGTGCACATTCTCCCCGTGTTTGCGTGGGTTTCGCCCCCGCAACCCAAAGATGTGCAGGTTAGATGGGCTGGCCAGACTAAATTGCCCCTTATTTGGAAAAATGAATTGGGTACTCTAAAATTATATTTAAAAAAAATAATTCCGTGCACAGTATTGGTCTCCTTCTTTAAGGAAAAATGTTAATGCATTCGAAGCAGGGATGGGGGGTGGAATTGACTTTGAGACAAGTTTGGAGAGATTAGGTTTGTACCACTAGAGTTTGGAAACGTAAGTGGTGACTTGATTGAAACCATTTAAGATCCTGAGGGGTATTGACAGGTAGATTTGGAGAGGATGATTCCTCTTATTGGAGAATCTAGAACTTAGGGTCACTTCAAAAAATAAGGGCTCGCTCATTTAAGACCGAGATGAGGAGAAATCTCTTCTCCCAGAGGGTAGGGAATCACTGGAACTTTCTTCCTCAAAAGGAATATAATTTGAATATTTTTAAGCAGAGCTCGGTAGATCTTGATTAATAAGTGGGTGAAAGGTTATTGGGGTAGGCAGGGATGTGGGGTTGAGATTGCACCCAGAGGATCATGAATCTTTAGAACTTTCTTCCTAAAAAGGCAGTGGACGCAAAGCCATTTGACTATTTTAAAGGCAGAGTTAGATAGATTCTTGATTAACAAGTGGGTGAAAGGAATGTGGGGTTGGTCAGATCAGCCATGATCTTAATGCATGGAGGAGCGGACTCTCCGATCCGAGTGGCCTTAATTCGTATGCTTGTGTGTTCATATTCACCTTGCTCAGACATTATGATCTCCAAGTTCACAATCGGTCACTTGAAAATAATGAAGTGGAAACTTGCAGTATAGAGGGGTCTCACCCTCAACTTTTCATATCGGTGACCTTTATTGGGAACAGGAGGAGGCTCTTTTCTCATCACAAATCCTATAATTGGCATATTCCATTCTTAGAGGACCTTGTGGCTGTTCCATTGATTTAAAAAATGGATAAGTAATATTGGGGCCAATGTTTCAATTAGCTTGGCCAACCTGAGGGCAGACATAAATCACAAGTGACCACCAAAAGCCAAGTCGCTGATATCTAGTTTAATATCTTTGTAGCTACCATCAGGACAGATTGAATTTAGTTTAGACAACATCAAATGTATGTGTTCTTTTTTACCTCCGTGCTTTTGTCATTCATAATTTCGAAAGAAAAAGAACATGGCAACTCTTTGAAAAATAAAAATGAGAAAACCCTTGCTTACACTTGAGAAATTTCAATAATATCAAAGGATGCTTTCCTTTTTCCATGAAATAATGCAGCTGCACAGGCATTGGACTGAATCAACCAACTTTAGCAGCTGTATTTGCTAATAAGCTAACGTCTAAGTTCAGAATAATTGAACTCATTGTATTGGACCGAACCATCCTTATCCTTTAATCCATTTATCATCTTTCTACTTGATAGTAAATCTGAATACAAGATTCCAGAAGTGCACATACCACCTGCATTGATCTCTGCTGGGATTAATCAAACATGCATGATGACTGGAAGACATTACCACATCCCAGTTCAGTGACCATAAATATTTCACTGAGCCTGAACAAAAATTAAATATACGTTTTGAATAATCCAAGCTGACGGGGACAGAATTAATGATGTTTCGATCTTGCGCCTGCAACACCAAAAGTTTGCTTCAAGATTAAAGGAGTAAGCTTGGGTTAGGAATAAACATTTAGGAAAATGGGCAATTGCATTGTCCTCATTTGGGAACCATAGCTCCCAAAATCAAGGAAGGAAGGCAGCTGAGAGGACAAATTGGAGTGGTTGGGGGGGGGGGGGGGGGGGGGGGGGGGGGGGGGGGGATTTCTATGGAGGTTCACACATTCAGTTTTTAAAATTATCTTGCCAGGTTTGCTGCGGTCCTTGTGTCATACGCAATGGACGGATGTGAGAATCCCCATGGAAATGCATCTGCAAAATGTTGTAAAATGATGCATTAAGTTATTTAGAGAAAGGGTAGCATGGTAGCACAGTTCTTAGCACTGCTGCCTCACGGTGGCAAGGACCCAGGTTTGATGTTGGAGTTTGCACATTCTCCCCATGCCTGCATGGGTCTCACCTCCACAACCCAAAACGATGTGCAGGGTAGGTGGATTGGTGCTAAATTGCCCCTTTATTAGAAAAAATTAATTGGGCACTCTAAATTTATTTTTTAAAGTTATTTGGAGGAATGATATTATTTATAAAGGTGGTACAATTGGTGCAAATATTTACAAAAGTGGCCAACTCACACATCCAATTTTGACTCCCATCCATCTGTAGTAATGTTGTTCTCATCTGCTTTGGGGACAGCCGGAGTCAGGGAATGTAAATTAAGACACGTTGTTCATTTTTTCTCGACTTCAGACTCCAGAGGGCTGGATTGTTCTCTGCTCACTTGTGCCTCTTCACCCTTCAGTTGCCACCCTGAGTTAAAATTGGCTCTTCTGGATTCTGTTCAGAGTATGTATATTTTTGCAACAAGGCAATCATGTTTGAACGCCATACTCAAAATGTTAAGTAAAGCCAAAAAATACAAGAAATGCTCAGCAGGTTTGGCAACATCTGTGGAGAGAGAAAGAGAGTAAAAGGCCTGGACTTTCCCGACCAAGATAGAGGCGCAGAGTGGGGAAATCTACCACCCTATTATGGAAAAGTGCTGCAAATGACAGGATCATCTTTCTGAGAGAATGGGTGTGGTATTGGGTCAGGCTCACCACCGCCAGACTCTTATTTGAGGTGGTCACACTGGCTTTTTAACAGATTCACCTTGGTCCTTTGTCCCAGTTGTTTTCTTAATCATTTGACCCTTTAGGTCTCACTCCCCACCCAATCTCCATGCCCATACACTCCAAGTCATGCCAAACCATGCTCTCCAACCATTCCCATGGCTCCTTACAGCCCCGATGCCAACTTAGTGTCAACTCATTCTCCACCTACCATATTATGCCCTCACACCCAAATGCCACCTCATACATTATCTACCATCCGCAGACCTCGGGAGCCATGCTGAGATGAAATAAAATGGAATTCTAAATACAACATTCATTACAACCTTCACGATATAAAAACTCCCATTCATGAAAGTCCATTCAGTAAATTTAAATATGCTTCAAGAAACACTTGTATTCATAACCCCATATCACAGATACCAAATCTTTTAGTAACTGTTCTAAGGTTTCCATCAAATTGTGAACTTGCAACTCATAGGTTGTGAAAAGCAGTCAGACATTAATAATGCTATAATGTAGCAGGGGGTCATGTCGACAAATAGCTATTGAATCTGTTTTATATTGTTTTCAGCTCTCACAGACAAGGCAGTCAGTCATTTCCATTTTTTAAAGGACTGGCAATTTAAATAAATTTACAACTTGGCAGTATCACAGACCTGATGTGCCCTTCATGAGCATTTCTGACTTTGCCAAAAATTTATGACTTGCTCCAGTGAAAATGTATTTCCACTCCCAAGATAGGTATGCACAATGTGCAACCAATTTGAACTCAGCTCCATGTTCAAATGGCCCTGGTGAGTTTGGGTTTCCCACGTGCATGAATCACTTCCCACACCCGATCTTCCCCCAGTCCAAAAAATTTCTGCTGGATTTGTGGAGGAACTTCCATTCCGGTGTCCATTCATCATTTTGGATACATTGCAGAATCTTCATTGTTCCACAAAAACCCAGGTTGATATGATCTGTGCTAATGGAGCTGAGGAAGAATAACATGACAGATTCAAGTTACAAGGTAAAATTGGCTAGAATATACTGATAGTGCAGACCAATATGTCTGAAGTGGCACCAAATTAGTTGCAGCCCTGAAGAAGTTTTTCTTTAACCTTGGATCCATCATTTAGGCAAGTTATTGTGGCAAAGAATACCAGTTCTCTTTCCAACATTATCAATATACCAATGGGCAGAGTCATATCTCCTTTACTTGTCGAAACTCTTTGTGTAGCTTTTGATATTCACTTGGTATTAGTTGTTAATAGCCTGTCATTAGTTAATGCTGTCCACTAAGGCTTGGCTGATTTGCTGGTTTTGTACATAGTAGAAAATTTGAGGTACAGATTTCCACTTGGTCATGCAGTTTTTCTTGCCGTAACATGCCCAAAATCAGTTTAACCAGTGCAACTTGAGTTTCTGTGATCTTTGAAAGAGATTGAGGAAGAAGCTGGCCTGCCACAGAAAACTTATCAGGCCCCAAGTTCGAATGAGTATTGAGAGTTCCCAACAATTGACACTTGTTTATCAGCACTGGTTGAAGTTCTAAAGACTAAGCTGGATCGTTTCAGCACAAGGGCACTAATGGGGACATATTAAAAGCTTCTGAATGTAATCTTTTATAATGCACTGAGAAACCAACTCCTGTCACCCAATATAACACAATAGGGGCTGCTCGATGATACAGTGGTTAGCACTGCTGCCTCACAGTGCCAGTGACCCAGGTTCAATTCGGGCCTTGGGTGACATGTCTGTGTGGAGTTTGCCCATTTTCCATGTGTCTGCTTGAATTTCCTCATGCTTTGATTTCCACCCACAAATATGTGCAGGTTGGGTGGATTGGCCATGCTACATTGCCCCTTAGTCTCTAGGGTTGTACAGATTAGGTTAGTTGAGAGTAGGGCCTGGTAGGGTGATCTTTCAGGTGGTCGGTGCAGACACAATGGTCAGAATGGCCTCCTGCACTGTAGGTATTCTATGATAACTACCAGATTGTTCTATATATAATTGAAAAAAACATTTTCTGCAGTTGAAAATTGGCTTACCTCATGGGTGGTGGACTAGACACTGATTAAAATGCATGATTTTTGTGATAAACATTCTTCTAGCTGTATTAATCAAGCTGCATCCACTCGCCACTCTTAAATACATCTGGAAATATTTGTAAAGCAATTTTGTTTAAAATAAAGCATTTGAAAGTGCTTCCCAATCATGCTTGTTCGTAGAAAATGTTATGTTCAATGATGTGCAAATGCAGTTGAGTGGACACTTGAGAAAAACAATCCTTCAAAACAATTTTGCTTGCAAGTAGTGTTTCTTTTGCTGATTGAATCTGAAGTGGTGACTTCTGGTCTTAAGCACATTTTAGCTGATAAAAATTGAAATTCTTCTCAAGTTTCCCAGCCTAGGGCTTTTTACCATAAACACTCAGCCTTTGTAAAATATGTTTCTAAAATCATGAGACGTAAAAAAAAACCCCATCGTTTATGTTAGGATACAAGACCAGACCCCAACATTTGTTAGGATGCCGGACAAGAACACCAAACAATTTAAATGAGGAAAAGGTACTTCATCCCTGGAGTTGTGATGCTGACCCACAGGTATATTTTATGTTAAAACAAACTTGAATTTAAACACAGAATTAATCACGTTAATAACAAAGAAACAGCATTACAATTATCAGTTAAACAGTTCTTTTACAAAAGAAACATTTGAACTTACTATCTAAACCTGCTGCTAATTCCAAATAAACAACTAATTCAGTACAAATGTCACTTATAAATAAAGTTACCAAACAGATTACTTGCAGATTTATGGATCCGTGCAGCGACTTTGGGGAGAGACCTTTCAAGAGGAGAACCAGTACACTTCTGCTCAACCTGGCAACATTTGGAAAAACTGTTGTTCAATTCAAAACCCTTCTGTCTTGTCAGACTCAAATTCTACAGCAAACTGCAAAACTACACAGACCTGGCTCCTCCCATTAATTACATCATCTGTATCTCACTAAGATGTCACATGATCTGCTGACTAAATAGAACCCTTCATAAATTATCTACTCTTCAGGATTCTCCAGAAATCATAAAATATATTCCATACCCTCCATATGTAAACAAGTAAATGGTTAGGAACAATCATGACCTCACCTTGTATGACTTATTAATTACAGCTTTAGCAGACACACAGGGCGGGATTCTCCCGTACCCGGCGGGGCGGGGGGTCCCAGCGGGATGGAGTGGCGTGAACCACTCTGGCGTCGGGCCGCTCCAAAGGTGCGGAATCCTCTGCACCTTCAGGGGCTAGGCTGACGCCAGAGTGGTTTGCACCCCGCCGGCCAGCGTGAAAGGCCTTTGGCACCATGCCAGCTGGGGCCGAAGAGACTCTGAAGGGCAGCGCGGGTCCACGCATGCGCGGGGGGGAGGTTCACCTTCATGTCGGCCATCACAGAGGCTTACACGGCCGGCGCGTAAGACAAGAGTGCCCCCACGGCACAGGCCGGCCCACGGATCGGTGGGCCCCGATTGTGGGGCACCCCCGGGGCCAGAGTGCCCCGCGCCCACCCCAGGACCCCGGAGCCCGCCCGCGCCGCCAGGTCCCGGCAGTATGGGTCCTAGTCCAATTTACACCAGCGGGACCTGCATTGAACGGGCGGGACTTCGACCCATCACATGTCTGAGAATCGTCGGGGGGGCTGCTGCGAGTGGCCGCCAACCGGTGCGGCACGAGTCCTTTCCCCGCCAATTCTCCAGCGCCGGAGAATTCGGTAGCCGGCGGGGACAGGATTAACCCCCCCCCCCCCCCCCCCCCCCCCCCACCCCCCCCACCCCCCCACCCCCCCCGGTGATTCTCCAACCCAGCAGAGAGTCGGAGAATCCCGCCCACTGTATGGCTATTTTAACTATGTTCTTTACCACATGAAGCAGGAGAGGCTCGAGAAGCATATGAGGGAGAGGGAAATAGAGGGTTATGCTCAAAGAGTTAGATGATAAAGGTTGAAAGGGGCTCCAATGGAACATAAATGCCGGAATATAGTCTATATGTTGCACATGCTATGCAATTCAACATAGTATGAACAATAGAAACAAGTGATTTTATTTGAACAATGGACATAAATTAGTTGCAACATTCAATATCCACATTGCATTTCTGTTTATTGCCCTCTTTATTAAATAAGTGTCAGCTTGATTCAAGTTGACAACATTTTCATGCCCTTGCCAAAAGATCATGGGCTGGACTCTCCACTCCACGACCTGAAATCACGTTCGGCAACGGGGATGAGAACGGCAAAATCGGGAGCACAACGTTTTCTTAATTCTATGCCCCCTGAAAAGCGTGCCGAGTATCCACCACCTTAGGCCATTGCCTGAGGCCCACCACGTGATACTCCGTTGCTGACTGGCCGAATTCCCAACAGCATGGGTTACGTGTGCTCACACCGTTTGGATGCTCACGTGGCGGCTACGGACTCAGTCCGGCGCTGCCACAGTCGGGGGAAGGCTGATTGGCGGGCAGGGGGGACCTCATTCGGGGCTGGGGGCAATGTGGGAGGGCGGTCCGGGGTGCGCGAGCGGTTGGAGGACTGCACTCCTTTGGCGGTCAAGGTCCGCAGGCTGAGTCCACCATGGAGCACGGTGAGCCTGCTGCAGGCCGTCGTTGTGCGCGTGCACGGCCTCTGAACTGGAAGTGCTAGTGGTCATAGCGGCAGCGCAAGCTGTAAGCCAGCTCCCGCTTGCCCCCAGCAAAACGGGGAATCGGTGGCCTTTTGACGTTAGTTTTCCTGGCATAAAAGACCACCATTTTCATGCCGGCGTGGGGACTTAGTCTCCAAAATAGAGAATCCAGCCCCCTGGGTTCAAGGTCAGCCACAGGATTTGAGCGCATTATTTAGGCTAGAGTACTCTGTTGGTGATACAAATTTTTGGAAATTAAAGCTTCCTGGTCAGTCAGATATGGAAGATCCCACTGTTGACTTGCTTCCCTTGGTATCCTGGACAATATTTGCCCCTCAACCTACACCGCTAAAATGGATCAACTGGGTCATTAAGTTATTGCTCATTGAAGCACACTGTTGTTTTCAAACCTGTTCCTCCATTTGCCTATATTACAACAGTAACTGTACGTCAAAAGGTAAAATTCTATAAATTGCTTTTGGATGGCTGAGGGTGTGAAAGATGCTGCATAAGTTTTTTCCCCCCTTTTTGATTTATTGATTAAATTATTTTGAAAAATACCATGTTATAGCCATCGAGGTTGGGGTGTTCTGTTAACGTAAATGAGCCTTGTAATTGACATCTTGCTTTATTACTTTCTTTGCTTCTCTAGTGGCTTGGAGGTTCTGTTCTTGTTTAACGTTCCGTTCCGAAGACTTTCCTAACTCATGTTTGCAAGCAGTCCATTTGGAAATGATGCCGAATGCTTTGGCTGCTTCATCAACACATATGTATGTGCTTATTAGGATTGGAAATCTGTAGACAGATGGAAATCTCTGTTGTGATTTTCTTGAACCTAATTTGTAACAACAAAAATGCAATAATCTAGTCAAAGTTTACTCAACCCCCTACTTTAATAACTGTCAACATTTTTATTGGACATTTACATTTTGAATCTTTCCACATATTTTTCTCTCCCAGCTGTTTTTCATTTTCCACCTGAAAATATTTTGAAAAAAAGAACATTTTAATGTCTACACCGATACTTTACTAAAAATATAAAAACAAAACTATATTTCAAATATTTTCTTGGTTCGTAGTGACATATTGATGACTAATTACTTTATTTTATCATTTTCAGATGAAAATCAAAACAGTTCTAAATGAAAACCAACATGTAACATTAAAATATAATCATAAATTGCAGGCATCAATGTCCCTACTTGAAGCAGACAATAATAGTTTGTAGCGAGCAACATACTCAAAACTATAAATAGTATTGCAATAGTTTTCTTTTTTTTTTCCTGTGCTGCAGAAGGCAACATATTTTCACCGTAAGAATTTGAGGATGTAAATTCTACCAATTATTTCAACTACTTATGCCAGGACATGACCTTAGCATTGCAAAGCTCTGTGGGGTATGCATAATTTTCCATTTGTTGAATTGTTTGGGTTCCTAATCATGACAAGGTGGTTGTGATAACAGTCACAGTACTGTTTACTTTAATTATTTACAGTTCAGAACAAATCCTCAGTAATTTTGATTGTGAAGCACCCATCCAAGAGATTTTCTAATTTAAATTGCAAGATCATTTTGCTAATGTGGAAATGCTAGTAACCGAGTCCTGAATTCATCTTGAATCATAAACACTGAATGCTCATAGAAGTCTGATCACTGACTATTTTGAAAAACGATTTCTTACTTAGTTGTGTTCTGTGGTCTTGGGAATAATCACTGCAATGTTTTCTAATAGCATATGGCTGAAAGTGAAATGATGTACATCTCTAGCTCAAACCAGGGAGGTTTAAGCACTGGGGAATGATTAAACAATAGATGGAGCAGTCGAAGAAATCTGAGAATTTCACGTGTTTAACGTAATTTAACGCAAGTGGTCAGGTTTTGTCATCTCAACGCTGGACAAACCCACATCACGTGGTCAGAAATGGAAACTAGGAGTGGGGTTGGGCACGTAAATTCAAATCTGCAGTGCAGATATGATGGGCAGAATGGTCTTCTCTGTGCTGCAACAATTTTGTGATTCTACTTGCTTCATTAATTTTATGAGCTCCTTAATGGAACCATTGTTTTTAAGTGGAGTTTGAATGGATAATTGTCAAAGATTTCTGGCATTATATGGCTCATAAGGTCCATACTGGGTGAGTGAGTATGGAGGGGGCATGGTTGATGCCTAGAGTTGTGGAACTGGCGTGTTGGATTGGTGCGGGTGAGGAGGCCAACGTTCAGGGAGATAAGTGCCAACCACAGAACTGGGCCACTGCTCGCCTCAGAATCTGCCCACATCCATTGCAACCTTGCACCTGTTTTGGGAAGCAGCATCCCCAAATTCAGCCTACCTGCAACTCCCCAGGGGGGAATAAAACAACCTGCAAGCATATTCATTCAAACCTTGGGAACATGATATCAGGAAATGGACCAGATTCCCAAGTCTATCATGAAACTCCAGCCATGGGCCTTTAAAAAGATAGAGGTCATTAAATAGCTCTCAACGTAACCATTAAATGCAGATTGTTTATAAGTCTATCTATGAATCAGTGCCATCCTAGATATAAAATTCCTCTTTACGTTTGCTTGGTGTAAAAAATTTACCTCTTAACTCGGAATATTTAGAATAACAAGAATTGTTATAGCACAGTGGAGGCCATTCAGCCTATTGCAGTTGTGTTAGCTCTCTGGAAGAGCAATTCACCTAGTCCCATTATCTTGCATTTTCACCATAGCTCTGCACTTTGTTTCTTGGATAATCATCCACTTTTTTTAGTGAACGCCAGAATTGAACCTGCCCCATCACAGTGTCGGGCAGTGAATTCCGGATCGTAACCGCTTGTTGCACAGAAATGTTTTCCCACTTGTTGCCATTGCTTCTCATGCCAATCACTTAAAATCTGTGCCCTCTGGTCCTCATCTATTCCACCAATGTGAAGAGTTTCTCCAGATTCCTCATGATTTTGAGCACCACTCTCG
Source organism: Scyliorhinus canicula (assembly GCF_902713615.1). Taxonomy (NCBI): domain Eukaryota; kingdom Metazoa; phylum Chordata; class Chondrichthyes; order Carcharhiniformes; family Scyliorhinidae; genus Scyliorhinus; species Scyliorhinus canicula. Next base: position 132,412,270 of record NC_052155.1, on the reverse strand, counting down.
AATCACCACTTAATCTTTCCTTCTCAAAGGAGATCAAATCTTCCCTTCTCGAAGGAGAACAGGCCTAGCCAATCCAATTTATCCGGATAACTGAAGTTCCTCATCCCTGGAAACATTCTTCTAAATCTTCTCTGCAAACGTTTTAATGCTATCACATCCTTCCTCCGGTGCAGTGCCCAGAATTGGACTCAATATTCCTGTTTTGTTTTATGCAGTTTTACTGTAACTTCCTTGCTTTTGTACTCTAGGTTTCAATACATAATGTCCAGGAACCTTTATGGCTTTTAATCATTTTCACAAGCTGTCCTGTCACTTTCGATGATCTGTGCACATATCCTCAAGTCCCTTTGCTCTGCATAAACGTTAGAATTGTATCCTTTGCTTCGTATTGCATTTGCTCATTTTACCAACTAAAATGTATCACTTCATAATTCTATGCATTAAAGTTAGCAAAATCATAGAATCGCTACAGTGCAGAAGGAGGTTATTCTGCCCATTAAGTCTGCACCGATCCTCTGTAAGAGCACCACAGCCACTCTCATAACCTATCCCACAACCCCACCTAACCTGCACATCTTTGGACACGATGCCCTGTGCTCCTCCACCCTCCCCCCCCCCCCCCCCCCCCCCCCCACTTCCGATGGCCTAATATAACACAAGTGCAAATTACTACTGGTTTTCAAAAGCAAAAAACAGTCATGACCATGCTGGAGTTGCAGCGATGCCTGAAGTCCCCGGGGGTTGACAGATGGGCTGGGCATTGCTCCCTGGCATGTGGGGAGAGGATTCGTTACCTGTAATTCTGGGATTGGGGTGCCATTTTTAAAGATCTCACAATCCATGTGTGTTTTGGCCGCGACCCCCCCAAAGATGGCTGTACGATACTAGTGTGGTAGTTACCATTGTTGTGTATATATATCGCATATGTGGTGTATTACGGTACGGCTCCTGTACTACAGGTACGGAGGTAGATCCCTGCCTGCTGGCTCCGCCCAGTAGGCGGAGTATAAATGAGTGGGCACTCCAAGCTGCAGCCATTTCGACATCAGCTGCGGAGGCTACACATCTCTGTAATAAAGCCTCGATTATACTCTACTCTCATCTCGTAGTAATTGATAGTGCATCAATTTATTACGAGGAGATTTTACAACGATGGATCTCTGCATCAAGCCTAATCGCCTGCAGCTGCACCGTCAAGCAGACAACGCCAAGTCAGCCTTCGCACATTGGCATAGCTTGCTTTGAAGCATACATCAGATCTGCGACAGAACCACACTCAGACGCACAGAAGCTCCAGATCCTATACACGCGGCTGAGCTCTTATATCTTTCCCCTCATCCAGGAAGCGCCTACCTATGCTGAGGCCATGGCGCTACTGTAGGAGAACTACACTCAGCAGACCAACAAAATCTATGCCAGCTACCGCCTATCCATGCGGCATCAACTCCCCAGTGAATCTGTGGAACATTTCTGGCGGGCCCTGCACGCCCTGGCGAGGGACTGCGATTGCCAGGCCATTTCGGCCGCTGAACATTCTGAACTCCTGATTGGAGATACTTACGTTATGGGCATAGGGTCAGCGTACATTCGGCAGCGCCTCTTAGAAGGGGCTGCCCTCGACCTTGCGGCGACTAAGAAACTTGCAATCTCACTCACAGTAGCTCCCGCAATGTCCAGGTGTATGCCCCCGATCGCACGCCCCCCCCCCCCCCCCGTGGGCGCCCAACATCTTGCTCGCCTCAGAACACAGCGCCGCTTGGGTGTCGCCACCTTTCCGCCCCAGGACCCCTGCTCGTCGAGCACCTCATCGGGCCGCTCATCACCTGCAACCGCCGCCGACCAGCAAGGGGCATTCCAACTCCATCACGATCGACCAGTCCCGATCGCACAACCTCGCGACCGCATCGGCGACAGTGAAGGTCGATGGGCACCAGACATTATGCCTTCTGGACTCCGGGAGCACTAAGAGCTTCATCCACCCTGATACGGTAAGGCGCTGCTCCCTCACGGTACACCCCATTAACCAGAAAATCTCCCTGGTCTCCAGATCCCACTCCGTGGCGATCCGGGGGTACTGCACCGCCACCCTCACCATCCTGGGCGTAGAGTTCAGCGGCTTCCGGCTCTACGTCCTCCCCAACCTCTGCGCTGCCTTGCTACTCGACCTGGACTTCCAGTGCAACCTCCAGAGCCTAACCCTGAAATTTGGTGGCCACTACCACCCCTTACTGTCTGCGTCTCACGACCCTTAAGGTCTCTGTTTGCAAACCTCACCCCAGATTGCAAATCCGTCACCACCAGGAGCAGACGGTACAGCGCCCAGGAAAGGACCTTCATCAGGTCTGAGGTCCAGCGGCTGCTACGGGAAGGTATTATCGAGGCCAGCAACAACCCCTGGAGAGCCCAAGTGGCAGTTGTGAAAACTGGGGAGAAAAGCAGGATGGTCGTTGACTACAGTCAGACCATCAATCGGTACACGCAGCTCCGACGTACCCCCTCCCACGCATATCTGGTATGGTCAATTAGATTGCACAGTACCGGGTCTTCTCGACAGTGGACCTGAAATCTACCTACCACCAGCTCCCCATTCGCAAGGCAGACCGCCGGTGCACCGCGTTTGAAGCACTTTACCACTTCCTTAAGGTTCCCTTTGGCGTAACTAACAGGATCTCGGTCTTCTAACGGGAGATGGACCAAATGGTTGGCATTTACGGACTGAGAGCACCTTCCCGTACCTGGATAACGTCACCATCTGTGGCCATGACCAGCAGGACCACGACACTAACCTTTCCAAATTCCTCCGCAGCGCCAAACTCCTCAACCAAACCTACAAAAAGGAGAAGTGCGTGTTCTACACTAACCGATTAGCCATCCTTGGCTATGTGGTTCAAAATGGAGTTCTAGGGCCCGACCCCGATCGCATGCGCCCCCTCATGGACCTCCCTCTTCCCCACTATCCAAGGCCCTCAAATGATGCCTGGGGTTCTTTGCGTCCTCCACCCAGTGGGTCCCTAACTATGCGGACAAGTCCCGCCACTCATCTACTGCACAGTTTTCACACTAACGGCCAAGGCTCACCAGGCCTTCAACCATATCAAGGCCGACATCGCCAAGGCCGCAATGCACGTGGTTGACGAGATGTTCCCCTTCCAAGTCGAGAGCGATCTATCAGACGTCGCTCTGGCCACCACCCTCAACCAGGCAGGCAGGCCCGTGGCATTCTTTTCATGCACCCTCCATGCCTCCGAAATTCAGCACTCCTCCATCGAGAAGGAGGCCCAAGCCATAGTAGAAGCTGTGCGACATTGGAGTCATTACCTGGCCGGCAGGAGATTCACTCTCCTCACTGACCAACGGTCGTTTGCCTTCATGTACAACAACACACAGCGGGGCAAGATCAAAAATGATAAGATCTTGAGGTGGAGGATCGAGCTCTCCACCTACAATCACGAGATTTTGCAACACCCCGGTAAGCTCAACGAGCCCCCCAATGCCCTATCCCGAGGTACATGTGCCAGCGCACAAGTGGACCAACTCCGGACCCTGCACAACGATCTCTGTCACCCAGAGGTCACCTGGTTTTTTCACTTCATAAAGGCCCGCAATCTGCCCTACTCCATTGAGGAGGTCAGGGCTATCACCAGAGACTGTCAGGTCTGCGCGGAGTCTGAACTGCACTTCTGCCGGCCAGACCGAACGCACCTGGTGAAGGCCTCCCGCCCCTTTGAATGCCTCAGTGTGGATTTCAAAGGCCCCTCCCCTCCACCGACCGAAACATGTACTTACTTAACGTGGTCGACGAATACTCCAGATTCCCCTTCGTCATCCCATGCCTCGATATGACATCTGCCACCATCATCAAAGCCCTCAACACTGTCTTCGCTCTGTTCAGTCTCCCCGCCTACGTCCACAGCGACCGGGGATCCATATTCATGAGCGATGAGCTGCGCCAGTACCTGCTCAGCAAGGGCATCGCCTCGAGCAGGACGACCAGCTACAACCCTCGGGGAAACGGGTAGGTGGAGTGGGAGAATGGGACAGTCTGGAAGGCCGTCCAGCTGGCCCTGCGGTCCAGGAATCTCCCGGCCTCCCGCTGGCAGGAGGTCCTCCCCGATGCCCTTCACTCCATTCGGTCACTTCTGTGCACTGCGACTAATGAAACCCCCCATGAATGACTCTTTGCCTTCCCTAGGAAGTCCACCTCCGGGGTTTAGCTCCCAACGTGGCTGGCAGCTCCAGAACCCGTTCTCCTCCTTAAGCATGTGCGGCTCCGCAAGGCGGACCCGTTGATCGAGAGGGTACAGCTACTCCATACGAACCCGCAGTATGCCTACATGGTGTTCCCCGACGGCCGTCAAGTCACAGTCTCCCTCAGGGACTTGGCGCCAGCTGGGTCCCCACACCCCCACCTCTGCCCCGGCGCCACCCTTCCTACCCCCAGTGCACCTCACCACAGCCCCCGCTCCAGGACAATCCGTCCTCTCCTTGGTCCCACCCGGCGATGAAGATGAGGTCGACATGCTCCCGGAGTCACCGGCGACCGAATTGACGCCTGCATCGCCACCGGGACTGCGCCACTCGCAACGAAGGATCAAGGCGCCCGATTGTCTGAATTTGTAAACATTTCCTAATGTTTGACATATGCATGTAAATAGTCTTCCACCAGCCCCCGCTAGACTCTTTTTTTTAAACAGGGGTGAACGTGGTAGTCACCACTGTTGTATATATATATCACATATGAGGTGTATTACGGTAAGGCCCCTGTACTACAGGTATGGGAGTAGATCCCTGCCTGCTGGCTCCGCCCAGTAGGTGGAGTATAAATGTGTGTGCTCTCCGAACTGCAGCCATTTCGGCAGCAGCTGTAGGAGGCCACACATCTCTGTGTAATAAAGCCTCGATTACTCTCTACTTTCGTCTCGTCGTAATTGATGGTGCATCACCTAGCCAGCATTTTGAAATTGCACAGAATGCTGTTTAATCAGGCGAGAAAATGCGTCTGGGAAGCCAACGCATTTCATACAGATTTTCCCGAATGATCCCGCACTCTGTGCAATTCTGGGAAAAATCTGCTCCGTTTTCTTTTCCTTTCCAGAACATTTGAAAACAAATCTCTTTCCTTCATTCTCCCCACATGCACAATATAGACAGATGGCATATTTGATTCTGCCATTGGCATGATGAGATTTATTTTCAAAAGGAAGTTTCCCCCAAGACAGCTCATCATTATTTGATTTTGTTAATTTTCTTGGCGGGGACTGGCAGTGGGGAAAAGGGATATGCAATGAACCTGCTTGTATCAACCGTTCAACTCCTTTTTGTTATTTTTTCCCTGATGTGGTTTTCTTTAATTTTTCTCTGATGTCGTGAAATTAGACTTCCAACAGATTCCATGATGGAAAAGAAAATGCTGAAAAATCTCAGCAAGTCTGGTAGCATTTGAAATGAAAATTAAAATCGCTTTATTGTCACAAGTAGGCTTCAATGAAGTTACTGTGAAAAGCCCCTAGTCGCCACATTCCGGCGCCTGTCCGGGGAGGCTGGTACGGGAATCGAACCGTTCTGCTGGCCTGCTTGGTCTGCTTTAAAAGCCAGCGATTTAGCCCAGTGAGCTAAACCAGCCCCTAGTTTTGTAGGGAGAGAAAAGAGTTAACGTTTCGAGTCCGATGACTCTTTGTCAAAGCTTACCATTTTCCTGTCCAGCCCTCCCACTCACAGCCAGTCTCGCTCTCAAACTCGCTTCCTCCCTCTCCCCCACCAAGGGCTCAGGAGAAGAAGGTGACGAATGGGAGAGACTGTGGGCAAAAGTCTCTAATTTTGAGACGAAGTGCGGTGGCGGGTAGCTCCGGTGGTACCTGTCCTGCTGACAAGAATAACAGGAACCCACACCAGATTCTACATTTGGAATCTCATTGGTTATGCAGAAGCATGTTCCCCTGCGAGGGCGAGCCGGCAACTGAATCATCCGCCTGCCCTCAGCTGACAGGTTCAAAGGTCCTGGTGCGAATCTTCTGGACACCATGGCCGGGATTCTCCCTTTTGGGGACTAAGTCCTCCCATCTGCTGGAAAACGGCAAGAATCACTCCAGACTTTTTTCTCAAAAGGCTGGGTTATTCTCCATTTTCCAGGGAGCCCTGGCGTGCGTCCCACAGCTCTGGCTGCCGGCGGGGCCCTGCTGGACATACCACGTGGCCGCGCATGCGCGCAGTGGCCCACCACGGTGCGGGTGTCACCAATATGGTGGAGCCACATAGCGGGCCCGCGCGGAGGAAGATAGGTCGCTCCCGGATCGCGATGGCCCGCCGGTCGGTAGCCCCCGATTGCGGGCCTGCCTGTCTTCGAGGTCCCCCCCCAGAGTCAGATCCCTGTTCCCGACTAGGACCGCCACTGGGGCCGCGGGTCCAAGCTCCCGCCGGGTGGTACCAGATGTAAACCAAGCCAGAGATTACTCAAATTAGACCCGTTTTCACTAGAAATTAGAAGGTTAAAGGGTGACCTGAACAAAATATTCAAGATATCAACAGGGAAAGTCAGGGTAGTTAAAGATATCTATCTATATCAATTATTTCCACTGGTTGGAGATTCTAAAACTAGGGGACACAGTCTAAAAATTAGGGCTAGACCATTCAGGAGAGATGTGAGGAATACCTGCTTCACTCAGAGGGTGGAGAGATTTGGAGCACTCTCCCACAAACAGTTGAAATTAGTTAGCACTGTTGCTTCACAGCGCCAGTATCCCAGGTTCGATTCCTGGCTTGGGCCACTGTCTGTGTGGAGTCTGCACATTCTCCCGTGTCTCCGTGAGTTTCCTCCCTGTGCTCCGGTATCCACCCACAAGTCGTGAAAGACGTGCTGTTAGGCAATTTGGACATTCTGAATTCTCCCTCTGTGTACCTGAACAGGCGCCAGAATGTGGTGACTGGGGCTTTTCACAGTAACATCATTGCAGATAATGTAAGCCTACTTGTGACAATAAAGATTATATAAAAGTTGTTAAATTTAAATCTGAGATAGATAGATTTTTGTTAAGCAAAGACATTAAGGGATATGGGCCTAATGGATTTAGGTCACAGATCAGCCATGATCTTATTGAATGGCAAGACAGGCTTGATGGGCTGAATGGCCTATTTAAATAGCAGTCCAGCACACTCGTATCACTTTCTCCAGCCTGCTTTACTTAATCAGACTGTGCAGGACATTGACAGTGCAGAGTGAAAATACCAGCAGCGTGATGAGGAAGTTTGCTCCTTTAGGCAATCATCTCCCGCTCCCCCCCCCCTCCTCCCCACTGAGCTCTTACCTGCCCATGCCCCACTTGGTCCTCACCTGGAATCTTCTTCCATCCCGTTCCACAAAACAATTGGTATCTCTTTGACCCCCTTATTTGTGAACATTTCATGCAGTCTTGTTGGGCTGCACCTTCCCTCAGTCTTCACCCTGCCTTCCATTGTTCATCTTCTTCATCCACGTCCTTTCTCCACTACATGCCATTGTGAGCATTGTAGGGCCGACCCATCCCCATCACTCCCCCCCCCCCCCCCAACGAGACTCGTTAAGTAAGGAGACTCCCACCAGAGTCTCCCAATAAGGACCCCCACTGGCGACCTCTCCCCCCCTCATAGAGACTTCCTAAACAAAGAACCCTCCACATGGACCTCCTAAATACGGAGACCTTCCGCAGAGATCCCCTAAATAAAGAGACCTATCAAAGAGAGCCCCTGAGTGAAGAAAACTTTCTCAGACGCCCTCTAAATAAAGAGACCCACCCCTCCACATACCCCCCCCCCCCGGAAGAGAGACCTGTATCTGGAACCCCCCCCCAGAAGAGGGGGTTTCTGGAAGCAAGAGTGCAATCACGACAGAGGCAATGGAAAAAAATAAGTGCTTTAAAACTCACCTGGGCAATACACATGCTGGGTCAGGCACTCAACCATGAAGGGAGATGAATGAAATCACTTAACTCTACTTAAATGGGCAGTAATTGTTCATTTGATGACCTTAATTTGGGCCTGGTCATAGAAACATGATCTTAATTTGGGCCTGGGCATAGAAACATAAGAGTGCATGATTTAATGGGACAGAAACCGCATCCTGTTTTGGGTGCGTTTAGCCGGGTATTTCTCGGCACCTGCAGTGCCGAAAACAAGACTGCTATTTAACGGCATGTTGCCGGCTTGATCGAGGAATGCCCTGCTGAGGTTGCACTTAAATAATTTCCTGCAGTGACGAGCCCAGTACCCCCTCCCCCTAACCCCACCCAGTGCAGAGTTCAAATTGACAACTCAGGAAGATGACTCGTGAATCGGGGAGCCATTGTTACCTCATTCCACTGAGTATATTCTCTCTTCCTTCCCATTCTTTGATCATTTTTATGTTAACCTAATGCACTCTTTCACCGCCCAATTGTTCTCAAATAAAAAGTTGTATTAGTTTCTTTCTTCCATCTCTTGGCTTCCTTCAACTATATTGGAGGAAGGAACATTGTTTAAAAAGTTGCTTTTCCATTAGCTTAAAATAGCACTTAATGTATGAAATAGGTGGAATAAGTACTGTCGTCCATAGTTCCCCACTGGACATAACACGAGTGAAATAAAATCCTATCAAGATTGCTTTTCAAATAACTATTTGGCCATTCAGGCTCTGACAAAACAACAGAGTAAACTTGTTACTTTATAGGATTAGTTGAATCTCAAAGCAAATACGTTGAAGAATGGTCAGTTTATTTATCATTTGCCAAAGTCTTTGGGGCCAAGACTCGAATGTCAATGTTTGATCTGTTGAAATGTGGCAGAGCATGATTGAAGTTCATTGATAGCAAAGGACCCCAACCCTGTCCCAAATTACAAGGACAGGTTCATTCATGAGATCCGAGCAGGTGTTTTGCAACAGTCCAGGCCCATCAATAGTGCCAGCACACAACCATTGGCCAGAATGTCCAATCAGTGCCATGTCACTCAAATGGAGCAGCAAAGTCTTGGGAATTTCTGAAAGAGAGTGACTGCCTCGCAATCTTCAGCACTTTGCGTAGCTAATGGCACGCTGTCTTCAAGTAACTGATATCATTTGCTGTCTATTACTCTTTGCATCAACGGTATGCGTGGGACCTCTTAAAACTTCTTGTTGGGTACTGGATTGAAATGATAACTGCTTCTTAAGAGGGGGAGGGGATCATCCAAGGAGATCATTGTCACTGTTACTGTCACTGGCTTAGTACAATTACAGGATAGACATGCAGAACAGAGCTCCCTGCATTATTTTCTGGCTCCAAGTGTACAGCATCTATCAATTGCTGTGCTTGACAGATGTCAAACTTTTGTTTTTACATATGGACATTTTCTGACAAATTGCAGTTATTCCATGATATAGTGGCACAATATGTCCCCTTTCAGATTGAAATGCCCTCATGACATTCATTATTATTTCCAGCATGAACATTCTAAAATGTTTGCCAAACACCTGCTATTTGGGCGTTTAGTACGATAATATTTTGATTTGTTGACAATTTGTTCCATCCAAAATTGGCAGTGTAAATCTGAAAACCTGTGCCAAGAACTAAGATCAGATCAAAATAAATATTTTCTCTCTCTTTCCTGGCAGCAATATTTTTGCCAGCTTAAACAAACTTAATTTTGTCTCCTGGGGTGGAATGTCCCAGCCCCAAACTGTAAAAAATGACTTTAAGTTGGGTCCCTGACATTACCTTGCCGCCCTCCCAGCTTTCTCAGGTGAACCCTGTAGAGTATAGTTGAATATATGAAAAAAAAACTTTGAAAAAGCAATCCATTCAGAAGATTCTCAGATGTTGAAAAAAGGCTGCAGCAAAGGCAAGTAAAAGTGTTGATCATGAAATGGGATGATCTGCTTAAAAGGATGTTGGAGAAGGAAAATGAAAATGCCAAGGCAGTCACTTCCATGGTGAGATCAGAAGTGGATAGAAGCCTAACTAGATGAAAAAGCCTTGGTGAATAAAGCAGTGTTCTGTCAATAAACATCACAAAATTCCCGTGGATAAAGTAGGAAGACAATTGAAGTCCTTGAGCTTGGTTCCCTCTTTCCCAACTGCACAGGAGTTACATGTTGTGACTATGACCATCAAGTTGGAGAGGGTGAGTTCATTAAAGGAAGGAGTTCCTCAGTGATACTGATGAACTAGGAACGGACAGGGCAATGAATGCTGGCCTAGCCAGCAAAGCCTACATCCAATGAATGAATAAAATAAATTGCTTTGAACAGTTACATTTGAAGAGCTGCAACCAGAACCTGATGAGAGGCTGCTGGTCAAAGCATTCTCATTTTCAGAGTGCGCTCACTGTTTGACAGATGATTGTCAACTTCTTGGAAGGCACTCCACCTGTCCGGCACTTCACTCACCTTAAGTGGCACATTTCTGCTACCATCCTTCAAGCAACATGGAAAATCCACTGTTTCCCTGTGGTCAAGAGAAGAAGGTATAATGGCATCAACTGCTTCAGCAGCAGGAGGATCAACATTGACAGCTGCCTTCTCTTCAGTTACATACCACTTTACAGAACAGAGGTGATGGCCCTCTAGGTGCAACTGGAAGGAGACAAGATCCTCCATATAGGGTTTACAGGCTAAGGATCAGCATTCTCAACATTTTTAAAAAATAAATTTAGAGTACCCAATTCCTTTTTTCCCAATTAAGGGGCAATTTTAGAGTGTTCAATCCACCTATCTTGCACATCTTTGGGTTGTGCAGGCGAAACCCATGCAAACACTGGGAGAATGTACAAACTCCACACAGACAGTGACCCAGAGCCGGGATCGAGCCTGGGACCTTGGCACCGTGAGACTGCAGTGCTACCACTGCGCCACCATGCTGCCCTAACATTCTCAACATGTCTGAGCACCAATACCTCCAGGGGGCTCTGGCTCTTATGGAATGTTGTTGCTGATGCCTGCAGCCTCCTGACCTTCTTCTGAGTGGATCAGGTGGACAGGTACTGCCAATGACCGACCAGGTGCCTGTCATTGGAGTGGCTCCAGATCTCTGCCCCTCATCAAGTTGCATTATCTCTTCTCCTGAAAGGAGAGGAAACAAATAAATGTGAGCAATGGCTTGTATGAAGAAGGTCAGTTTGCACAGCATGTTAATGAAGCATGTATGTGAGAGGGCAGTGCAATAAGGGTAAGTATGAATGTTGACTGTTCAAATTGGGATGTAAGATGCTCACAGGAAGAGGAATCAATGGAGCTGCAGGTTGTGTTGACGTGAGGAATGTTGTGCAAGTAAATGCGGGGCAATTCAGGGTCCTTTTTGTCATTTATTCTTTGATGGGCTGTGTGTGGCTGACAAGGCCAGGATTTGTTACCCACCCCTAATTGTCTTTGAATTGTGTGAATTGCGAGAACATTTCAGAGGGTACTTAAAAGTCAACCACACTGCTGAGGGTCTGGACCAGACAATTACGATCGAATGTCTTCCCTGAAGGACATTAGTGAACCCATATGGTTTTTTACAAGCGATGATAGTTGTCATTATTCCCATTCCTGAGGCGTACTTTCAATTCCATATTTTATGCATTGATTTTGAAATCCACCAGCTGTTTGGTGAGATTGTAACCCCTGTCTCCAGAATTTTGACATGCGTCTTTGGATTGCTAGTCTAGTGACATTTCGATTACAACATTGTCCCTCCGCTTGGGAATTGGCATATGAAAGGTATGCTACTCATCTGCCACATCCTGCTGAAGTCTGGAACTTCTTGTGTCTCGTTTGGAGGGAGCACATTTCTGCTGTTGACTTCCTTGGCCACTTCCATCCATAGGTACTTGAAGTAGTCTTGCTTCTGCCATCCTTGGTAGAGCTCACCACACTGCAATCCCTCCAGGTGAGAGACCTGAAAGGGGAGGTGGGGCAGAAGGGGGGAGGGGGGGGGCAGTTTTCCTCAGTCTCCTCTTCATACCCGTGGCTGTTGGGCCTCAAAACCGTAAGTGCTACTGAGTTTTAATAAAATCATGCCATGGTCCCTTAAAAATAGGAATCCCTCTTTTGGCTATGTTACCTCACATGCAGTCCCAAATTGGCTGGGGAGTCCAAGGCAGGACTTTAATTGATTTGCTCTTGGAAAAGGCAACTGGCTGGAAGGTTTTGTGGCACAATGGTAGCACCTCTGTCCCTGGGCTAGAAGCTCCAGGTTCAAGTCCAATGGAGGACTTGATGACGACAGAAGGACTCCTTTCCGTGCTGGCCCATCACGTCCGTGCCGACCATCATGCACCTAACTATTCTAATCCCATTTTTCAGCACTTGGTCCATAATTTCTGATGGAAATCGCAGTGAAATCAAAGACACGTGAAGTTCTTTTCATGGACTAAACTAATTTGATTTATTCTACTTGATTTAGAGTTCGACACTTATTCCTATGGTAGACAAATATATTGTTCAACTACACTCACCAACACTATCTCTATTTCCATCAGATACTATTTCCAGTGCTCATCTAAATACTTCTTAAAAGTCATCAGAGTTCCTACCTCTACCACCCTTTCAGGCACTGAGTTCCAGATTCCAACCACCCTCTGCGTGAAAAAGGTTTCCCTCACGTCTCCTTTAAACCTCGTGACCCTTAGCTTAAATTTATGTCATTCAACAGGCTGATAGTCAGCTTGGGAAGCCTTACACTTTTGATGTATGTCTGAAGACATGCTGAAAAATTTAAAATGCAACTGGAAGGCCTTCTTGTCAGGAAATTATGTTTCTGACCTAAAGATGGATCTGTTATTGCTCCAGTCACCACGTTAGTAAGGTTGTGACTATTTTACCTGTCCTAATTATATTCAAATCTTTACATCTTCCTTTCCCTCACTCACTGCATGGTCCACAACACTCACGATTTAATTGAAATCGCTAATTAGGTTTCCTGGCCTCATGCCACCAACCCCTCCCCCTAACAACCATCCCACACTCCTGCACCTTCAGCTGATCTGAGCAGTTAGAAATGTAAAAGCGCTTTACAATGTGTCCACTATATTGCCATTTAGCTGACAATGTTTAGACGGGGCCTGTCCTGTCAGGGGAAATGCATGGAAATTCTTTCATCTTTATTCTTTCATGGAGTGAGGGTGTCACCGATAAGCCAAGCATTTTTTGTCCATCCCAATTGCCTTCAAACTGAGTGACTTGCTCGCCCATTTCAGAGGACAGTTAATAGTCAAGCACATTGCTGTGGATCTGGAGTCACATGTAGGCAAGACCAGGTAAGGATGACACAATTCCTTCCTCAAAGGGCAGGAGTGAACCAGATTGGTTTTGCAACAATCGATTATAATAATCTTTTTCAGTGTCACAAGTAGGCTTACATTAACACTGCAATGAAGTTACTGTGAAAATCCCCTAGTCATCACACTCCACGCCTGTTCAGGTATACTCAGAGAGAATTCAGAATGTCCAATTCACCAAACAAGCACATCTTCCGGGACGTGTGGGAGGAAACGGGAGCACTCGGAGGAATCCCATGCAGACATACGGGGAAAGTAACGTGCAGACTCCACACAGACACTGACCCATGCCGGGTATCAAACCTAGGTCCCCGGTGCTGTGAAGCAACAGTGCTAACCACTGTGCTACCATGCCACCCTACTTGTCACTGTAATCTTTGATTGATTCTGTGACTTTAAGCTGAACAGTGGGTGGGACAGAAACATTAAGGTGTGTTTCAAATGAATATGTTATTGGGAAAATTGGCAATCAGAAACTAAGATAAAGAGATTATTCTGGGATATGGTTGTTTGAAAGGCTTTTTGTAATATAAATCTAAAAATCTTTGATAATTTGACTGCCATCTCGGAGGACAGTTAATAGTCAACCACATTGTTTTCGGCCTGAAGTCACACGTAGGCCGGACCAAGAAATTCCGAAACAAGTGTGTGGTGATCTTTGTGAGGTTGACTTCAGGTTGGAAATCGCAGTGATCACAAAGACACGTGAAGTTCTTTTCATGGACTAAACTAATTTGATTTATTCTACTTGATTTAGAGTTCGACACTTATTCCTATGGTAGACAAATATATTGTTCAACTACACTCACCAACACTATCTCTATATTCTAACTACAATTATATTCTATCCTCTCTAGCTCTACAATGCACTCTACTCCAGTCTCCTCTAACTCGATTCTGCCCTCTCAAGCTCACTCTCTCAGAAGCCTAAGAGTCAGTGCCTTTTCTAGTACTGTCCCTTAGCTCCATCTAGTGGCTAGTTTTAACATAACATTAACTCTTCACATGCTGTACATTTGTATAATGTCACAAAGTGATATGAGAGTCTCATTCCATGGCATCTCATGGAGTGCTCTGTCATAATATAATCAAAGTAATTCATTTCAAACTACCACCTGCCTACTTTGAAAATTCAAAATGAAGTTAAGGAGCTAAACTTTAATTGGAGTTATTTGACATAGCTATGCAATATGTTATTTTTTCAGCTCAAATTCAAATTTCACTAATTAATTCCAACATGAAGATTTTAAATATCACGTCCAAACATCTATTACTGGTCAGGAATTATGATATAAAATTATGGTATCATTTTGAACATTTTTTTATGCGATGAAATTTTCACAGAATTTGCCACTTTGTTGGCAATTTAAAGGGAAAATCAGAACTGGCATAAGGCTCGCTATTCAGTGTTGTCTGTGACTAATATCTAATATCAAACCTAGTGGTAGATGCTAAATGGTGATAAATTTTATTATGTGATTTTTGGATGGAGCAAGAATTCAATATTGATATATGCCATAATATTTTGTTATTTATCTTTTACAAATCCAGACAAAGATTATCAGAGTATGGAATCAAATATTGCACATTTCATTTTGTGCTCAGTGTCAACATTGAACAGATTAGGGTTAGATCCAGCAGCATGGGTTTTGGTGTATGATAAAAGCCCCTCTATAATTGAAAAACAATGCATCTATGAAATGGAACCATGATTTTTTCTTGCAACACAAACATGCTTTATGGTCCCTTTTACTGAAATTATTACGTTATTAGATTAAGTTACTTCCAGATAATGCACAATTATTTAAATTTTGTCCTCTGGATTTATATCAAGTTGGGTTTAGTCTGTTTTAATTGATTGCTTTGTAAATAGCAGACAGAGAGAATTTAATTCAATCCTTCAGAATTGGATTCAAGTCTAGGCCCCCGAGGCGAAGGCCCAAAGTGCTAAATGACTGGACCACTTGATTCCTTAGTTTTCTGAAAGAGATCTTAGACATGATATAAAGGAAACATTTCTAAGCGTAATTTTGGGCACAATTGGTAGGTGTTTCCTGACGTCCGCGGTGGTGAGATCGCGGCCCATATTTAACAGCACTTTGTGCCAGAAATGAGCACCAATGAGCTTCTTGCCATTTCTGGCTGTCTTGCTGTCTGATTCACCAGGCTTACGCATCAACAGCTTGCCGCTAACAAGGGGAAGCTGTTTTTAAAGGCTCCTTCACCACTCAGTCCCAGTCAATACACCAGCAGGGCAGCGTGCTGACCTGCTCCTCACTTAGCGATGCCAGCCTGGCCAGGATTCTGGACGGTATGGAGGAAAGACAGGACATCCTGTTCGCCCCAGACTGTCAGAGGGCTAGCAGCAGGGCCACCAATGCTGCCTGGGAGCCAGTGGCTGCAGCTGTCATTTTGGGCAGCATGACCAGGAGGACCACTGTACGATGTAGGAAGAAGACCAACGACCTCCATCAAGCTGCAAGAGTAAGTTACCACTTCTTCTCCTGGCATCAGTTCCACCTGCCACTCCTCAAATTCCCAACCCCCTGCCCTCCCCCCTCCCACAAATCAATGGTTGATACCTTGCACCCTCCCCACATCAGATCTTTGTACTTCTTCCTCAGCACCCCCTTGCATCCACCAGCACAACTCCTTCATATCCAGTTACGGTGCCCAGGCATGGCACATGCCATGCACCCCCTGATCAATCAAGTGTGGGGCTCACAATGCCCTCTTTTTATTTCCCGCAGGAGAAGATAGCCCATAAAAGGCATGAAAGGGCCAAGACGGGGTCAGGACAACTGAGATCTGAGTCCTCACCCCCTATGGTGAACGAGCCCTGGAGGTCGCAGGGTTGACAGAGGAGGGAATAGTCACCGACAGCGAGGCTTACCTGCGCCGCAGAGGTGAGGATTCACTGCCTCTTCACCCAGGTGACTTGTCTCAAGTGAGTTCATGTTAGGCAAAATGATCCTTCCCTCTCACTAACCACATGTCCATTTTCTCATACATTCTCTATCTGATGAGGCCGGGCCATTCTGAATTCTGTTCTGCCCCCTCCCACCCCCCCACCATGCAAGAAAACACCTTGGAGGAGAGCTCTGAGATGACCACCATCAAGCCGTCACAGCTATCACATCGACCTTCCACCAGTGCTGAGACTCGCATTCCATTGGGCGATATTAGTGGACAGGCTTCTGGGGCACAATCTGGTGAGCATCACACAGTTGCAGATGCACATCAGGTAGAGGCAGGAACATTCAAGGGAAACAGCAGTCAGAGGTCTGCTGGATCCCTGGACTCAACTAGGTCCGAGCCAGATGCAGAGCTTCTGGACAAGGTTCTCCCAGATGTGATGCAGATGCTAGGACACGGCCTTGCGATTCAGGAGGAGATGTCAGCGACATTCTGGGTAAGTAGGTCAGGTGTTTATTATGCATTGGTGCAGACTTGATGGGCCAAAAGGCCACTTCTGTGTTGTATTATTCTGTGGTTATGTGACTGAGGAGCATTACTGAGGGTGTCGACACAACGGTGCAGACAATGGGGTGGTGCCAGGACTGGTGGAGCCAAATGATACACAGGCCTCTGGTGCTCACTCCAGCTGACCCTCCATCCCAGAGTCCCCAGAGCCCTACAGGTAGCGTCAAGGAGGAGGAAGGTCTGGAGACCAACCTAGGGCCTACCACCAAGGAGATAACGGCGGTCTCCAGTTCTTCTGAATCCACCCACCAACCCCCCCCCCCCTTCCTGGCCCCGACGCCAGAACTGTCAAAGGTAGTGGGCAGAACAGCGTGGAACAACGATGCCAGCGATACTGATAAGTCGGATGACGCACTCCAGCTTCAGGTTCCCCGAGCCCGCCCACCAAGGCTTACCATATAAGGCCACAACTTGCGAAAAGCAGGAGGCCGCCCCCACCTCTTATTTGCATCCTTGGGACATACCTAGACATAGCAGTAGCCCTTGTAAGATCAAGAAGATTAAAGATCACTGAGTGGGTACTGGAGGGTGAGGGGTCAGCAGAAAGACAGGAGTCAAACTTTAGCATAAACTGAGAAGCACCAGAGCTTATCTCACAGCAAATTATCATCACTCTTCTGCCTTGCATATTGACCCGTTGACAGTGCCAAAAAAGGCCCATCACCCCGGGGTGATGTTACACAGACTCTCAGAGGGTGGGATATGGTAGTCGGGGAATGGAGGGGGGAAGGAGGGCAAGAGGGTGTAGCTGATGGTCAAAGTCTCGTCCTATGAGAATCTGCCGATGATGAGGGTCTTCCTGGTCCTCCGGGGATGCTGGACCCACATCGCCACATGTCTTCCATCCTCTGGCTCCTCTTGAAGGTCCTCCTTTCGCTCGTCCACCATCCTCTCCTGGTCCGCCTCCTCCTCCTTCTCAGATGAGGCTGCATGTTCCTCCTCCAGCATGTCGACCCACTTCTGTGCCAGGTTGTGGAGGGCACAGCAGCAGACCACCACAAAAAGGAGACCCTCTGGGGAGTGTACTGCAGTGCACCACCAGAGTATTCCACACATTGGAACCATATTTTTGCAGTCTGATGCACTATTTAATGACAGCACAGGTGACAACATGGGCCTTGTTATACCGGGTCTCTGCCTTGGCCATCGGCCTCTGCACTGGCATCATTAAACAGGACTTCAGTGGGTAACCCTTACCCCCAAGAGCCAACCCATTATTCTGGGTTGGTTCTCTAAGATGCTGTGGATCTCAGTGTCCCAGGATCTAGCTGTCATGCATGCTCCCTGGGAAGCATGCACAAACATGCATGATCTAGAGGTGGAGGTCGCACACAAATTGAACATTCAGAGACTGGAATCACTTCCTCTTAATAAAGGGTACACCCTGATGCCCCTGTGCGCATAATGTGACATTCGCTGCATCAATTACCTTCTTGACCTGGGGCATCCTGGTGATGGCAGAGAATTCGACAGCCTGGGCAGCTTGGTGGGGTTGGTCCAGTTGATATAGTCAGCTCTCTGGGCATTTAGGGTACCTGTGACCCCAAGAGGTGCCGCACTGTCTCTTTGGTGAAACAGAATCACCTGTCTGCCATTTCCTTGAAAGACCAATGATGCCTGGACAACTTGGGCCATCGCTGCCCCCCCACCCCCCCTCCCCGCACCTGCGGGCCATCTCCAGCCTGCATCGATGCTGCTGCCTTCTCCAGCGTCTGGCCAGCTGGGCTGCCATCAACACCACTGCGGGTCCATCGATTTTGGTTTCTGTCAGGAATTGGAAAAGGGACGAGACTGACAATCAGTTAGGGCTTCCAACCCGGGACCCTCAATTCCCCCAAGCTTCGCCCACCCTTACGTGTGCTGCCTTTTCTCAGAGTGCCAATCACCGAACCGGTTGTGCTGGAAATCTGCGCTCTACATACTTACCCCCGGCCACAGCTGGAGCCTGTAGACTCATAGCGGGATCATTAGGGAGATGGTGTTCAGTTGCCCTCCCCTGATCCGCACACACACCCTTTGGTCACGAGGCTATCCCTGGTGCTGAAGCCCAGCTCAAGTGTTTGATTGTTGGTAACTGCCTCCATGATGCTGACACTTCTGGAGGACAGGCAAAATGTTGAGGCTTCAGAGTTTGCTTAAAATGTGACGCAGTAATCATTGTCTGAGACATGGCATGTGTACCCATGAGAATGGACTTGAGCGTTGTGAAGTGTTCGACTAATCAAGGCCAATTTATTTTTAGCAATAGCCTTCAGCTGTGAAGCTAGAGGCTGTTCACAGTCAGAGGGAGTTAAAGTGACCTTCAGCATATCGCCAAGAACAGAGCTCTGTCCTGAAAATGTTTGGTAGGACAGACAGGCAGCAGCTGTAATTTCCCCCGTTAAATTTATCGATGGCTTGAAGGTCTCACAGACGAAAAACTCCTCAGCACCACAACTGGCCCAAGGGAGACCCCAACCTGAAACCCTTCAGCGCCCATCCCTCCTGAGGGTTGTGTCCCTGCCCTTCACTCCCCCACCTCGAGCATTGAGGCAGCAGCTCAGTGCCATTGATCTGCATGCCCGACAATATAAATGGCTACTCAACCCCTCAGCAGCCATTGTGCCAGCTTCACGTTTTTAAAAAGGAATACTAAACAACACGAGTGTGATTTCTCACTGGGGAACCAGTTAATTCCCAGGAGGCAGTTATATTTGACTTCAATCTCACTAATGAGATGGAAACTGGTGCTAATTGGGGTCAATGATGGCACGCCATATTTGGCTTGACCCAGAACACTCCTTCAGGAGCAGGCCATTCAGCATCTGGTGCAAATCTCAATTTTGGCCTTTCCCGCTATTTAACCGGCGCACCTATATCCACACTGGGTGCAATGCAGTGGTTAAATAGCGCCCGTTGTCTATGAGTATTTATCCTTTAAAATTTTCCATGCACACTAACATTGTAAAATTGTATGAGAGGGACAGATGTTGAAATAGAAACGTACCTCATTCATTGAGGTTCATAAATATTGTTATTGACAAACAGAACTTCGACTTCTAATAGATCAGAAATGCTCCAGTAAATGTTCATCTTAAATTCCTGATGATTAGCTGGTGGAGTAGATTGTCACTTCGTTGAAGTCGGCGGAATGGAAATCGGATGGTTTCCACAAGAGGTGATCACTCTGCTTTGCCAAATTACCAGCCAAACAACAACAGTAATAATAATAATACAATGAGGGAAATTATATCATCTCTCATCCTGGAATCTGAGGGAAGTCTGTAGCTGTTCCAAACTTCAAACTGAAGAATGGAATTATTTAAAATTAGGTACCAGCTAGTTGTCTGTCCAAGTGATCTTAACAAAATAATGGTACATAGTCCGGACAATGGAGAGAGAGGCCACCTTGTGAATTAATGACAGAAAATAAGTATTTTTGCCTGGAATTTCCACAGGAGTCCTCTAATGGAAAACCAGCAGATACTTTGGAGACATTGTATGAAACAGCGAAGAGCTTGTGTTTGATTCCACTTCCTCAGGCCTTCCAGCAATTCCCGATGACATTATGGCAGACGTGGAGAACACAGGAAATGCAGAACCTTTGTTGCTAAATAGTAAATTCTGTTATTGTGTTTTACATTATAATTTAGTTAAGATTTCTCATTGCTTCTGTTATATTTTGTCGGATTTTACTCATTTTATTAATGCCACAGTATATCTATATTCATCAGCCTTTCAATGTGGAGCACCTTCATTGCTAATATTCACTTTAAAATGCTCACCAGTGCCATTAAACAATTAATTCAAATGTCAATTGAATGGTACCAGATTTCTAGGTTTTTCTTTGTATTGTACATGTAATCACCATGATATTTGCAACAACATTTTATTGGACTGATTAGATTCTGTATGACCAAGAGATTGTTCTAATTCATTAAGTACTAAGGGGATGACTTACTACATTCAAATAGAAACACCAGTATCCTAATGTGGGGACAAGCCATCCCTCTGATATAGTGACTTAGCATTTAACATTGCATAATACTTTTCTGAAGGTCCTCCAGATGTTTCCAACCAGCATGTTAGACACACACATTTGGCACAGCATCTCAGAAATTGCCATCTTTTCATCGATTAGAATCCAGGATGGATTTTACCAGCCGCTGTGGTCCCTGCCATACCCCGCACCCCCCCCCCCCCCCCCCCCCAGCCTAAGAAGTCAGGGTCGGAAGGAGGGTTATGCTGAAGGGAATCAGCCCAACAGAAGAAAGGTTATCCTACAGCCATTTAACAGCAATTGGCAGAGGTCAGTAGCTCTCCAGTAGTGGCAGCATTGCAAGGAGCAGTGACCACTGCTGGTCCTGCACTCGGAGCTTTAGGGTGCATTTAACGCTGGATTGGGATTCTGAAATCTTTGAGTTGCATCCAACTGCAGAGAGCATGTTTGAGCGGTGGGGGGGGGGGGGGGGGGGGGGGGGGGGGGGCGATCTGAGATTTGAGACGCCATATGGCATTGGGGAACATGGCGGAAATAACACATTTGGGAATGGGGTAAGGGGGGAGAAGGGGGTTCTGGCTGCCATTTGACATGGGGCCTCTCCTATCATTGTTAAATCCTTGCGGCAGCAGGATGGGGGTCTTTAGTGGCATTAATTGGCCACTAATTGGCCACTAATGGCATTAATTAAGATCTTCAATTGACCTACGAGTGGGCAGGCCACCCGACGTCACCACTAATCATGAGTAGAACTGAGGGGAGGGGTGAATATGTTGGCGGAAGGTAGGATGTCCACTGGATCTTGCATGCCTCCTGCCTTCAAAACCACGGGCAGGGGCATGTAAAATCCAGCCCCAGGTGCTACAAACATTGTGTAGCTAATAAAGACATTTGATCTTTGTGTACTTTAAACTATCTTTGTCAAGGTTCCGTTTGTTCTGAGCTCAGGGAAAAAAAATTGAGAAAGAAACAAAAAATGACAAAAGGCCATTTAGCCAAAAGAAACCAATTCTTCCATTGACCACATACATTCTATTCCATTATTTCACCCTTTCATTCAGCCTGAGTACTTTTATTTCCAAAACGTAATTAACCAAAAGAATGCCTCTTTCCCATATCCATCCAGTCTTGGCTGACAATCTTATCTGAGCAATATTCGACTCATTCCTTCCTCTCTAACCCTGTACATCATATCTCAGTGTCTGTTTATCCCTCTGCTCATAAATGCTACCCGGTTAGGTGTCTAGATTTATTCAGCTGAGTTAATTAGCATGGTGCTAGCTGCTTTTGTTGGGATGTGCTCCTTTAATCCCTTTTGGGTCCACAGATTGAAAAACAGCTCTGTTGTTCTGAAGTCTGACATCTGAAATTCTGCATCATTTGTGCGGTCAGTGAGCCTGGACTTTGAGTTACATCTGCCTTGAACAACATAAAACATAGAACATACAGTGCAGAAGGAGGCCATTCGGCCCAGCGAGTCTGCACCGACACACTTAAGTCCTCACTTGCACCCTATCCCCGTAACCCAATACCCTCTCCTAACCTTTTGGGTCACGAAGGGCAATTTAGCATGGCCATTCCACCTAACCTGACTGTGGGAGGAAACCGGAGCACCTCGAGGAAACCCACGCAGACACGGGGAGAACGTGCTGACTCCACACAGACAGTGACCCAGCGGGAAATCGAACCTGGGACCCTGGCGCTGTGAAGCCACAGTGCTATCCACTTGTGCTACCGTGCTGCTCTAACATACTGAGATTGATTCTAAAGTAAATTCGGGGATCAGGTGTCTATCATATGAAAAGGCATGTACCTTGTGTAAATCGAATATGCATTGCCTCCGAAAGGCTGTGAACTTATGCAGGAAATTCAATCTGAGGCACAAGTTAAGCTCCCAAAGGGTTCCTCAATGTTAGCCAGATGGAAACGTGTGGGAAACCAAAACAGAGATGACAAAAATCTGGTGCCGCAGCGAGATATGAGACTTGAAACTGTTGCTTAAAGAACCAAGCAAATGATCTGCTTACAAGATAGTAGACAGATTGAAGAAAAAAATATCAAAGTGTGACATCAGAGGAAATGTAAAATTTTGGGCCCATTATATTTTGCTAATCAATCATTCACACTGAAGAAGGCAACAGCTTTTCAAGGGACTAAAAACAATGCGAATAAAGACCAGCCTGCATGTCTGTCTTTGTAATTGACCACAATATCTGCTTGGCTGAGCCAATGATCATTTATCTGGTAATTCACCGGGAAACCAATGATGCTTGTATTTATTTGCACCCTCTGCAAAGAGAAGTAATCATTAATGCATTTCTGAAATCCTTCATTTGCACTACGTTTTGCATTTTGTCAATCTTGCTGAATTTTTTGTCCATTGAAATACACCTCTTCGTTATGATCAATTGGAACACTTGCATTCACAAAATAGTCAACTTTACTCTTCTCCCTTTTCTTCCTTGGCCATTGGAAAGCTTTGCACAATCTGTTTTTGTTGGAAATTTATTCCAAAAACGTTACATTGAAATTTTAAAGTGTAAAAGATGAGTGTGGATGAGAAAGTGAGCACACCTTGTTTTGGACTGGGAACAAATTAAAACTCTGTAATTTCTACATAACATGAAGTCTTAATTTGCTTTCTGCTATCCTCCAGCCATACTTTGCATAATACAGTAGATTTCAGAAGTTGATTGAGGGCACTAATGAAAATAATTCCCTCTGGTTCATTCATTAATTACAGTCCTTGAATGTCTTCTTGCTACCTGAGGCATAAAAATGTTGAATAAATAATTAGAAGTTCACAACCTATTCTTCATTTTCTTTAAATAAGTGATTTCAGTTTTCCATCGCCATTGTGCAATCTCATTTTATGACTTTCCATTTAAAATATTAAAATACATTATTATGACCTTTTTTGAACAAATCTGCTGACAACATTTTCACATTTAAGAAGAACAAGCGGTGGAAATAATAATAACAATCTTTATTATTGTCACAAGTAGGCTTACATTAACACTGCAATGAAGTTACTGTGAAAATCCCCTAGTCTACACATTCCAGCGCCTGTTCGGGTTAGAGAGAGAATTCAGAATGTCCAAATTACCTAACAGCAGGCTTTTCGGGACTTGCGGGCTGTGCACCCGGAGGAAACAGAATGTTTTACTGATAGCCTGAATCACCTGCATTTGATTGTAATTAAAGAATCAATAATGAGAAAAATGTGTTATTTTAGTTCAATTACTGATTTCTTTGCTCCTGGTGGGGCTGGAGTTTCCACTTGGAGCCATCATTCCAATGTCGAGATCAGGTCTGGGTCCCAACCCTGCATTATGTTGGCAACAGTCCAACTAAATGGCCAGAGGTTATACTCGGTATCTAATTAAGAACAGTGGGCAGGTTCTCAAGCTGGAGGGCCAGAATTCCAGCCAATCTCCATCTGAAGGAGCCCTCTGAGCAGTTTTTCCGAATTCTCCTTTGCTGCCGGACTTCCATTGTGGAGTGAAAAATGCTCCATGTGGTGCCCTACAGCCACAGTTGTATATGAGTATATATACTGGTTGTGAAGGAAATCTCAAAGTGATCCTGGAGTGCTAACGACCACCCACAGCCCCCGCTCCACACAGTCCACTGATAGGAAACCAGTTCCAAGCATCTGCCATTTCCTCGATGACATGTGGGTCCATGGACCGAATGGCAAATTCCGGTTGCCCTCAGTTCAATGGCTTTAATTGGATCTCTTAATTCAGTTAACATGCTACCCGTGTTCACCTCTCTGATTCCACCCATGTTGGCACCAAAATCCCAGGAATGTTTTATTTCTTTGTTTTAAATAAGGCACTAGAAAGAATCCACCGAATAAAAGTATTCTAATATATGAAACTTTGAAACACAGTGGAATAAAGTGTGGGTGGTTGAAAAGATTCCATGTGGAGTGAATCACAATGCTGGCATTATCACAATCAGGATAATCAATATCAAAACATGGTGCATGGTATTTTAAACATACACTTTAAAGTCCAGATGAGGATTTTAAACCTCTGTTACAAGCTGTCCACCTGTAACTGCCCATTGAGGAACAAATGTATCGGTAAATGGCCGATTGTCCATGTATTGCACTGTCTGTACTTTTAATTGCACATATGCCTAACAGCCTGAATCAAAGGATGGTTTGCATTTCCCCCTCCTGAATGTAATGTTTGTGAAGTTGAAATATTCTGTAACTCTGTTTACTCCAAGGAGGCATTTGTCTGATGTGGTTAGAGTAACTCAATTTACAGTAATTCTCAAACCAATTTACTGGGAATAATCCCTGTGCATAATCAGGTTTAAGCGGGCTGCATGAGCTGGACTGCTCAGACCACATCTATTTTTGTGGGAAAGAAGAACACCTGGGAAGTTAAGTATTGTGGTAATCATGCTTGACTTATTGTGTCAGATTTCCCATGAAAAAATGTGTTGTAGATGGGTGATGTGGTGATGACAAGTAATACCATGGCCATGATTACAATTTAAATGTAGTGATGATTTATCTTGCGGTTGACTCAGATGCTTTTGTAGATTATAAGCATTTTACCTTGCATAAAATTGGGAACATTCAACGAGCTTTAATTTTCCACTGAAATGCTAATTTTCTATTTTTTTCCTTTGTAGCACTATGTGGTGGAAATATTCGAGGACCCACTGGTACAATTTTGTCACCTGGTTACCCTGACTTTTATCCAAATTCATTAAATTGTACTTGGACTGTGGAGGTTTCCCATGGTAAAGGTAATGAACTGTATTTCTGAGGATTTTGCATGTCCCTACCCATAAACTGTCTAATATTCTATTCAAGCAGTCAATTTTGAGCTGGAAGAAATCTGAAATGACAATTATTTTTTATGCAACAGGTCAACTGTAATTTGCAAGTATGAGACTAATTCAGTCAGCAACAGATTAGTTTCAGTGCGGAGAGTGAGGAAAGTGTATACATCCATTGTTGTCAATGAAAATAATAACGCCCTGGCAAAATTATTGGATGAATTAGCTTCTGCTTAATCCAGATTAATAGTGCTGGAGATGTGTGCTCCAGAATTAGCCGGAGAACTAGCTAAGCTGTGCAAGTACAGCTGCAACACTGACTCCCTGCAATGTGGAAAATTTCCCAGGTATGTTCAGTCCACAGAAATCCGACAAATAGAACCCAGCCAATTACACTTATCCGTCCACTCTCGATCATCAGCAAAGTGATGGAAGAGGGTGTCGATGGTGCTATCAAGTGGCATTTACTCAGCAATTACTTGCTCAATGTTGCTCTGTTTGAGATCCGCCACACACACAGCTTCTGACCTCATCACAGCCTTGACCTAAACTGGACAAAAGAGCTGAAATCAAGAGGTGAAGTGAAAGTGACTGTCTTTAACATTGAGGCAGCATTTGACCAAGTGCAGCATCAAGGAGCCCTAGCAAAACCAGATCCAATCGGAATCAGGAGGAAAACTCTCCACTGGTTGGAGTCATACCGAGAACAAAGGAAGATGGTTGTGGTTGTTGGAATTCAATCATCTGTTTAGGGGCTGTTTAGCACACTGGGCTGGCTTTGAAAGCAGACCAAGGCAGGCCAGCATCACGGTTCAATTCCCGTAACAGCCTCCCCGAACAGGCACCGGAATGTGGCGACTAGGGGTTTTTCACAGTAACTTCATTGAAGCCTACTCGTGACAATAAGCAATTTTCATTTCATTTCATTCATTTCATCTCAGTCCCAGGAGTCACTGCAAGAGGGGTTCTCAGGCACACCATCTTCAACTCCTTCATCAATTAGCTTTCCTCAATTATAAGGTTAGAAGTGGAGATCTTCACTGATTGAACAATGGTCAGTACCATTCTGCCTCCTCAGATCCTTCAAAGTGCTGGAGAACTTTCAGTTTTCAGCTAATAATTGACAACTAACATTCATGCCACATAAGTACAGATAATGAACATCTCCAATAAGAGAGAATACACCATTTCTCCTTGACAATTAATGGCATAATCCCATGGGATATTGATAGAACACATCGATGTTCTATGTTCTATCAATATCCCAGGCACTAGAACAGAAACTGAGCTTGACAAGCCATACAAATACCTTGACTACAAGAGCAGATCATGGTTGGAATTCTACAAAGAGTAACTCACTTACTGGCTCCTGAAAGTCTGCCTGCCTACCATCGATAAGGCACAAGTGTGATGGAATACTTTCACTTGCTTGGATGAGTGCAGCTCCAACAACACACAATAAGCTTGACACCATCCAGGAAGTGGCACACCATTCACCACCTTAACCATAGTTGCTTCACAGCTCCAGGGTCCCAGGTTTGATTCCCCGCTTGGGTCACTGTCTGTGTGGTGTCTGCACATTCTCCCCGTGTTTGCGTGGGTTTCCTCTGGGTGCTCCGGTTTCCTCTCACACTCCAAAGAATTGCAGGTTAGATGCTCTGCTAAATTGCCCTTAGTGTCCAAAAACGATTAGGTGGGGTTACGGGGATAGGGTGAAGGTGTTTGGATAGGGTGGGGGTGTGGCCTTAGGTAGGGTGCTCTTTCCAGGGGCCGGTGCAGACTCGATGGGCTGGATGGCCTCCTTCTGTACTGTAAATTCTATGAAACAGTGGCAGCAGTGTGTGCCATCTACAGGATGCACTGCAGCAACTCACCAAGGCTCCTTAGACAGCACTTTCCAAACTTGTGACATCACTCATCTAGGAGGACAAGGGCCGTAGGTGGAAACACCATCACCTGGAAGTTTCTTAAGCAACACAGTATCTTGACTTAGAACTTTATTGCTGATCCTTCACTGTCACCATGCAAAAATCCTGGCACACCCTTTGTACTGGCACTGTGAGTGTGCTTACACCACATGGACTGCTGCACTTCAAGAAGGGGATTCGCCACCATCTTCTCAAGGAAAATTGGGGATGGGCAAGAAATGTTGATCCCGCCAGCAATAACCGCAATCCATGAACGAATTAAAATAAAGATTTTGAGGAGCCAGGAGGTGTAGAGGAGAACTGGAAAGTGACTCCAGACTAGGTTGAAAATAAAGCAGAACCATCAACAAACCTGTAGGAATCTGATTTGGATAATTTACATATTTGATGACCGAGACGGTATATTTTGCAGGGTGATGAAGAATTGCTCCTGCTTAAATATCGGCTCATTCATTTCCAAACAGATCAGGCCTCATTGTGTATCAAATAATTTGGTCTCACGTTTCAGCCAGTCCTCTGTCAGATTCCAATTCCTTCTGTTTCCCCATTGGCAGAGCGTTCTAACTTTAACTAAAAGTATGCTGGTTGTCTGCTGGTCCTGGCCTGGGGGGGGGGGGGGGGGGGGGGGGGGGGGGGGGGGGATGGGGGATGGAAGGAGAGTTTTAACCTGTGGTGAGTTTCTGTGCAGTGACTTAAAGAGCTGAAATTGCTGGCATGTCAGGAAATCAGCAGAATTCTGTTGACTTTTACTTTTAACCTGAGAAAATTCTTCAGTAGATATGCACACGCCACCACTGATCAGGTCAGCCAGGATGAGCTCAGATATGCAGCCCTGGCTGATTTTCCCACAAGTTCAGGGAGATACACATTGCACACATGAAAATGAAAATCGCTTATTGTCACGAGTAGGCTTCAATGAAGTTACTGTGAAAAGCCCCTAGTCGCCACATTCCGGCGCCTGTCCGGGGAGGCTGGCACGGGAATCGAACCATGCTGCTGGCCTGCTTGGTCTGCTTTAAAACCCAGCAATTTAGCCGAGTGAGCTAAACCAGCCCCTAGTGAGCTAAACCAGCCCATGTGATACACATTGCACACATGTGACAATCGATGTGCCTCGGGTCACCCAGCAGATTCTTTCAATTAAAATAAATTGCACTCCCAACGTTCAGCTGCGATGTAACCACCAAAATATCATCATCTGCCTTTGTACTAAATATCCAGTCAGCTGGTCTAAAATTTTACTCTGCACCAGTCAGGTCTCCCACAAATGTTCATACATTAAAACGGGGTTGGCGGATGGCTCCTTGGGGAGCGCTACTCTCTGATGACATGCTTGATGAGCCCTGTGACGAGCCCTATACAACAGATGGTCAGGAAACTTACAACAGAAGCCACACCAGGACAACAGCAGTCATTGAGTGAGGATTCAAGGTATGCTTCAGGGGCCTAGTCAAGCCTGAGGCACCTTCAGCTTGCACCCCCCAGGATTTCCAGAATGGTGGTGGTTTGCCGCACCTTGCACAGCATTGCTCAGCAGCAAGGACTTGCCCTCCAGAAAGACGGAGATAATGAGTGCACTGCATCTTCAGTGGAGGAGGAACAGGAGAAGCAAATGGAAGTTGGAGACTGATGTGGTGGGGTCACCTGCAGGCAAGCAATTATTTTCCAGCGATGTCTATCGACCAAACTGATGTAGACATTTTTCGGTTAGTCCGAGCAGGGGAGTGATTCATTCCTCTCCTGACCTAAATTATTTTTCTTTAACTCTTGCAGCAATTTTAAAAGGCCAAAGTTCACATTTCAGGTGACAGGAAAAATGGGAAGGACGGAGTTTAAAATACAGCAAATTTAACAGTTTAAAATCACAAAACAGAAAAGTGATAATTTGATATGGTATTAAAAATCCAAGTGACTACCTTTGTACAATTGCAAATTATTTCTCTTCCTTTTCCTATTTCACCTGTGACTCCTGTAGCTTCAGTGGAACTACAGATGGGGCTTCTTGTCTCCAGGCTCTGCTGCGCAGATGCTCTTTGCAAAAGTCCTTTTACTTTTGAGAACCCTGACAACAACCCTGACCTGTGCAGTGGCAACCTTAATCATTGGTGCAGAAGGTAGCAGGTGGAATTCTAAGTGGAGGAGTGGTGTAAATGGGACAAGGGCTCAGGAGTCAGTGTTTTGAGAAGAGTCGAAACAGATCTGCATTCCCAGCAATAAAGTCACGGAGAAACAATTATCTGCATCGCTGCCTTTCTTTCTGAACATGGTAACATCACAAGCATTTACACTTGTGGCTTCAGAAACCGTCACTTTCTACTTGCTTAGATAAGTATTATAAGAAAACAAGAAAGAGATTCTGCAACCTTGGCTTTGTGTTCACACATCAGTATTGGCCTTGAAAGGATGCTATCCATCAGTGGTGACTGTGGAGTTGCACAGTTCAAGCAGCAGGAGCTAATTGTAACAGCAGTTCTGTGCCTCTATGCAGTCCTGCATAGATGATAAAGCATAAAGCAAGTAGCAACTACAGTGCTAGAGACCCCTCACAGTGATGCAGGCTCATCAGTGTTAGTCACAGATAATGGTAGTGGACCTCTGTACACCTCTAGCATCAGAGTTGATATGTAGCCATTCAACAGCATGATCCCAGCAAGCCGGATCAACAACAGACAACGGGAAAATGTGTAGCCGAATACATGAACCGTGTACACCTCTAGTGCTGCACAATTTAAGAAAAACAATTCATTCTTATTGTATTTTGCAGTCTTTATTGTAATTAAATCATTTAGAATCATGGAATCATGACACAATGGAACAGTTGTTAGCGCTGCTGCCTCACGGTGCCGAGGAGACTGGTTCGATCTCGGCCCCGGGTCACTGCGTGAGGAGTTTTCATATTCTCCCCATATCTGCGAGGGTCTCACCCCCACAACCCAAAAATGTGCAGGGTAGGTGGATTTGCCACGCTAACTTGCCCCTTAATTAATAAAAAAGAAAGAACCGTAGAATCAAACTGGCCTGAAAGGCATTTAGCCCATTGTGTCTGTGTTGGATCTTTGAAAGAGTTACCCAATTAGTCCAAATTCCTTGGGCCGGGATTCTCCACCGGGTTGTTCTGCGCCGGGGTGATTTTCCATTATGCCGGCACCTGGGGGTTTCCCGACGGCGTGGAGCTGCCCCACAATGGGAAACCCGATTGACCGTCCGACGTAACGGATAATCCCGCAGGCCGGTCGGGGCAGAAATGAGGTGGGGCGGAGAATCCCGCCCTTGATCTTTCACCATGGTCCTGCAAGTATTTGCTTTTCAAGATGATATTGAATTCCCCTTGAATGTTCTATTGAATCTGCTTTCAACAGCCTTCCAGGCAGTGTACTCTAGACCAGGACTTGTAGGATAAAATTCTCACCTCCCCTTCAGTTCTTTTGCTGATCATCTTAAATGTGTCCTCTGTTTACCACCAATATTTCTGGGGGTAGAAATAGTTCCTTTTAATTTACTTGATCAAAACCTTCATAATTTTGAATACCTCCATCAAATGTCCTCTTACCTTCCCAGCTCTAAGGAGAACAATCAAAACTTCCCTTCTCTCATTACATAACTGAAATCCCTCAACTGTAAAACTCCTCTGCTTCCTCTCTTTAGATCCTGCCTAAAATATGACCAAGGTTGGACAAATACTCTAGCTGAGGTTGAATCAGTGATTTGGGCAGCACGGTAGCACAATTGCTTCACAGCTCCAGGGTCCCAGGTTCGATTCCGGCTTGGGTCACTGTCTGTGCAGAGTCTGCACATCCTCCCCATATGTGCGTGGGTTTCCTCCGGGTGCTCCGGTTTCCTCCCACAGTCCAAAGATGTGCAGGTTAGGTGGAATGGCCATGATAAATTGCCTAGTGTCCAAAATTGCCCTTAGTGTTTGGTGGGGTTACTGGGTTATGGGGATAGGGTGGAGTTGATGACGTTGGGTAGGGTGCTATTTCCAAGAGCCGGCGCAGACTCGATTGGCCGAATGGCCTCCTTCTGCACTGTAAATTCTATGATATGCAAAGGCTTTTCATAACTTCCTTCTTTTTGTACTTTGTGCCTTTACTTACAAAGTCCATGATTTCCTGTGTTTTTTTGACTGCCTTGATATACTCAGAACACTGGTCAAATATCGCTTCTTCGGTATCCCATTATTTTGCTACTTTTTATACAAGTTCAGTATTTGTGAAGTTTCACAGGTCGAGGAATTTTTCACCTGAAATATGTAAGGGACGTGTGACATCAGCGTGCATGTGAAAATAATTATGCTTTTGGATGATGTTGCCAAGGAGCAACATGGAAATAAAACATAGAAGGGAGTCAAGGACAGATCCTAGGGGCACATCAGAGGTAATGGTGCAGGAGCAGGACGAGGAGCCATTGCAAGTGATTCAATGACTGTGAAATTCTAACACCCCCCCCCCCCCCCCCCCCACCACCCACAGCAAGTATATTTCTGTGGTTTCTAGTGCCATATTTCATTGCTTCTATAATGTGATTATCTCAGGACCTTGTAGATCTGTGTATCTGGATTAAAAGAGTAGATTATTGAAGTTTGGCTTACTTGGACCACGGAAATCACGTGGAAGAGAAAAGCTGAAATAAGGTGAAGGCAGAAGGATGGTTCAGATTGTACAATGTACCTAATCGTTATACCACAGGGACTGGATGAATATTAGCTTTCTTTTGACTGAAGGTGATTGAATCATGGGGGATCTCAACAGAGAAGAAAATTGTCAGGATCCTCTGCCGCTGCATTTTCTTTCCGAGGGATAAACGTTTTCAAATCCAACTTTCACAAGCACAATTCAGACACATGCTTTTCATTTAGTTTTTCATGGCTCTGGAATGGAGTTACTTAGATTTTTTAATAGTTGTAATGCCTCGGTACTCCGCTTGACAATTCATCAGTGTCAAATGTCACATAGTGAGTATTCCTCCGGCATATAAATGACTGTCCTAATATGCATAGGCACTGCAATTATTATGGTTTTATAGAGTATTACCCATGATATTTTAATAAAAGTATTTCTCTGTGAATTCTAATCTAATTCGCAAATTATTTTGTAAATCCAGTGTGTTTGTGCCAGACTGTACAACAGGGATTGTTGTAGAAAGAATTATCTTCATGTGAGGGAGCTTTAATTTGCATGATCATCTGCTGCATATAAGAAATAGATAAGTGATTTGTGCCTGACAATTAAGATTAGAATGTGACTTTCTTTTTAACCCACTCCATTTTTTTTCTGCCAGGTGTACAGTTCACCTTTTACACATTTCACCTGGAGGATCATCATGACTACTTTCTAATCACAGAGAATGGCAGCTTTACTCACCCTCTGGCACGGTTGACTGGCTCGGAACTTATAGCACCAATTAATGCTGGTCTCTATGGAAATTTCAAGGCTCAGTTGCGCTTCATTTCAGACTTTTCAATATCATATGAAGGATTCAATATCACGTTTTCAGGTGAGAAGATAGGGCATGTGAAATATTAATTAGTAAAGCAACTGATCTTAATTTTAGCACAAGAGAGAAATACATTGAAATTTCTTGATATCAAGATGGTGCAGGAGCCTGGTGACTCTCTGCGAGCTCTCTCAGACAGATCCTCTTCCTACATCTCTTATAATTGTACTAACACCCCACGTATTTATGTATGTCCTATGTTATTTCATGTATGGAACGATCTGCCTGGACTGTATGCAGAACAATACTTTTAACTGTGCCTCGGTATGCATGACAATAAATCAAATTCAAATTCAGTTTAGATCAGAAATGGAAACAAGAAATGCTGAAAGTAGTTAAAATATTTAAACTCTTGACCAATTGTTCTCTCTTCTTTTTATGCCTGAGCTCATTCATCCAAGCCTGACGAGAGGCCAAACCTGAAATATTGACACATCTTAATGTCGGGGCTAATTGTCAGACACTTTAAGCATTTCCATTTTTAAAATTAAATACAACTGTATTAATAGCCCACTTCAGACCTTAATGATGTTTCAACTTACAGGTGGACTTTTTTCATTGAGATTTTAAAAAAATTGTGCTTCTGAACACATATGTGGTGATTTTTGGTAGAGTACAACTTGGAGCCCTGTGAAGATCCAGGAAATCCAACATTTGGCAGACGCATAGGGACGTCTTTTGGGATTGGCGATTCTCTAACTTTTTCCTGTACTCCTGGTTATCGTCTGGAAGGTGCATCCCAGATCACATGTCTCGGAGGTGGCCGCCATGTGTGGAGTGCACCTCTGCCAAGGTGTGTGGGTACGTGGTCAGCTGCTTTTGTTTGCTTGTACATGTAGTGTTGTTGAAGTTAATAGCATGCACATAAAACAATGAAACACTTAGTAACAGCAGTGTTGAAATTGGATTCTGTGCAACAGATAATATTGGTCTTTGAGTGGAATGGAATTAGATTTCCTTTCATGGTTGACTTGGGTTCCAAAATTATTGACTGAAATCTACATGCCATGCAGGTGAATGTAGATTAGATAACAATTGATTAACCTCTTTGAAATCTCGTAGCTTGAAAGAGAATAATCAGGCATTGTAATTAAAGATCTTGTTCAGAGTAAGTGATTTAGCTAATGGGAGAAATACAGCAGTTTGACTTGGGGCAGGGTTATAGTATTGAAAGTACTAATTCAATAAAACACAATTATTAAAATAAAGCTAGTTATTTTTGATATAAAAATGTCCTGATTTAAATAATAATTGAATACTGAACACCCTAGGTTGTTTAAGAAAATGTAATATTGAAAATTGAAGTATCAACAGGCAGTCTTTGCGTTTCTTTTTGGTCGAAGTGAGTCAACCATTGGGTAGTAGTGCATGCCTATACTTTCATATCCACCAGGATCCATAAAAGTGCAAGCAGAAAAGTATTTCTCATGGAAGAAAGAACCTATTTCCCTATCTGTCCACAGAGTAATATTCTACTTAATCAGTTTGAAAAATGCTGGACCACAGCATACCATCATCCTTTGCTTTTCATTTAATTGTCCATTTAATAAGCCATCAGAAACTACAATTAACTCCAGACCTTCTGTGCTCATTATTTCTTCTTTTCCATTTCTTCTGACTATTGAATACAGTGAATATGATTTGAGTTGCAACGATAGTTCTGAGTTATTTTGTCAAGCGATCTTTGTTCATACATGATCCTGCATCGGTATCAAATGTTTTTTTAGTCAGCAATAACCTGCTCACTGATGCTCAGTTTAGCTTCCACCAGACCACTCAGCTACTGATCTCATTTCCAATCTTCATCCAAATGTGGACAAAATAGCAAAATTCAAAAGGTGAGGTGAAAGTGTCTGTCTGTGATACGAGGCCGCATTTAACTGATTGTGGCATCAAGGAGTCCTAACAAATGGCCATGGAGGGAGGAAACTCTCCACAGGTAGGAATCATACTTGGCACACAGGAAGATGGTTGTGCTTGTTGGAGTCTGCCCCCATCCTTGACTATACATTAACATATGTATATCTCAGGGACCTTCCTAATCATCTCAAATCTGTTTCTCCTCCATTAGCTATTCACACTTGACTATTATCTAAACTCATTACCAAGAAAGATGCATTCCAATTGAGTTTCCTTTGAATACTGTCTACTGCTATCTCCAGACGGATTCATGATAGAGGGCAATATTCAAGCTTGGGCTGTTAAGTGAGAAATCACATTCATGCCACACAGGTGTCAAACATTGACCATCTCCAACACGACAAATGCAAACCATCTCTCCTAGACAGCTGTAGAATGACCATAGTTGAATCCCTCGCTATCAACATTCTGGAGATACCATTGAGCAGAAACTAAACTGGACCAGCTATATAAATAAATAAATAATCACAAGTAGGCTTACATTAACACTGCAATGAAGTTACTGTGAAAACCCCCTAGTTGCCACATTCCAGTGCCTGTTCGGGTTCACAGAGGGAGAATTCAGAATGTCCAATTCACCTAACAGCACATCTTTCGGGATTTGTGGGCGGAAACCGGAGCACCCGGAGGAAACCCACGCAGACACGGGCAGACCTTGCAGACTACGCACAGACAGTGACCCAAGCCAGGAATTGAACAAGGGACCCTGGCGCTGTGAAGCAACATTGCTAACCACTGTGTTACTGTGCCGCCCATCGATTCTTTGTCCAACCGGACTGTTGTGCTGGCTCCTGCATCTAATTTAAAGTTTATTCGATGGCCATTGACAGAAATATCTGCAATCCAAAATAAGAAACCAAGAACTTTAACCTCACCCAAGAAAGATGGCTGTGAGTCTTCTGGGTTTGTAATCTTGAACTTGTGCATCAACATTAGGCCTGCTGTATATTTCAGAGATGGCAATAGTGCCTAATCCTTTTGACTTGGAAGCAATGGGCTGAAATCTTGGGACACTGATTTTGTCTGTGAAGGTGCTGGAATGGCCACGTGCTGGCCTGTTCAGGTTATGCCTTCCCTGACTTAAAGTGTGGAATTTTATGGCCCCTCCCACCTGCCGGATTTTCCATTCCTGCCAAAGCAATGGAATTTTGAATGACTTGACACATTTTATGACCCCTCCCATGCCATGACAAAGCTGTACAATTCAGCCTATAGTGTCTATGTGTCTCTGTGGCTTAATTTGCTGGACTGAGAGCTGGCATCTGCACCACATTTTATCCTATCCTCTTAAATGGTCCTTTGCCACTTAAGAAGTTCTGACTTGTAATTATCTGGATTGCAGTTTCCAGGGTTCAAACTTCCTTTGTTTGAAAGAGGTCAGGGAATGCATCATCTGCTACTCCTAACACTATTATGTCTCTGATGAGTTCAGATTTTGAAACACTTCATTCACAAACATCTGCCATCCTATAAAGGGGCGGGATTCTCCCCTACCCGCCGAGGCGGGGGGTCCCGGCGTAGGGGAGTGGCGCAAACCACTCCGGCGTCGGGCCTCCCCAAATGTGCATAATTCTCCGCACCTTTGGGGGCTAGGCCTGCGCCAGAGCGGTTGGCACCGCGCCAAAACCGGCACCAGCGGCCTTTCATGCCCGCCGCCGGGGCTGGCCGAAAGGTCTTCGCCGGTTCGCGCATGCGCCGGTGGTGACGTCAGCGGCAACTGCCGCTGACGTCACCACCGGCGCATGCGCGCTGGGGGATTCTCTACCGCCTCTGCCATGTGCCATGGTGGAGGCAGTGGCGGTGGCGGAAGAGAAAGAGTGCCCCCACGGCACTGGCCCGCCCAGCGATCGGTGGGCCCTGATCACGGGCCTGGCCACCGTGGGGGCGCCCCCCCGGGGTCCGATCGCCCTTGCTCACGCTGCCGATCCCGCCGCCACCAGAGGTGGTTCAAGCCTCGATGGCGGGAAAGGCCTCCCAGTGGCGGGACTTCGGCCCATCGTGGGCCGGAGAATCGCCGCAGGGGGCTCGCCGATCGCCGTGGGGTGATTCCCGCCCCCGCCAATTCCCGGGTGGCGGAGAATTTCTGCCACGACGGGAGCGGGATTTACGGCGGCCCCGGGCGATTCTCCAACCCTGCGTGGGGTCGAAGAATTTTGCCCCTGATCATTGATGAATGAATCAACTGGTCCCCTGGATTTTATATTCTCTTGTTGAATTTAGTTCTTTGCAGTATTTTATAGCTTCTTAGCTTAAGATAAATGTAGAATAATTTTCGTACCTCTTCGAATTTTGTTGGGCAATTCATCCAAAGATCTGCAGGTTAGGTGCATTGGCCATGCTAAATTGCCCCCCAGCGTCCAAAAGTATGTGGGGTATTACCCTTGCTTTGTTAGCCTTTGCAAAATGCATTAGCTACACTTTTCAAAGTTTATTTTCTTTGCCACTGTTCTGCCATCTGACTAGCCCATCTATATTGTCCTGTAATCTCAGGCTTT
This sequence comes from Scyliorhinus canicula, assembly GCF_902713615.1. Lineage (NCBI taxonomy): Eukaryota > Metazoa > Chordata > Chondrichthyes > Carcharhiniformes > Scyliorhinidae > Scyliorhinus > Scyliorhinus canicula. Next base: position 132,374,927 of record NC_052155.1, on the reverse strand, counting down.
TCTCCTCACCATTTATCGCACCACCAATTTTTGTATCATCTGCAAATTTTACAGTGTTGTTGGAGTTCCACTTATCCAGGGAAGCATTGAGTATTCTATCACACTCGTGACTTGTGCCTTCAAGATGACGGACATGCGTTGGGCAGTCTAAAGATGAGTTACTCACGGCAGCCTCTGACCTGTTTTTGTAGCCACAGTAGTTATATAATAACAATAATAATCGTTTATTGTCACAAGTAGGCTTCAATTAAGTTACTGTGAAAAGCCGCGAGTCACCACATTCCGGCGCCTGCTCGGGGAGGCCGTTACGGGAATTGAACCAGCACTGGTGGCATAGTTCTGCAGGCAACTGTTTAGCCCACTGTGCTAAACCAGCCCCCAGCACAGTAGGCTAATATATGGCTGGTTCCGTTCAGTTACTCGTCAGTGGTAATGCTCAGGATGTTGATAGTGGGGATTCAGCAATGGTAACACCATTTAATAACAAGGGGAGATGGTTAGATTCTCTCTTGTTGGAGCTGGTTATTGCCCTGCACTCGTGTGGTGTGAATCTTATTTGCACTTATCAGCCCAAGCCTGAATTGTGTGCAGATCTTTCTACATATTGTCACGAACCTCTTCAGAAGCGAAGGAGCTGCAAATGGTACTGAACATTGTGCAATCATCAGAGAACGTCCGTACTTTTGTTCTTACGGTGGGAGGGAAGGCCGTTGATGAAGGAACTATGTTTGGCTTCGGACACAATCCTGAGAGATTTTTGTAGTAATGTTCCTGGACTGAAATAACTGACCTCTCATGATCCTCTTTCTTTGTTATTTATGATTCCAATCCGTGGTGAGCTTCCTGCCTGATTCCAATTCATTTCAGTTTTATGATGCCTTACTCGGTCAAATGCTGAACTTTACTGCCTCCAGCCTGATTGAGGCCCTTAAGTGGACAATTAATACACATTTAAGGGTTTCATCCTATCAATGCTGATATTAACCCAGTAGCATTCAGGGACTCATCATTTGGAGAGCGCAACATGGAAACTCTGGAATGTGTGCTTGTGGACTCTCATAGGTTTCCTCCTTCAAAGGCACTTTCTGTATGATTGACAAACCCAGTATTGGGAAGGGGATTCCCTGTTGAAAACCAACCCCACTGCTCTTGCGGCTGAACCCCCTCACCAACTCCTTTTCCCGTCATTACTTGTACCTGCATCCCTCCATCCGAGGCCTCTGATCGGTCCTGTATCTGTATCTCTCCCTCTGGGACCTCAGATGGGCCCTGTACCTGCATCCCTCCATCTGAGGCCTCAGATGGGTTCCTCGGCCATGGTGCTGCTCTCAGTGGCTGTAACTTCCACCCCCGGTGTCCTTGATCCTGGTGGAAGGTCTGCCGCTGGCCTACTATGTACCCGAGTAGCACAAAATGCAGTGCACCATCTTTAAAGGAAAAATGCAGGATTTTCACTCGCTCGCCACCTAGCAGCCAAAACCCCTGTAAACACCAGAAGAATCCACTCTCTGTGTGCATTATGAAATTTGCAAACTTGACAGTGACTCGCTTGAAAATGCTCGCACTGCATTTTTGTGAAAGTGAAATGGGTATAAATTTCCTACTTAATTCCATTGCTATATTTTAGATATTACAGAATGAAATATAGATATAGTATATACACTCAATTTCTTTTTCCTGAATTATCAAATCATATGAAGTTAATGCCTTTTTAGTCAACAATTCTATTTTGGAAAGCACATTCTGTGATACTTATATTGTCATATTTTGACATTTATTACAGCTATTTAGGGCAAAAATTATAATCTTATTTTGAGAATCCTTCAATATGGCTGGTGTGGAAAGTGTACAAATATTCCTAGTGTGTCAAAAGGTTCTCTTGAACATATTGAGTGTGGAATGCATTTTGGGAGAGAGTGAAAGGAGCTTTATTCTACAAGCGATGCATCTTATATATTACCTCAAGAGCACTCGAATCTGAAATCAGGGCTTAAAATGTTATATTCTCCAGTGGCAACATCATGCACATTAATGAGAAGAATTCATTAAGCTGTGGCAATAGTAGAAGTGGTAGAATTGACCTGAATAGCCCAGAGTTAGGAAAGTGAAGAATTATTCAGGTCTTGTGTGGTTAATCACTATTCACTAACGTCCGCTGGCAGTGCACATGTGTGGACATTAAGTGATAGCCAGATTAAACGCAGCTGGAATCTCTCAAGGTTGAGTCGCTTGCAAACAATCACTGTTTTGGCTCACAAATGAAGACCACATGGGGGCGGGTGCTGATGGCTGATTACTGCTTCTGAAACCGTACTGCAGCTTGGAAGTCAATGCCTTAAAGAAAGGAGGGAATAAGGGAAATGCAGAGAAAAGTAATTTATTACGGAATTGAAAAGCAAGTATTTTTTAAATTGAAATAGTGAAAGCAATTAAGTTTGGTGCAACACTAGAAAAAAAAGCGAACCCTTGCATTGGTCCTGGTTATCATTGTGTTCTGGAGAAAAAAAAAACAGGAAAGGTATTACTAAAATGCCAATATTAAAATATCACAATCTGCATTGCGAACGTAATGTAAACAATAAATAAAAGTATTGGTAGAGGGTTTCCGCACAATTCTGCTGGATTTATCAGTGCTGTTGCCCAAGACCGCATAGACCTCACCAAAGATTGAGGAATTTTAAGTGCAAATTATGTTGTGTACAAATTGTGTTTCCATGGTTTTTGCGCCAGGTAAAAAACATTGTGTTGGAAGCCAGCCCTGCTGCAAGAGTGAAATAATCACCAGGGGGAGCTTCCACTAATTGTGCATTTTGCTGTCTTTTTGAAGGCCAATTTCAAAATTAATTTGGTCCTTTTTGGCACAATGGCAATAACTGAAGCATTTTAAAAGCTTGAGTATATATTTTCTTTGATTTACAAAGGAACTGATTATTGTACCCCCAATATAAATAGCAAATGGTTCTGTATATTTTGAAAAGTAATTTTCAGTAAAGTAATTAAAACAGTATTAGGTAAACTGCGGACCTGGGTTCTGAATGTGGCCCACAAGACACTTTGACCGTTGCCCATGCGCAGGGTTGCCACATCCGGCTAATTTCCGTCCATGCAGTTTTTCTCCTACAGTATGATTGAAATTACATAGATTACATAGAATTTACAGTGCAGAAGGAGGCCATTCGGCCCATCGAGTCTGCACCGGCTCTTGGAAAGAGAAACCCTACCCAACACTAAGGGAACACTAAGGGAAATGAGATACACGTCAAGCAAGGGCAAGCGAGGAGCATGCTGATTGCACGCAACTTTGACACTGAGAGCCAATCAGCATCCAAAGTGTAAATATTTCTTTTGTTTTTACCATTTGAAATTGATAGTTCTAATATATAAATGATTAAGCAGTTTTATAATTTGTAATTAAATATTAGCCATGTATTGAGTGAGGGCAGCACGGTGGCCTAGTGGTTAGCACAACCGCCTCACGGCGCTGAGGTCCCAGGTTCGATCCCAGCTCTGGGTCACTGTCCGTGTGGAGTTTGCACATTCTCCCCGTGTCTGCGTGGGTTTCGCCCCCACAACCCAAAAATGTGCAGAGTAGGTGGATTGGCCACGCTAAATTGCCCCTTAATAGAAAAAATAATTGGGTAATCTAAATTTATAAAAAAAAAGCCATGTATTGAGTGTATTTAATCTTATTCATGGGGTCATGTTTAGGGAACAAACCTGATTTCAATCTTGTAGCCCATTGAGTTAAAGGAGGGCTACTATGCGGCCCACTCACTAGCCTGGGTTGCCCAACACTGCATTAAAATCAGTTTATTCCCAGCAGGGTAACTGACGCTGCAATCCAAGATATATAGTAATGTTAAACCCATTTTGAACAGCACAAACCAAACTATGAAAAGGTTAAAACAATAACTTTTAAATATAATAATATATATAATATATAATAATATAATATTTTAAAATGCCATGTTTAAAAATAAACATCTGATTGTGCTGCTGCATGTCAGATTTTTCATTCAATGAAATTGGGAATATATTTGAACGTAAACTTGGTGAAAGAATATATTCTCAAGATTGGTGCAATTTGTGTCCAGATTGCCCATTACACCCAAAATGGAGACTTTTCCCCCGACTTACGGAACAATCAAGTGTTTTTGTTTTACCGGTGAAAAGTCAGTTTGTTCCTTTTCGCACATTACTTTACTTCAAAAATCTATTTTCGTCTTTAAAAAATTACTAAAATTTACAAACATGCTTTAAAAGCTTTTTTGTCAAATTACAGCCATCTGTAATTTGCGAATGTCTGCATTCTTAAACATTTTAACTAAATATAACCATGACAAAAGCCACTCAAATGAGCTACTGTCGACAAACCTCCTTCCGCTCATGCCTGCTCCAATGGGGCCCTTCCCTTGTGGCTGGGGTAGGGGCAGGCTGCTTTCTTGCTTATGCATGTGGTTGCGATTCCCATGGCAGTCGTCTTCATCCTGGTGCCAGTGGGAACCACCAAAGGCTACACCACCTGTGTTGATGCAGGGGCAGTCTCAATTACTCGATGTTCTGATATAGTTTGCGCATCAATCAGAAGTGCTGGAGGGAGGTGGCTGGTAATGATGATGCCTCATGACGCGAAGACTCTTCAATATCCTTGTTTACTGCCTCAGTCCTTTCATGCAGAGAGTTCTACCAATTGGGAGACACCGAGCAACCACTCCTCGCATCTTTGCACCTGCATCCACTCATCTTGATGCAACTTGTAGCTTTCCACGAGTTTATTAATTTTCTCAACATAGGCGCGCTCACGTGCCAGAAATGCAGGAGAGCATATCATGAATGGCCTCTTGTATTCTCTGCACATGAATCCAGACTGCCTCAGAGAATGGTAACATTTGGACGCACATCTTTCACTGCTGCTCCAGTAAGACGCCCCTTATGTGTGAATCCTGAGGCTCTGTATCCTCGCCCAACTGACCATGTCTGATCTCCATCCTCTGAGAAGGGCTGCCCAAAGCTGCTTCTGATTTCCTCGCTGCCTCAATGAAATGTTGGTCATCACTGTGCTACCCACTTTAATCTCAGCTGAGATATCGCCAAGGTTTCCGTACCTGCATTGATGAAGGATGTGCTTGAATGGCACGATGGTGCTGGCTCAGTTGTGTCTTTTTCCACTTCAGGTGATAGCATCGAACTGCAATGCGTTTTCATAGAATTTACAGTGCAGAAGGAGGCCATTTGGCCCATCGAGTCTGCACCGGCTCCTGGAAAGAGCACCCTACCCAAGATTAACACCTCCACCGTATCCCCATAACCACATAACCTAGTAACCCCACCCTACACACTAAGGCCAATTTTGGACACTAAGGGCAATTTCTCATGGCCAATCCACCTAACCTGCACATCTTTGGACTGCAGGAGGAAACCGGAGCACCCGGAGAAAACCCACGCACACACGGGGAGGATGTGCAGACTCCGCACAGACAGTGACCCGAGCCGGAATCGAACCTGGGACGCTGGAGCTGTGAAGTGATTGTGCTATCCGCATTGCTACCGTGCTGCCCCTATTGTTCATACACCACAGCTGGTCTTGTGATAGACATTGAAAGCTGGTGAGGAAAATTCGCCTCTGCAAGTAGCTGCATGAGACACAATCTCCTATTCCTTCTGAACTGCTCCACAAAGCCAAGAGATGCCAAGAGAGAATATCAAACCAAGCCAGAATCACAGACAGACTCTTGGCGGTTGTAGCAAGGACTAAACAACATAATGGGCTACAAAGCAAAGCCAAGCAGTATCTCCGGCAGCAGCACACCCCTCCCCGATGAACTCAATGCATTCTATGCTTGGTTCGAGCAGGTAACCAACAATCTGCTGTCGAGTGCCCCAGCAACCCATAACTCACCCATACCCACCATCACAGCTTCCGAAGTCAGATCAGCCTTCCTGAAAGTGAACCGTCGGAAGGCGACGGGACCGGATGGGATCCCTGGTCATGCACTCAGAGCCTGTGTGGACCAGCTGGCAGAGGTGTTCACGGACATCTTTAACCTGTCCCTACTCCAGTCCGAGGTCCCCACCTGCTTCAAGAAGATCATCATCATACCGGTGCCAAAGAAGAACCAGGCAACGTGCCTCAATAACTACCATCCGGTGGCCCTGACTTCAATTGTAATGAAGTGCTTTAAGAGGTTGATCATGAAGCGCACCACCTCCATACTCCCAGAACGCCTTGATCCACTGCAATTTGCATACCATCATAACCAGTCCACAGCAGACTCCATTTCCCTGGCCATACACTGATCCCGAGAGCATCTCAACAACAAGAACTCCTACATCAGACTCCTATTTATTGACTATTATGGTCCCTTCAACACCATAATCCCAACCAAGCTCATATCAAAGCTCCAAAACCTAGGACTTGGCTCCCCACTCTGCAACTGGATCCTCGATTTTCTGACCAACAGACCACAATCAGTATGAATGAACAACAACACCTCCCCCACAATAGTCCTCAATACTGTGGCCCCGCAAGGCTGCGTACTTAGCCCCCTACTCTACTCCCTGTACACACACGACTGCGTGGCAAAATTTGGCTCCAACTCCATCTGCAAGTTTGCTGACGATACGACCATAGTGGGCCGGATCTCAAATAACGATGAGTCAGGATACAGGAGGGAGATAAAGAACCTTGTGGAGTGGTGCAGCAACAACAATCTATCCCTCAATGCCAGCAAAATTAAAGAGCTGGTCATTGACTTCAGGAAGCAAAGTACTCTACACATCCCTGTCAGCATCAACGGGGCTGAGGTGGAGATGGTTAGCAGTTTCAAATTCCCAGGGGTGCACATCTCCAAAAATTTGTCCTGGTCCACCCACGTCGACGTTACCGCCAAGAAAGCACAACAGCACCTATACTTCCTCAGGAAACTAAGGAAATTCGGCATGTCCAAATTTACCCTTACCAACTTTTACAGATGCACCATAGAAAGCATCCTATCTGGCTGCATCACAGCTTGGTATGGCAACTGCTCGGCCCAGGACCCAAGAAACTTCAGAGAGACATGAACACCGCCCAGTATATCACACGAACCTGCCTCCCATCCAATTACTTCATCTACACCTCCCGCTGCCTGGGAAAGAGGGCAGCATAATCAAGGACCCCTCCCACCCGGCTTACTCACTCTTCCAACTTCTTCCATCGGGCAGGAGATACAGAAGTCTAAGAACACGCACTAACAGACTCAAAAACAGCTTCTTCCCTGCTGTTACCAGACTCCTAAATGACCCTCTTATGGACTGACCTCATTAACACTACACCCTGTATACTTCACCCGATGCCGGTGCTTATGTAGTTACATTATATACCTTGTGTTGCCCTATTATGTATTTTCTTTAATTCCCTTTTCTTCCCATGTACTTAATGATCTGTTGAGCTGTTCGCAGAAAAATACTTTCCACTCTACCTCGGTACACGTGACAATAAACAAATCTAATCCAATCCAATCCTGTGCACCTAGTCCCCATGCTAGCCAATGTCGATCAGGGTTCACTCTCTTCAGGTGTTGTCCCTCTTTTCTTTAAATCTACTGTAACCATCCCTCTCATCAAAAAGAAACCCTGAATCCTACCATCCTTCCAACAAAATGTCCCATCTCCAACCTCTCTTCCCTCTCCAACGTCCTTGAATGCAGTGTCGCCTCCAAAATCCATTCCCATGTTTTCCAGAACTCTATGCTGAAATCCCTCTGATCATTTACTGCCCCACCACACTAAATGAAAACAAAGTGAATGAAATGAAAACTACCGAAGCAGCTCTAATTAAAGTCACCAACGAGACTTCTGTGACTGTGACAAAAGTAAACCTCGTCTCCTCGCCCTCTTGATCAGTCCGCAGTGTTTGACACGGTTGACCATGTCATCCTCCTCCAATGCCTTTCCACCATTGTCTCTCCACCATTGTCCAGCTGGATGGGACTGCGCTCACCTGGTTCCATTCTCATCTATCTAATCATGACAAAATAATTACTTGCAATGTCTTCTCTTCCTGCTCCTGCTGATTAATCCTGGTGCCCCCCCCCCCCCCCCCCCCCCCCCCAAGGATTAATCCATGGTCCATTTGATTTCTCAGCTGCATGTTGCCCCTTACTGAAATCATCCAAAAGCACCATATTAATTTTCACATGTATGCTGGCAACACTACTGTGCCTCACCACCAATTTACTCAACACCTTCTGTGTTGCTAATTTATCAGACTCATTATCTGACATCAGCTACCAGACCTTAACTCTGAGGTACTCTCCGTACAACTCTCCATCTTTCCAACTCACTTTCCTCCCTTAAGGCTCTCCTTAAAATCTATCTTTGTGACCAGGTTTTTGCTTATCTGGCCTTATATCTCCTCCTGTGGCTCGCTATCATATTTTGATTCATAATTCTCCTGTGTGACACCATGGGATATTTTATTTTATTTAAGACACTATATAAATATTTGTTATTGTTGACCCAGACCACAATGTTCCCTCAAGCAGCTAAGTTCAAGCAGCTCACTTTGCCAGCCCTCAAAATGTCAATGAAGTGCTTAATCCACATCCTAATAATCTTTATTATTATCACAAGTAGGTTTATGTTGACACTGCAATGAAGTTACTGTGAAAAGCCCATAGTCGACAAACTTTGACACCTGTTCGGGTACACTGAGGGAGAATTCAGAATGTCCAATTCACCTAACAAGCACTGCTTTTGGAACTTCTGGGAGGAAAGCAGAGCACCCGGAGGACACCCACACAGACACTGGGAGAATGTGCAGTCTCCACACAGACAGTGACCCAAGCTGGGAATCGAACCTGAGTCCTGACCACTGTGAAGCAACAGTGCTAACCACTGTGCTACTGTGCTGCCTAACACTGCGGCTGCTCATTTCTTGAAACACCTCCATCTGCCTATCTGGCCTTCTCCTGTCACTCTCTGGAAACAGAACCCTCTGTCGGGTAGCAACTACTTCTAAAAGTAGCTCAAGGGAGGCATCTGGAAAATGTGAGGCTGCCCCGGTACAGGAGCAGCCTCCCCTCTCTTCCATTCCAAGATAAATCACAACCACTGTAATAGCTGCAATTTTCCCTTGAAATCAGGCCCACACTGACCAACCTCCTCATGCTCACCGTGCTAATCAAGCCTTATTGGGCAGTTATTTATCACCTCTAAAAATTGCACTAGCCGTGAGATGCCAACACAGAGTGGGTCAGTACCCCAACTCTAAAAATAAAAGTTCAGTCTAACATCTCAGGTCATTGATCTTTTCTGTATTTATTGTTGACCACAATTCATTATCATTCATTACAAGTTCACTTTTTAACTGTTGGCATATCAAGAGAAATTTCAGTCGTCTCGCTTTAAAATATCCTCACCAATATAGTAAAATAAAGATAATATTACAGTATTGAAAGCATTTAAAAACATTGAGTATTTTTATTAATTCTACAAAACTTAATTAAATATATATAACATAGCTTTAAATAAAATATATGAAGCCTAATTTATCTTTGCAATTTTCACCCTTCCACACTTTTTATTACTTTAATAATGTTATTTTAGTTCCAATTTAGCAATTCCTCCTTTTTTCTTTTAAAAATTAAACATCAATGTCACAGGTAGAGCTAAGAAAGAGGTTCTGCTGAGGGAAGAGGAGCAATCAGGGCTAAATAGAAAAAGCAAAATCACGAAGGTGACAATCTCAAACTTACTACCTGAGCATCAAACAAATTAGCATATGTTTAAACGCTTGGCGAGTTGAATGTGTGGCTTAAAGATTGGTGTGGGAGAAATAGATTTTAATTTCTGGGGCAGGGGTCAGACCAAGTTGTATCACTGGGGTGGCCGACACCTGACCCAAGCTGCGACAAGGGTCCTGGTCAATTGTGCAACTGGAGCTGTAGTGAGATTTTTAAACTAAATTGTGATGGGCAGGTTTGATGTGACGGGTGTGGAAAGTAAATGAGAAAGGACAAGGCAATATCGCAGGGTAGTAATGTGGATAATATAACTAGTGTGTGACAGCAAGGGTACAGCATACAAAAAATAAAAGTGCGTCAGCAACAACATCAGCCAAGTGTGAAGACACCTTAACTAGAGTGGGGTCAAGGCCAGCAGCGCTTGACATAGAGTTGCAAAACAATTCAACTAACCAATAATCGGCCCTTTGTCCAATACTTTTTATTGATAAGAAGAACTATAATAAAATATGCAGCAAATAGAATTAGTTATCTAATTCCTAATGCCCAAAGAGAGAGCAAGAGACAGATTTCCCCTGAGTGTCCAGGATTCAAACTGAGCTCCGAGGGTCTCTGAAAATCATTCGACTGAAGCCGGCAACATGTCATGCAAAGTTATTATTACGATCCCAGACCAGACCCGAACAGTGGCTAGGGTACTGGACTAAAACCCCAATATTTCAGTTTATATTGTAAGACTGTGTGAAAAGAATACTTTGCTCCATGAGCGATTGCACGAATAAATAGGGATTTGCTATTTTCAAACTCAAATTTTTATTATTAACACCATATTAAAGTTTTTAACATCACACCTTAAAAAATAGCTTACAATTTTCCCTTAGACAATTCTACTCAATTTCTAATTAAACAACAGGAAATGAAAATCATTCAGCTCTCAATCCATCCTACATCTCAATGACACAGAGTTATACTTGCTTTACGGAATAGATTTGACTCCTGTTAGAACCCCTGCAAACTCTGGCTGCATATCTTAAAAAACTGTTTCAGATGGTTTATTTCAACTTCCCCCTTGTCCTCTGACAAATCTACATGGCTTTAAATATGATTCATCTTTTTAGCTATCTTACTGTGAGAGAACAAAAAACCTAATTGTGGACTAAAGAGTTGCCAGATCAGAACTCAACTGAAAAGCTTTGTCAAGATGCCTGAATGACTTCGCTTCAAACAGCAATGATGTTATCTCCCCAGGCTGAAAACAAATTAATCCCCAGGCTGAAAACACATTAACTCCCCAGGGACTGTCCCCGTCAAAAAACAGTGCATTATCGAGCATTATTCCAGCATTCGCAGTAATTTGCTTTTATCCAGTGCATTATCCCAGGCTTTTTACTCTGGTCAATTTCACCTCTGGGTGCGAAAAAGCTTTCTGGTCTTGCAAAACAAGATTATTTTGAAAAACATGACTAATAAAATTCTGAATTCATCACAATCTTCAGAGAAGGAATCAGAGAAATTGTGGAATTGGAGACTCAGATGGATGATGTGAAGGTGAGAGAAGAATATAAGTTATACCGGCTCCATTGCTCCTCTGAGGGCATCATCCTACGACAATTTCCCAGTTTTTCATCTATCTGTTCTAATTCTTGGGCAGATCCCCAAGTTGTGCTTAAGATTTGGCTGGGACCAATAACATTTTGTTTGAAGTAAACAAAGTATGAGATTCAAGACACTTACTCAGTGAAGAAGAGTCCATGAGTTCTGAATGAACGGAAAGATAAAATAATTTACCACATCTACAAATCGGTAGGACTTATTTATAAACATTGGCCTGGATTCTCCGATCACTGAAATCGCGTTCGGCGATTGGCTGGAGAATCCTCGTTTACGTCGGAATCGGGGCCGACACCGGTATTGCGATGCTCCGCCCCTTCATAAACGGCATACTCGGGGAGCATACCGCATGGCATATGGATGGGCTCAGGACATCACCTGAGGCCCTCCACCAATGCTCCGTTCCCGATGGGCGAGTCCCCGATGCCGTCGCTCATGTGTGTTCACACCATTCAGGGACCTTACATGGCGGCTGCGGACTGGGCCCAGCGCTGCCATTCCGTTGGCAGGGGGGCTTTGGCATGGGCTGGGGGAACTGTTGGGGTGTTGTCTGGGGGTGGCAATGCTGGTTACAGGGGGGAAGTTTTTGGCAGGCCGGATCTGTGCGCAGTTGGCGGAGGCCACCGCTGTGCGCATGCACAGCCACGGATCCGGCCATTCACCGGCCGTATCCCCAGGTAAAGCCGGGGGCTTTATGTTGCGCGGCTGCTAGCTCCCCAACGAACAGAGGATTGGTGCGGGGGCAGTGGCAACTTTCTGGTTGTAAGACCAGGTGACTTCATCGGACATAGCCGCAGGATCGGACAATCCAGCCCAGTGTACCTAAAGGCACGCAGTATTCAGAATAAGGTCAATGAGCTGACAGCACAAATAGTGACAATTGGGTATGATTTGATGGGGATTACCGAAACATGAGTGCAGGAGGACCGGGACTGAGAGTTCAATGTCGTAGGGTACTCAGTGTTTTGAAAGGATAGACAGGATGGAACAGGAGGTGAATCAAGGATATTAAGAAACGATATTGGCACTAAGGGCCAAAATGTTGAATCGATCTGTGTGGATATAAAAATCAAGGGAAAAAAGTCCTTGTCGGAGTAATTTACAGACTCCCAACAAATACTTCCAAAGTGGGGCATGGTACAAACCAAGAAATAATGAGGGCTTGTGAGAAGGGTGCAACAGTAATCATGGGTGATTTTAATATGCATATTGACTGGAATAATCAAATTGGCAAAGGTAACATTGAGGGGGAATTCATAGAATATATGAGGGATTGTTTCTTCGAGCGATATGTTATGGAGCCAACCAGGGAGCAGGCTATTTTATATTTAGTATTATGTAACAAAGAAGGTTTGATAGTCTTGTCGTTAAAGGATCCTCTTGGAAGGAGTGATCACAGCATGTTAGAATTTCAAGTTGAGATTGAGCGAGAGAAGACAAAGTGCCATATTCGAGTTTTAGCATTGGACAAAGGTAATTATACAGGCCTGAGGAAAGATTTGGCCTAAGTAGATTGGGCACAGATAATTGAGGGTCGGACAGTTCAGGAAGAATGGTGGATATTCAGGGAGATATTAAATACCACTCAATTAAAGTACATTCCTGAGGGGAAGAGGAATTGTAAAAGGGAGAAAAATGTTCCATAGCTAAACAAGGAAACCAATAAGGCATAAAGGCAAAAACTGGGGCATACTATACTGCAAAAGCTAGTGGTAAGCTGGAGGATTGGGAGAACTTTAAGATTCAACAAAAGAATACCAAAAATAAAATCAAAAGAGTGAAGATGAACTCTGAAAGGAAACTAGCAGAAAACACACAACACTGATACCAAAAGATGATATAAGTATATAAAGAGGAAGAGAATAGCTAAAGTAAATGTTGGCCCTTCAGAGGATGATGCTGGTGGGGTAATAATGGGGAATACAGAGATGGCGGAGGCACTGAACCAATATTTTGCCTCTGACTTCATGGTAGAAGATAATAAAAATTTCCCAAAAACTCCAGTTAATGCAGAGGCACATGGTGCAAAGACCTAAGGAGACAGTATTGAATGAACTGATGGGATTAAGGATAGATAAGTCTTCGAGAGCTGATGGCCTGCACCCAAGGGTATTAAGGGAGGTGGCAGCTGAGATGGATACATTGGTTATGATATTTCAGAATTCCGTGGATTTTGGTAGCGTCCCAGTGGATTGAAAACACGCTAATGTGATGCCCCTATTCAGAAAGGGAGAGTGGCAATAAGTAGGAAACTATAAACCGGTTAGCTTGACCTCTGTGGTGGTGAAGTTTCTGGAATCAATCATTAAGGAAGAGATGACTGAACATTTAGAAAAGCAAAGCTCAATCCACAGTGTGGTTTTATGAAGTATATGCCATGCTTAACAAACCTGCTTGAATTCTTTGAAGATGTAACCAGCAAGTTGGATAATGGGGAACCTGTGAATATGGCATATCAAGAAGAAGTTTGATAAGGTGCCACATAAAAGACTGTTTCAGAAGGTGAAATCGCAGAGGACTGGGGGGAGTGTACTAGATTGGATTGAGGATTGGATGACTGACAGAAAGCAAAGGGGCGTGATAAATCGATCCTTCTCTGGCTGACAAACTGTAACTAGTGGGGCATGGCAGGGGTCAGTCCATGGACCTCAACAGTTTATAATTTATATAAATGAAATGCAAGCAAGGACATGGTGTACCATAGCAAAATTTGTGGATGATACTAAAATAATTTCAGAATGGAGATGAGGAGTAACTACTTCTCACAGAGGATGGTGGATTTGTGGGACTCACTGCCCCGTAGTGCGGTGGAATCTGAGTCATTAAATGGTTTCAAGAAGGAGATAGATACATTTCTGATCAAAACAAAATCAGGTTAAAGGGATATGGGCAACAAGTGGGGAGGTGTATTTGAGATCAGGAAAAGATCAGCCATCATCCGATTGAAAGGCGGAGCAGGCTCGAGGGCTGAATTGCTTACCTTTGCTCCTAATTCCTATGTTCCTGCGTTATACTCTAACATCCAAGGTTAATATGAGGTACATGTGAATTGGCAGGAAAACTGTGGTAAAGCACACCACATTGAACAATAAATGCCAAATGCAACCAAAACAGATTAATCAGGTTGCTCAACAAGTCACCGAGATGCCAGTAACACTGGGAGTCAACCAATCTCATTGAAATTCCATTGCTTTCACAAGGGATTCCAGTCTTCAACTTTGAAGATCACGCCTTTAAGTTCTCTCCAACAAATGCTCCAACATGGACAGTGTTAACAATGGCCCATCTTAAAGGGTTTTAATCCCATCTCGTGAGGTTCTGTCCCCTGGATTCCCAAGTATGCACTCAAGCACCAACTCACAAACACAACTTCAGCTCTTTGGCTTCTTTAACAGAACACCGCTGCTCCAAATAGGTAGCTTTGCCCAACAGCTCACAGTTCAGATTCACCAATCTTCAACTGTCTTCTTGGATCTTGATGGCTTCTTCTGAGCCCTCTTCCATCACCAGGGCTTCTCTTGAATCCTCACTTTGTCTGCTCCCCCTTGTCCTTTTTTTTATTTGGAGCCTTTGTACTTCTGCTCTTTATTTAAAATCTGAATGGGAGATTTTCCTGTCCCCATTTCCTCTCACCTTTGGGGCCTGTCTGCTTCCTCTCCCCATCCCCTGCTTGCTGCACTCCCGATCACCTGGTCTGGATCGTTTGTACCTGAACAGGCGCACTGGATCAAAGTAACATAAACATTGCCAAACTGCGCATGTGCATCCTATTCCCGCATGTGCAAAAGCCGTGGGGGTTTGTCGGGAGTTGAATTTACCACAGGGTAAGTATAATTTTATAAATCTTCGCTTAATCCAATCACACCATTCTATTGACTGCATTCTAAGACCTTGGGAGCCTGTTGCTCCATTTGGTGTCCTTCTCCTTAAAATCAGTTATACCAGTGATCAGCAAATTCCTCGGGGGGGGGGGGGGGGGGGGGGGGCGGGGGGGCGAGCTTTCAGACATGCCACTAAGCCAATAATGTGGAGATGCCGGCGTTGGACTGGGGTGAGCACAGTAAGAAGTCTTACAACACCAGGTTAAAGTCCAACAGGTTTGTTTCAAACACGAGCTTTCGGAGCACTGCTCCTTCATCTGAGGAAGGAGCAGCGCTCCGAAAGCTCGTGTTTGAAACAAACCTGTTGGACTTTAATCTGGTGTTGTAAGACTTCTTACTGTATTAAGTATTAAGAGTACCCTAACCAGGTTTCCACCCAGTCCCTGCAACCCCATAACCCCACTTAACCTGCACATCACGGGACAGCAATAGGGAATTTGAGATGGCTCGTCACCACCACCATGGTTTGGTTTCAGCTCAACATTATAGCGATTCAAATGAGACGGTAATGCAAAGTTTGCATACAACCAGCCTCTTACAGTGTTCAGGATAATTGCACATTATGATTTCTCCACCCATCCATCGAAAACAACAATCCCTTAAACAACTTTTAATGTTGAAACAACTGATATTTATTCCAGTGGTTTCACTGTATAATTTCAAATTTAGATACACAATAAATGTATTCTTTGAAACATCCTAATTTTCAGAATGTTTTGGTACCCATTAGACTGATTATACCTGACGCAATCTAGGAGGAGAAAATTCCAATCTTCTTTCATGTTCTGAACACAACGGCAACTTCCATTTTGATAACAAACAAGATTTGACAATGGGCAAAGTTTTCCAGCCATCACCCGAGACGGGTTTTCCCGTGGCGAAGGGACTCACCATCGGCTGCTGGCTGGATCTTTCTGACCCTCTGCAGTCGACGGTAATTCATATACATTCCTCTCCATGACGCTATCACTAAACCCACAGCGGGGGTTGACTTCGGCGAGTCCAGAAGATCCCGCCGGCGGGAAGGGCTGGAGAATTCCACCCAATGAGTCACACAAGGAGATATTGGGACTGGTGACAAAAGCATGGTCCAAGAGATAGGTTTTAAGGACTGTGTTACGGATAGGGCAGAGAGACAAACTTTTGGCTATCTGCCCTTAAACAGAGGTGTTTTAAATTTTGAAATTGGCTGGTTATGATGTGAGTTTGCACTTTCACCCCGTGTCTGCGTGGGTTTCCTCCAGGTGCTCTGGTTTCCTCCCACAGTCCAAAGATGTACAGGTAAGGTGAATTGGCCATGCTCAAATTCCCTATTGGTGTCCAATGATGTGCAGGTTAAGTAGGGTTATGGGGTTGCAGGGACCGGGTGGAAGCCTGATTCGGGTACTCTTTCAGAGGGCTGGTGCAGAGCTAATGGGCCGAATGGCCTCCTTGTGCGGTGTAGGGATTCTACGATTCGATTAATTTCAAAGTAACTTACAGCAAACTCTCTTTAGGATTAAATTAGAAGTATTTGGGACCGAGAAAGGACAGAAGGTTTTTTGTATTTGGTTAGGGCATCATGATCGGCACAGGCTTGGAGGGTTGATGGGCCTGTTTCTGTGCTGTACTTTTCTTTGTTCTATTGTTTATCCATATTCAAACAGGGGATAGTCACCACAACTATATGCACATTTTCAGGTGCAGAAAGAGGAGATGGGAAATAATAGAGTTTTGCAACCCAGAATAACTGAAAACAATAAAGCCTCAAACAATATGGATGTTAATTTCAATTAATTTCAGAGTCCAATGAGGGTTTCTTGAGTTCAGAGATAAAGTTCAGGCAGGTTCAGCTGGCTGAAAGCAGGAGTTGCAGAATTCTTTCAAAGTTGGTGATAATGCAGCAGGTTTAGTTTGGTATCCTGTTATGACCACAGCAGATGCTATTTGCTCAGCCAAATCCCGGAGAAAAACATGTCTTGCTGATCTTAATCTCCTCCTTTGTATTCTGAAAATGAGGAGAAATCTACTGATTCCGGAAACATAATATTCCTGCAACCCTTTAGGGATTTAAAAAAGCATTAAGTTTTATGAACAAGAATAAAAGGGAATTTAAACAAGAATAAAAGAACACACTTGGTCAGAACACACAAGTAAGCACCTTCTTGGTAACACTCCCTTATAGATTTTTACCTCTGAAGCTATTGGGCGAGATTCTCCATCCCGCCATGCCAGATTTCTGGTTCAGCATGCCGGCGGGATGCTCCGTTTCGCTGACTGGTCAATGGGGTTTCCCATTGTGGGGCAGGCCCACACCGTCGGGAAACCCCCAGGCTGCCAGCAAAATGGAGCATTCCAACAGTGGAGAATTGAACCCATAGTACTATTACCCAAGGCAAAACTGCAGTCACTTTAGAAAGATATAACACCTGACTTCTCACTCACTTCCACTGTGCTGTGAAAATCCAAGAATATTAAGAAATAAGACTGCTTTCTGAAACAAAGACTTTCCTGGTTTTTGCTGGTTGCTTCAGATCACACCCCTCAGCATAAAACTGGTCTCGGGTCATCTCCCCACACAGCTAACAAAAGACAGCTCAAAATATTTTTCCCTTTAATCTCCGATCCCATCGTTCTCAGCACCTCTTTGAATTCACCTTTTCCAAACAATAGAAATTGTTCATGTTGCCCTATTGCCTCCCCTTTTGGGTCAAATAATATTTAATAATCTCTTGCTTACTTATGAAACATTTGTAAATTGTAAATGTCCCTTACTCACCTTTGAAACTTAATAGCTGAAAAGACAAGTACCTATCAATCTCCCCTTGTTGTAAGTCCAGGCTGGGGTGACAGATTCTCTGCTGTGCCATCGGTCCATGTAGTGACAGTTGTAAAATTAATCTAACCTTTGTCCTGTGATTACTGTTGGAAGACTCCAGAGCTAAATTGAAAATCATGAGGCCTGTAGCAAAGGTCCCGCAAAGTCCATTTTCAAATAAGTAGAAAGTAAGGTTTTGTTTACACAATTTATGAATTCCCTCATGCCTTATGGACCCAACAAATGTCTTAAAGGAGATACAGAGATAAGAAGGCAGGTAGAAAGGTAAACAATATAAATGTGCTGTCAATGGACTTATAGGTTTAAAGCACAGAAAAGGCCCTTTGGTTCATTGTGTCTGCACGGTCAAAAACAACCACCCAATTATTGTTTTCCAGCACTTTGCCATAGCCTTGTATACTTTGGCATCGCAAGTGCACATCAAAATATCTCTTAAATGTTACGAAGGTCTCTACCTCCACCATCACCCCAGACTTGCATCATGCTGAGGTAAAAAGGTTTTCATGCTTCTGTTCCTGAAAAGTTTCTTCCTGTCTACTCCATCTATGCCCCTCATAATTTTATATATCTCACTACTTCACGGTAGCATGGTGGTTAGCATCAATGCTTCACAGCTCCACGGTCCCAGGTTCGATTCCCGGCTGGGTCACTGTCTGTGTGGAGTCTGCACGTCCTCCCCGTGTGTGCGTGGGTTTCCTCCGGGTGCTCCGGTTTCCTCCCACAGTCCAAAGATGTGCGGGTTAGGTGGATTGGCCATGCTAAATTGCCTGTAGTGTAAGGTTAATGGGGGGATTGTTGGGTTACGGGTATACGGGTTACGTGGGTTTGAGTAGGGTGATCATTGCTCGGCACAACATCGAGGGCCGAAGGGCCTGTTCTGTGCTGTACTGTTCTATGTTCTATGTTCTTCTGTTCATGAAAAGTTTCTTCCTGTCTACTTCATCTATGCCCCTCATAATTTTATATATCTCACTCATGCCCTCCTTGGCCGCCTCTTCTCCCAAGGAAAACAACTCCCAATCTCTCTCCATAACGAAAATTCTTCAGCCTGGCAACATCCTGGTAAATTTCCTTTGCACCCTTTCCCTCCTGTAATAAGGATTCCAGAACTGCACACAATAGTCTAGCTGTGGCCTAATCAATCTTTTATACAGTTCCAACCGAATATCCCTGCTCTTATATTCTATGCCTCGGTTAATAAAGGCAAGTATACCATTTGCCTTCTTTACCTCTTCATCCACCTGCCCTGCTACCTTAAGGGACTGACGTACATGCACATTGAGGTGCCACTGATCTTTGGTGCTTCCCAGGGTCCTCCCGTTAATCATGTATTTTCTTACCTTGTTTTTCCTGATGTGGCGATGCTGGCATTGGACTGGGGTGAGCACAGAAAGAAATCTTACAATACCAAGTTAAAGTTCAACAGATTTGTTTCGAATCACTAGCTTTCGGAGCACTGCTTCTTCCTCAGGTGAATGAAGAGGTAGGTTCCAGAAACGTATTTATGGACAAAGTCAAAGATGCAAGGCGATACTTTGAATGTGAGTCTTTGCAGGTAATTAAGCCTTTTCAGGTTCAGAGGGAGCAACTGGAGACAGGGATAATCACAGGTTAAAGAGGGCTGAATTGTCTCAAGCCAGGACAGTTGGTAGGATTTTGCAAACCCAGGTCAGATTATGGGGGGTGAATGTTATGCGACATGAATCCAAGGTCCCGGTTGAGGCCGTACTCATGTGTGCTGAACTTGGCTATATGTTTCTACTCGTCCATTCTGCGTTGTCGCGCATCCTGAAGGCCGCCGTGGAGAATGCTTACCCGAAGATCAGATGCTGAACGCCCTTGACTGCTGAAGTGTTCCCCGACTGGAAAGGAACATTGCTGCCTGGCCATTGTCATGCGATGTCCGTTCATCTGTTGTCACAGCGTCTGCATGGTCTCGCCAATATACAACGCTTTGGGAGCTCCTTTCTTGCAGCTTATGAGGTAGACAATGTTGGTTGAGTCGCACGAGTATGTACCACGTACTGGTGGGTGGTGTTCTCACGTGTAATGGTGGTACCCATGTCGATGATCTGACACGTCTTGAAGAGATTGCCATGGCAGGGTTGTGTGGTATTGTCGTCACTGCTCTGATGGCTGGGTAGTTTGCTACAAACAATGGTTTGTTTGAGGTTGTACGGTTGTTTGAAGGCAAGTCGTGGAGGTGTGAGGATGACCTTGGCAAAATGTTCGTCTTCATCGATGAGTTGTTGAAAGCTGCGAAGAAGATGTTGTAGTTTCCCCGCTGCTGAGAAGTGCTGGACGACGAAGGTTGTGTGCCATGTTTGTCTTCTGAGGAGGTCGGTGCGTTTTTTTGCTGTGGTACATTGGAACTGTCGATCGATAAATCGAGCGCCATATCCCATTCATAGGAGGGCATCTTTCAGCGTCTGTAGATGTCTGTTATGCTCCTCCTCGTCTGAGCAGATCCTGTGTATATGGAGGGCTTGACCATAGGGGATGGCTTCTTTAATGTGTTTAGGGTGGAAGCTGGCGAAGAGGAGAATCGTGAGGTTATCCGTGGGCTTGCGGTAAAACAAAGTGCTGAGGTGACCATCCGTGATGGAGATGAGTGTGTCCAAGAATGCAACCGATTCTGGAGAGTAGTCCATGGTGAGTCTGATGGTGGGATGGAACTTGTATATGTCATCGTGTAGTCGTTTCAGTGGTTCTTCACCGTGGGTCCAAAGGAAAAACATGTCATCGGTGTATCTCGTGTATAACGCCAGTTGAAGATCCTGTGTGGTGAGGAGGTCTTGTTTACGGACGCTTAAAGGTGCCCTTGTAAGAATGGGATAAGGCGCTCGACTCATCGATCGACAGTTCCAACGTGCCGCAGCAAAAAACCGCACCGACCTCCTCAGAAGACAAACACGGGACATAACCAACAGAGTACCCTTCATTGTCTAGCACTTTCCTGGAGTGGGGAAACTACGACATTTTCTTCGCAGCCTTCAAAACGTCAGCGATGAAGATGAACATCGTGCCAAACTCATCCCCACACCCCCACTACTTGCCTTCAAACAACCGCGCAACCTCAAACAAACCATTGTTTGCAGCAAACTACCCAGCCTCCAAAACAGCGACCATTACATCACACAACCCTGCCATGGCAATCTCTGCCAGACGTGCCAAATCATCGACATGGGAAGCATCATTAAACGTGAGAACACCACCCACCAGGTATGTGGTACATACTTGTGTGACTCGGCCAACGTTGTCTACCTCATACAGGAGGAAAGGATGTCCCGAAGGGTGATATATTGGCGAGACCATGCAGACACCGTGACAACGGATGAACAGACATCGCACGACAATCGCCAGGCTGGAATGTTCCCTTCCAGTCGGGGAACACTTCAGCAGTCAAGGGCATTCAGCATCTGATCTTAGGGTAAGCGTTCTACACGGCGGCCTTCAGGACGCGCAACAACGCAGAATTGCCGAGCAGAAACTTATAGCCAAGTTACGCACACATGAGTACGGCATCAACTGGGACCTTGGATTCATGTCGAATTACATTCACTCCCCACCATCTAGCCTGGGCTTGCAAAATCCTACCAACTGTCCTGGCTTGAGACAATTCACACCTCTTTAACCTGTGATTATTCCTGTCTCCAGTTGCTCCCTCTGAACCTTAAAAGGCTTAATTACCTGCAAAGACTCACATTCAAAGTATCACTTGCATCTTTGACTTGTCTATATATATATACGTTTCTGGAACCTACCTCTTCATTCACCTGAGGATGGAGCAGTGCTCTGAAAGCCAGTGATTTGAAACAAACCTATTGGACTTCTTACTTGTTTTTCCTGCCCAAGTGCATCACTTCACACTTATCCGGATTGAATTCAATTTGCCACTGGTCAGCCCATCTGACCAGCCTGTCTATATCCTTCTGTAATCTAATCCTCCTCCCTATTTACCATTATTTGCATTGTGTGCAAACTAACAGATTTACCCTCCTACATTAAATTTTAAATCATTTATATAAATTAGAAACAGCAAGGGTCCCATCACTGATCCCTGTGGGACCTCCAGAACATGAGCTTCCACTTGACCATCACCCTCTGCTTCCTGGCACTCATCCAATTCTAGTTCCAATTTGCCAAATTTCCTTGGATCCTTGGACTATCAGTCTTCCATGTGGGACCTTATCAAAAGTCTTGCTGACGTCCAAGTTGACGCCGTCAAATGCTTTGCTCTCTGGTCACCTCTTCAAAATAATTCAATCAAGTTGGTCAGACATGACTTGCCCTTAACAAAACTATGCTGACTGTTCTTGATTAATTCCCACCTCGCCAAATGCATATTCATTCTGTCTCTCAGAATTGCTTCCAATAGTTTCCCCACCACTGAGTTAGACTGACTGGGCTGTAGTTTCCAGATTTATCCGTTCCTCCCTTCTTGAATAATGGGACCACATTGGCTATCCTCCAGTCCTCCGGCACCTCTCCTGTGGCCAGAGAGGGATTGAAAATTATTGACAGCACCCCTGCTATTTCCTCCCTTACCTCACTCCGCAGTCTGGGATACATTTCATCTGGCCCAGCTAATTTTTCTACTTTAAAGCATGCCAGATCACTCGGCATCTTCTCTTTGTCCATGTTAATCTCTCTAATTTTCTCACAGTCCTCCCTGATTTATATACCTACACTATCCCTCTCACTCATGAACATCATCACTAATTATCCAATTAAAATTCTGCCTACATCCTCCAGCTCCGGAACCAAATTACCACTGTGGTCCTCAATGAGTCCTACACTTGCCTTAGCTCTCCTTTTGCCGTCAATGTAATTGATTGTAAAACAACTTTGAGTTTTTCTTTATTTTACCTGCCAGGCATCCGTTCGTGATACCTTTTCTTTCCTAATTTCCATTTTAAGGTCCCCCTTGCATATTCTATAGTCCTCTTGGCCTTCTGCTGTTTTGAAGCCTCGATATCTGCCATAAATGATTGGAATTTTTAATCCAGTGTAGAACACAAGATTATCATTATCATATTGAGTAATAAATAGCTCATAAATAGCTCATATTTCCTGTAATTGCACAGCACAATACCCCATTGTGCATAACTCATTACTGAGATGACCAAATCAATATCTAATTTTTTATTTGTCGGAGAAATTTTAATCGGGGTTTGCATATACATGTTTTTCTTGACTGTTTATGATGATAAATAATGACTACAGCTTACATTTCATTCACTTGAAGGAGTTACTAATTGTCTTCAAATTTAAGCACTTGTTTTAATTCATATGTAAACTTATAATTTGATAGGAATTACAGTGCTGTATATGTGAAAAAGAACTTGCTCTAAGTCCAGAGTACTTCTTATATCAAAACGCTTCTTCTACCTGCAGCTGAATGTGGGACATCAATAACAAGCAACGAGGGAATCCTGCTGTCCCCCAACTATCCTATGAACTATGAAAACAACCATGAATGTGTATACAGTATACAGGTGCAAGCAGGCAAAGGGATTAATATTTCAGCCAGAACATTCCATTTAGCAGAAGGCGACACCCTTAAGGTATGGAATGATAAATAAATTTGAATATTTGTAATTATTTTCATGTCACTTTGAATCTTGTGTCTTCACAAATGTTATTGAATAACTTTTAAATGTAATGTTACGGAAATGGTCCTCAGCATGAAACATGCTTGTGTCAACAGCTATTTTCTATCCTTCCAAGCATGTCAACATTAAACTGTTCATAAAATATCATTCCTGCACCAAGACTGATCTTGAAATAGCAAGTCCCTGTGTGCAATGTTTGCTTAGGTAAAACTGCTTCAAAGCACATTTTCCTTCCTCAATGCCTGCTATGCTGAAGGCCAACATTTACTCAATCAGTGTTCTTTTCTCTGTTATTTGGATCTTCATCTGCAAAGTAACATCCAGCTCTCACGTGATGTTATTTGCACCAAGTACTGAACAACAATCAATTTCTCCAAATTTTGAGTAAAGAACACCAGGGTCCCTAGCATTGAAGGCCAATGATGTCCCATGTTCTTAAAAATAACTTTTTCCCTCGGTTTAAACCACAGGGCAGATTCATAAAATGCGGCTCGGGAGAGGCTAGAAAACAATTCTCATAAAATGTGCTGTGAGAATGTGCTAAAGATGTAGTCTGCAGCACCTGTATTACATCACCACTCTGGTACTATTTACTGGTAGTTAGATTTTAGGTTTGAACACCAAATAAATGTTTGAAAAAATTTAATTTAAAGGTGAAAAAAGTTGCATTTTAAAGAACAATTAACAAATCAGATTAAAGAGAATATCATTTGTTTGTTACATCTTGGGCTGGATTCTCCGTCCCGCCATATTTCTGGTTCATCACGCCGGTGGGATGCTCCATTTTACCAGCTGGTCAATGGGCTTTCCCATTGTGGGGCAGCACCACGCCATCGGGGAACCCCCAGGCTGCCGGCAAAACGGAGCATCCCGACGGTGGAAAATCCAGCCCAAGTCTTTTCAGAAGGGAATGATTTAGTTCTTCATGATGAGCATAAGTACAAACTAGTTTAAATAAAAGTACTATTCCATCTTTTTTACAAAGGAGACTGTTATAACATGCGAGGGAAATTTAATGAAAAAAGCTGGTTGCAAAGTAGCTATGTCTTAAACATACTGGGCTTACCAATGAGCCTGGAAAAAGTTAATTGTTGAATGCAAAAATTAGATATGTAAACTTATTTGATATTAATTAAATGCAAAATCTTCCACAATATGCAAGATTCAGAATAGTAATCTATTTTATTCCAAAGCATCAACAACATTGGAAGATTTAGCAATCTTACAGTTGATGGAAACATCTGTAATTTGTGGTGATAATGTATTTTGATGACAAGAAGCTAATTCTGTGACAGTTAATTCAAACCATGTGACAATGTCCACAGTCCAAAGATGTGCGGGTTAGGTGGATTGGCCATGCTAAATTGCCCGTAGTGTAAGGTTAATGGGGGGATTGTTGGGTTACGGGTATACGGGTTACGTGGGTTTAAGTGGGGTGATCATTGCTCGGCACAACATCGAGGGCTGAAGGGCCTGTTCTGTGCTGTACTGGTCTATGTTCTATGTTCTAATGTGATGTTGAGGTTCCCTTGCCAATGGAACTGGACCAAACCTCTGTAAAGGACAGTATGCCTGCTGATGTGCAATGGCATTCCCACACCAGGCATCTACCTAGAAGAAACTGGCACCTCCCCCTCCCCCCCACCCCCTCCCACACACACACACACACACAGACAAGCCCTGCAGTAATCAGCGAGAAGTGAAGAAACAGCACAGAAAAAAGATAAATGTTAAGTGGCAGAGCCAAGATTGCTAATGAACTTCCAACAGTGTCTTCTTCTCCAAAATCGCCAATGTGTCCATTTTAATGGAGTGGAGGAAAACTGGCAAGAGCTAAAGATAGCCACCATCTCAAGCTGTGAAGAAACCATTGCTAATAATGAAACACCATGACTGGTTCAATGAGAACAGCCACACCATCCAAGACCTCATTGACAAGAAGAGGAAATCTCTCTGCACCTTGCAAAATGACATAATCACCAAGGCAAAGAGGAGAGCTCATCAATTAGCCAAGGCAGTGGTACAAGGAAGAATTAAGTTAATCAAGAACCAAGGGTAGACGGAGAAAGCTAAGCAGCTCAATTCCTCACTGATGAGCATGACCACCCGGGCTTCTTCAGTGCCCTAAAGGAATTTTTTTGACCCAGTACTCTAGGCCTCAAACCAGTGCAGAGAAATGATGGAAACCTACTGAGAGACATAAAAAGCATCGGCCTTCAAAGAACACTTGAATCTTGATATAGCCATAGATGTTGACGTGTTTGAGAAATCCCTCAACTCTCCATCAAAGATGATCTTGGACTCCATCAAGCGTGGACAAAGTCAAAGCCGACGTTAAACCCATGAAGAATGGAAAAGCCTCATGAGTGGTCAGAATCCCTTGGAGTTTTTCCAACTTGGCGGCGAAGAGATCACCCATCATCTCCATCAGCTGTTCCTGAAAATCTAGGACAGACAAAATTCTTGCCAAACTCAGGGATGCCGTCATCACCACTATATTCAAGAAAGGAGACAAAAGGTCTGTAGGAATGACTGAGGAATCTCCATACTCTCCATCGCCAGGAAGATTGCCTAAATCCTTGCTAGCTACTTTCTCCCAGTTTTTGAAGAAGTCCCTCTGGAAATCCAGTCCAGTTTCTGACCAAACCATGGAACAGCGGACATGATTTTCACTGCTCAGCAACTTCAAGAGAAATGCCATGAGCAACATCAACCACTCTACATGGCCTTCATCGATCTCACCAAGGCTTTTGACTCGGTCAATTGCGAAGTGCTATGGAAGACGCTGTCAATGGCTGACTGTCCAGAGAAATTCATCAATATCCTCCGCCAACTCCATGACAAGATGTCAGCGACTGTCCTCAATGACAGAAATCCGCTTTCATCAGCACCATCTTTCTCCTTGCCAAGAGAAAACTTCCCAGTAGAGTGGGCATAGTCTCCAGGATCGACGGAAAACTTTCCTACCTCAACCAGTTGAAATCTAAGGAATGACACTGACATCGCTTGTGGAACTTCAGTCTGCGGATGACATTATGATTTCCACTATCTCAGAAGAGAATCTCCAAGCAAACCTGACACCTCATGGAAGCATACCAAAGAATTGGTCTCAGCCTCAAATCAAGGAATTCAGGGAGTTGGGGTTGAAACTTAGAGCTAGAACAAACAGAGTTATTATCCCTGGGTTGTTACCCATGCCACGTGCTAGTGAGACGAGGAATAGGGAGAGAGAGCAGTTGAACACGTGGCTATAGAGATGGTGTAGGAGGGAGGGATTCAGATACCTGGATAATTGGGGCTCATTGTGGGGTAGGTGGGATCTCGACAAATGGGATAGTTTACACCTGGACCAGAGGGGTACCAATATCCTGGGGGGGGGGGGAAATTTGCTAATGCTCTTCGGGAAGGTTTAAACTAATTCAGCAGGGGGTTGGGAACCTGAATTGTAGCTCCAGTATCCAGGAGGTTGAGAATAGTGAGGTCATGAGTAAGGTTTCAAGGTTGTAGGAGTGTACCAGCAGGCAGGAAGGTGGTTTAAAGTGTGTCGACTTCAAAGTCAGGAGCATCCGGAATAAGGTCGGTGAACTTGCAGCATGGGTTGGTAGCTGGGACTTCGATGTTGTAGCCATTTCGGAGACATGGCTAGAGCAGGGACAGGAATGGTTGCTGCAGGTTCCGGGGTGTAGATATTTCAGTAAGCTCAGGGAAGGTGGTAAAAGAGGGGGAGGGGTGGCATTGTTAGGCAAGGACAGTATTACGGTGGCAGAAAAGACGTTTGATGAGGACTCGTCTACTGAGGTAGTATGGGCTGAGGTTAGAAAGAGGAAAGGAGCGGTCACCCTGTTGGGAGTTTTCTAAAAGTTCCAGAGATGTAGAGGAAAGGATTGCAAAGATGATTCTGGATAGGAGCGAAAGTAACAGGGTAGTTGCTATGGAGGACTTTAACTTTCCAAATATTAAAAAAAATATATTTTTAAAAATGTTTTTAAATTTAGATCGCCCAATTATTTTTTCCAATTAAGGGCCAATTTAGTGTGGCCAATCCACCTACTCTGCACATTTTTGGGTTGTGGGGGTGAAACCCACGCAGACACGGGGAGAATGTGCAAACTCCACACGGACAGTGACCCAGAGCCGGGATCGAGCCTGGGACCTCAGCGCCGTAAGGCAGCTGTGCTAACCACTAGGTCGCCGTGCTGCCCTTACTTTCCAAATATTGACTGGAAATGCTATAGATCGAGTACTTTGGGTCAGTTTTTGTCCAATGTGTGCAGGAGTATGTAGATAGGCCAACAAGAGCCGAGGTTACATTGCATTTGGTACTGGGTAATGAACGAGGACAGGTACTAGATTTGGAGGTAGGTGAGCACTTTGGTGATAGTGACCACAATTCAGTTACGTTTACTTTAGCGATGGAAAGGGATAGGTATATACCGCAGGGCAAGAGTTATAGCTGGGGGAAAGGCAATTATGATGCGATGAGGCAAGACTTAGGATGCATAGGATGGATTCTCTGGGAAGCTAGGGAGGAGATTGCTGAGCCTTTGGCTTTGATCTTTATGTTGTCATTGTCTACAGGAATAGTGCCAGAAGACTGGAGGATAGCAAATGTTGTTCCCTTGTTCAAAAAGGGGAGAAGAGACAACCTCGGTAACTATAGAGCAGTGAGCCTTACTTCTGTCGTGGGCAAAGTCTTACATAGATATAGAACATACAGTGCAGAAAGAGGCTATTCGGCCCGTCGAGTCCGCACCGACCCACAAACTCACACTGCCACCCAGTCCTCATAACCCAATAACCCCTCCTAAACGTTTTGGATACTGAGGGCAATTTAGCATGGCCAATCCACCTAACCTGCACGTCTTTGGACTGTGGGAGGAAACCGGAGCACCAGGAGGAAACCCACGTAGACACAGGGAGAACGTGCAGACTCCGCACAGACAATTACCCGGTGGGGAATCAAACCTGGGACCCTGGCGCTGTGAAGCCACAATGCTATCCACTGTGCTACCGTGCTTGGAAAGGTTTATAAGAGGTACGATTTATAATCATCTAGAAAGGAATAATTTGATTTGGGATAGTCAACACGGTTTTGTGAAGGGTAGGTTGTGCCTCACAAACCTTATTCAGTTCTTTGAGAAGGTGACCAAATAGGTGGACGAGGGTAAAGCAGTTGATGTGGTGTATATGGATTTCAGTAAAGCGTTTGATAAGGTTCCACACGGGAGGCTATTGCAGAAAATATGGAGGCATGGGATTCAGGGTGATTTAGCAGTTTGGATCAGAAATTGGCTCGCTGTAAGACACAGGCTGGTGGTTGATGGGAAATGTTCAGCCTGGCGTTCAGTGGCGTTCAGTTACTAGTGGTGTACCACAAGGATCTGTTTTGGGACACTGCTGTTTGTCATTTTTATAAATGGCCTGGAGGAGGGCGTAGAAGAATGGGTGAGTAAATTTGCAGATGACACTAAAGTCGGTGCAGTTGTGGAGAGTGCAGAAGGATGTTGCAGGTTACAGAGGGACATAGATAATCTGCAGAGCTGGGCTGAGAGGTGAAAAATGGAGTTTAATGCAGAAAAGTATGAGGTGATTCATTTTGAAAGGAGTAACAGGAAGACAGAGTACTGGGCTAATGGTAAGATTCTTGAGGGGAGATCGATACAGGACAAATGTCAGAGGTTCTTTACTCAGAGTAGTAAGGGCGTGGAATGCCCTGCCTGCAACAGTAGTGGACTCGCCAACATTAACGGCATTTAAATGGTCATTGGATAAACATATGGATGATAAGGGAATAGTGCAGATGGGCTTTTGAGTGGTTTCACAGGTCGGCGCAACATCGAGGGCCGAAGGGCCTGTACTGCGCTGTAATGTTCTATGTTCTAAGAAAATTCAAGACCTTCACTAACCCACCCAGGGAAAGGTCTTGGTCTCTCCATTTATCAAGTTCAATGGGGAAATCCTACCAAATGCAGAACTATTCCCATACCTGGGAAACCAGCTCTACTCTAAGGCTGACTTTGATGCGGAGAGCCAACATTGTATCCAGTCAGGGCAGCTTGGTGGCGCAGTGGGTTAGCCCTGTTGCCTCCTGGCACCAAGGTCCCAGGCTCGATCCCGGTTCTGGGTCATTGCCCGTGTGGAGATTGCACGTTCTCCCCATGTCTGCGTGGGTTTCACTCCCACAACCCAGAAGATGGGCAGATAGGTGGATTGGCCACGCTAAATTACCCCTTAATTGGAAAAAAATGAATTGGGTGCTCCAAAATTTAAAAAAAACTTTGTATCCAATCCACGAGCGTCTCCTTCAGATAAGGATAAGAGTCTTTGATGAACGCGACATCTGTGCTGACATAATTCTTCTATACCAGGCGGTCTTATACCCAACTCTTCAATATGATTCAGAACCTTGGATGACATACAAGGAGAGGTACCAGCAGCACTGTGTGCCACATATTCTCCACGTCAACTGGGAGGACAAACGTGCTAATATCAGTGTCCTTGAAGGAACCAACAGCATCAGCATCGAGGCTATATTAATCTGAAACCAACTCCGTTGGTCCGGCCACATACTTCGGATGTCGGAGTCCTGACTGCCAAAGCAAATCAAGGAAGTATTTCAAACAGGAGGAGGGAAAAGTAACTGATTCAAAGACACCCTGAAGACCTATCTCAAGAAATACAACATAGACGTCAACACATGGGAGACGTTGCTCAGAAGAGACCTTCTTGGAGAAGCCTCCTGTTTGAAGGGATTTTTCGAGGAACAGCAAGAGCAAGAGAAGGCCTGGAGAAGGAGCCAGAGAAAGGAATACAAATGATCTACTTTTGCTCCTATGACCAGGGCTGCTCCCACCTCCCGGAAACACCTGCCAATTGTGTGGTCGAAAGCTTTGAATGGTCAGACATTCAAAAACCCATAGAACACACGACCAGTAACACGGAGTTTCTTCGATGGACAATCGTGCTCGCTAGCGAGTGATTGCTGAAAAAGAGAAGATGACAATGCAGTTAATGACTGTTATGAAAGCTTTAAATAGACTAGTCTGCTCAATTTTAATGTAAATTGCTATAAAGTAGATAAAGTCAAACTGAGAGAATATTAAACCAATTTTAAATATTCTAGTCTGAACCTGAATGTTTAGCTAAGGTGAAAATGCCTTGAAGTGCTAGCAGGCAGAAGTTAAGGGCATACGCTCTGCACATTGATACCTTAAAATGGAAATATTTAATGAATGGATCAGGATTAGCAACAGGGAAGTAAGTTTATCCCCATGATTTTTATTCTACTACCATATATTTATATTCAATTATTTAAGCAGGCCAGTCCCTTTAAGGTGAGTGCATCATTGCTGTAACTACAGACATTCTCTGATGTCAGTCAACATTTAGTTACTGTCTGGTCGAGGATGCTTGAAGATTGGAAGGTGCTATGGGTCAAGAGAAAACATCATGGAATGATTACCTTTCTCTTTCATTTACATATTTTGACACTTTGAATTGCGACTGAGACTCTTTCAAATTTGATATGACTTTATAAATCCCTGGGTATTTCAGCATGAAATTAACATTAGTCACTGCATGGAAAGTAAGAACCAAGGCAAGTTTAAGACAGTAAGACACAGGAGTTGAAGTTAGGACATTTGGTCCATCGAGTCTGCTTTGCCATTCAATGAGATCACGGCTGATCTGATATAATCCTCAACTCCACTTTCCCGCCATATCCCCATGTTGCTGACTTCTATCTGTATTACTATTAATAACCAAAATGTCCGAGTGTGTCGTGTATTTGACAAATGACCACACAAGTATTTGGTATAGTCATAGTTTACTATTGAACCTAGAATTACTTCTATACTTAATAAATTACACACTACCACGCATTCGACTATATCTAGCAGTTAAGTGACCTTTACTTAACTTGCAAGTGACCGGTTCTGTGTAGATTAGATAAGGCCTTTATCTGGTTCCCCACGTGTGGCGGCTGGAAGTTGCCTGGTTCGTCTAGGTCAGGGGTGGGCAAACTTTTCTGTGCAAGGGCCACATTCAGAAATTCACAATTTTAAAGGGCCGCATAGTATATTAAGTAAAATAATTAATATTTAAAATAGCCAAAATAAAAGGTTTTTAAAGAAAAAAAACAATTAATTTTTATTAATTAATATTTTAAAGTAGAAACTTTACATGAAACACATTTATTTGAAAAACAAAGTAACTCAGTTTAAAGAAAAAAAAGCAATTAATTTTTATTAATTAATATTTTAAAGTAGAAACTTCACATGAAACACATGTTGTGCCGAGCAATGATCACCCTACTCAAGTTAACGTATCCACCCTATACCAGTAACCCAACAGCCCCCCCCATTAACCTTAATTTAAAAAAAATAAAATTTCTGATTTGATCTTGGTGGGCCGCATAAAGACCTTTGGCGGGCTGCATGCGGCCTGCGGGCCGTAGTTTGCCCACCCCTGGTCTAGGTTGAGTGTCGTCTTTCAGGTGGAGATTGCGGGTCCTTGAAATTGGCTGATCATGTGCTGCAGTTGGATGACAGAAGCCGGTCCCCCAAAAGAGGCAGAATGTTGGTTGCACAGTTCTTCTTGTCCTCCGATCTTTCATGCTCTTTTGGGCGGTCCCAGGTAGGGATTCGATGGATCAATAGGATTTCAATCACCCTAATCGATTCTGGCCAATTAGGGGCGGGTACCTTAATGGCTGGACGGGTTCTAGTTGTTATTGTCCAAGGCACATAGGCACTCCCAAATAAGGCAAAATTTACTATTCGTGACCTGAGTCTGTCACGAATAGTAAATTTCAATCTGAAGCCCATTGTCCTGGGAAGACTTGTGAGTGGCCTCCAGCAGGTGTGAGTTTCTGTACTAGTCTGAGTTGTTTGCAATATACACAAGTTGTGCCCTGTCTGTGTCACAACCTGACCACAATTCCCATCATCTTTTACGGGTAGCCATTTTAGATGGCCACACCCATAACTTTTGATTCCCTTACTGATTAAAATTCTGTCTGTCCCAGATTGGAACATACTTAATGACCCGACCTCTAAAGTTCTCTGCAGTAAAGAATTCCACAGATTCACTACTCTCTGAGAGAAGAAACTCCTCCTTATCTCTGTCTTAAATGGGTGGCACCTTACTTGAGATTGTGCCCTCTCGTCCTAGATTCTCCGACATGAGGAAACAACCTCTCAGCATCTATCCTGTCCAGCAATTAACACAATGTGATTTAAATCGGAAAATATTATTTGTGAATTACATTGAGTAGAATTTTGTGGAGGTGATTGGGGCCACCCGATGTTGTGTCCCTCATTTATTGAGTTCCTTGAAAAGAGGGATCCACTGGGAGCCTAAAAGCAACACTGCAAGGATTTTGCTTGTCATGCTCCCCGCATTGCCGCCTACCAGCCACTGGATTAATACACCAGATGCAATTGCGCTGGATGGTCAGGCGGGAGCTCCAATGCAAGTCGCCAGCCTAGGGGAGTGGGTAGGTTGCAACCCCAGCCTGGGAGGGATGGTTATGGAGGCCCAGAAGGTAGGACATTTGGAGGTCCCACTTGGTGAATTCCTGGGAAAAGGAAAGGGGTGGACAGCGAGTCAGAAGTACTGGATAGAAGGAATCAGCAGCCAGAGAGGGTGAGCCAAGGGGAGAGGGAGAAGTGAGGTAGGCAGCACCCTAGGGCAAGTCAGGGTGGGTATAGGCTGGTTGTCTAATTGAGAGGATGCCCAGCCAGGCACACAGGGTCCAGTACTTGGGTGCGAAGGCCTCCTGGATTCAGCAGTTTGGGTTTAGCTTCCTAAATTAAATTTAGGAAGACAAGAATAATAATGAGGATAACAACTTTATCATATTTAAATTGTCAAACTGGCTTCTTGGAACTGCTTCATCACCCACCTATCTATCCACCTCGCCTAAAGCTGGCTGGTTGGATTGGTGTCAGGATGTTTATATTTAAGATCTTAACCGACACAAGCCCTTAGTTCTCCACTTAGCCTAGCCTCCTGTTTTCTGAAGATGTTTGTGTTTGTTAATTTGATTTTTCAAAAATATATATGTATCATTGTTTCTTGTTAAAATTATTTTGGACTTCAGGGATAACTCCTTGAAATAATAAATGATCCTTTTCCCACAAAAAAGAATGAGATAATATTTAACGTTGGACCATAAAATAGAAGATCATCATTTTGGATCAATTGATGAGAACTTTCTTAAGCAAAATGACCTCAATTTGTGATGAAAGGTGATTGAAAGTTATTTTCAACACATGAACCCTTTGGGCTGAATCCTCTGCACTCTGAAGAGCATGGAAGGGCATTCAATTAGGCAGAATGGTGGGCTGCCTTCCACATCCACCAGAAGTAAGGCCTGGGCTGGGGGAAGGTGCATGGCCAACCTACCCACCTCTCTGCTAAGTAAGGCCCTGAAGTGGCCAATTAATGACCAATAAATGGCCCCATCCCACCGCCGCTGATATTATCCCAGCTGCAGTGGGTCTGGAACCATATAATAACTAAAGAGATGCAGCCAGTGTGTCAACTCCTTGGGGGAACAGAGTTAGGGGGTGGCCTTCCTCGATCAAAGGCACTCTCTGTCTGATCATTGAGAAGGCCATTGAGAGCCACTTCTTGCCCTTGCTGCTGACTTAAACTCCTCCCCCACCTTTCAAAACAACCCCTCCCCAACCCCGCAACATTACTCACCTGTGGACTCCAGCCTTTACACTGTGGAGCACAAGAGCTTCTGGCCTCTGATTGGCTGGAGGTCTCACAGTAGGCTAGATCTCTGCCTCCTGGGGTCTTGATTCTGAATAAGGCTCACTGTTGGCCTCGCAACTACTTGATTGACACATGGTTTGACATGTATTCGTGGAAAGCAACTGCGTAGATGTCTTGTGCCACCAACCAGTGATTCAGAAGGAAAAATCAGTAAAACGGGGAAATGAGAATACTGGCCTGACCCCTCCATCTTTCCCCCCCCCCCCCCCCCAAACTGCCTGTTGCCTCAACAAGATCCCCCCCTTATTTTATATTACTTTTTTTATTTCACATGAGTGAAGTGTGCAAAAATGACAATTTCCCTCCTATAAAAAATGTATCTCTATTCATACTGCTTAATTCAACTCTAACCCTCCATCACACCAATAATTTTGAGAACTATACATGAGAAAAATGGACAGATGGTGCCGCAAATAAGCTCAGCATATTCCAGAAGACTTGTTGTTTTTCACCGTCAGTGTTATGTTCTTGCTTGTTCCAGTGTGGCAGACTCCAGCTGATCTTACAGAAGTGACAGCAGGTTTAGGACACTTGTGTTTTGTAGATCGAAGCTATTTATGGTTTCAGTTAATTTCATCACTGAACTTGCCATTTGGGAATAGCCCAACCAAAAATACTTACGTTGCGAAACAGTGTGTAGAGAATTCAGCACTAGCTTGGTGCCAGTGAAATTGAATATAAACACAAGGGGCGGGATTCTCCCCTAAGTGGTGGGGTAGGCCGTACCGGTGCTGAGGAGTGGCGTGAACCATTCCGGCGTCGGGCCGCCCAGAAGGTGCAAAATCCTCTGCACCTTCAGGGGCTAGGCTGGCGCTGGCGGGGTTGATGCCGCGGCGCCACATCAGCCAGCGCCAAAGGGCTTGCCACCACACTAACCGGTGCAAAAGGGCCATCATCGGCAGGCGCGGGTTGGCACATGCGTGGGAGCGCCAGCGTGTGCTGGCGCCATCCCAGTGCATGCACAGGGGGGTTCTTCTTCGCGTCGGCCATGGTGGACCGTAACAGCGGCCGGCGTGGAGGGAAAGAGTGCCCCCATGGCACAGTTCCGCCCGCGGATTGGTGGGCCCTGATTGCGGGCCAGGCTACCGTGGCCACCCCCCCCCCCCCCCGAGGACTCCGCAAGCCGCCTGCAGAGCTAGGTCCCGGCGGTAAGGACCTGATGCATTTCGCGCCGATGGAACCTACCGAAAATGGGCAGCCACTTGGCCCATCACGAGCCGGAGAATCACCGGGTGGGCCTCTGCCAACGACTCCCGACCAGTGTGGCAAAATTCCCACCCCCGCCAAAAAACCGGCGCCGGAGAATGCAGTCGGGACGGGATTCATGCTGCCCCCCCCCCCCCCCCCCCCCAACTGATTCTCCATCCCGGCAGGGGGTCGGAGAATCCCACCCAAGATGTCGGATGAGAGTCTCTGGCCTACCCGCCCATGGTGTGTTTCTTGGCGGTGGGAGGCGGCCAGGCATTGGCCTGGGGCAGGATCTTCTGTGAAACCTGCAGTATGGGTGTGCCGTTTGTGGGATCGGAAGATCTCGCCAGCGTAAACAGCTCTCACCCATCATGTCTGCCACACATGTGACCTATGTAAAACTTTAAAAGAAAATGAAAGGGCAGCACGCTGGTGCAGTGGTTAGCACTGCTGCCTCACGCGCCAAGATCCCAGGTTCGATCCCAGCTGTGGGTCACTGTCCGTGAAGAGTTTGCACATTCTTCCCATGTTTGCGTGGGTTTCGCCCCCATAACCCAGAGATTTGCTGGGTAGGTGAATTGGCCACACTAAATTGTCCTTTAATTGGAAAAAAATAATTGGGTAATCTAAATTTATTTAAAAAAAAAGAAAATGAAGAATCAAATTAATTTGCAGCACTTAGGTAATTAAAATATACGTGAAAAGAATGGGGAAAATCATCAATCTCACCCAATTCAGAAATAGGTATCCAGGTGCATCATTGTATACCATTTCTGTTAGATTTTGAAAGTAGCAGAACCAAAACACATTAGTTCATAAACACTGGAGGTGATTAACACTGCCAATTAAAAACACGCATCCTGCGATCCCATAATGCACTGGCTTGCAAAGTATGGCAAGCCAGACAGGATGTACGATACAGAACATTTTCCTGCCCCCTTACTGGAATTGTCAGTTTAACAGAACATTTTCTGGACAGGGAAAATAGGGTAGATGGCCTAAAAGAAATGGCTTCATCTTAACTATAACTCAGGCCTCAGGAGATCTTCTCTCCCAATGCGGGTTATGGCAGACTCCTGGTGATTTTACCAGGCTAATGTTCATTGGCGACTGATGACAATTTAGAACTTGTAGCTGAATCTGAAGTTGTGTCTATGCTGGTGAAGGTGAGATGACTTCAACTTCAGTCAAGCTAGACTGAGGCGGTGAGAACGGCATTGGCATTCCTTGACTTGTAGATGGCCCAATTCAGGCTCTTCCATAGGCGATGTATCCTCAGATGATAATTGACTGCAACAGTTCATTAACATGTCTCCGCCAGGTGGGATCATTCGCCATTTG
Organism: Scyliorhinus canicula; assembly: GCF_902713615.1. NCBI lineage: Eukaryota > Metazoa > Chordata > Chondrichthyes > Carcharhiniformes > Scyliorhinidae > Scyliorhinus > Scyliorhinus canicula. The sequence continues at coordinate 132,337,963 of NC_052155.1, read as the reverse complement.
GACTGTGTACAAAGCTGATCCAGCCTGAGCAATCACACTGGCAGGAACCCATTTAGATCCAATAGCATATTTATGAGCTAGAACTACTTGTCCTGTGCAGAAAATTCTCTGTTTTGATCTTTGTATTCTTCTGTCCACTTGGCCATGCTGATTATGTTGCACAGCTTCTTGTGTCTTTTTGTTGAGTTCTGCCGATCAAAAGCTAGTGTGCAGTAGCTGTCCCATTAGTCCTAATGCTGGAGATGTTTCAGTCGTATCATGTAGCGTGTTTCGGTAGAAATGCGTTGAGATGTTTTTGAATAGAGGAATGTCCTTGTGATGACCTTAAAGCAAGTTTCATGAATAAATCTCTCTGCAAATCCATTGGTGGACTGGTAGCATGGTACTCAGGTGATATGACGAATTCCATTATGCCTCAAGAAATTATCAAATTCCTTCTGGACAAATTTGCGGTCTATTGACTCTTACAAGTTGTTCTGGTAACCTTTGCTCAATGTCCTCATCATAAAATCTATTGGCAAAACGGTCCCTGCAATATATTTGAGGGAAAATGTGTCTTCAAATTGTGTTTACGGTATTTGTAATACATATACATGGGTAGCATGGTGGTTAGCATAAATGCTTCACAGCTCCAGGGTCCCAGGTTCGATTCCCGGCTGGGTCACTGTCTGTGCGGAGTCAGCACGTCCTCCCTGTGTGTGCGTGGGTTTCCTCCGGGTGCTCCGGTTTCCTCCCACAGTCCAAAGATGTGCGGGTTAGGTGGATTGGCCATGCTAAATTGCCCGTAGTGTCCTAAAAAGTAAGGTTAAGGGGGGGGTTGTTGGGTTACGGGTATAGGGTGGATACGTGGGTTTGAGTAGGGTGATCATTGCTCGGCACAACATCGAGGGCCAGAGGGCCTGTTCTGTGCTGTACTGTTCTATATGTTTATTTCTTTATTCTAACTATGATGCCAGCAATTTGCTTTGAGAATAACAATTTTTTCGTCAAGTGACAGACAGAGGAATATCACATAAGTAGCTGATTTCAACCCACTAGAAATGAAATTATATAGCAGCCTACAAGGTGCCCTAACAGTTACCAACCGGTCCCAAATTATTTTTCATCTATGATTTTTTCCAAAAGGCAAGAAGATAAGAACGTAAGAAATAGGAGCAGGAGTAGACCATATGTAACTTCGAGCCCTCTCCCCTACTCATTGTGGTCCTGGCTAAATTTCTGTATTAACTCCACTTTCTTGGGCAGCACGTTGGTGCTGTGGTTCGCACTGTGCCTCACGGCAGCGAGCTCACAAGTTCGATCCTGGCTCTGGATCACTGTCCGCGTGGAGTTTGCACATTCTCCCCCTGTTTGCGAGCAATCCACAGATGTGCAGTGTAGGTGGATTGGCCACTCTAAATTGCCCTTTAATTGGAAAGAAAAATGATTTGGATTCTCTAAATTTATTTTTAAAAACTCCACTTTCTTGTCCACTCCCTATTTCCATTCATATCCTGAGAGGGAACAAATCCAGAATGTACCTTTTTATCCCAAGAACCAATAGTCGTCTCCATCCGGCCTCTCACCCTCCGGCCCCTCACCCTCCGGCCCCTCACCCTCCGGCCCCTCAACCTCAGGCCCCTCAACCTCAGGCCCCTCATCCTTTGGCCGAGCACCCTCAGAACCCTCACCCTCAATCTGTGCCCCGGTGACGGGAGGCCCCGCTGTCCTCGGGGATCAGTGGACAGGCTTCCTGGATGCGATTCAGCACTGCTGCCTCATAGTGCCAGGGACCCAGATTGAATTCCGGCCTCGGGTGTCAGTGTGGGGTTTGCGTTTTCTCCCCGTGTCTGCGTTGGTTTCTTCCGAGTGCTCTGGTTTCCTCCCACGGTCTGGGGATGTGCGGGTAGGTGGATTGACCAAGCTAAATTGCCCCTTAATGTCCAAAAGTTTAGGTGGGGTACTGGGTTACGGGGTTAAGGTGTCGGATTGGGCCTAGGTAGGGTGCTCTTTCCAGGGTCCGGTGCAGACTCGATGGGCTGAATGGCCTCCTTGTGCACTCTAAATTCTATGATTCTAACCAACCTAGTGAACCTTCATTGAACCACTTTAAAGGCAGGTATATCCTTACATATAGAAATCAAAACTGCCAATGGTCCTGCAATTGTGGTCTCACTAATTTGTAGTTTTAGGCTACCTACCTTATTTTTGTACTCCACTCCCTTGCAACAAAGCAAACATGCTACTTGCCTTCTTATTTGCTTGCTTTCCCTGTGTCTAACATTGTGTTCCCAGTACACCTAAATCTTTCTGAACATCAACATTGGGGAGTCTCATGCCTTTTAAAAAATATTCTGATATTCTATTCTTACGAGAGCGAATAATTTCATACATCCCCTCACATTGTACTTTATCTGCCACCTTTTTGCCCATTCACTTCACCTGTATATGGGCACGATCTTCCCAAATGGGGACAGAATCCCGTAGCGTGAGATTAGTTGAGTGTTTCCCAACACTTGGAGCGCCATGAAACACACCCTACTATCTAATGCCCATCTGGGTAGATTGGGGACTTTGGTGAGGAACTGCCTGATGAGGCTGCAGTTAACCCAGTTTTCTGCATGAAGGAGCTCCACTCGCCGGAACACCTCAGTGCAGCGATCCATTCTCTCTAGCCCCGACACAACGTCTGAACCCTCCCCAAGCCCCAACTCACTATAAACAAGTCCTCAATTCCTCCCCCCCCCCCCCCCCCCCCCCCCACACCAGTAGAGCGCACACCCAGGCCCAATCACCAATGTGCAAAAATGCCATCTTGGCACCATGGCAGTGTCAGCCTGGCACCATGGTAGCGCCCCTGCCAGCTGACAGTGCCTTAGGCACCTTGGAAGTGCCAGGCTGGCACTTAGGTGTTGCTGCCAGGGTGTCAGGCTGGCAGTACCAGGCTGCTCAAATGGCACCAGCAGTGCCATGGTACCACCCTGCTCAGAGGGCATGCACCTGGGAGCCTACAATCCCCTGGGATACCCCCACAAGTGCCGTTCTGTCCGTTCCTCATTTGTGGAGATCAGCACTGAATGGCGCTCGCCCGAGGTTACCAAGGTGAGGAGTTAGATCCCACACCTTGATTTGATCTCGGGCACGCATAAGAGAATGTAACAAGCTGTCTCGCTCTAATATGCCATTTTGCCAGAAAGTGATCTGCCCACAATGGACGGGATTCAATTCGCAATGGGGCGTTGCGCCATGCCGTGCTGCTGTTTGGCAACACGACTGGTAGATCTTGCCCTATATGGCTTTACAGCTTCCTTGAATTCCTATCTGGCTTTGCATTATCAGAAAATTTAATTACATCTAAGAATCTTCATTAAAGTCATTAATATAGATTGTAAATAGCTGAGGCCCCAGAAGTGATCCTTGCAGCACTCCACTCATAACAACCTGCTAACTTGAGATTGTCTCATTTATCCCTACTGTTTTCTTCCAGTCCATTAACCAATCCCTGGTCCATACTAACATATTACCCCCAACTCCATGATGCCGCATTGTGTGCATATTGACATTTCCTGTGACACCATATCTAACACCTTTTGGAAATCGAAGAATATTACATTTACTAACCCTTTGATCAACCCCACAAGTGACATTCGAGGGAAAAAATTAATTTATCAAACATGATTTCCTTTTCATAAAATCTAGTTAACTTTGTCTGATCATATTATGATCTTCTAATTGTATTTTTAAGGATTCCTTAATGAAAAATTCCAGCATCTTCCTGTCAATTAATGTCAGGCCTGAAGTTCCATCCTTTCTTTCACCTTTCTTGAATAGCAGAGTTACATTTACTAACTTTCAATCTTCTGGGGATGTTTGAGAATCTATGGCATTTTGGAAAATTGAAACCAGGGCATTCACAATCTCTGCAGATCCACTTTTAGGATACAAATAGAGCCACTATTGTTTTTATGCATAATTATTTTGGGCATTATAATTTCATTGAAAACCATACGCATAGATGTTGATTATCATGAAGTCCTTAAACATTTTTTTCCTTTGAATTTTATGTGTAACCACAACCGGTGTAATTTCCAATTTTAGGAAGTTGGTACATGACTATAGCTTGGCAATCTGTCCTAATTAAATAGCCAAGCTATAGTCATGTAACAACAGAAATGTATGAAAGAGAGAGACCAAGGAGGATTTTCTGTTTTCTTCTCTTCCCTTTCTTCTCTTTCTGTCTGCCCGTTTCATTGTTTGTTCCTGTGGGAAAATGTCTTCGTAAGTTGTACATCAACTTTACCACACATAATGTCTGACCTTGTAACAAAGCATCTCATTTTTGCATTACTTATCTTAGGAACTATGGGCACATATATGTATCAAGCACTCCATGCTACCAAAAGCCAACTGGAACATGGGTAGCAATTAGAATAGGCCATTTAGCCCAGCTGGTCATTCCTCCTATGTTATATCATGACTGAATTCTACTTTTACTTCACAACGCACAAGAAATTATACATTTAAGTCTTGCCAACTTCAATTTATCCAGCAACCTCACCGTCTTTTGTGGGCGATCATTCCAGACTACCACAAATCTTTTTGTGAAAAGTGCGTCCTGATTTCCCTCCTAAATTGTTGCATGCTAACTTTAATGCCATGCCTGGATTTTTGTTTCCTCCTTGACTATTGAAAGCTTAAACAGTTTAAATACCTTGATTGTTTCAAGCCTCAAAACTTCAAAAGTCAAGGGAAGGCGACTAGTTCAGCATTTAACACTTTTAGCCCTGGTTCACTCCAGTTAATCTCTGTTGCACACCCAAATTACTTTGCTTATACCAGTTTCCAATCTTTCACCAGTAATAACATACTGATGTACTGTATTGCCAAAGAGATCCTTTTTGAAATAGTTTTACTATTAGTTCCTCCTTGAGGAAGCATGCATTGAAAGGGCATTGGAAGAATGGACATAAACTGGGTTGGTTCATGGTTATGTGCGGCCAAATATTGCAGTGATTTGCTGTTACCTTCTGGAGTATAACTGACCAGAAAACCCTTCTGCTCTTACCACTTGTCATCATGCATACTGCAAAGATCTAGAGGCTGACAATCAATCTGTTTGGCCATGCAGTGACCATACCTCCCATAGTCATGAAGTCCTGAAGTGAGACTTGAAACTGGAGCTTCTGGCTCGGAGAGAGACTACCACTGAGCCACAACACCTTCACTCAGTTGATTGCTGTCTCTAAACAGCAGCCCATTGCAAATTGTAGTACTCCTTTTAATTTCAATCTGATTTGATGAGGTATAATTTGAACAAATTACAGTCAGTAGTCCCTCCAAAATGTATTGTAATTGGCCAAATATATGGAGCTTGCTGCATTTACATAGCTAAATCAGTTCTTGGTATTTTAGACAGTGCTGCTAACCTTTCCCAAGATGCACATCACAAAACCTCTGTAACAATGATATCTCGTGACTGTTGATCCTAATTGCAGATCTTCTAATTATACTTTTTCAACTGGATGAACATAACCAAAACGATCATGTAGAATTAATAATAGGAATAAATGCTTGGCAGTTACTAAATTTGTTCTTTTATAATTTGTACATGAACCTTACCAACTACAGTAATGCTCTACTTACTAACATTGGACGTACCATTAAGCACATTTTTTGAAATGTAGGGCTAGATTTAAGTTTCTGATCGCACCTTTTTTTCACAAATCACATTTTCCAATCTAAATTTCTGGGTCAGTTGTCTTAAATTAAGATCCAGTTATTCTAACACTGTTTCACATTCTTGTTGAATTGAGTTGTCAGAGAGGGGAATGGGCAGCAGCTGAGGTTACTTTCATCACACAGAGAAGAAACATTATAATAACAGAGTGGAACAAAAGCCACGAGTACATGGTGAGTAAGAAGTATTTTGCTATCCATCAGTGAATGATCAGCAAATCAGTGACACACTGACCTGCTGGAAACTTGATGAGTTAGCCTCAACTTAATGGGAAGTGCGAATATAAGGATTTTTCATCTCCACTTTTTTTCCACATAAAGCTTGATGAAAATGTATTAATAGTAAGTGGAGACAATGAGCAATGAAGCAATCAAATAACACGATGCAGCCATGATGTGCTTGACTAGAGACACAGTTCTCAATGTTGTTTTGTTTTAAATGCCTTTTCAAATCAATGAGTTTTCACGGATACCTTAACCCTGATCTTTATGTCTCCATCTATCTTGATACAAAGGTGTGGTGAGGGTTGGGAAGAAATGAAGGGCAGGAACCAATTCTGAGATTCCAACCTACAGTCTGGGCATGTGCTATTTTTATGGTGCAGCAGGGGGTCAGCACATAGCGATTGCATCTTTGTCTACTCTATTGTGGGGTGGGGAGGAGGGTAATGGTGGTGGGCTATGGGCATGTTAGACCCCACACGAATTTCATGGAGCTGAACATATTTGAGAAGAGGATGTTCAGGGTATTAATGGCATGTTAGTTATATTGTTAAGATACAAAGGTAAAGTTATTGTTCAATTGAGGACCAAGAGTATTTATAAAATGAAATGACCAGGGATACTGGGGTACTAGTCATAAAGCAGACATATGTAATGCTGCATTCTATAAATAAAGCAGCTATTAAGATGAGTATATGCGCCACGTTTCATCTCTGGCTTGGGATCCATATTTAACAGATGTCCCTCAGACCGAGAACTATGGTGGGAGACCAGTCGGAAGAGGGGAAGAAAATAATGCAATCACTTGCTCCTAGAATCCTTTTATTGACAGACTCTGAAATACAAAAAAAAAGTTATTTCAATTTCATTTGTTAGATGCTATACTGCCAGTTCATTGTGTTTTTACTGCAGTGACTGTTTATAAGGCTGTGCTGCAATGGTAAAACTATTGCTTTGGCTAGCATTGTGTACATCCTGACATGCATTACAGATAAAGTGACAAAATGCATTTTAAATTAGAAAAATGTGTGGAAAGGCTCCTGTCATATTTTGGACTTGGTTTAAAATCCTGAGAGGTCTTCAGCTTTGGAAAAAATGGCCTTTTCTAAATATCAAAAAATAATCTAGATACCTGCTGACAGACAATCTTCTTTGGAATGAAAATTAAATAATAGCTGTAGTTTTTAGAAGTGTTTCATGTTTCTTTTTAGAATAAAAAAAAAATTGGAGTACCCAATTATTTTTTTTCCAAGTAGGGGCAATTTAGGGTGACCACTTCATCTACCCTGGGTTATGGGGGTGAGACCCATGCAGACACGGGGAGAATGTGCAAACGTCACACAGACAGCGACCCGCGGCCGGGATCGAACCCGGGTCCTTGGCGCCATAAGGCAGCAGTGCTGCCTACTGTGCCACCATGCTGCCCCTTGCTTCAGTTTCAATGGGCTCCATTGTTGACATTTTCCAAGATTTTTGATAGCTCGGGCAATTATGATTTGCTGAGTTTTAAAAAGTCCAGACCTTTTTACCTCAGCAAGGGAGTGTATGTGTGCGTGTACGGCAGGATCTGTATTCTCACTTTGAAGGGCAATTTAAAGAGGTTATTAAATAATAGTTGTCTTTAATGCTTTAAATGGCTATCTTTATTTTTAAAACATTGTTCACTTGAATGTGTTCTATGAATGAACTACTTTCATTTTGAAGTATCTTTGAATATGATATTTCTGTAACATTTCTAAATGTTTTACTTTTAATGAGGTGAACATGGAGAAAGCATATGAGGTAGTGGTGGGGGGACATCCTGAGCAAACTTGTGTTTTAACACTCTTTCTTTGAGTTTAAGCAAGCAGTTTCCCTCACTTGAACAAAGCTGATCTCACCCGGTACCCACCACCAACCTTAATAAATACAGCTGAAGGCAATAATTTCTGTGCCACTTGCAGCACTCCTCCATTGCACGCACGCCCCATGTGAGACAGCAAATCCACTGTGTGCTGCACAAATTATGGCTCTGCTGCATTCCTGGCTCACCATAACCCCACCTAGAACCATTGCTCTAGACCATGCAATCTTGGCCATGGCACCCTAAATGATCACCAGTGTTACCTTGTAAGGCTGGCCCTGTACACTAAGCACTTCCACAATATTTCATGGTCCTCCGATGGACCCCAGTTTGAAAACCACTGGACCGGGAATGTTTTGCTAACTTGCTTAGCAGGATCTAAATTTTGGCAGAGCAGTCACAGAAAGCAGTCGGCTACTCGTGAGGAAGAAATATGTTCAGAGCTCCTGTCTGCTTCTACCCTCTTTGAAGGTTGATTTATTGAGCAAATCTAACAGAGTACTGCCGAGATTACTTGTGCATTCTCTCAACTTGGAGAATGCTACCCAAAAGAATGAGAGGCAAATATTGCAATGAAATGTTGTGTAATGTGTCAACCTCACAGAGAGATCTCTGTTCCCCAGCAGTGCCACATTATGCGCAGAGACAGGAAGAATTCAGGTTTTTGAAACACGTCGTGATAGCTAAGGGAACTGTCACCACGCACCCCCCTGCCCCCGCGTGCGCAACCCTCACGCACACACTAGCGTGCGCAGACGCACCTCCACGCACATGCAGATGTGAGATATATATCATATATATATATATATCATATATATTTATAATTTTAAAAAATATATATATATCCATATATAAATATATATCTATTTGTATAAATTTATATATATATAATCAGCCTGGGGCGGCACGGTGGCACAGTGGTTAGCATTGCTGCCTACGGCGCTGAGGACCCGGGTTCGAATCCCGGCCCTGGGTCACTGTCTGTGAGGAGTTTGCACATTCTCCCCGTGTCTGCGTGGGTTTCATCCCCACAACCCAAAGATGTGCAGGTTAGGTGGATTGGCCACGTTAAATTGCCCCTTAATTAGAAAAAATGAATTGGATATTCTAAATTTTAAAAAAAAGAATAGATTTTTAAAAAATATATATAATCAGCCTGTAAAGGTTTGCCTATAGATTCATTCATTCAGGTTCTCAGCAGGTTCAGAAATACAGCATTCACAGCCTTTCTGTAGAGATGATGCGGAGATGCCACAACACCAGGTTAAAGTCCAACAGTTTTGTTTCAAACACTAGCTTTCGGAGCACTGCTCCTTCCTCACCTGAGGAAGACTAAACTGTCTAAGACTAAACTGCTCCCTAAGGCCACAGAGAATCATCCCGAGGATAGAATCCAATCAGCACCTGTTACTTGGCAGAATGCAGCCTTTTGGCTAATTCATTGGCCACCAGAATCCCATCCCATCTCTCTCTCTTTCTCTCGCTGGTGACGAAAAGTCTGAGGTCTCCTGTTCAAACTAGTAGATTGTTCTCTCCTTAACATCTGAATCCCTCACTTCTCTCTGCTACTTGACTTAATCACCACCCACGGATCAAAAAATGATAACGGTGAAATAAAAGAAAGGGGAAATAAAGGAATTAGCAGGAAGGACCCTGACACCCCACATACACACACACACCCTCACACACACACAGTTGCACCATCCCACACACACGCTCCCACAAACTTTCAAACACCCTCTCTCTCTCCCACACACACACCTCATGCACATATACCCTGTGCCTCCTCCTTAACTGGGGAATGTAATGGAATTTGAGACAAATAAAATATTAAGTAATAAATTATTATTGCTTCAATGCATACCAAGAACCAGGATGCACAAATGAAAATTTTGAGAAGTAAATTTAGAACAGATATTATGAAGATATAATTTAACTGGCAGAATGATAAATATGTGTAATAATCTAGAATATTATTTTCAGGTTATTTTCATGACCAGAAAGCAGAGAATAAACCAGAAAGAGTCGTGACAATGAAAGAATTTCTCCCAGAACATGTGACCTGAACCCACGTTCCTTGTTAAGTGAAACTTAAAAAGGAAGAATTAATTCTAAAAGCATCTACTTATAATCAAGAGTGATCCAAAAAGAATATGTTGCAGAAATATGGATTTTATTTCTACTCACAAGATACACCACATCTCTTTCACTTATGGAAATGGGTTCCTTTGTGTATCATCTGTGGATGTGGTGATATATACATGACCTGGAGCTTCAACCATGTATACAGGTTAAGAAACAGGAAACTGTATATTGGACCAAAATTTCTTGGAGATTTAAACCATCAAAAAGGGGTTGTGTCTGCTTTAGACTGCAAATGCCCCATGAAATGCGGCACGGTAACATAGTAGTTAGAACTGTTGCTTCACAGCGCAGGGTCCCATGTTCGATTCCCACTTGGGTCACTGTCTGCGTATAGTCTGCACGTTCTACCCGTGTCTGCGTGAGTTTCCTCTGGGTGCTCTGGTTTCTACCGACAAGTCCCGAAAGTTGTGCTTGTTAGGTGAATTGGACATTCGGAATTCTCCCTCTGTGTATCCGACAGGCGTCGGAATGTGCCGACTAGGGGATTTTCACAGTAACTTCATTGCAGTGTTAATGTAAGCCTACTTGTGACAATAATAAATAATATTATCATTTATTATTATCGTTATAAATTATATAAAAGTGAGTTACGTAATTTCATGGAAATTTTGCACCACTCCACCAATGATGATGTGCAAAAGTGACCACCTGGGCTTAGTGCCCATCCTGTAGTGAAGTCAATAACAATCACAACATTCTTAGATTTTCATTGATTTATGCCATTTTGATCACAAAAACTCTGCAACTGAATGTATTTCAAATAATCAACTCATATGAGTAACATTGCCAGCATTGGCGCTGAAATGGTCCATAATTTGAGGATTGTGGCATGTGCAGATTATGACTGAAATTCTTAAGTTGCAGTCTGTTATTCGGGCTCTGATGCAGGCTGTTCCGGAAGAATTTGAAAACCAGAATGATATTTTTAAAATCAAGATGCTGCCTGGGTGGAAGCCAATGCAGCAAGTCGAATGGTGATGGCTGAATAAGACTTGGCATGAAATGCAATATGAGCTGCGAGTTTCTAGATGGATTCCACGATGGGTAGGATGTGAGATATCAGCCAGAAATGCATTGGAATAGTCAAGTTTTGGGATAGCAAAGATATGAATAAGATTTCCAGAAGCAGATGAGCTGATTCAGGCAAAATATCATGCAATGTTACGATCTCAGACCAGACTCCAACAGTGGGTAGGATACTGGACCGAAACCCTCATATTTTATTTTTATTTTTGTAAGACTGCAAAAAGAATACTTCTCTCCAGGAGTGATTGCATGAAGAAATAGGAATTTGGTATTTTTAGAACAAAACTTTATATTTAACATAACATTAAACTCTTTAACAGCACACTTAAAAATAACTTACAATTACCATTTAAAAAACACAACTCAATACAGTAACTACAAAACTCTTAATTACTATCTCTATTCCCAAATGAAGAACAAGAAAGGGGGAAAAAAAATACAACTCTCAATCCATCCCCGTGGCACAGAAATATTTGCTTTCCAGATCAGATTTTGTGCAGACTCTGGCTGAATATCTTCAAAATGCTGTTTTAACTGGTTTGCTTCAGTTCCCCCTTGTCCTCAGACATGTTTGCTCTGCTTTAAATACTATTACTCCTTTTTTAACTATCCTGCTGGGAGCAAAATACTCTACTTGTGGACTCCATGGCCGCGATTCTCCGCAACCACGGTGGGTGGGATAATAGCGGGAAGTCCTCTCCCGCACCTCCCGCTATTCTCCCACCCCCCCCTCCCAAAATGGTGTGTCCGGTTTTCTGACACGCCGGTCGGAGAAACGCGGGCCGCCGTTTTTCATGGCGACCCGCGATTCTCCGACCCGGATGGGCCGAGCGGTCTGCCGTTCCCGACCTGTTCACGACGGCAGCAACCACACCTGGTCGCTGCCGTCGTGAACATGGCGCGCCAGGTAAGTGTGGGGCCTAGGGGGGGCGGATCGGGGATCGAGGACCACGACTGTGCTCAGGAGGGGACTGGCCCGCGATCAGTGCCCACCGATCGTCGGGCCGGTGACTCAAGGGGACGCACTCTTTCCCCTCTGCCGCCCCGCAAGATCAAGCCGCCACGTCTTGCGGGGCGGCTGAGGGGAAATATGGCAACTGCGAATGCGCGGGTTTGAGCTGTCCAACCCGCGCATGCGTGCTGACGTCATTAGGCTCCGCCGCGGCTTCATTCTTGGCGTGCTGGGACTTGAAGCCAGGGACAATGTCTGGCCGCCGAGTTTCCCGGTACGGCCCGCCTATCCCCCCAGGTAGGGGAGAATAGGGGGCCGGGAGAGGCTTCCGACGCTGTCATGAACCTCTCCAGGTTTCACGACGACATCAGGCCTTGCGGAGAATTCTGCCCCATGTTTGCCAGATCAGACATCAACTCAAAAAGCTTTCTCAGAATGTCTGAATACTTTAGCTCCACCCAGCAATTTCATCATCTCTCCAAGCTGAAAACAACTGAACTCTTCAGGCTGAAAGCATAAATTCCCCAGGGACCCCCACCCCCGGTCAAACAACGCTGCATCAGCCCAGGTTGAAAACATATTACTCGAGTCAATTTCCCTCCAGGCTTTCTGGTCTTGCAAAACAAGATTATTTTTAGAAACATGACTACTTCCGTCAAACACATTGACCCCAGGCTTTTAACCCTTAAATTGACAGATGTTTATCATCCACTACATTGACAATGCTGCGTTCATTACACCCACTCCCCCGTAAAATAATGAACCAGTAGTGTAATCAGATGGTTTCATTTCTCCAAAGCCTTTAACTCTAAAATTTGATACTTGGGTGGGGTTTTTGCCCCAATCTGGGAGTGGGAATGCAGTTGGGGTGGCGCGTAATTTCATAATGCTGTCTGGATTGTTGGTTTACATAGCATCCCACCTCCTGGATCAAGATAAAGGCGTCCTCGTCCTCCCTTTTCAGCAATGGCAAGCTATAGCTCCTTCTAGGCTGAAAGGCTTTATATACACCATCTAACTTTAAAAACACGTCTGCTGTCCTTAATTGGATAGCGAGCACAACCTTTTGGCGTGGCCAATCCAGGCTAAATCCATGACTGCTCCTGACAGGGTGCAGAGTTGGGAGGTGCATTTGTCCCTGACATCAGACTCCTGACCCAAAACGCAAAATCCTGCTGTTGAAGCCTGGTTGAACATTGGCATCAAGTATTCAAACTCCCAGTTTAGTGTTAAGCTGAAGCAAGTTGCCAGAATCAGAAGAACCAGCAGGAAAATGGTGTAGCAATCTTAGCATTCAATTCAAGGTTGGAGTTGTACCGAACATAAAGATTGACCAATTTTCTACAGTATGTTCCAATTTTACGTGTTTGAAGAGGCTATTATCTAATTCTAAACATCAATTTGAATTGAGAATGGGTGCTGAACAGCTCAGAGTGGATCATCAGAAGCCATAGCAACAACAATATTATACCTCTATAGCACGTTTAACATATGAACATAAGTACATATGAATTAGCACGGGAGGGAGGCCACTTGGCCCCTCGAGCCTGCACCGTCATTCAATCAAATCGTGACTGATCTGATTGTGACTTCAATCCCACAATCATGCCTACCCCTGGCAACGTTTCACGCCCTTGGTAATCAAAATAATCCATCTCACACTGCCTCAAAAATTTGAAAGACTCTGCCTCCACTGCCTTTTGAAGAAGAGAGTTCTGGAGACTCACGACCCTCGGAGAAAAAACTTCATCTCATCTCTATCTTAAAAATGCGATCCCGTATTTTTAAAACATTGCTCCCCTGGTTCTTGATTCTCTGGCAAGAGGAAAGGGGAATCATAGAGGTCGAATGTGCTTCACAGGTGTGCTCTAAAACAAAATTTGATACCACACCGCATAAGGAGATATTAAAGTGAATGACCAAATGGGTATCTTCAAGAACGAAAGAGAGGGAGGCGGAGTGCATTGGGGATGGAATTTCGGAGCCAGGAGCCTTGACAATTGACAACATGGCTGCTAATTGAGGATTGATTAACATAGGGTATTCTGAAGAGGCCAGAATGCGGGGAGCACAGATATCATGGAGGGTTGAGGAGATTACAGTGATGTTTTAGTATTAAGGTAGAAGTAGTCCATTAAATTGTTATCTGGACTGCCCTTTTCAGCTGTATCAACAAGACAAACCTAGGGTAAGAAAAAGGGAACTTGCCATCTAGCATACATACTAGAAATGTGTCCGCGTGCCAAAATGGTCTGAGTGAATGGTAAATTATTGAGATGCATGTCCCGAGTGACAAGGCTGGGATTCTCCGAGCCTTCGTGCCAAAATTGCGCTCGGCACCGGGGCAGAGAATGAGACCTCAGACCCGCGATCGGGTCCAATGCCGGGGTGCGATTCTCCGTCGACCAGAGAATCAACGCCAGTCGAGCACGGGCGATCGACGCGCCGCCTGTCGGGGGCCGTAAAAGAGGCCTCCGTGGTTGACCGGCCGAGTTCCCACCGCCGTGGTTCACGTATGGTTCCACCCGGCGGGAGCCCGGCGTTGCGGCTGCTGTGCCATCCTGGTGGGGGGCAGGGGGATCAGTCTCCAGGGAGGGCCTCCACGATGGCCAGGCCCACGATCGGGCACCACCAATCGGCTGGTGCACGTGATCTGTGGGGGGGCTACCCTCTTCTGCGCCGACCCTCTTCTGCGCCGACCCTCTTCTGCGCCGACCCTCTTCTGCGCCGACCCGCTGCATGTTGCACGGCAAGCAGCCACAGCCCGCATGCGCGAACCCGCGGCAAGTAGTGCAGGGTCGCAAAAGGCAGCTGGAACAGCGCGGAACACTCCGGTGCCGTACTGGCTCCCTGTTGGCTACAGAATCACTGTGGCAAGAGGCCAGTTGACGCGGCGTGAAACACTCCGGTGTTTACGTCGGCGTTAACACTTAGCCGCGTTTTTTAGAGAATTTCGGCCAGGAGTTTTGGATTTAATACTAATGTGAAAGAAAATTATTGCCAAAAATGAGTAAGGTATCTACTGTTACCAACAGGGGATGGAGGGAAAACTGAAGTCATTTATTTTTTTTCACTGACTGTCCGTAAGCTCTGTTGTTTTGATTTTTGAAATAGGCTGCAGTGTGTTTCTTCAAACTCTGAGAGCCTGTTTTTGGAGTGACTCGCAGCAAATTCTTTTTAGGGTTAAATGTGCATGGATTACGAAAGGCTGGTATTCAGTACAGCAAGTAATTAGGAAAGCTAATAGAGTGTTCTAATTTATTGTGAAGGTAATTGATGACAAAAGTAGGGTGTTTATGCTTCAGTTGTACAGAGTACTGATGAACCCACATCTGGAGTATTGTATACAGCTGGTCTCCTTTAAGGAAAAATGTGAATGCATTCAAAGCAGTTCAGAGAAGGTTTACTGGACTAACTTCAGGAATGGGTGGGTTGTCTTCGAGGAAAGGTTTGGGAGATTAGGTTTGTATCCAATAGAATTTAGAAGTGTAAGAGGCGACTTGATCAAAATCTTTAAGACCCTGAGGGTTATTGACAGGTTGGATGATGAGAAGATACATTCTCTTGTCGGAGAATCTAGAACTAGGGAGCACTGATTAAAATAAGGGATCACTCACTTAAGTTAGATTAGGAGAATTTTTTTCTCTCAGATGGTCGTGATTCTTTGGAATTCTCTTCCTTAAAAGGCAATGGAAGTAGCAAAGAGAATTTTTTTTTTTACATCTATGAGTAAATTAAAAATAAGGCCTCACAGGTATGGATATCCATTCATGCGACTGTCAGAGTCCAGAAAGTCAGAGTTCAGTTAGGATTGCTTCACTGAGGAGGTACAATTCAGACAGGTTCAGCCAGCACTAGTTTACAGAATTCCTTGAAAGTTTAAAAAAAAAATTAAAATTCAGGGGCAATTTAGCATGACCAGTCCACCCACCCTGCACATCTTTGGGTTGCGACCCACGCAGACATGGGAAGAATGTGCAAACTCCACTCGGACAGTGACCCAGATCCAGGATCGAACTCCAACCACTGTGCCACCCTCAAATTCCTATAATGGTAATATAGCGAGATGAAGTTGGTATACAGAGACAGACATGGTCTACTTCACAAGCAATGACAGAGATCTTCCATAGAAACAGGCTTCAAGGAGCTCAGAATTAGTGCAGGCTGTTGACCAATCTGGAGCCCTTCTCTGATGTTTGCAGACCAGAGTTTAAACAGCAGACTGAGTTGTGAATCTGAAGATCAGAAGCATAAGTCATTTGATGTGACCCATTAATGAGTCAGTTGCAGGTTAATAAGCAGTTTCTATGTTTTTGCTCAAAATACATTGTCCACCTTCAAGGAAAAAGGATAGCTTTTAGTGCATCTGTGACATAGCAAGTTTTGATAGCTTCCTCTTTGAAATCAGAGAACAGCAGATGATCCATCTACTCAGCCTGGTCTTATAACATTGATTGTAATGGATCCCCACAATGAAAGGTTTGAGATTCTACAAGACTGAGAGTTATATTTTTTCCCTGTAACCGCTGTTAGAAATTTCCAGAAAGTATGAATCATACGATCTGTAGCAACCATCTTTTGGTTCAGCAAAGTCCATTGTTTTAAACAAACACCAAGGCAAGATTTGATTTCGCAGTTTATAATCTCTTTCATTTCTTCGGGACAGGATACTATCAATTTAACAGTAGGATTGGAAGACATTAGGGGCGGGATTCTCCGCAGACCGTCGTAACGCCGATTTCCGGCGAGAAAAATCGGTGTACATGACTCCGGCGTCGGGGCCTTCTTTAAGGCCGCTATTCTCCATTCCCGGAGGGGCCAGCAGCTGACTGACGCGATACGCGTCAGTTTCACCAGCTGCGGAAGTGGGGGGACCCGGCGTTTTTTGGAGGAGGAGGAGGAGAGAGACAGACCCGGCATTTGGGGGGGGGGGGGGGGGGTGTGTTCCGGCATTGGGGGGGGGGGGGGTTCCGGCATTTGGGGGGGGGGGGGTTCCGGCATTTGGGGGGGGGGGGGTTCCGGCATTTGGGGGGGGGGGGTTTCCGGCATTTGGGGGGGGGGGGGGTTGCGGCATCGGGGGGGGTTGCGGCATCGGGGGGGGGGGGGGGGGGGGGGGGGGGGGGGGGGGTTGGGGGGCAGCGGCGTGCAGAGAGGGGGGGCGACGGATGCCCGGTGCCAACGCACCGTCGCCCACCCCCTCTGAATGCCGCTTCCCCCCCCTCTGAATGCCGCTGCCCCCCCTCTGAACGCCGCTGCCCCCCCTCTGAACGCCGCTGCCCCCCCTCTGAACGCCGCTGCCTGCCCCCACCCTCTGAACGCCGCTGTCCCCTACCCCAACCACCCCTCTCACCACCCCTACCTCCCTCCCCACCACCCCTACCTCCCTCCCCACCACCCCTACCTCCCTCCCCACCACCCCTACCTCCCTCCCCACCACCCCTACCTCCCTCCCCACCACGCCTACCTCCCTCCCCACCACCCCTACCTCCCTCCCCACCACCCCTACCCCACTCCCCACCACCCCTACCCCCCTCCCCACCACCCCTACCTCCCTCCCCACCACCCCTACCTCCCTCCCCACCACCCCTACCCCCCTCCCACCACCCCTCCCCCCCTCCCCCCCACCCCTACCCCCCTCCCCACCACCCCTACCCCCCTCCCCACCACCCCTACCCCCCTCCCCACCACCCCTCCCCCCCTCCCCACCACCCCTACCCCCCTCCCCACCACCCTACCCCCCTCCCCACCACCCCTACCCCCCTCCCCACCACTCCTACCCCCCTCCCCACCACCCCCTACCCCCCTCCCCCCCGCCCCACCACCCCTACCCCCCTCCCCACCACCCCTACCTCCCTCCCCACCACCCCTACCCCCCTCCAACGCTCGCAACGCCGCAACCCCCCACCCTCAACGCCGGGTCCCCCCCCTCAACGCCGGTACCCACACCCCGTCCCCCTCCCTCTGAAGGCCGGTACCCACACACCCCCCCCTCTCATCCTCCTCCCCCCTTCTTCCTCCTCCTCCTCCCCCCCTTCCTTCCTCCTCCCCCCCTTCCTTCCTCCTCCCCCCCTTCCTTTCTCCGTTAGTGGGGGGGGGGGTGCGGCGTTAGTGGGGGTGGGGGGTGCGGGGTGCAGCGTTGGAGGGGGGTAGGGGTGGTGAAGGGGGTAGGGGTGGTGAGGGGAGGTGGGTTGGGATAGGGGCAGCTGCGTGCAGAGGGGGGGCGACGGTGCGTTGGCCCCGGGCATCCGTTGCCCCCCTCCTCTGCACGCCGCTGCCCCTACCCCAACCCCCCCTTCGCCACCCCTACCCCCTTCACCACCCCTACCCCCCTCCAACGCCGCACCCCAACACCCCCCACCCCCCACTAACGCCGCACCCCCCCCCCCCCACTAACGGAGGAAGGAAGGGGGGGAGGAAGGAAGGGGGGAGGAAGGAAGGGGGGGAGGAGGAGAGAGGTGGGGGGTGTGGGTACCGGCCTTCAGTGGGAGGGGGACGGGGTGTGGGTACCGGCGTTGAGGGGGGGGGGGGGACCCGGCGTTGAGGGGGGGGGGACCCGGCGTTGAGGGGGGGGGGGGTTGCGGTGTTGCGAGAGATGGGGGGGGCGGCGTTGGAGGGGGGTAGGGGTGGTCGGGAGGGGGGTAGGGGTGGTGGGGATGGGGTAGGGGCGTTGGAGGGAGGTAGGGGTGGTGAGGGGGGGGTGGTTGGGGTAGGGGGCAGCGGCATTCAGAGGGGGGGGGGGGGCGACGGTGCGTTGGCCCAGGGCATCCGTAGCCCCCCCTCTCTGCACGCCGCTGCCCCCAAACCCCCCCCGATGCCGCAACCCCCCCCGATGCCGCAACCCCCCCCCCCGATGCCCCCCCCCGATGCCGCAAACCCCCCCCCGATTCCGCAACCCCCCCGGATGCCGCAAACCCCCCCCCGATGCCCCCCCCCTATGCCGGCAACCCACCCCCCCGATGCCGCAACCCACCCCCCGATGCCGCAACCCACCCCCGATGCCGCAACCCACCCCCCGACACTGAACGGCGTCAACCATCATCAATGGTTGACGCCGGTTTAAAGCAACTGTGATTTTCGCCGACGTGACCCGTGGCCACGTCGGCGGGACTTCGGCCCATCCGGGCCGGAGATTTGTGGACACTAAAAAAAAATGAAATCCCGCCGGCGCCAGCTGTTTTCAGAGGCTGCCGGCGGGATTTGCACAACGCCGGTTTTTGGCCGGTGGGAGATTCAAAAACCCTGCGGGAGCGGAAATAACGCCGCTGCCCGCCGATTCTCCGACCTGCGTGGGGTCGGAGAATCCCGCCATTTGTCTCTCCCAATCTTTTAATATTTATTTCCCATCGTTTCAAAATAAACATTGATAAAGAGTCTTGTTTGTGGTGGGATGTGAACCACAGCCAGAATGGTGCTGAAAGTAATGGCCTCGCCTCTGACTTGATGGAGGTGTTTCTGCAATGGTTGGACATCTGCAAAGAAATTTTCATGATTATGCTGTTGCCAGAAGAGAGGGGCGGTGGCTTCATATCCATGGATGGGACCAGATCATTTTGTGCATTGACCGAAGGATTGGGCTCTCATAATCTGTCACCTGGGCTTGAAATTAACCAGCCACCCATCAACAGCCCAATAGAACTACTTAAGCAGCTACTCCAATTTCTGTAGGTATTTATCTCCCTAGTCATCACGTAGAAAGACCATATAGTGAAAGCAACAGCCTCCCAGTGGGTTGTGGAGAATATGGAGCCTCCTTTTTGGAAGATGCATAGGCCCATTGAGGAACTACCTGGCAGTGACTGTGGCCTCGCCCTACCCCAGCATTGGCAACCACTATTGTACTGCAATCTCTCCTTGATTCCCCAACCTCAGTTATCTCATTTCAAAGACGGCTTGGCAATTGAGGTGCCCTCTCCCTTTACCTGCAGTCAATGGCCACCAACGATGGTGGTGTGGCTGAATTGCCAGCCCTCTAAATGGGCTGGTAGCTCTTGGGGACAGGCTGCAGGTCCTAATTGGGTGGGGCTCTGACAGCAGTTCCTAAAGGACCTTCACCAGGAAGATGCCACCTTGGATAAAGCAGGATCAGCGTCTGCTTCCAGGTGCGACAGTGGGAATTTTGTACCAGTTCAATTCAACCCCAGGCAAATGAGACAAAAAGTCAACAATGTCAGATCTAAAGAAAGAAGCGTGGCCATACTGAGAGAGAAAGGGGGAGGAATTGTGAGAAGCATTCACAAAGGTTGTTTCAGAGAGCATCTGTCATAAAGGAAATGAGAGAAGTCAGGATAAAAGATATGAGAAAAAGAACTGAGTCAGAAAGAGAGAAGAAGGGACAAATGTTGTAGACAATCGGGAAGACAAAAACAGAAGAGAGTGTGAAGTAACAGAAGACGTGTGAAGAGGAACCCTTTTTTTGCATTATGCCATCACAGATCAACCAGTGTATTCAAAAACTATTGTTGTTTACTCTTTTTAATAAAAACCTGTTTCCATCATTTCAAACTTGCCCTTTGACAGAACAGCACATAGACTGTGTGATATGAAACTAAACCAAAAGAAAGGAAGCTTTACTCAATAGTATTGATTCCTTGATGAGTAATAGGATGAAGTTTCATTATCTGGATTTTGAGTGGCTTGGAAACAGAAAGCAATCACTTAAATTCAATTCTGTAAAATTTCCATTTTAGTGTTTCAGGAAAGTAAAATGCATAAATTGCATTTTTACTGCGGTTGTTTGTTTACTGATTTGTACCGATTGAAAAAAACCTTGCTGATTCTTTGGTTAACAATGGAACAGTAAGGTGGGAGTTTTTCATACAATGGTGCAAAATAACAATTTCTGTAGCTCTCTCTCTGTGGCTCCAGTTGATAAATACACTGCCATTGAGGTTGTTATCTGACCTGTAAAGTTTGGTGTTTGACCCCTTGTCCTACTGGATTGGCTATTTCAGCCAGCTTACTGGCAGGTACTCTTCAATTTGCCAAAGATTCATTGGTTTAAAGAGATGGTTCCTTTATGACTGTTGCATTAGCACTGAATTTGGTGCAGCATGGGGCCCCTTCCCATTCCAGAAACACATTTTAGTCAGTCCACTGGGCAGAAGCCTCCCAAGCTCTTGCTGGCAGGATCCATGCGGCAGCAGCAAGAAGCCCCAAAATCAATTTCATCCCAGAATGAAGTTACAGCAAGATCTTCCGATGCGTGCCCGCTGTGTGATATTGGGAATCCTGCTGGTGGCCGACTTATCACCGTGTAAGATCTTTCAACTTATTTGTAAAACTTAAGTCAATTGCAATTGTTTCACTGAGTGGGAGAGCAGATTACAAGGGCTTTCAGTTCCAACTAGCTACAGTACTCGCTGGATATATTGCTGGAAGTTCCACGAATTATTACAGTGACTACAAAAATATAATACTGTAATGAGGAAGTGGAAGCAATCAGTTCACTCTGGAAGATAGGCTCGTGACTTCTAGACGGCTGCAGTGTTATCACTGTAGTGTCCTGTTGCTTGTCCGCTGTCTTCTTTCTTCTTGCTCCTTTATGCTGCGTGCAGGATGGCTAAAAGTGGCTGCTTGTTGACCCAAACTAAGCATTACCTCAGTGCATGGTCAGTAGCATCTCTGAGCTCTGATTGGTCCAGGCACTGCATGATCCGTCCTTGGTTGGTTCATTATTTATGATTAATGTTCTGTTCTCTTAAGAATGATGATCACCTTGGTGATTGCACTTCATGTTAATTCCTGATTGGCCCCTAAGATATCATTTGCTTGTGGTAGTGTCCTTCTCAATAAAGCTTTTCCCAGTTATTCTGTT
This sequence comes from Scyliorhinus canicula, assembly GCF_902713615.1. NCBI lineage: Eukaryota > Metazoa > Chordata > Chondrichthyes > Carcharhiniformes > Scyliorhinidae > Scyliorhinus > Scyliorhinus canicula. Next base: position 132,316,246 of record NC_052155.1, on the reverse strand, counting down.
ATGTCTATAGTTTTCCACTAAGATAACAAGACACGGCAATGCAATTTGTGGGCGTGATTTTCTGTGCACCCCCCGCATGTATTGTGGCGGCCTGACATTGGTCTGGCAGCGTGATCTTCTGGTCCTGCCATTGTCAACAGGGTTTCCCATTGAATGCACCTCTTGCTGCTGGGAAACCCCGGTGGTGGGTGCACTATCATCAGGACCGGAAGATCCCACTGTCGTTACATCTGGAAAATTTCAACCTGTTTGTCCGCTTATTTGACAAAAGAGGATGCATGGTTGTCACTTCCTAATGATTGATGCTTCGGGCTCATGAGCCGAAAATGCCAAATTGATGCATCTTGTGTGCTCTGGAGAGTTGTAAAGGCATATCAATATATTTGGTTAAAGGAACGATTTGGTTACTACTGAGATTGCATATTGATTGCTGATCCTGGAGAAAGTTTCTTTGACCAATTAAATATCACCCATAACGAAACTTTGAACTAATTATTAAACATAAACCTTTCCTACAACTCTGACATAGTTGCTTAGGCACACACTCAGTAGGTTAAATCAAAAGAACCCCTACAGGAAGCGTTTTGTTGCTCACCGATGATCTATACAGTATTAAGATGACCTTAAAAGAAAATACTTCTACAGTAGTCCCAGGAAAATCCATTGGTTAGGTTGCTGAAGAACACATAAACCTGAATGGAGCCTGTTTGCTAAGTCTTAATGACTGTCCAAGAAAACTCCTGAAACAGATATTGACTTATGCATGGGCCTTAAAACAGTGCTCAGGAAGTTGCCTGAGTTTTGCCTGACCCAATGGAGAATCAGACACATTTCAGGCATCCTTGTGACATGAGTGATAGTGCTTATAAAATTGAATCTTTTCCCCCAAACAGACAGATAGAGCAGAGCCCAATTTCTATCCTGTTGCCTTTGCACTCGCAACTGAGTATGTCTTTGGAAATTTTTGTGAATAATTCACTGCAGCTGGTGTCAGGAATGCTGTTGTCAGTGTTCTCAGTGATTCTAATATGGTCAGTGGGAAGATTTCACCCAAACAATAAGTTTTAACTTCTTATTGTGGAGCCGGTCGGAGCAGACAGGACTGTCTGGCCCCACATTAAATTCGTAGGCAACTGTCAGCCATGCTCACGCCTCCACCATCAATCACCTCTTGATTTCTCTCACACCACAACTCATGTTTCAGGAGTCTGCATGGCACAGACATTGAATAATCTTCAAGCTGCTTCCAAGCCCATGGTTGGCACCCACAGCTTGCTGATGACAAATAAATGTGGCTGGTGAATGAATTTCTTGTGGTTTATTTAACAACCTCATTTGGCACCTCCATTTTGCTGGGGTCACATCTTGATTGGCATGTGTTCCAAGTTCTCAACCACTGTTTTCTTCGCACATCTTGCAGATTTTAGGTGGAAATGGTGGTTTAGTAGCACTGTCATTGGATGAGTGATCCAGAGTGCCAGGCTACTGCTCTGGGGCATGGGTTCAAATCCCACCACAGCAGATTATGTAATTTAAAATCAGTTAAAAAAAATAATCTTGAATTGACAGCTGGTCTCCCTGATGGTGCCCGTGGAACCATCAGCGATTGTCATAAAAAACATCTGGTTCACTAATGTCCTGTAGGGAAGGAAATCTGCCTTCCTTACCTGTGTGACTCCAGATGCACAGCAAGATAGTTGACTCTTAACTACCCACTGAAATAACCTAACAAGTCACTCAGTTCAAAGGCAATTAAGCTTGGGCCACAAATACTGGACTTTGATGCCCACATCCCATGAAAGAATAAATGGATAAGAATAAATAAGAAATAATAAGATTGGAAGCTACATATATTAATGCACAGGGCCCTGTTATTTTTTTTAGAAAAGCACAGCACAGAACAGGCCCTTCGGCCCTCGCTATTGTGCCGAGCAATGATCACCCTACTCAAACCCACGTATCCACCCTATACCAGTAACCCAACAACCCCCATTAACCTTATTCCTTATTTGCAGACTGAAAGAACATGAACACACATTGCACCTGTTTCAGTTGAACAAAATAAATAACAGCCAATTGCTGGTTCATTCCGCAGGACAATGCCTAACTGGAGTCAAGCTGCCTGGCTTAAATTTCAAACAATGATTGACAATTAACTGTCAGTTAGCATCAACTAGTACATTTTACATGGCAATGCCTCTATCAATCAGCACTCTCTTTTCATATAGTCTTAAGTTATTTCTTCCTCTGACATTGATATTCTTATGAGTGCAAGATGAAAATCTTCGAGAAAAAATTATCTTTTTTCAGCAGTATATAAGATTCTGTAAGAAATATACATTGGAGATGCCAGATTCACACCCTCAATATAATTGAAAACTGGTCACGTCATCTACCAGCAGACATGGCTGAACCACTTGAAACACGACTTGTGTCCTGCTCTTATCTGCTAAAGGTGCTCACTATTTCAGGATTGTCCTGGAATGCAAGGATAACCTCTGCCTTCTTTTCTCTGTTATAAGCCGTATTCTTAAAACCCTCCGCCCACATCTCTCACAATAAATGCAAAGATCATCAATTCCTTTGTCACTGAGATCGAGAACATTCAATTACCTGCCCCTGCTGTGTTTCACCTTTCCACTAGCCCACCTGCCCAAACAGCCTCTAAATATTGTCCCCCTAACCTAGGCCTGAGCTCACCTTGTCCATAAGACCTATCTTCTGTTCCAGCGATCCTATTTCTACTAAACTGTTGACAGCCCAACTTCACTTCTTGGTCCCATGTTTGCCAATATTGTAAACAGTTGACTGCCTTCAGTGTAGTCTCTTTCTCCTTTAAATCTGCCATCATTACCTTTCCCCACAATACAGTTTTATCTGAGTCTGAAAGGAGTACAGCCAGAGATTTGGCGCAACAGCTCCTTGGTGTTTTCATGTGTGACGTAGATCTGAGCGCTCAGGATTTTGAGTGGAACTTTGTTGGGCCCTGCCTCCACATGGTTCCGGTGAGGTTTTCAAGGAACGCCGTGGCAATTCGCTTCATGTGTTTTTGGACTTTGGGGCCGGGGAGGAGTGTAATAACATGCACATGACACATCCAACTAAGGATGATTGATTCCCTATGCTCATTGGGAGTGCGAAGGGGTGGGGTAGTTTACTAGCACTGGTATTAAAGGTCAGCTAGTGTGAGGCTGACTAGAAAGAAGAGAGGACAAGTTAAGCTGTAGCTTGGCCTCATGTATATAGTGTTGTGTTAATACATATCTCTACAACTCGCCTTGAACTTCCCATGCCTTTATTAAACTGACTTTATTTTTTGCAAAGTGTTGGGACTAGTGCATCATATCCTGTGTTGATGGTAATAATTGACCACAGATTAAGATATTGTTCCTTAAAGATACATGTCCATCATAACACCTGCAATGCTCTGAGGTATCTGTAGCTTTCTCAGTCTGGGCTTCTGTGTAACCCCCTTTGCAATTGCTCCAACACACCGTCAGTTGCCTTGGCCTCAAGGTTTGGAATTCTCTCCCACAAACTCTGCACCCCTCTTCCCTCTTACTTTACTACCTTAAGATGCTCCTTAAAACCTTAAGATGCTCCATAAAACCTATCTCCAAACTTTTGGGAATCTGACCGAGTATCTCCTTCTGTGTCTCGGTGTTAAATTTTGTTTTAGAATTCTCCTGCAGTCACTGGTGAACCCTTTGGCAAGGCTTCTGCTTGGTGTACAGCATGCGTGCAAGCTGGACTTCTCAATGTAGCCTAGGAATGGCTCCCAAACCATATTTTAACAATGGGAGGGAGGGCTAACTGGAAGGCTTACCTTCCCCCATTTATCAGATGTTTGGCCATTATCTACTTGCAGTAGAAACATGGTGAATTCTGGTTCCCACCCACAGTGTGCAGCTTCATATGGGCAATGAACCCATTTTGTACATTCCTACCCTGCAAAATGTTTTTTTGTCAAAACATAACCAGTAATTAAATATTCCTAATCATGCTGCGTAACTGCTTTTTGTCAAGTTTCATGGGCTCATTACTCATAGATGGTCTGTTTTAAATCATGGAAAATGTTACCATTGTATAATCAAATTTATAATGTTAAACAAATAACAAACTTTTCCAACTATCTCATTTACTTTAAGAAATTTAAAAAAATCTTCAGAATGCATGGATACAGCATCAACACTATTTCCAATTCCATTGAGGAATGAATTTGAAGCAGTTTAATTTTTTGTAAATATAAAACTGTGATTAGAGAGCCAGTGTTGCATACTAAGCTACTGCTACAAAAATAAAAGTTGGAAAAAAAAATATTTTTGTACAAATACAACCAAGAAAGTACTGCAAGGTAAGGTTGGAATCTGCTGCCTGGCTACAACCTGTTTCATGTGTTCCAATTATTCCATTGTTCAACAATCTATCTGTACATCAGAGACCTTTCCGCACATCATGAAGATTTCTGAAAGACTGGATGCAGGCACAAAAGCATGATGGAAAGAAAATGAGCAGAGGCAGCCCTATGGATTGGCAAGCCTTTTCAAACTGGCCCTTGCATTTTTAGTTTCATATTTGAGTTTTGCTCACAGAGAAGATTTTCATGTTTTAGTACAAGTTCAAAGCCTTAAGGGCCAATTATCATCTCTGCCCCATGATACTATCATGCCAAGTCAGAAAGTTAACATAATGTAGTAATTATGTGATTCTTATATTGCATTGGCTCTATTTTGCTCACATTTCTCTATCTGCCAATTTATCTAATAGTGAAATTATCTGTTAATTTGTTCCTCTTGTTAGATATATGATGGAAAAGACAGCTCTTCCCATCTTCTGGGGGCTTTCTCTGGTACTGGGATGACAGGAATAACTTTGAGCAGTACCTCCAATCACCTGTGGTTGGAGTTTAATACAGACTCCGAAGCAACTGATGAAGGTTTTCAGCTTGTTTACACTGGTGAGTGTTTTAAACATCTTTGTGGTGTATGGTCAAGGGAGCACATTACAGTGTTTTGTCTGTATAATAACCAGATTTTAGGCAATACAAATTCTATGCACAGTTGGAAATTACTTCCATTTAAGTGACTCTTTAATTCCAAAGTCATGTACAAAAAATTACAGGAACAATTGTAATAGATCTGCTGTCACAATGAAAATGAATGAAAAATTAGGGTTAGGGTTGTCCAATGTGCAAAGTTCACCTGAGCACATCTTGACTCTTTGTTTAGCTTTGATCCAAACCTAACAGGCTCTATAATTCAATATATCCTTTTAGAAAGTTGAAACTGCTTGAAAATGAAAGATTCCTTCGATAGGTATTGTCTTCTTCAAAGGCGCTTTGCAACATCTTATTTAATTTGTGGGTGAGATGATCCAGATGAGCTATGTATCTCTTCTATTTTGGTAGTCATGACTGCTTCCTGCAGACAAACCAAACAACAGATTTGGACATGGCAGGGACTGGCATCATGGCTTCAGTTCTGAGTTTTCCCGATGATGAGAATTTATTGAAAATCGCAATAACAAAAAAATATAAGTAGTCTCAACATCATAAAGCACAGAAGTAACCGAGAAAAACAATAGGCCTTTTGATAACGAAAACCCTGTTTACATGGTGTCCATTTTTGAAAATTCCTTGCAGCCCACACAAAATCTTACAGTGTGACACCCTTAGACAATGTAATGAATAAATTATATAGGAATAGGTTTCAGTGTAATTTATATCACCAAATAAATAAATGTTTTCTGACTATTATGTCATGATTTTGATCTATCTTTAACATAATCTGAGTTTATAGAAGATAATGATTGTTGAACAGGCTTCCAGGAGTAGTCATTATATCGTGGACATAATACTGAATTAAATGGTGAATGTTAAGAGCAAAATAATCTAGGATGCAGTTATTCTAATATGTTTTAGTCCTTGGGCAATCAAATGATCGATTCTGTTAACTGTAGATTTAATAGATTTTATAAATTGTGTTAATTTTGCAAATATTGCAGTGAAATGTTAGAAGGTCTTTAGACCAATAATATGTCAATTTTAACCAAGCTATTTTCAGTTGTTCTCCCAGCAAGAATGCAAGTTCTTTTATGGATTTCTGAAATGTCAGGAAGAGAATCTCCTGCCACAGTGCATATCTTGTGCAACATTTCTCCGTGCAAACTGTGGTCACATTATTCGTCATGTAATATTTCAGGCTTGCTTTTCAAGCTGAAGGATTCCTAGATGTAAGGGATCTTAAAAACTTTACCCTCAGAAGGACCCATTTATTCATGTATTATCCAAATGACAGAAATAACTTCAATTCTATCGGGGCTGAGGTGACGCTGACTAAAATGCATTGTAATGTTGAGGGTTCTGTTCAGATTGGCAATGATGGGGATAGATTTTCATTGCACTACTGGACATAAAAGAAAAATGACTGTAGTTTTAATGCTTTGTGACTTAACATTAAAACTTGTCGTGTCATGCTGGCAATGATCTATCAGCCACATTGTGTTCAAGCAAGAGCGCGGTGCAGATGGTAGATGACAGAAAGAGGTCTCTCGGGGGTTTCCTGGTAGCCTTTATGTCTCACAAGATATATTCATGATTTACAGAAGAAATAGAAACAACAGTCCCTTGAGCCTTCTCCCCCATTTAATACAATCATGACTGATTGTCTACCTCAACTCCACATTCCTGCCCGCTCTCTGACTGGGATTTTTAAACTGGTATGAGGTCCAAATCAAAGGTGGACATGCCCGGAACTTCACACTACTGCCTTCCATGATGGTTTGCCACAACAATCCAGACCTAGAGCCATTTTCATTGAGAGTGACTCGGTGTTGAACCTGCTCCCACTGGGTCCTGGAAGACATCCAATTCAGACCTATAAATGAACTTTACGTGATATATTAGGGCTCCATTCTCATTTCGAGAATGCAGGAGGCCTGCGTCAGCCTGAGCATCTCCAGGCCAATGTAGTTGACTTAGGGAAGGAGTAGGTGCAATGGATCACGTGAGAGACCCCTCCCCCTGACACATAACAGCTGCTGAGACAGAGTTGTGCCCGTTTCCATCCCATGGAGGAGTAACCCTTGATGTGTTCGGCAGGTTGGTTTGACGTTGACTGCAACTGGATGCAGGGAAGCTAGAAACAAGCGTCTTAACACCGGAGATGATCCAACACTGTTTTATTTAAACTATGAACGGCTGTACATGTTCAGCTGTGGGTTGACACTCTATTAATCCTACTGATGACCTCTTACTGGTTCGAGCAGATTAATTAGCTACCACATGGCAGTAATGTCCACTGACTTGTGCACTCTGACTATCTCAGTGCCTGGGTCCCGAAAAGAGCGGGAGTCTTAATGCCCTGTGAGCTTTATGGTGGTGGTGTCTTTCTGGTGATTGGTTGTTCTGTGTTGTGTGTTCATTGGTCATCCTATGTGTCAATCACTGCCTGTCTGCATCTCATTATATACATGAGTGGATATTATGACAGCCCTCAGGCACCTGTGGTCACCTTGACTTGAAAAGGAACTAATCCTTTTTTAGCGGATGCCTTCATTTTCAGGGAATCTCTCTTTTTCCATCATGAATCGATAACTCCCATCTCGGTCATTGACACTGGCAATAACTAAGTGCTGGAGGACCATCCATTGACCTTCCAACCTCGAGGGCCCACCTTAATGCCCTTTATTGGACATTGAGGATGTTTCCTGCTATTAGTTTGTCCTTTAAAAATCATACTGGACATATTTGGAACATGCCATGTGAGGTCAGGTCCTCAGACTGAACTGGCGACGGGTTCCGACTCTAAATTGAAAATCCCAGCTACCATATCCTTTGATTCCCTGAGAGACCAAAAATCTATTTATCTCCACTTTGAAAATGCTCAGCAATTAAGTACTTTTGAATTGACATATCAAAAGATTCTCAAACACTTGAATGAAGAAATTTCTCTTCATTCAAGCTCTACGTCAGTGTTTTTCAAACTTTTTTGCCGGGAGCCCATTTTTACCAACCGGCCAACCTTCGCGACCCATGCCGGCTGACCTTCGCGACCCACGCTGACCTTCACGACCCACTCCAGCCGATCTTCACGACCCACCATTTTCTCTTACTTTGTTTACTGCTGACAAAATCTAGGAATAGCAATCACACCCAAAGCACGTGACGTCGACGTTTGGGGGGCGTGACCTGCTCTCTGCCTTCCTTCAGGATGCAACATTACATTAAATATTTTTAAAAATCTTCTCCTGCGATTCCAATTGCACAAATTTGCGTGCAACAGCCAGCTTTTAACAATGCCAGCTGCGAGCAGCCTTCCAAATGATAGCCGTGACCATATAAACAAATACGGGCGCACGGCTTCTTTTAGATTCAAATACGCACTCTCAAATCTAATATGGAATTCAATTGGCTTAAGATCACTTTTTTCCAAAGGATCTTTTACTTTGAGAGTACTAAGTAAACCTCTCTTCACAACATAGTACTAGATATAAAATAGCGTTATCCCTTTTTGGCGCTACAAAGTGTGTGAAGCTGTTGCAAAAGTATTATATAAACTGATCTTTTGTCAATTTGTCTTATCCAGTCTGTTGTTATAAATGATACGAAGGGTGCACTGTCTGGCCCTATTTATTTAAATGATTTCTCCCATTAGCTTTTCAACCAAATATGTGTTTTACCCATGGACCGCTGAATGACTACTCAACACCTTGGTTTGACAACAAAACAAGACTTGTTAAGTAGAAGGCAATAACTACTGTTTGGTGGCCTATAAACTATTCCCACCACTGTTTTCTAAACCTTGAACCATTTCCATCCATACTGATTCTACCTTCTAACCTTCTTGGCCAAGTTGTTTTCTTGCCACTGTCCTTATGTTGTTCTTTATTATCAGGCCCACTCCTCCTCCTTTCCAATTCTGCCTGTGTTTTCATCATGTAAGTACCCTGAAATATTAATTTGCACAGACCTGGTTACTGTAGAAAACAGACCATAGCTCGGTTTAAGTAGAGCAGTTCCCTCTTTTACCAGGAGTGGTGCCAGGGCCTGATGGATCAAAGCCTTTTTTCTCGCAACAGATTTTAAGCCTGAAGTTTAATTCTGTATCCTGTTTGAATCTGTGCCACTTTTCACCTGACACAGGGCTTTTTAACCTCGAGATTTTGCTTATTAAATTAGAACCCAATTCCATAAATTCTCTCCACAGAATCTCATTCCAAGTTATACGTATGAGTATTGTTGAAAAAAAAAGACATTCCATCAAAGCTTTTTGTCTTGCACTCCACAGGACAGATTTGCAATAATACCAAATTTCAGACTGAAAAATAATTTAAGCTGCATGAGAAGAGGGTGCTGGTTAGTTGTAAAGTCAACTCTGATTGGTGGAGGCTTTGTCACGGAGAATGCAATCACACAGGCACCGAATACCATGACCCTTTAGCTGTTCACTACAGGACAAAATACTGATGATATGCAACCAGCCCACTGCAGCATTCAGAACATTGAATCATATGCGATGTTGGACATTATGATTGGACAGTACTTAGTAAACAATCCAGATTGTGCTAAGAATTACACAAACGAGGATTATCAGTCAGACTCATGGTGTAACTCACTTATGTGTGTTCGAAGCTACTTAAATTCACACACCGGGCCCCTTCCTTTGCAAACAGAAAGAAAACGTCCATGCTTTGACAGTGCTGAATTCCCTTAATACTTAACTGGATGTCAGCCATAATTTTGTGCTCAGGTTCTGGATTGGGACTTAAATCCCTAACCTTCTGACTCAGTAGGACCCAATGAGTCACAGCCCACCCCAAGAATTGACAAGAAAATCTCTGAAAGTAATCCCACTTGTGCACAGTAGAGTGCCATGCAACAGTCCATAATTTTATGAATGTTGGGATTTAACAGGGATTGAATAGCCACGCAAGTGATCTACTGCATTAACGTATTTACTGTAAGAGACAACTTTGAGCTTCACCTTCCCCCTTCAGTCAAACAGTTTGCCCTCTGTACGATAACACAGCACTTGGCCTCCTAAGATGTTTCAGATGTAAATGTGTCACTAAATTGGGAACATAGCCACTTAGAAAAGAAAGGTATAAGGTGTGGTTCCTGATCTTGGCTGCATTGTGGAGATCTGATGGAAACATTGCAGATCTCCACAAAGGAGAACAGTTTGCTCGGTAACACACACTGAGTTGCGTTGTACTAAGCTGTGCCCAAAAGTGGCAATGTGATGGAAGAGGTCAGGGTTTTATTCTTATTAAAAACTTGTGCACATGCATCTGCTAATTTTTCATTCAGAATTTGGCGAACACATGGAATTAAGTAAACAGTGGGGGGATAATGAAATTAATTTAAAGAACAATTTTACATTGTGCAGAAGCACATCTTGGCACATAAACGACCTAACATTGCAATATTTAGAGAGTTCTGCTTCACCATGTGAAAAGTTATTCTGATGTAATTTCTTGGTCAAGTGGATAAATCTCTTTTGTTTCTTGAGTGGTTCATCTCTGAATTTTGATGTTACATGCACTGACATTTCCATTCATGCTGTCATGATTAGCTGAGTCATGGTTCAGTGAGTTCAGTTTGTTCTGTGCCCTCTGTCACAGGTTTTGAGCTCTCTCATTGTGAAGATCCTGGTGTGCCTCAGTTTGGATACAAAATCAGTGACCAGGGCCACTTTGCTGGCAGCACTATTTCTTATGGTTGTAATCCAGGTTACACTCTACATGGAAGCAGCATGCTGAAATGTATGACTGGAGAAAGAAGAGCCTGGGATTACCCCCTTCCATCATGCATTGGTAAGAAACTTACTTTGGTTATTCTGATTGTTACTTTTTAGGAAAATTCCAATGAACATATATGAAGGGCAGAATATTTGGCTGAAACCTATAGCTTTGTGATGAAATGGTGCGACAACACAAATTTAGGCGGTTAAGATGAATCAAGAAAACACATGAACCAGAATGTATGTTTGTATGTTAATGCTCAAACATCGTACATGAAAAACAAATGAGTAAAACTATATACATTCAAAGTTGTTCATCGCATTTTTTGAGAGGAATCAAATTATGTACTTAAAAGGTGCTAATTATAATTACAAATAACCATTTGTTTGATGTAAAAATGACAGCCATATAGGAATTTTTCACAGCTTGATTAGTCATATGAAATTATCATTTGCATTGCTATATTTTATATATTTGGGTAGTAGAAAGTAAAACCATTCATCATTCGCATTCAGACTCGGAATCAATCTGGGAATGAATGGTAATTGTAGTATAAGGGCCTGTCACATTAAGGGTCAACATGATACTAGTACATAACTGCCCACACAGTGATCAAAGAGAGTACATGACCTGCACCAAAGAGTCAGTGTAGTGTTGTACAGAGCTGTGTTTAGAAGCAAGCATTGGAGACAGCTCCCAGCTTGGACCCTTTCCTATGTATATGTTTCTAGTGGTTGATCACTATTTTTTGTTGAACTAACTAAGACAACAAATACCCAAGTAAGACTTACCGATCTATGCTCGATACCTTACAACAATAATGGTGAGCTGCCTCTGACAGTAAAGTATCTGACAACAATAATTGTGTGTTGCCTCTGACAGTAAATTATCCAACAGTAAAGTATCCAGTCAAATTACTCATTAAAAATTAGCTTGATCAGTCTCAGCATTGTTGCTGGTTTCTCTCAGTATGAAGATCTAACCATCATTCAGTACAAGCTGTAGAGGCCGTTTCCATAGAAAATTTGTACAGATAAAAGGTGTGGGGGAAGTGGCAGCATTATGCTAAAAGAACAGTGCTGCTAAGGTTCGTATTGTTGGAGTAATGTAGAAGGAAGTCAAAAATTCATCTTGTATGTGTGACAAGCAAAAGTTGCATGTAAGTCAGTGATACAAGAAAAGAATGCTCAGTTCTGCTGCACTTAACGTGCACGACACTCTGTGTGATTTTAAAATGAAAGTTTTTTAAACCATTATTTTTAAAATGGGAGCAGTTGGGACATATTACCTGGATAAATTTTGGTAGGACATCAGAGCTCTGATATTTAAACAAATGAGTGAAATCTGCAGAAGTCATATGGACTCCAAGCGTTATCTCTGGCGGAATTCTCCTGTTTTGAAACTCAGTACCGTGGCAGATGGGGGAACATGGAGTGCTTACCGCTGCCAGCTGGCAGGAAAACACACCAAATATTCCGACCCCAACCTCATTGATTACGCACCCAAGAGTTTTACACCGTATTCTATGACGGGGCAAGCCTGGATGGTGCGACGTCTGCCATCGTGTCTGGGCGCCATATTGAAAAGGCATCAAACATCACTGACCTGCCATTGAGGGAAGAAGGTGGACCTTCTGAAAATGAAGATAGATCTCCAGGAGCATGCTGAGGCTGGAAGATGGACCCCCTCTAAGACATAGAATCCAGAAAGTCCACCTGCAGATGCAACCTTGACCCACTGCTGTGGTGTTCCAGGTTCCAGGTTTGCAAACAAACTCCATCCTAAGCTCCAGAGGCATCCCAGACATTGTTCAGATGAGTACCAAAATCTGCGTGCCACATTTTTCCAAATGTGTTTCATGTCAATGTGTTTTCCTGCCAAAACCTCAGGCAGTCTGATGCGGGGTGTTGAGCCTTCATCTGCATCCCATTAATGAAATGCAGATGAACATCAGGCCAGCCTCGGGTAGGTGTTCTGAATGGCCATGGCTGTAACCAGTGGAGGATCTCATTCTAAATTCGCACTAGTATGGAACCCATTTCTGTACCTCCCACCATATTCTCCTGTCGTGCCCGCCATCAAACACCACAGCCCCTCAACTGCCCCACCACCCCAATGGGGGCTTGGGAAAATTCCAATCTTTGTTTCCATCTCCACTTTTGCTGCCAGACCTGCTGAAGTTCTTACAACATTTTCTGTTTTAATATCAAATTCCATGCTGGGAAACTAAGACAGAGAATTAAAAATCAATCTATCACTGCAGTGATGTTTATTTCACTGAAGTCTGAAATAAAACGTCAAAGTATATTGCATTTAATATTTAATGACCGTTGTCCCTTTAACATTGTGTAATTTCTTAGCAGAAATCTTGTCCCTGAAACATATAGATTTGAATCCAACCATATTTATACGCTTCCACGAAAGTATTAAAGGTTGCAAGTGCCAGGTAGAAGTCATAAATATTGATGTCTGATGCTTTCTGTTTAATAAATTGTATGATACTGTAATCAGATCTGTACTCTGTGTCCCACAGCTGTGATTGCATTCATTATTTGTTTGTGCATTGAACTGCGCAGCTTGAACAGCAGATGAGGCACCTATCAAGACTTTTTCTATTGAAAAAAGCTCCAGTTTACTTCAAATGTAATGTAATGCAGTGAATTTATGACTGTAGCAAATTCCGACAGAATACTCAGATGGTTAGCTATTGAACGCAACTTTAGTGGCTGAAGAGGGGCTGTGCAAAGCTGAGATGTTCGCCATGCACAGGGTGGAAAAAGGTGTTACCCATGAGGCACTTTATTGGTCAATTATGGTTCAGTACCGGCATAAATCTTCATAAAGGTTTCTGTCTCAGTCAGGTGGGAATGAACTGTATGTGGTAGAATGAGGTAGAGACATCTTAAGGAAAATTAAGAGAGGAGGAAATTAATTAACAAAATATGCATAATATGTTTGTGCCGCAGCGAGAACGAGTGGAGCCATCATTATTAAATGCATGAATGGTAATGAAATTAAAAATGCTGACTAACGGAGCTGGTGTATGATTGCAAATGCTGCTAAATAACATGTTGATTTAATATATCAACATCATATTTTTCAGTAATTTAGCAAGGCAGAAATATTTCAGATTGTCTGTTATTATTCTGTCATGGTTCATGCCTTTGCATTTTTTTGATATTTAAGGTCATCGAATAATTTTTATTTTCCCTTGAACATTTTCTCTGTTAATATAACAATGTAGGTAGTCACACAACTGGATTCACTGCTGTTGGCAATGGAAAAATAATTTGACTAAATATTCTTTATGACCATGAAGAAAAATGATTTTGAAATTGTCAGTCAGTTTCTAGGATATTTCATAATTAATTGAGTTTGTGCAGTGAGGAGCATTGAAAAGGAAATGGCTCACAAGGAATAATTGTTCTAGGTGAACGTTCAGCTATTATAATAACAAGGGGGCTTGCTTCACACTAATGGAGCTCTCATAAAATTTGAACAAAAACAGTAGCTTGTGAGCCCAGAGTATTATTGATTAAATTTGTTAGATATATTCACAACATCAACAAAGAATGAAATTAAAACAGAAAATGCTTGGAAATACTCAGCCAGTCTGACAGCATCTGAGAAGAGAGAAACAGGGGCCGGGTGAGATTTTTTGGCCATCTCAGCAAGTGGGATCTTCCAGTTCCGCCAACGGTGAAACCCCTGGGTGGGATGGGGAGCTATGACAGATAACCTCTGCCAAGCACCAGGACCAATGGCTTCGTAACATGGGTGAGCATGAGGTATATGTTGAGCATCAACCCAGGGTAATTAAATAAAGAACTTGCTTAAATACACTTTGCTTTTGGGAAAAAAAAACCTTGCTGTGCAAACAAAATGACTAAAAATCACAATCTGTCACAGTTGCCAAAAAGTTAGCTGATATGATATTATTCCCCTATCAGCTGAATGTGGAGGCCAGTTTAAAGGTGAATCATCTGGAAGGATCCTGTCGCCTGGTTACCCTTTTCCTTACGACAATAATCTCCGCTGCATCTGGACAATCAAAATGGATCCAGGAAATATTATCAGGTACTATTGCACTGTCAATGAAAATATTGTGCAAGAATTATTCTATAAAAAGCAGTTATGGATATGTGTTACTTGAACGATTCATGTTTCATGCAGCAAATTCTTTGAAATGTTTGCATTTTACAGGGGCTGGTTTAGTACAGTGGGCTAAATAGCTGGCTTTTAAAGCAGACCAAGGCAGGCCAGTCGTGCGGGTTCAATTCCCGTACCAACCTCCCTGAACAGGTGCTGGAATGTAGCAACTAGGGGCTTTTCACTGTAACTTCATTTGAAGCCTACTTGTGACAATAAGCTATTTTCATTTCATTTTTTCATTTTAAAAAGCTTCCAGAATTCAAAAAGATCAATGTTATAAAATTGAATTCATTATTTCTGGAATGGTTTAGTAACTAGTTATCTTTCATGTATTTCAACAATTCTTTTTAAGAATTACTCTGGTGAGTAATTGAGTTTCCACATATTTCATAATATGGTGTTTAGATGTTCAGTTCACCATTATACATTGTTGAGCACCACTGGAGTGTATTCAGTTCCAATTTCATTAGCTTATCATCTGCAATGAAACTATTTATCAAGCCACCTCAATAGAGAAAAACAATTGGGACATAATAAGTTTTGAGTGTTAATTTGCTGAACTTGTTCTGGAGTTGTCAAGCTCATCTCCCAGCAACCCTGTCCCCGAGAATTAAGAGCTCAATATCTGGGCTATATTTTCCCGGGTTGGGTTTGCAGAGCCAGGAAATGTCCCGGATCTGTATTCCTGACCCAGAAGTGAAAATTCAGGTCATGTTGTCATGAGAGCTGTGTTTTAAGAGATTACATTGAGGTCTAAGTTGGCCTTCTGATGGCTTGCTTTAGTGATGTTTTCAATCGGACTGATATAAAGTTTAACAACCTGTCCTTTCCATGAAGCATTAATATGTGCCTGTGAGAGATTAACTCAAATAGGGAACAAAATCAGAGTTGTAATTCAAGTGATGAATTTCAATATAAATGGAGCCTATTTTGGAACACAATTGAGTCAATGAACATAGAACATAGAACAGTACAGCACAGAACAGGCCCTTCGGCCCTCAATGTTGTGCCGAGCCATGATCACCCTACTCAAACCCACGTATCCACCCTATACCCATAACCCAACAACCCCCCCCTTAACCTTACTTTTATTAGGACACTACGGGCAATTTAGCATGGCCAATCCACCTAACCCGCACATCTTTGGACTGTGGGAGGAAACCGGAGCACCCGGAGGAAACCCACGCACACAGGGGGAGGACATGCAGACTCCACACAGACAGTGACCCAGCCGGGAATCGAACCTGGGACCCTGGAGTTGTGAAGCATTTATGCTAACTGCCATGCTACCCTGCAGCCGATGAACAAATGAGCAACAATATTTTATGTTATTGCATGTCAAGTAAACCTGAAATCTTTAACGTTAATTTAGATGTGACTATACACCATTTATAGTTCATTTATTGATCACCTATTGTCCACCTCTTGAACTATTCTCCACTCTTTCCCATAAAGTTAGATCCATGATTGTCCGCTACATTGTTTCTCCCTTTTGTCTATTTTGCTTTGGAAGTCTTTTGGAGCTGTTACGTTTGGCAATCTGGGTTACTTTCATATTCCCACATGATTATCAAAATGGTGCTGAAAGGCTGCACTGGGATACATGTGATGGCAAAGAATTAAGCATGGGAACTGGAAAATGTAACTTCCTGGTTTGTTTGCTGGAGTAGAAAATGTGTAACCCGAAAAAATACAATCACATGACATATTTTAATATGAGAAAATTTTCATCTGGAAAATGAAGTACTGAAAATCATTTGCGCTTGGTATTTGGCGAGCACTTTGTCATTTCTGGGTGTAAATCCAGAAATTCTTCTCGCCCTGTGAGCTATAAGGATCTTGAATAAAATAAGTTTAGATTATTTCAACCTTGTTACTAACATGTGGACCTTACAGCCTAAATTATGCATAAATTAACTTCAATTGCCACCTTCACAAACACTCACAAGAGAGCCTGAATGAGTGCAGCTGTAACAACTTTCAAGAAGCTTGACACCATCCAGGGCCAAGCAGCCCACTTGATTGCTGTCCCTTCCACAAACATTCATTCCCTCCACCACTGACGAACAGTGGCAGCAGTGTGCACCATCTGCAAGACGCACTGCAGGAACTCACCAAGGCTCCTTTGGCAGCATCTTCCAAACCCACAACCACTACCGTACAGAAGGACGAGAGCAGAAGATACATGGGATCACAACCACCTGGAAGTTCCCCTCCAAGTCAGTCACCATCATGACTTGGAAATATATTGCTGTTGCTGGGTCAAAATCCTGTAATTCCCTCTCTAGTAGCACAGTGGGTATACCAACGCAGCATGGACTTCAATAGAATCCCTACAGTGCTGAAGGAGGCCATTTGGCCCACCAAGTCAACGCCGACTCTCTGACTGAGCATGCCCTAACCCCACCTAACCTGCATATCTCTGGACTCCCAACATCTCACTGCTGCAGACGTTCAAGATGGCAGCTCACCACCACTTCTCCAGGGCAATAGTGGGTGAACAAAAATTGCTTGTCGAGCCAGCGAAACTCAAGTCCCGTGAAAATGAAAAAGAAAATATGAAGAATGCAATGTAATTTGTTTATAAATCCCCAACTTATTTTAATAGCTACTTGGCAGGTTAAACAAAAAGCAAAATTAAATAATGCAGACCTTACAACCAACAATTCAATTCAAATTAGTTGAACTTCGAAAAAAAACTGAGTGTCAATATAAAGGCTTGAATTAAAATGCTCGACTTCACTCACCAGAGGACAATGAAATGATTTTGAGCTGCACACTGTCTGTTCATCTACCTAAGAAGTGGGTAGATGACAATTTAAAATGGGCGGCATTGTTGGCCCGACTGATGCAATTTTCAGGCAACTCTATAAATAAATGAGTAACTACTTGCCTGTAACAGGTGCAAGATTGCTTTAATGTTCATATTATGGCCCTTACCAGTTGTAAGATCTCAAATGCAATTTTAGTTTGCAAATGGGTGAGGCTTATGTTGTACATACTCATCTCATTTGTATCAGGTAGTGAGTGAATGGCTAACTCCCTCTGAGGGATCATTGCTGGTTTCACACACACCAATTAGGGAAAGCACAGTAAGAAGTCTTACAACACCAGGTTAAAGTCCAACAGGTTTGTTTCAAATCACTAGCTTTCAGAGCACTGCTCCTTCTTCAGGTGGGAGTAAGACTGATGTTGTAAGACTTCTTACTGTGCTCACTCCAGTCCAACGCCGGCATGTCCACATCATGGCTACCATTAGGGAAAGGTTAAACTTCTATTTTGTGAGGCTTGGAGCAGCAGGAGTGCTTGAGATCTTTTACAGCAACTTCATTGCAGTGTTAATGTAATACTTGTGACACTAAGTATAATTACTATTATGAAGCCCACCAAAAGCAGATTCTAAATCCTGTGCTCTCAGGCTTGATATACACTAGGCTGTGTAATGTTTTAAAAGCTGTTTTAAAATCTCATGAAATTAGATTGTGTTTTTATTTTGTTTTCATTTTGCAGCCTACAGTTTCTTGCTTTCGACACTGAGGCATCTCATGACATCTTACGAGTGTGGGATGGCCCTCCTGAAAATGAGATGCTTCTGAAAGAAATCAGTGGATCTCTTATTCCTGACAACATCCACAGCACCCTCAACCTCATCACAATTCAGTTTGATACCGACTTCTTCATCAGTAAATCAGGGTTTGCTGTCCAGTTTTCAAGTAAGTACCAGCTGTCCTTGATTATTCAACCGTACCACATCTGTTCTTGAGACAAAGTTAACTATGTAATTTTTCAGTGCAATTTTGATCCATGACTATTGGTGTCATGAAAGTGAATCTAATAGAAGTGAAGTTATTGTTGTTCTTCAAATAATATGTGTTGAAAGGCCAGCTTTATTGACTGTCACTAATTGCCCTTGAGAAGGTGGACATGTGGTGTCGGTGCACCCATGGTGTTGTTCGGGGGGAGTTCCAGGATTTTGACATAGCACCAATGAAGGAACAGTGATATATTTCCAAGTCAGTATTCTGCAGGGGAACCTCCAGATGGTTGCATTCCCATGTGTCTGCTTTACTCATCCTTTTAGATTGTAGTGGTTTTGGGTGTGGAAAGTGCTATCTATGAGTTGCTGCAGTGCATCTTGTAGTTGGTAGAGACTGCCACCACTGTTTGTCAGTGGTGGAGGGAGTGAATATTTGTGGATGGGGTACCAAACAAATGGGTTTCTTTCTCCTGGATGGTGTAAAGGTAAAGCCTCATCCATTAAAGTGGAGAATATTCTGTATCACTCTTGTGTTGTGCCTTTTAGATAGTGGATAGGCTTTGGAGAGTCAGGAGGTGAGTTACTCACTGTAGGATTCCTCCACTCTGAACTTCTCTTGTAGCCACAATATTTATATGGTTAGTTCAGTTAAGTTTCTGGTCAATGGTGACCTCAAGGATGTTGTCAGTGTGGGATTCAGTAATAGATTGATGTTTCGATTCTTTCTTGTTGGAGATAGTCATTGCTTGACATTCATGCAGCATTAATGTTGCTTGTCAGCCCAAGCCTGGATATTGTTCAGGTGTAACTGCATTTGGGCGTGGATGACTTAAGTATATGTGGAGTAATGAATGGTGCTGAACATAATACAATCACCAGCGAATATTTGGTCAGTGGTAGGGATGGATCAGTCAGTAAGGCTAACAACTCGCGTGTGACAGTTCCTCTGGGTGGAGCCCAGTGGTTCCTCACCTCTACGGTGTCCGCCAGCCCTCACGTGGGTTCTGTCCTTAACCAAACTGGTCATCTCCAGGGCACACTCCTCAAAGGTGGTGAGGATTATTGAGTCTAGCACACCTCCCCCAGTCTAGGCCCTCTCCCGCCGAATATGGGAGATATTTTCCTGATGAGACACAGAGGGGGCATTGTTAGCCACACGCTAACAGTTGGAAGGAGGGCAGTGTGTGAAGTGAGTGTTGGGGGGTTGAAGGGGGAGGAGGGTGGAGGGAGGGTTGGGGGTTGCATGGAAAGTTGGGGGATGGATGGTCCCGTGAGGGCGGACAGGTCTCAGGGGGTGAGGGTGTTGGTGTCTACTCACGAGTGCTGTTTGATGTAGGTCATTGACCTTTCTTCGGCATTGGAAGCCAGTCCTCCTGGTCACACTCCCGGCGTTCAAAGCTGCCGCCACCGACCCAGGCAACACTGGCTGCCGCATGGCGAACCCTCCAGGACCCTTGGGGGAACAGGACATCCTTCTTGGCCTCCACTGTGTCTAGGAGTCACCCCAGATCAGCGTCCCCAAATCTTGAGGCTGTTCTCCTCGGCGCAAATGTTGCAAGCTGGCTGGGGTTGTCTGAGCAAATGCAGCTTAATTGCTGCTCAACCTTGTAGCGGGGGTCTAGTGAGCGTGGTGCCAGCGAATCGGCTCGCAAGCCTTCATTTGCAGCAAGAAGCTCATGGCGCCTCTTTAAGTGGACTAATTAATGTTGAGTAGTGTTGCCAGCCTCGCTGGGCCAAGCGCCGGGAAGTTGGCGGCAGTTCCCGCTCGCTACAACACTTCGAAATCTTTCCTGAGAATCGTGCCCATTGTCACTGAATGATCCAATGTGACGTGAAACAGGCAGAGAATGTGAATCGCAATCATGTCCATCCTATAATATAACTCAACTGTTTATTGACTATATTCACTCAGATCAGTAGTGCATGACAACTGTAACTTAGTTCAGTTATTTGCATTTACTCCAACTCCAAAGATTGAAGTAATGTCTTAGTGGGGGGAAAAACATCATCCATGGTATTAAATCTGTTACGTTGCTGTATTATTCCAAAAGAATGAGGAAATATATTATTATGTACATATATATCTAAAATCCCGCATCACTAATTCAAGTCAGTGTACTAAAGCATTGATTGTATTATTCTGCAGTACATGGTGATCCATTGGTGGTCATTTTCCAAAATTCTTTGTACACTGGAATAGTTCCTACAGATTGCAGGGTAGCGAATGTAACCCCGCTATTTAAAAAATGGAGATAGAGAGAATGCAGGGAACTGTAGACCAGTGAGCCAAATGTTGGTAGTAGGGAAGTTGCTGGAGTCCATTATCAAGGATTTCATAGCACAACATTTGGAAAGCAGTAGTGTAATCAGACAAGGTCAGCATGGATTTACTAAAGGAAAATCGTGCTTGACAAATCTACTAGAATTCTTTGAAGATGTAACTAGTAGAGTTGACCAGGGAGAACAGGTGGATGGTGTTCATTTAGACTTTCAGAAGGCTTTGAACAAGGTCTCACATAGCAGATTAATTTGTAATGTTAAAGCGCATGGGATCACGGATAGTGTCTTGATGGATGGATACAAAGCTGGTTAGCAGACAGGAAGCAAAACGTTGGAATAAATGATGGAAGAATGATGTTTTCTCTCTCCACCACGTTAAAGATTTTAAAGTTAAATGCAATAGCGAGCTCCATTGGAAAAATCAAGTGTTCCAATCTCAAAATTTCTCCAGGTATTTTGAAGGGTTGTGTCCAGCAATAGGATTGTCTCTGCTGGGTTGGAGGCAATATAAATCTCAAAATGTTGTACTGCCAGTACAAGGCTTAAAGTCTCTTTCTCAATGGTCAAATACTTTCTGATTGGCAGGCAGTGACCAGTGGGGTACCGCAGGGATCTGTGCTGAGACCCCAACTGTTCATATTATATTTTAATGATTTGGATGAGGGAAGTAAATGTATTGTCTTCAAATTTGCAGATGATACAAAGTTGGGTGGGAGGGTGAGCTGTGAGGAGGATGCAGAGATAATTCAGTGGGATTTGGACAGGCTAGTGAGTGAGCACATGCATGGCCGATGCAGTATAATGTGGATAAATGCGAGGTCATCCATTTCGACAGCAAAAATAGCAAGGCAGATTATTATTTGAATCGGTGTAAGTTGAGAGAGGTGGATATTCAGCTAGACGTTGGCTTCCTTCTGCATCACTGCATCAGTTGCTGAAAGTAAGCATGCAGGTGCAGCAGACAGTAAAGAAGCCAAATGGTACGTTAGCCTTCATAGTGAGAGGATTTGAGTATAGAAAGAGATGTTTTACTGCATTGTAAATTGTATAGGGCATTGGTGAGGCCACACGTGGAGTATTGTGTGCAGTTTTATCTGAGGAAGAATGTTCTTGCTGTGGAGGGAGTGCAGCAAAGGTTTCCCAGGATGATTCCTGGATTGGGGGACTGTCAAATGAGGAGGGATGAAATTGTTTGGATCGTTTTCATTTGAGTTCAGAAGAGTGAGAGAGGATCTCATAGAAACGTACAAATTTCTAACATGATTAAACTGGGTAGATTCAGAAAGAATGTTCCTGTGGCGGGAAACATAAGAACATAAGAACATAAGAACTAGGAGCAGGAGTAGGCCATCTGGCCCCTCGAGCCTGCTCCGCCATTCAATTAGATCATGGCTGATCTTTTGTGGACTCAGCTCCACTTTCCGGCCCGAACACCATAACCCTTAATCCCTTTATTCTTCAAAAAACTATCTATCTTTACCTTAAAAACATGTAATGAAGGAGCCTCAACTGCTTCACTGGGCAAGGAATTCCATAGATTCACAACCCTTTGGGTGAAGAAGTTCCTCCTAAACTCAGTCCTAAATCTACTTCCCCTTATTTTGAGGCTATGCTCCCTAGTTCTGCTGTCACCCGCCAGTGGAAACAACCTGCCCGCATCTATCCTATCTATTCCCTTCATAATTTTAAATGTTTCTATAAGATCCCCCCTCATCCTTCTAAATTCCAACGAGTACAGTCCCAGTCTACTCAACCTCTCCTCATAATCCAACCCCTTCAGCTCTGGGATTAACCTAGTGAATCTCCTCTGCACACCCTCCAGTGCTAGTACGTCCTTTCTCAAGTAAGGAGACCAAAACTGAACACAATACTCCAGGTGTGGCCCCACTAACACCTTATACAATTGCAACATAACCTCCCTAGTCTTAAACTCCATCCCTCTAGCAATGAAGGACAAAATTCCATTTGCCTTCTTAATCACCTGTTGCACTTGTAAACCAACCTTCTGTGACTCATGCACTAGCACACCCAAGTCTCTCTGAACAGCGGCATGCTTTAATATTTTATCGTTTAAATAATAATCCCGTTTGCTGTTATTCCTACCAAAATGGATAACCTCACATTTGTCAACATTGTATTCCATCTGCCAGACCCTAGCCCATTCACTTAACCTATCCAAATCCCTCTGCAGACTTCCAGTATCCTCTGCACTTTTCGCTTTACCACTCATCTTAGTGTCATCTGCAAACTTGGACACATTGCCCTTGGTCCCCAACTCCAAATCATCTATGTAAATTGTGAACAATTGTGGGCCCAACACGGATCCCTGAGGGACACCACTAGCTACTGATTGCCAACCAGCGAAACACCCATTTATCCCAACTCTATGCTTTCTATTAATTAACCAATCCTCTATCCATGCTACTACTTTACCCTTAATGCCATGCATCTTTATCTTATGCAGCAACCTTTTGTGTGGCACCTTGTCAAAGGCTTTCTGGAAATCCAGATATACCACATCCATCGGCTCCCCGTTATCTACTGCACTGGTAATGTCCTCAAAAAAATCCACTAAATTAGTTAGGCATGACCTGCCTTTAACGAACCCATGCTGCGTCTGCCCAATGGGACAATTTCTATCCAGATGCCTCGCAATTTCTTCCTTGATGATAGAAACATAGAACATTACAGCGCAGTACAGGCCCTTCGGCCCTCGATGTTGCGCCGACCTGTGAAACCACTCTAAAGCCCATCTACACTATTCCCTTATCATCCATATGTCTATCCAATGACCATTTGAATGCCCTTAGTGTTGGCGAGTCCACTACTGTTGCAGGCAGGGCATTCCACGCTCTTACTACTCTCTGAGTAAAGAACCTACCTCTGACATCTGTCCTGTATCTATCTCCCCTCAATTTAAAGCTATGTCCCCTCGTGCCAGATATCACCATCTAAGGAAAATGGCTCTCACTGTCCACCCTATCTAATTCTCTGATCATCTTGTATACCTCAATTAAGTCACCTCTTAACCTTCTCTCTAACGAAAACAGCCTCAGGTCCCTCAGCCTTCCCTCATAAGATCTTCCCTCCATACCAGGCAACATTCTGGTAAATCTCCTCTGCACCCTTTCCAATGCTTCCACATCCTTCCTATAATCGCCGACCAGAACTGCACGCAATACTCCAAATGCGGCCGCACCAGAGTTTTGTACAACTGCAACATGACCTCATGGCTTCGAAACTCAATTCCTCTACCAATAAAAGCTTACACACCGTACGCCTTCTTAACAACCCTCTCAACCTGGGTGGCAACTTTCAGGGATCTATGTACATGGGCACCGAGATCTCTCTGCTCATCCACACTACCAAGAAACTTACCATTAGCCCAGTACTCTGTCTTTCTGTTATTCCTTCCAAAATGAATCACCTCACACTTTTCTGCATTAAACTCCATTTGCCACCTGTCATACCAGCTCTGCAGCTTATCTATGTCCCTCTGTAACTTGTAACATCCTTCTGCACTCTCCACAACTCCACCGACTTTAGTGTCAACTGCAAATTTACTCACTCATCCTTCTACGCCCTCCTCCAGGTCATTTATAAATATGACAAACAGCAGTGGCCCCAAAACAGATCCTTGTGGTACACCACTAGTAACTGGACTTCAGTCTGAACATTTCCCATCAACCACCACCCGTTGTCTTCTTCTAGCAAGCCAATTTCTGATCCAAACTGCTAAATCACCCTGAATCCCATCCCTCTGTATTTTCTGCAATAGCCTACCGTGGGGAACTTATCAAACGCTTTACTGAAATTCATATACACTACACCAACTGCTTTACTCTCATCTACCTGTTTGGGCACTATCTCAAAGAACTCAATAAGGTTTAGATAGATAGAACAGTACAGCACAGAACAGGCCCTTCGGCCCTCGATGTTGTGCTGAGCAATGATCACCCTACTCAAACCCACGTATCCACCCTATACCCGTAACCCAACAACCCCACCCCCCTTAACCTTACTTTTTAGGACATTACGGGCAATTTAGCATGGCCAATCCACCTAACCCGCACATCTTTGGACTGTGGGAGGAAACCGGAGCACCCGGAGGAAACCCACGCACACACGGGGAGGACGTGCAGACTCCGCACAGACAGTGACCCAGCCGGGAACTGAACCTGGGACCCTGGAGCTGTGAAGCATTTATGCTAACCACCATGCTACCGTGCTGCCCACAGTTTGTGAGGCACGACCTACTCTTCACAAAACCCTGTTGGCTATCTCTAATCAAATTATTCCTTTCCAGATGATTATACATCCTATCTCTTATAAACCTTTCCAAGACTTTGCCCACAGCAGAAGTAAGGCTCACTTGTCTATAGTTACCGGGGTTGTCTCTACTCCCCTTCTTGATCAACGGGACAACATTTGCTATCCTCCAATCTTCTGGCACTATTCCTGTACACAAAGATGACTGAAAGATCAAAGCCAAAGGCTCAGCAATCTCCTCCCTAGCTTCCCAGACAATCAGAGGATAAATCCCATCTGGCCCAGGGGACTTATCTATTTTCACTCTTTCCAGAATTGCTAACACCTTCTCCTTATGAACGTCAAGCCCTTCTAGTCTAGTAGCCTGTATCTCAGTATTCTCCTCGCCAACAAGTCCAGAGCTAGGGGTCATTGTTTGAGGATAAGGGGTAAACCTTTTAGGACTGAGGTAAAGAGAGGTTTCTTCATCCAGAGAGTGGTGAATCTGTCAAATTCGCTACCACAGAAAGTAGGTGACGGCAAAACGTTGTGAACTTTCAAGAAGAAATTAGATATGGCTCTTTGGGCTAAAGGGATCACGGGATATAGGGGGAAGGTGGGTCAGAGTATTGAACTTGATGATTAACCATGATCATAAGGAATGGCAGAGCAGGTTTGAACGGCCAAATGGCCTCTTCCTGTTTCTATTTTCCATGTTTCTATGACATCTGAGAAATATATCCTGGGCGGGATTCTCCGACCCCCCGTTCAGTCGGAGAATCGCCGGGGGGGCAGCGTGAATCCCGCCGCCGCCAGCTGCCGAATTCTCCGGCGCCGGGGATTTGGTGGGGGCGGGAATCGTGCTGCGCTGGTCGGCGGCCGGTGGCAGCAGCCCCCCCGGCGCTTCGAAGTCCACCGATCCACAGTCTATTCCTCCACGTCGGCTGCTATGGACCTCCGCGATAGCCGACGTGGATATGAACCCCCCTGCGCATGCATGCGCTGGGATGACGCCAGCAGACGCTGGCACTCTCGCGCCTGCGCCAACTCACGCCGGCCGGCGGAGGCCCTTCGGCGCCGGTTCGCGTGGTGCCAAGCCCCTTCCACGCCGACCGGCGCAGCGCAAACCACTCCAGCGCCGGCCTAGCCCCTGGAGGTGAGGAGGATTCCACTCCTTTAGGGCTGCCCGACGCCGGAGTGGTTCACGCCACTCCTTCGCCCGCCCTGCCAGGTTCGTGGAGAATCCCACCCCCTGTGTCTGTGAAATAATATGATTATTTTGATCTTCTGGGAACTCCCTAACATTACTGCACGAGGTGTTTGTGATAAAATCCAATCATTATAAACAAAATTAGTGCTGAAGTTGAAACAGAAGTGCAGATTGACATTTTATAGCTTCTTAAAAAGCACTCATGAAGAGGAATGGGGCATACACTGGGCATGGAGTAGCATGGGAGATATGAGGGGAATGGAGGTTATGAGGAGACATGGAGAGAGAATGGGGGATGAAGGGTGAGAGTTTAGTGCCTGACAGTTATGATTTCAAAATGCCTGACATCCCAGTCGATGGAGGAGGGCCTT
Organism: Scyliorhinus canicula; assembly: GCF_902713615.1. Lineage (NCBI taxonomy): Eukaryota > Metazoa > Chordata > Chondrichthyes > Carcharhiniformes > Scyliorhinidae > Scyliorhinus > Scyliorhinus canicula. The sequence continues at coordinate 132,289,485 of NC_052155.1, read as the reverse complement.
CTAACCTGCCGGCCTCAACGCTCGTCCTCCTTCATTTCTATTTCGGGTCCGCCTCTGAACGCAGTGGGAAAGACTCCTTCTCTTCCCAATAACCCCAGAATGACAATATGTTGGAGAGGGGCCTCTTTAACAAGGACGCTAACTCCTTCAGAATTCTCCTTTCCCCAAGCAACAGCCAAATTAAATAAATCTAAAAGTCAAATCTAGCTTATAGTTATCACACAATACAGGGCTGAGAGTCAAATCTGGAAAACATACTTTCCCGGCTGAGCGAAGATATTTAATCTGTGTCTTTACAAAAGTTTCTGCAGAGCCTTGGCTATAAGACTTGTTTTTCGGACCTAGCCTCCTGGGTGTGGGTTGTGGACAGGCCTTTCAGGCTGTTCAAATACCTCCCTGGTCTCAAAATCTCTTTTATACTCAGGATAAAGCATCCATAATGATGTTTTCTCTCTCGGCCACATTAAAGATTTTAAAGTTAAATGCAATAGCAAACTAGGCTTAAAGTTTCTTTCTCAATGGTCGAATACTTCGGTTGGCGACTGTTACGTTTTGTTTTGTGGCCTTGGTAGAGATGCACACAGGGGAAGCACGGTGGTGCAGTGGTTAGCACTGCTGCCTCACGGTGCCGAGGTCCCAGGTTCGATCCTGGCTCTGGGTCACTGTCTGTGTGGAGTTTGCACATTCTCCCCATGTTTGCATGGTTTTCGCCCCCACAACCCAAAGATGTACAGGGTAGGTGGATTGGCCACGCTAAATTGCCCCTTAATTGGAAAAAATGAATTGGGTACTCTAAATTTATATTTTTTTAGAAATGCACACAGAACATCTAGTTCTTTGGCTAGCAAGATAGTTTATTAACAAAATGAACATGTAGAAAGATAACTGATGAACTATAATACAAACGGTAATGAATAAATACATTTTTCTGGAGCTATATCTAATGATACTGTCCTCTAGTACGACCAACTGCCTGATCTCTGGAGTCACCCACTGGTTGGAGGTCGTATAGATACGATATACATTAATGGATAACTATATACATTACTGTGCACATGCATATCACCACAGCAACAAATTATTTCCTTGAGAAATATCCCACTGGCTTCCTGAGGCCAAGTTCGTCATCTTGCAATAACACGGCTCCTACACCAATGTTGCTAACATCCACCGCCAGTTTAAACTGCTCATTTAGGTGCTGCTAACTCTGGGTTTGTTGTCAGTACAGTTTTTAATTGGTTGAATGTCATCTGGCAGTCCTCCGTCCAGTTAACGTGCATGTTCTTCTTTAAAGCTCTTTAAGAGTGCTACTATCGTATTGCTAAAGGTTGACATGAAAACAACAATAGAATCTGCTCTAGCCCAGAAATATTAAAATCCCTTTTCTGGTGGTTGGCCCTGGGAATTTCCAAAATATTTTTGCAGGGGGCCATTTGACCGTGTCCTACTCTGTCCCAGATGTGAAATCTGGACCTTAGAAAATTTGCTTTTCATTAGATTCATCGCAAAATGGGCTTCTTCTGGGCAGTCAAACAGTTCTTTTTGGTGGCGTAGATCCTCTTCAAACTCTGGCTAAAAGCAAATTACTGCGGATGCTGGAATCTGAAACAAAAGAGAAAATGCTGGAAAATCTCAGCAGGTATGGCAGCATCTGTAAGGAGTGAAAAGAGCTAACATTTCGAGTCCAGGTGACCCTTTGTCAGAGCCCCTTCAAACTCTAGCTGAACACCACTAAGTCATCACCATCTGGGCACAGGGACTCAGTCCTGAAATCACTCTGTATCTCTCTCCCTGCCCCTCTCCCTGCCTCTCTATCTCTGCCTATCTTTCTCTGCCTCTCTCTCTCTCTCTCTCTCTCTGTCTCGTCTCTGTCTCTCTCTGCCTCTCTCTCTCTCTCTCTCTCTCCCTCTCGCTCTGTCTCTCTCGCTCTCTCTCCCTCGCTCTCTCTCCCTGCCCCTCTCCCAGCCTCTCTGTCCCTGTCTCTCTCCCTGTCTCTCTCCCTGTCTCTCTCCCTGCCCCTCTCCCTACCCCTCTCCCTGTCTCTCACCCTACCCCTCTCCCTGCCTCTCTCCCTGCCCTTCTCCCTGCCCTTCTCCCTGCCCTTCTCCCTGCCCCTCACCCTACCCCTCTCCCTACCCCTCTCCCTGCCCCTCTCCCTGTCCCTCTCCCTGCCTCTCTATCTCTGCCTATCTCTCTCTGCCTCTCTCGCTCTGCCTCTCTCTCTCTCTCTGTCTGTCTCTCTCTGGCTCTCTCTCTCTCTCTCCCTCTCTGTCCCTCTCGCTCTGTCTCTCTCGCTCTCTCTCCCTGCCCCTCTCCCAGCCTCTCTGTCCCTGTCTCTCTCCCTGTCTCTCTCCCTGTCTCTCTCCCTGTCTCTCTCCCTGTCTCTCTCCCTGCCCTTCACCCTGCCCCTCTCCCGTCTCTCTCCCTGCCTCTCTCCCTGCCCCTCACCCTACCTCTCTCCCTGTCCTTCACCCTATCCCTCTCCCTGCCCCTCTCCCTGCCCCTCTCCCTGCCCCTCTCTCTGTCCCTCTCACTGCCTCTCTATCTCTGCCTATCTCTCTCTGCCTCTCTCTCTCTCTCTGTCTGTCTCTCTCTGCCTCTCACTCTCTCTCTCCCTCTCTGTCCCTCTCGCTCTGTCTCTCTTGCTCTCTCTCCCTGCATCTCTCCTAGCCTCTCTGTCCCTGTCTCTGTCCCTGTCTCTGTCCCTGCCTCTTTCCCTGCCCCTCTCCCTACCCCTCTCCCTACCCCTCTCCCTACCCCTCTCCCTGCCCCTCTCCCTGCCCCTCTCCCTGCCCCTCTCTCTGTCCCTCTATCTCTGCCTATCTCTCTCTGCCTCTCTCTCTGTCTCTCTCTGCCTCTCTCTCTCTCTCTCCCTCTCTGTCCCTCTCGCTCTGTCTCTCTTGCTCTCTCTCCCTGCCCCTATCCCAGCCTCTCTGTCCCTGTCTCTCTCCCTGCCCCTCACCCTGCCCCTCACCCTGCCCCTCACCCTGCCCCTCACCCTGCCCCTCACCCTGCCCTTCACCCTGCCCCTCTCCCGTCTCTCTCCCTGCCTCTCTCCCTGCCCCTCACCCTACCCCTCTCTCTGCCCCTCTCCCTGTCTCTCTCCCTGCCCCTCTCCCTGCCCCTCTCCCTGGCCCTCTCTCTGTCCCTCTATCTCTGCCTAACTCTCTCTGCCTCTCTCTCTGTCTCTCTCTCTCTCTCCCTCTCTGTCCCTCTCGCTCTGGCTCTCTCGCTCTCTCTCCCTGCCCCTCTCCCAGCCTCTCTGTCCCTGTCTCTGTCCCTGTCTCTGTCCCTGTCTCTGTCCCTGTCTCTGTCCCTGTCTCTCTCCCTGTCCCTCACCCTGCCCCTCACCCTGCCCCTCACCCTGCCCCCCTCCCTGTCTCTCTCCCTGCCTCTCTCCCTGCCCCTCACCCTACCTCTCTCCCTGCCCCTCACCCTACCCCTCTCCCTGCCCCTCTCCCTGTCTCTCTACCTGTCCCTCTACCTGCCCCTCACCCTACCCCTCACCCTACCCCTCACCCTACCCCTCACCCTACCCCTCACCCTACCCCTCACCCTACCCCTCACCCTACCCCTCTCCCTGCATCTCTCTCTCCCTGCCTGTCTCCCTGCCCCTCACCCTGCCACTCTCCCTACCCCTCACCCTACCCCTCTCCCTGCCCCTCTCCCTGCCCCTCTCTCTGCCCCTCTCCCTGCCCCTCACCCTGCCCCTCACCCTGCCCCTCTCCCTGCCCCTCTCCCTGCCCCTCTCGCTGCCCCTCTCCCTGCCCCTCTCCCTGCCTCTCTCCCTGCCCCTCTCCCTGCCCCTCTCCCTGCCCCTCTCCCTGCCCCTCTCCCTGCCCCTCTCCCTGCCCATCTCCCTGCCCCTCTCCCTGCCCCTCTCCCTGCCCCTCTCCCTGCCCCTCTCCCTGCCCCTCACCCTGCCCCTCACCCTGCCCTCACCCTGCCCTCACCCTGCCCCTCACCCTGCCCCTCACCCTGCCCCTCACCCTGTCCCTCACCCTGTCCCTCACCCTGTCCCTCACCCTGTCCCTCACCCTGTCCCTCACCCTGCCCCTCTCCCTGCCCCTCTCCCTGCCCCTCTCCCTGCCCCTCTCCCTGCCCCTCTCCCTGCCCCTCTCCCTGCCCCTCTCCCTGCCACTCTCCCTGCCACTCGCCCTGCCCCTCTCCCTGCCCCTCCTCCTGTCTCTCTCCCTACCCCTCTCCCTACCCCTCTCCCTACCCCTCTCCCTGCCACTCACCCTGCCACTCACCCTGCCACTCACCCTGCCACTCACCCTGCCTCTCTCTCTGTCTCTCTCTCTGTCTCTCTCCCTGCCCCTCTCCCTGCCCCTCTCCCTGCCTCTCTCCCTGCCCCTCTCCCTGTCCCTCTGTCCCTGCCTCTCTATTTCTGCCTCTCTATTTCTGCCTCTCTCTTTCTGCCTCTCTCTCTCTTTCTGCCTCTCTCTCTCTTTCTGCCTCTCTCTCTCTCTGCCTCTCTCTCTCTCTCTGTCCCTCTCACTCTGTCTCTCTCGCTCTGTCTCTCTCGCTCTCTCTCCCTGTCTCTCTCCCTGTCTCTCTCCCTGCCTCTCTCCCTGCCTCTCTCCCTGCCACTCTTCCTGCCACTCTCCCTGCCTCTCTCTCTCTCTGTGTCTCTCTCTCTCTGTCTCTCTCTCTCTGTTTCTGTCTCTCCCTCTCTCTCTCACTCCCTGTCTCTCTGATGCACTATCAATTACGATGAGACGAGAGAAGGGAGTGATCGAGGCTTTATTACAAAGAGATGTGTGGCCTCCTACAGCTGCTGCCGAAATGGCTGCAGTTCGGAGAGCACACACATTTATACTCCACCTACTGGGCGGAGCCAGCAGGCAGGGATCTAATGCCGTACCTGTAGTACAGAGGCCTTACCGTAATACACCTCATATGCAGTGCAGTATATACAATATAATACAACAGTGGTGACTACCACACTCTCTCTGTTGCTCTCTGTCTCTCTCTGCCTCTCTCTGTCTCTGTCTTTGTCTCTCTCTCTCTCTCTCTCTCTCTCTCTCTCTCTCTGTGAGCTTGCTCCCTTTCTCTTTCCTGCATCTCCAACTTTTTCATTTCTATGTCTCATTGTAACTGAAGTCAAGCTAACTCAATTTCCTCACTTCTCAAAAGATTTGGTCCGACTAACCACGACCCTCCGCCCACCCCCATATTTTTTAATGCATTGCTATTCTTTCAGTTATCGCAGCCTTCTTAGCCCTGTAGATAAGACTGCTTCCAATTCATCTGCCAGTTTCATCAACTTGGCTTTGGACACACTACAAAATTGCTAAGGATATATTGTCAACTTCCAGATAAGAGTTAACTAGATCAAGAGGTATTTTTGCAGCCTCCTTGCACATTCTCGCATGGGTCCACATATTTCTCACTCTTGTTAGCTTTAAAAAGTCAAAAATCCCCTACACCCAAGTGTGGTGAATGTATTCACCATAATGCATGTAAGATACTGTAACATATGACCTATGACCTGAAGTGGTGACATGAGCTGCTTCCAGGTACTGTACTGTAACCCCGGTATGGCTCCGCCTCTGGCTCTGCCCTCACCGGGGCCATATATAGACTGGCCACCTGTGGGCGGCATTCATCTGTACAACCGACTCTGGCTCGGCAAGTTCATGACTAATAAAGCCTACTGTTCACTCGCTCTCTCTGCCTCGCAGTGAATTGAATGTGTATCACCAAGATATTATGCTTCTTAAGATCCTGGACTTGTATCTGCAAGCATATCCACACGAAACACCAGTTTGTGGGGGTGTATAGTTTTTGTTTTGGAGTATTGTGAGGAGTCGTGTGAAACTCGAGTAAGAATAACCCAGCATAGCCATTGTATAACAATTATTGAAGACTATTTATTAAAGTAAATACAAATACACATTAAACAGGGTTACAATACTCAAAGGCAATTAAACATTTGAATCAATAAACACACGCACAGTTTATGGTGCATAAACACCTGGTTCCTAAGATCACTGAACTCCTTAAGACTTCCCCTTTCCTCAAACAACATCCAAATTCAACAAGTCGATGAGTCAAATCCAGCTGATAGTTACCACAGTACACGGCAGATATCAAGTCTGGGAAACATATTTACCGGCTCCAGTGAAGATATTTTAAACTGCCTTTACAAAGGTTTCTGCATTGCCTTGGTTCGAAGACTGAGATGCTGGCCTGCCATCCTGGTTGTGAGTTGTGGATGACTTCAGGCTGTTAGAGGTAAACTGACCTCTCAGCTTCTGAAAGTACTGGTAATTATACCATTTACTACTTTGATTCTTCATTCTGTGTATTTGGTTGTCTGCCTCTCTCAAATTCCTTGACTCTAGAAATTAGCATGTGTATACCTCCATTGATCTTGCAGTCGTCTCGGTAAGTTGTTTCTGCTAACCGGGCAATTTATAGCTGATTCTATCTAGATGCCTTGTTACTGGGAAAATCACATCTTATCTTGCCTTTTGAATGCTGGCTACTGTTGTCGCTGGACAGATTGCATCCTATCATGCCTTGTTAAATTTGTTTGACTGCTGTTACCTGGCGGATCCATGGCAGAATCATAAGTTGTAAAGCTGAGAAAGAGCCAGGCTTCCAGATTTTCCTGGCTCTTCCGTGTTCCATCCCATCTCCTTCATTGGGTGTGGTGGAATTCATGAGTTTCAAAGTTGGCACAAACTAGCTGTTGGGACTTAAGAGGAGGACTAAGCAACAGGAATTGCCTTCCCAATGAAAAAAACCCTGTCCAATGTAATAATGGAAGAGCAAGAGGAACAGGAGAGCCAAGATGGTAAGCGAGCGAGATACCGTAGCAGGAGATGCTGTCACCTCTATTAGTGATTCTGTATTTGTTTTTACTTGACTACAATTTTTCAGCATTGACAAATAAGGTGCATGGAAAATTTGAGTGCAGAAAGTGGCATACATTTGGTGTCATTTCTACGTAAATATTTTTGGTTAAAATTTGGGTCAAATTGTTTTCCACTCGCATGGCTCCCCATCAATGGTCACACCGCAAATGAAAGAATAGAAATTAAACAAATAGGGATTCCATCTAAAATTGTAATAACATGATTATAGGTCATGAGTACTTTGGGCTTTTGTGACTGTTGATTCCACAAGATGTGTTTTATTTAAAACAAACTCGTAGCAAATAAGCAGCACTTTTAGTATAAATAATGTATCCCTTTTTAATTTCTAGGCTCAGTGGCAACAGCCTGCCGAGACCCTGGTGTACCTATGAATGGAAGTCGGAATGGTGATGGCAGAGATCCTGGAGATACTGTTATCTTCCAATGTGAACCTGGCTATGAGCTTCAGGGAGAAGAGAAAATTACCTGCATTCAGGTGGAAAACAGGTACTTCTGGCAGCCCAGCCCTCCTGTTTGCATCGGTATGTAGTTTATATTCAAATTTCTATTTTATACAAATAGTTTCAGTAGTAACAAGTCTCATTCTGCCATAAGCATGCTCTGCAGAATGAAACCTGTTTGCATAAAGTGGTGCGTGCAATTTTCTGCTATTCCCTGATTGTAGAAGCAAGCTCAGTAATGTTTGGGAAATGGAACAAATACAGAGGTAAATTAAGTATTACAAATATAATTAAATAAGTAATTAGCTAATTTTGCTTTGTAGCATGTAGGTTCAACTAGTCAAACTAAGATGGAAACATTTAATGTGGGAGCTTAATCATCAGTTCTTTTAAGAATGATTTAAAAATAAGTATATATGGAGTTAAAGTGCTGTGTGAAGTATTAGACTGCATTGTGGGAATGATTTTGAGGGAACAGAGTGGGTACAACTTTGATTTATGAGGAAGATGCCTCCAATGAAGATATATAAACATGGGGATTAACTTGACGCCTTGGAAAGGTTAAGGAGTAATTTGACAGAGCCGTTTAAAATGATGAAAGGCTGAAATGGAGCAGGTAAAACAAAAAGGATTCCTGACAGGGGGACCTGAAAATAAGGACAGTGAGCAGGAAAATACTTTGCACAGAAGATTTTCCACTGCCAGAGTTAATAATTAAAACAGAGAATATGGCAACATTGAAGAATAGGTTAGATAGGTGATTCTGGAATGGGGGGTGGATAAAGAGATTTGGAAAGCTAGTGGGTACCTGGATTTGAAACGTTGCTGATGTGGTGATAATTTTTATTTGTGTCACAAGTAGGCTTATATTAACATTACATTGAAATCACTGTGAAAATCCCCTAGTCACCACACTGCCACCTGTTCAGGTTCGCTGAGGGAGAATTCAGAATGTCCAATTCACCTAACAGCATGTGTTTTGGAACTTGTGGGAGGAAACCAGAACACCCGGAGGAAACCCATGCGACACTGGGAGAACATGCAGACTCATCACAGATCGTGACCCAAGCCCGGAATCAAACCTGGGTCCCTGGTACCGTGAAACAACAGTGCTAACCACTGTGCCGCCATGCCCATAACTTCTAGGTTCCCTGGAATTGCATTTAGGGGGTATCCCTCTGGGAAGTTCCCATGCAAGTACTCCAACAATTGCCCAGAAGCACTAGCGTCCTCTGGACAATTGCGCTGGGCTGAGAACAATCCAACAAATTTTTACCCTGATAGTTACTCTGAAAGTGTTACCTCCAAACACTTGTGTAAATATTTAAGTACCTAGAAAATCTCGCATGGGACATCCCCATGGGCAACACGGTAGCATTGTGGATAGCGCAATTGCTTCACAGCTCCAGGGTCCCAGGTTCAATTCCGGCTTGGGTCACTGTCTGTGCGGAGTCTGCACATCCTCCCCGTGTGTGCATGGGTTTCCTCCGGGTGCTCCGGTTTCCTCCCACAGTCCAAAGATGTGCAGGTTAGGTGCATTGGCCATGATAAATTGCCCTGAGTGTCCAAAATTGCCCTTAGTGTTGGGTGGGGTTACTGGGTTATGGGGATAGGGTGGAGGTGTTGACCTTGGGTAGGGTGCTCTTTCCAAGAGCCGGTGCAGACTCGATGGGCCGAATGGCCTCCTTCTGCACTGTAAATTCTATGTAAATCCCCTTGCACAACACAAACCATGGGGCCCACCATTCCTCCACCCCCCTCCCCTCCTGGATTGAGCTCCCTTCTCTCCCTCCAGAACTGGGCACCCTCATTCTTGGATTGAGCCCACTCCTGCCCTTTGGGACTGAGTCTGACCCCCACCCCCATGGATCCAACCCATCTCCCTCCATCCACAAACTTGAAAGTTCACCTGCCGCCTTTAAATTGCCCCTTTAAACCTCCACTTCACAGCAGCTACTGCTATAAAAAAGGTGAGTTGACTTATTTCTCTGTACCCCAGTTATTCCAAGGCAATGCTGCTGGGGACATGTTTCACTGCTTTTCCCGCACCCAACCTGAGTGAAAAATGTTGGGCCAGACAGGGGCTGAGGAATACCTGCGAAGGCCGTTCTGGTGAGAGTGGCAATCTGACAGAGATTGTCACACTGTGGAAGTTACTGGTCTACAAGAACACCAGTACAGATACATCGGGGTAATCTTCCTGCTTTTGTGAATAATTCGATGGCTTATATTGTATTGTTTCCATTATTCATTAATGAAAATGGTGCCAATGTGAGGGTGGGGGATAGACTGGAAGAAGTTATTTCATTAAGTAGTATGCTGAAGATAGCTGCCAGAATGTTTTATTGATCATACAATTTTAACTGTATGTATTTAATTTAATACTTTCACACTGTTGCACTCAGTAATTCCTCCAAACTAATTTTCTCCCATGATGGTATCAACACTCTCTGTGAAGAGGTTTATGGTTAATCATAATTCTCCACAGCTGGTCAATTTTAAGTGGTGTATTTGTGAAGATACATTTTGCAGTGTCCAATTATGTCTGATTTCCCTCTGTGAAGTGCCTTAGGACATTTTTTCTACTTTAAACATTTTGGGCAAATGCAAGTTGTTTATTTTTAATACTTCCTTTTAAACATAACAATTTCACACTTTTTCTCCCCATTTGTTAATACCTAAAAGATAACAACAAATTCAGTCAGATCTTGTGCAATTAATCATGTTGCATTTGAAATATGATAAATTAAAATTGAAGGAAATAAATTACTACACACCTTCAAAATGACTTGAATATTGAGGCAACCTGTATTAAGGATTTATCTCCGCTTATATTAATACAACTACCTCATTTCAAAATGACTAGTAATTCTTCCAAGCTGGTTTCCTGCTAATGTGGTTAGAATTCATTTATTTAAAGATGTAGGGCAAGAATTTACCAGCCCTCTTGGGATGAGTGGAGGCAGGATGGGGTTGATGGGGTGGGGGATGAGGTATGTTTCTGCATAAAATGGTCAACACCAGCTGTCCAGCCAATGGACCCCTCAAGGAGTCTGTGTTCCTTTGGCAACATACAATTTTACATGCATGTTGTAGCATGGAGCTGTGAAAGTGATGGGAGAGGCTCCAATTGTTTCCCATCACATGGCTGACCTGGAATCTCTCCCAACCTTACCACCTGCCAATGGAGTGTGTTGGAAGAGTGTACAAGTCGATACTCAGTCTGTTTTGCGACATTGTAAACATGCCTTCCTTGGCCACTAAGTACTGGAATAGGACTTGAATCTAGAACTTCCCAAATATTGAGTGGAAACTCTTTAGATCAAATAGTTTGGATGGGGTGGTGTTTGTGCAGTGTGTCCAAGTATGTAGATTGTCCGACCAGAGGGGAGGCCATATTGGATTTGGTACTTGGTAATGAACCAGGGCAAGTGATAGATTTGTTAGTGGGGAAGCATTTTGGAGATAGTGATCACAATTCTGTGACTTTCACTTTAGTAATGGAGAGGGATAGGTGCATGCAACAGGGCAAGGTTTACAATTGGGGGAAGGGTAAATATGATGCTGTCAGACAAGAACTGAAGTGCAAAAGTTGGGAACATAGGCTGTCAGGGAATGACACAATTGAAATGTGTAACTTGTTCAAGGAACAGATACTATTTGTTTTTGATATGTATGTCCCTGCCAGGCAGGGAAGAGATGGTTGAGTGAGGGAACTATGGTTGACAAGAGAGGTTGAATGTCTTGATAAGAGGAAGAAGGATACTTATGTAAGGCTTAGGAAACAAGGTTCAGACAGGGAGCTGGAGGGATACAAGGTAGCCAGGAGGGAATTGAAGAAAGGGATTAGGAGAGCATGAAAATTAGAGGGCATGAAAAATCTTTGCCGGTTAGAATCAAGGAAAACCCTAAAGCCTTTTACACATATGTGAGAAATATGAGAATGACTAGAGGGAGGGTAGGTTCGATCAAGGACAGGAGCGGGAGATTGTGTATTGAGTCAGGAGAGATAGGAGAGGTTTTGAATGACAACTTTTTTCAGTATTTACGAATGAGAGGGGCCAGATTGTTGGAGAGCACAGTGTGAAACAGACTGGCAAGCTCGAGGAGATACTTGTTCGGAAGGAAGATGTGTTGGGCATTTTGAAAAACTTGAGGATAGACAAGTCCCCTGGGACTGATGGGATATATCCAAGGATTCTATGGGAAGCAAGAAATGAAATTGCAGAGCCGTTGGCAATGATCTTTTCGTCCTCACTGTTAACAGGGATGGTACCAGGGGATTGGAGAGTGGCGAATGTCGTGCCCCTGTTCAAAAAAGGCAATAGGGATGACTGTGGGAATTACAGGCCAGCTAGTCTTACTTCGGTGGTAGGCAAAGTAATAGAAAGGGTACTGAGGGATAGGATTTCTGAGCATCTGGAAAGACACTGCTTGATTAGGGATAGTCAGCACGGATTTGTGAGGGGTAGGTCTTGCCTCACAAATCTTATTGAATTCTTTGAGGAGGTGACCAAGCACGTGGACGAAGGTAAAGTAGTGGATGTGGTGTACATGGATTTTAGTAAGGTATTTGATATGGTTCCCCGTGGTAGGCTTATGCAGAAAGTAAGGGGGCATGGGATAGTGGGAAATTTGGCCAGTTGGATAATGAACTAGCTAACCGATAGAAGTCAGAGAGTGGTGGTGGATGGCAAATATTCAGCCTGGAGTCCAGTTACCAGTGGTGTACCGCAGGGATCAGTTCTGGGTCTACTGCTATTTGTGATTGTCATTAATGAATTGGATGAGGGAGTTGAAGGGTGGGTCAATAAATTTGCAGACGATATGAAGATTGGTGGAGTTGTGGATAGTGAGGAGAGCTGTTGTCAGATGCAAAGAGACATAGATAGGATGCCTGAAAAGTGTGAGGTTGTCCATTTTGGAAGGATAAATTTGAATGCGGAATACAAGGTTAACGGTAGGGTTCTTGGCAATGTGGAGGAGCAGAGAGATCTTGGGGTCTATGTTCATAGATCTTTGAAAGTGTTTTTTTCTTTATAAATTTAGAGTACCCAATTATTTTTTCCAATTAAGGGGCAATTTAACGTGGCCAATCCACCTATCCTGCACATCTTTGGGTTGTGGGGGCGAAACCCACGCAGGCACGGGGAGAATGTGCAAACTCCTCACAGACAGTGACCCAAGGCTGGGATTCAAACCCAGGTCCTCACCGCCGTCGGCAGCAATGCTAACCACGGTGCCGCCGTGCTGCCCCTAGATCTTTGAAAGTTGCCACTCATGTGGATAGAGCTGTGAAGAAGCCCTATGATGTGATAGTGTTCATTAGCAGAGGGATTGAAGTTAAGAGCCGTGAGGTGATGATGCAGCTGTACAAAACCTTGGTAAGGCCACATTTGGAGTACTGTGTGCAGTTCTGGTTGCCTCATTTTAGGAAGGATGTGGAAGTTTTGGAAAAATTGCAAAGGAGATTTACCAGGATGTTGCCTGGAATGGTGAGTAGGTCTTACGAGGAAAGGTTGAGGGAGCTCGGCCTTTTCTTATTAGAACGGAGAAGGATGAGGGGCAACTTGATAGAGGTTTATAAGAGGATCAGGGTAATAGATAGACAGTCAGAGACTTTTTCCCCAGGTGGAACAAACCATTACAAGGGGACATACATTTAAGGTGAATGGTGGAAGATATAGGGGGGATGTCAGAGGTAGGTTCTTTACCCAGGAAGTAGTTGAGTCGGAAACATTAGGGACCTTCAAGTGGCTATTGGATAGGTACATTGATTACGGTAGAATGATGGGGTGTAGATTAATTTGTTCTTGATCTCGGACAAATGTTCGGCACAACATCGTGGGCTGAAGGGTCTGTTCTGTGCTGTATTTTTCTATGTTTTCTATGTTCTAAGGATGATAGCACACACACAGTGAATGGCCATCAGATGTATGCAGGGCAGGTAGATCATGGCATTAATCAATGCCAGCAGTGCATTTTTGAGCTTCATGCATCGGCTGAACCTTGCACTCCTCTCTCAATACCCTCTCTCAACCTTGCAATACTGAAAGTGCATGCAGCAGCAGTAAGGATCCTCCCTCCATCAGCCCTGGTTAAACTACTTAAAAGTTAGTTGCTGGTTGTTTTCTTTTCTAAGTGTTGCTTAGGTTCTACAATTATTTGGTGCTTTCTAGTGTTGTTTAAAGTTGCCAAAGCCTATACAGAGTGATGTGGCGGATGCTAAAGGAGTATAGCCCTGAAAAAGTGGTCCAACTGTGGATAACAAGAGGAGTTAAAGATAGTGTTTGGTCAAAAGAAGGGATTTATAATGTTGCCAAAGAGAGTGTTAAGCGTGACGGTTGGCAGGATTTAAAAATTCGGCAAAAGGGAAGTAAACAATTGATGGGAAAGAGACGAATGAGAGAAGCCTAAGAAGAAACACAAAGAACAGATTATAAATGTTTCTAAAGATATGGGGCGGAATTCTCTGCAGGGGGCCGAATTCGTGAAGGCCGTCGTGTACTTGGCCGAGGTTCACGACGGCCTCGGAGCCCGCTCCCTGCACCTAATTCACCCCCACCCGGGGGGCTAGGAGTGGGCCTCCATCTTTCTCGGTAGCGACCTCGTCACGCCGAGAATGTGAAGTAATCCGCGCATGCGCAGGTTGCCGGTTCCAACCCGCGCATGCGCGGATGACTTCATCGCGCAGACGGCACAAACCCGCGCATGCGCGGTGGCCGTCTTTCTCCTCAGCTGCCCGGCAAGACGTGGCGGCTTGATCTTGCCGGGCGGCAGAGGTGGAAAGAGTGCGTCCGGTTTGGACGCTGGCATGGTGATCGGTGACCGATCACGGGCCTGTCCCTTCCCGAACACAGTCGTGGTGCTCCCGTCCCAATCGGGCCCCTAGATTCCCCAAACGGGCATCTGACACCCGTTTCATGAATGCAGTGACCAGGTGTGTTTGGCGCCGTCGTGAAACGGGCGTGAAGGGCCGGCCGCTCGGCCCATCGGGCTCGGAAAATCGGCGTTCGCCGTGATAAACGGCGAGCGGCGATTTCTCCGAGGGGGGGGGAATCGCAGGGGGCGCCAGGGGGGCGAAAAAATGTCGGGGGGCTCTCCCCCAATTCTCCCAGGCCACGTGGGGAGCGGAGAATCGCGCCCATGTAATTTGGAAAAGATAAGTGCAAGTAAACACTGTGCTCATTAGGGGCAGAGACGATGTATTTATCATCCTGAATAAGGAAAAGGCAGAGATTTTGAACGCTTATTTGAAGTGTGTAGAAGACAAAAAAAGGGATTTAGCAAGAATGAGGAACTAAAAGGCGACAGAGGGATATAGAAAGGCTGAGTAGACAAGAACATGGAGATGGAATATAATGGGACAAAGCGTGGCATATTCACTCTTGAGAGAAAATAATATAAACGACAGAGGGCAAGATCTTTTGGTCATGTTATGCCTGAAAGGCAGTGTAGCATGGTGCAATGCAACTGTAGATGCCAGAGGATCCCTCCTCCAGGATCTATCAGGCTTGCCACGCCTCGTGAGAGACATCGCAATGTGAAATCCGCTCTATGTGGGCGGGATCATTTTTAGCAAGTCTGCCTATCAGAGTGAGACAGTTATTTTTGCTCTAATATGAACTCCCATGATCAACCTAAGGCGTGGGATCTAACCCTCTTGGCTTGGACATCTTTGGCTGGCGCCATTCAGTTTTGGGTTACACAAACCGGGAGCAGATGGAATTGCATTCTTGGGGGTCTCCTCGTGGATCGGAAGCCCCAAGGTCCGGGGCAGAGTAACACCCTAGCACTGCTGCTGCCACTTGGCACATTGGTACTGCCAGCCTGGCACCCTGGCAGTGCCACCTAGGTGCCAGTCTGGCATTACCAATGTGCCCAGGTGGCACTGTCAGCTGGCAGAATTGCCAGGATGTCAGACTGGCACTGCAAAGGTGGCAGCTGGCATTTTCCCCTGTGCTGTGGATCGGGCTAGGGGGTGCCCTGCGCAGGTGCAGGGAGGTGCGGGGTGGGAGCATGTGGGGGGGGGTGGACCCGTGGACTCCCTTATTGTTGATTTGAGCTTTGTGAATTCGGGGGGGGGGGGGGCGCGTTGGGGGGTCGAGAGATTGGGATGTCATTTAATCCTGCACTGAGGTGTTCCAGCGAGCGCAGCTCATTGCAGGAAACGGGACTAAGTGCAGCCTCGGCCGCACATTCCCGCTGAAGCCTCAATCTATCTGAATGGCCATTTGATAGTTTGGTGTTTCTCGATGCTCCGAGCGCTGGGAAACACTCGGCTAATTACACACATTACGCAACTCTGTACCCATTCGAGTAGATCGTGCCCAAAAAACCTTTTGAATGGCAAGAGACTGGAAATGTTTGCTTTCGGATGGACCTCAATATCCTTGAACATGAATCACAGAACGTTATCGTGCACATGCAGCAAGCAATTAGGAAGACAAATGATGTGCTGACTTTCGGGCGGGAATGTCTGGCCCTTCCCACCGTTGGGATGTTCCAGTCCCTCCAGAGGTAACCACACGTGAACGGGTTCCCCAGCAGTGGGATGGGTGAGCCAAAACAACGGCACAGGCATTGGTGGAAGAAAGATCCTGCTGGCGGCCAACGGCGAGCCACCTCTGCCGGCGGAAAATTCGGCGCAGGGGGGCGGAAAATCCCTTTGTTACAAAGGGAATTGAGTATAACGGTATAGAAATATTACAATAGTTAGACAGGACATTGATGAGGCCCCACTTTGCGTACTGTGTGCAGTTTTGAATTCTTTATCTAAGGAAGGACATATTTGCCTCAGTTGCAACAGGTATTCACTACGCTGCTTCCTAAAATGAATGGGCTGGTTTATGAGGAGAGATTGCATAGATTAGGCCTATGCTCCATACCGTTGACAAGAATGTGAGATTATCCAATTAAAACATGAAATTCTTAAGGGGCTTGACAGGTGCGTTGCAATCTTTAGGTTCAAAATTTGTATTTTCTGAGTCAGGCACTGGTTGAAAATGGATACCAAAAGGGAAACTGAGAAATGAAACTGATCCTCACATTTTGTGAGGGCAGTAAGCCTGAAAGTGAGATTGAAAACCAAAGCTGCCGGAAACGAAAATTGACTGAAACCATATGCAAAGGACAAAAGTTATTGGAGCTCATGATGATGATAACTATTCTGATTTCAGTGGTGCGGTACAGGCAGGCTGAAGAAGACAGCAGCTAGATCCAGAAGCTGAGAATAGAAACTATGCAGTTAATGCAGCTGTTTCAGTTTCATGAAGGGTAGCATTGATGGATCTACACCATTCAAGACAGCCCTGAGCAGACGAGGTTCTACAGATGTCTGTCAGTTTTGGTGACGACTGCTTGCTTGGAACTTTGGTTGGCACTGCTGTCAGCGAGGAGTCAGGCTAAATCCTCAGACAGGAGCTGAAATTCTTCATGTGTAGAGAGAGTCTTGAAGGACTTTGTGACTGAGATTCCAGATCTATATGTTGAGTGGACTGCCAAGCCAATTCAAAATATCTGTCTTAGTTGCACCTGCAATTAAATTTATAGTTTAGAATTGACTTCAATTTGCCTATTAATTCATGTTTAACTTGTGTTGATTCTGGGAGTTAAAGTATGAATGTTTGTCAAAGATAAATGATTGCATTGTGTGACTCTTCTGTGAGGAATTCTTGTTTTTTTTGAAGCATGGAATCTTGTGGCTTCATTGTTTCAGTAAATAACTTGGATTTTGGATTTCTTCTTTCTTTAAAAATAAGTAGCAGTCTCACTGATATAACACCGGGTCTATGCTGATTGAATGTTTCCCCTGCCTGGAGAATCTAGAACACGGGGTCACAGTTTAACAATAAGGAGTAAGATATTTAGGACTGAGTTGAGGAGAAACGTCTTCACTCAAAGGTTTGTGACTCCTTAGATTCTCTTTCCCAGGGTGCTGGGGATGCTCAGTCAATGAGTATATTCAAGTCAAAGTTTAGTAGATTTCTGGGGACTAAGAGAATTAAGGGTTATAGGGATAGCGTGGGAAGGTGGAGTTGAGGTGGAAGATTAGCCATGATCTTAGTGAATGGTAGAGCAGATTCAAAGGGCAAAATGGTCTATTCCATCTCTCATTTCTTATTGTCATGCCCGGTAAAAGGCAAGTCATTCTCAAAACTTCAAACATGGGCCGTGTTCATCTGTTTCTTGAACTGCCCCAATCTAATTAAAAATAGACACTGTTGATCAGTTAAGATAGCTGTCAAGGAGATCATGTGATCTTTGCAATTTCAACCCAGGCTATCACACTGCCAGAAAGTTCTGAATTGAATAATTCTGGGTGAGTGTCTACACCTCGAATGGATACGTCTCACGAGCAATTCTTCATGGAATCTGCGCCTGGCAATGTTCAAATCCAAAACACAGTCAGTGGACACCAAAACCTCAATAGACTGGATGATTCTTTAATCGGGACCAGGCCTTTAAAAATGTAAGCCGGGATCTGATTCTGGGATTCCTGACCCCATTCCCAGGGTTTATGATTTTGAATTATGCCTTTTATGGCTGTGGGCTGGTTCAGGCACACCCGACCTGGCCAGCTCTATTGTAGAGTTTTCATGGAGTTGGGCAAGCTTTTCGAAGAGTCTTGGTTCATTGCACATCAAAGATGTTGTGAGCTATAAACTGCATGAGGGGACCTTTTGAACAGGCCCATGCCATGGTATGGCTCTACTCATCCCCATTGCTCCTCATACCCCTCAATGCCAAGCTATACACCAAAGAACCCATATGACCTTTCATGTCTCCTATGACGTGCTATGCCTTTGAAACAACTTTCATGGTTCATCATGTCAACCTATGGCCACTCAAACAATCCCTATAGGCTTTCATACCCCCTATACCAAGCTATGACACTTCCATGCTCGTTCACCAGCTAATCACTGTATAGAATTAATGAACCTTATAGTGACAGTAGGACGTGTAAACAAATTTAAATAACCATGATTTGCTGAAAACTTTGTTTTCTTAAGAAAAAATATTTTTAACCAAAGTCCAATAAAGGTGTAAATCAACCAGACCTGGAGGTCAAATGTTTCAATGGACTGATGGATTCCTTGAGTACTCAGCAAAGTCTCATTATGTATTCTTGGCAGCGACCTGAGATATCACCTACTAAATCATCTGAGTCCCAGATAAAACATTACTTGATAGACAGCCATGGCTCTCTGATCTCTTTTGTCTGTTTCATTATGTGACAAGGTAAAGTCACAAGATCAAGTGTTTGCAGTTTCTGCTATTGATACAGTTAAGAGCCTGGATGAATAACTTGGCATGTGGGGCCATAGGGGGTTTTGGGGCCATAGCTTGGCATGGGGAATGAGGATCCATATGAAGTAGCATAGATGGGCATGGGGAGCAAGCCCCCCCCCCCCCACACACCACCACCATCACCATTGCTGGGATCTGGATTCTGTGGTCACCCTGACTACAATCGTCGGAATCCATACAGAATGGGACCCCCCCCCCATTGCCAGTGGAGCTCCCAGATAGCCCCTCCCCCTGCCCCCACCCCATGGCAGTGCCAACCTGGTGGCAGGAGGGGGAACATCTGACATCCATAGAAGATGTGGTGTTATTTAAAGCCATGAAATTGGATGGTTATCATTATGTCACCGGTAGAGGGCAGGGAAGATCTCATTCTAAGATGTCCCTGGCACAAATCCCATTAGGGCGGTCTCGCGAGAGGTGGCGGCCATAATGAAATTTGTGCCTGTGGCGAATGGTCCCGGATAATCATTCCCATGTTCTTATGTTCTTTTGCTGAATTCAAGACATGGGTGCAGGTGCATTAGTTGACGTTCCCCTTGTAATAAACATGACTTGGAGAAGGAACAGAGGTCACACAAAGCAGGATAGATTGCTGGAAGAGAGAGAACAAGGAGGGCCTGATCCTTCTGGTGTGTGTAGAGAGCAATTCTCCTGTCTGCCTTTCAGGAGGAGAAATGGCTAGTATTTTGCAGCCCCATTTGCTATGGGCGTAAATGACAACGGGATGCAAAATCTCGCAAGAGACCAAGAACGATATTTGCGCCAGTGAGATCTCGCAATGCGATCGTTCCTGCATCTCACCAGTAATGCAATAGGGTTCCCGCCGTGCAATTATATGAATGAGTCCACCTGTCAGCATGATGTGTGGGATCAGTCTTCAGCATTTTCTTTTCTCAAAGTGTTGGAAAATATGGCAAGAAAAACTAGCAGTATAGCCGACAGGCTGCACACTGCTTTTTTCAGCTGAGCCAACACTTTGAAAAAGAAAATGGAAAATGTTGCCTAAGATGTGAGATGTTGGCACTTCTGAAGGATGCCCTCACTAAATGCAAGCTTAAAGCAAGGAGAGGGAAGAATTGTCAGTGGTTGTGAACAAAATCACGATGATGTGGTTTTATTAACTTGGTTTCTTCCGAGCTGGAGCAGGATATATTTGCAAACCCTTGCCAGTTTGCCATCCACTGATACATAAGGAAGATCAGTGATACTTTTGATTCATTGTGAACTAATTGCAAGTCTTTCTCACTTGCCAAATAGAAGCAGACAGAGTGAATATTCAGCTATATTCACAGTGCAAGCTTCCACATGGAACACATGCCTTTCTAGAATGTGCCTTTTTGCCTCTGCTAACAGGACATCTCTCTTCCTTTCCACCACCTCCACCAAGGCTTCCAGTATTTTCACCTCACTCTCTCTTGTGCTGTGCTATTCTTCACTATTTTCTCATGAACATTTCACTTCTTGCACAAATGCGAGCACCTTCTCCAGCCATAATGCACCTCCCACTTTCAGCAGTGCAGATTAGCTTTTAAGTTGTGCAGGCTAGCTTTAATTTCTGTTCGCTCTTGACAATATTGGCCCTTTGCTAAGGTTTAGCACTTGCTAAATGCTGAAATCCTTAAAATGAGCAGGCCACACAAAGTTGGCATGGCGCATACTACAAAATCACCAGACACTGAATAAGTGTGCATCGCCTCTTTTCTGTACTATGGGATTCAGATTTCATAAGGTTGTGACATTGTCACAAATGTAAAGAACTGTAAGGGTCATGTAATGTGTAAATCAACCACTAGATGGAGCTAGATGTATAACTATATAAAGCATCGATGTTAAGCTTTGTGAGTGAGATGTGGCGATGCTGGCGTTGGACTGGGGTGAGCACAGTAAGAAGTCTTACAACACCAGGTTAAAGTCCAACAGGTTTGTTTCAAACACTAGCTTTCAGAGCACTGCTCCTTCCTCAGGTGAATGAAACAAACCTGTTGGAATTTAAGCTGGTGTTGTAAGACTTCGTATTGTGAGTGAGAAGTTGAGGAGAAGGCGAGAGGACAGACTGAAAGAAACATAGTGTGAGTGAGAGCAGATCATAGTTAATGTAATAGTGTAGAGATTAGTTGTAGATGAGTGTAGATTATACACTATCCACCTCCAGTGTACATCATATGTTTATTATCAACTGTGTATTATGTAGGAGTAAGTATTGAATTCAGTTAAGTAGTGTTAATAAATTTATAGCTTTGTTCAAGTTAAAAGCTATTTGTGGTCTTTGTGAACACTACGCCAACCATCCTTAAAATTAGCAACACAAAGAACACCACAAAGCTTATCACAAAAAATTAGGTTAGGTGTCTTTAATTTGGCTGCTTACTCTGCTTTGTGACAAATACTGTTGCTGGCCTCCCCGAAATCCCCTCGTCTTCGTGCAAAATTTGAGTTGCTGTCAGGAAGGGAGAAATCCATGCTGCAGAGATCGCTGGAGATCTTTGTAGGCAGCTTTTTTTGAGGTCAAATGTAAACACTGTTGCTTCACTGTTGATGGAAGAATACAGCCCAATCAGTAAAATTCTTAATCATACAAAGCACCGAATACTCAATTAACTGTTTGTGTCTTCAATATCAATATTAATTGATGTTTATTAGGTATGCACATGTGTGGATCTTCAAAAAGCACTTCTGGAGTTATTCTTTTGCATATCTACCTAAATATAATCGTTCATATTAAAGGAGCACTAAATTTTGATTTAAAAAAGTTAGTAAGACGAGCAGTTTTGGATTCAGCATAAAATGCAGTGCAGTTAGGTTGCAGATCTTGAAGTTTAAATCTATTAAAGCCAAAATTTGATGTTGTATTTTCAGTTTCTTTGCCATTTCACTGCAGCACAAATGTATGCAATAAAGAAATGCTAATATGAGTCGACTTCTTCACAGAGGCTTTGCTTTGTCTCTTTATGCCTTATGAATTCTACTTATCCCCTCTTGTATCTTAGTTGCTGTGGCAGCGCAATTAACTCTGCTTGATTTGTCACTAGTTAATAGTGCACAGCCTGTTCTGAACAACTAATAACATACAGGAATAATTTTCAGGTCCAAAATTTGTGCTTTTCTAAAAGCACTTTTCATATGATTTAACAGCTTGCAGCTTTCAATTGCTACACTATCGTAGAATCATAGATTGATACAGTAGAGAAGTAGGCCATTTTGCCCATCATGCTAGCGCAGTTTTTTCTTTTTTTTTTGTGGATTATGAGCACCATCTCAAGGCAATATTGAAGAGCTGTCCAATTGGTCAAATAAATAACTGAGGTTTTATATCTTTCATGACACCGAGTTTCAGTATATCAGAGTGGAAACCTACTCAAATTGCGTCTCAAAAGCATCAAAGAAATAATAAGCTCAGAGAACATTTTCCTAAGCATGCACAGTGTTCCATTTTGTGTTTGGTGTTCATCTGATGAGCTTGCAATGCTTCCCTTATTTTGGAATACCCTGTGTGGTGCACAGGTTGCGACTGTTTTCTAAAATGCCTATTGCACAGAACCTGACCCTTGCCTTCAAAGTTCAAAGCAAAGTCAAAATACCACAGAAAATGGACTGGTTTGTATTGTGAAATTCAAAATAAGCCCAGGTTTATCAAAATGCAGTTTGAATATGTGCTAGTCTGTGGAATGCAAAGGCAATTGTGATTTTGAATTTAAATTTTCATCAATTTAGTACAAGTACATATTTATCTTATTTTTCAGCACCATGTGGAGGCAACCTGACAAGTTCTTCAGGATTTATTCTTTCGCCAAGTTACCCCCATCCTTATCCACATGGCAAGGAGTGTGACTGGACTATCACAGTTAATAACGACTACATCATATCTTTGACATTTATTAGGTAATGATTTTTTCACTATTCAAAATTGTGTACTTTATTGCTGTTAATGATGTGCTGTCAGCTTTACCAAGGCTCATGGGATGAAGGCAATGAATAATTAAATGATACAGAACAGGAAAGTTGATGCGACAACACAATGACACTGTAACTCCAATCAGCAGCCTTTGGTAAAGGATTGAGAAAATCAATCATAACTTCTGCTTATCACTGGAATCTAATGACCCTTGTTGGGGTTTGCTGACGTTAGGTAAGAAGGGAATAAAGGTGAGGATGTTGCTTTCTGCAAGCAAATAATCTCTTGATATTTGCTTTCTAAGTTCAAGCATGAAGAATGGGCTCTTGGTTGAGGTACCAAAAGATGCCTGACACTGTGAAATCATATTTAGGAGTAAGTATTATAACATGGTGCTTTGCACCAGGAGACATGGATTAAAATCTGAAGGTGCAATTTTAGTCCTCCCACCTGGCAGAAACTAATGGCTGGGCAGGGTGCTAAACCGCCTCTGGGTCTACCCACTGACTACCCACACCAATTCCATGAATTCCAATTTTAAACTGTCTTCAGGGACAGTGGTTATTGTAATATTTCAATCACGTCTTCGAACGAGAAGAGATGCAACAGTCAGATGAGGCATAAAAAGGACTATATTTTTGGGGCCTGAAAGAGCAGGAGTATCAAGTCCCACGAGAAAAACTTGGGCCTCCACTCCTTCAGGCTTCACCATCCTGCCCTGCTTCATGAGGTGAAGCCTAAAACCTTTGGGGAGCTTCCCCTCCCCAAAACCACCTTGCGGCCACCCCCGTGAATTATCCACATGTTGAGGACTGTATCTTTAGTCTGTGACAGTGAACTCCTGTCACCCACTGTTGTGCTCCTTCCCACCAACCAGCTTTTGCCTTCCGTCAGTTTTAGCCTGGAGATTCAATTTGTGCAGTTGAGGCCCTGTAGTTAAAATGGCCCGTGCTTTACACTTCAAGATCAGGACAACTTGTGGTTCACCTCAGTTCTTATCTATCTGACCACGTCCTGGATTAAAATTATGATCTGGTGACAATTGCATCTGATTTGACATTGGTCATGGGTGTATTATCTTCTGCAGAAAGCTAAAGCAAGATTATTTTGCTTAACTGTTATTATAAACTCTTGTCTGCTCAGTGAACTTTTGGCTCGGAGAGAAACATTTTAAATGGTGACATAATCACCGACTTATAGTTGATCTGTGAACATGTGCAAGTGTCTCAGTTGTAAAATCTTAGTCTGTTTGAGTAAACTGAAAATATAATTTTGCTGTAATGCACATTGAATATAAAAATAAGGATGTTATGCTTATTGTTATATAGGGCATTGACGAGACAACATCTCAAATACTGTGTGCAGTTTTGGCCTCTTCAATTAAGGCAAGATGTAAATTCATTGGAGGTGGTTCAGAGGAAGTTTACTAGATTGATATCTGGACTGAGTGGTTTGTTTTATGAGGAAAGGTTAGACAGACTGGGCTTGTTCCCACCGAAGTTTAGAAGAGTGAGGGGTGACTTGATTGAAGTATATAAGAATCTGAATGGTAATGACATGGTGGAATTTGAAAGGATGTTTCCTCTTGTGAATGAGTCCACAACTAATTTAAAATTAGGGTTCGCCCTTAGAGGACAGAGATGAGGAAAATTTTGTTCTCTCGGAGGGTTGAGAAACTTTGGAACTCTCTGCCTCAGAAGGCGGCGGAAACAAGGGCCGGGATTCTCCTCTACCCGGCAGGGCGGGGGGTCCCGGCGGGATGGAGTGGTGTGAACCACTTCGGCGTCGGGCCACCCCAAAGGTGCGGATTACTCCGCACCTTTAGGGGCCAAGCCCTAACCTTGAGGGGCTAGGCCCGTGCCGGAGTGGTTGGCGCCCCGGACAGCGGAAGTCCGCGCATGCGCCGGAGCGTCAGCGGCTGCTGACGTCATCCCCGCGCATGCTCAGGGGAGGGGGTCACTTCCACGTCCGCCATCGTGAAGACTATGGCGAACGCAGAAGGAAAAGAGTGCCCCCACGGCACAGGCCCACCCGCCAATCAGTGGGCCCTGATCACGGGCCAGGCCACCGTGGGGGCACCCCCCGTGGCCAGATCGCCCCGCGTCCCCCCCAGGACCCCGGAACCCGCCCGCGCTGCTTGGTCCCGTCGGTAAGGTAGGTGGTTTGATTCCCGCCGGCGGGTCCGCCATGACAGCAGCGGGTCTTCGGCCCATCGTGGGCCAGATAATTGCCGGAGAGGAGGGGAGGGGGGCGCCGACAGGCGCGGTGCGTTCCCGCCAAATCTCTGGTGCCGGAGACTTCGGGAGACGGCGGGCGTGGGATTCACGCCGCCCCCCGGTGATTTTCCAACCCGGCGGGGGGTCGGAGAATCCCGCCCCGGTCACTGTAGTTTTTAACATTAAGAAGTCTTACAACACCAGGTTAAAGTCCAACATGTTTGTTTCAAACACTAGCTTTCGGAGCACTGCTCCTTCCTCAGGTGAATGAACGGTATTCAGCCTCTGATCTCCATGTAAGCGTTCTCCAAGGCGGCCTTCAGGACGCACAACAACACAGAATTGCCGAGCAGAAACTTATAGCCAAGTTCCACGCACATGAGTAAGGCCTCAACCGGGACCTGGGATTCATGTAGCATTACATTCATCCCCCACCATCTCGCCTGGGCTTGCGAAATCCTAATAACTGTCCTGGCTTGAGACAATTCACACCTCTTTAGCCTGGGGTTACCCCTATCTCTAGATCTGTAAAGATTCAATTACCTGCAAATGCTCGCATTCTAAGCATTGTCTGGCATCTTTGAATTTGTCTATCTATATGTTTCTGGAACATATTCACCTGAGGAAGGAGCAGTGCTCTGAAAGCCAGTGTTTGAAACAAACATGTTGGACTTTAACCTGGTGTTGTCCGACTTCTTACTGTGCTTACCCCAGTCCAACGCCGGCATC
This sequence comes from Scyliorhinus canicula, assembly GCF_902713615.1. Taxonomy (NCBI): domain Eukaryota; kingdom Metazoa; phylum Chordata; class Chondrichthyes; order Carcharhiniformes; family Scyliorhinidae; genus Scyliorhinus; species Scyliorhinus canicula. Next base: position 132,264,011 of record NC_052155.1, on the reverse strand, counting down.
TCCACATCATGAAATTTTTAAGGCAGAAGTAAATAGATTCTAGTTAGGTAAAGGAACCAAAGGTTGTCAGGGGTAGATGGGAATGTGGAACTCAAAACGCAAACAAATCAGTAATGATCTTAATGATCTTATTGATTGGTGGAGAAGACTCGAGGGGCCGAATGGTCTAATTCTGGACCTATTTTATATGATTGTGGATGTTCTGCAGCAGAATGCTGTGCAGCTGCCTGGAAAGGTAATCGCAAACACATCTTGTTGAATGCAATAGTGCCCATCATAACTGCAACTCTGCACTCAATATCCCTCCCTGGCATCTTGTCCTTGCAAACATCACTCCATCACATACCTGTTGGCTGGCAAACACCCACAAGACGATTGAAACTATCCACACTGTACCTTACTTACTTATCCATGCCAACCTGTTTAATTCACCTACTGCCGACCTTTCATTTTGGCACCCCTATGGAGCACACTTACTGAGAAAGATGTGCCAGCAGACATCCTCTGGATCAAGGAATGGGAAACACAGGAAGTTACTAACAAGTTCCTTGTGACAAAAGTCCCTTGTGACAAACCCTATCTGTCGACCAGCATGCCCCAAGCTACCATGACGATAATGGTCCTTGCTAAATAGGTTCAGGTCTAGTGAGGGCTCTTGTGCAGCCAACCTCTACCGCATGGGTCTCAGTACTGTGGATAGGCACAAACAATGTTGCACATGACCAAGGGTGTTTCCTCTACTGACTAAGTGGCAGATTACCTTAAATGAGGAGGCTGTTAATAAAATGTGTGGGGAAAAGAGAATCAAAAATTAACGACAAGACCACATGTATTTTATTAAGGATTAGAATTATACTGGCTTTTCAAGGGCACACAACTGTAAACTAAATGAGTATTTGGGGTTCAGACCCTTCACATATTAAATAAATAAAAAAATAATTCTGAATGTGGCATGTACATTAATTATCACTAAAACGTTATGTTTTGCCCCGTTTGAAGGAATAGCCAGGTTGTCTATTGTTTTGGGTTGTTGCTGGTTATAATTTTTGATCTTCTGTTTCAAGCCAGTTGAAGTTAGTTTTGGGTTGATTGTGCACTTTCAATCATAACACAACACTTTGATCTGCAATGTAATCCTGGAAATTAACAATTGTGTTTGCGGCTGCAGAAAGCGAAGACAAGCTAATTTTTTGGATGTTTAAGCCTTTACCCGAGATTAGATCTGCACCAAAATATTTAAGCCAATTTCATCTCTTAAGATACTGACAGATCAAGGGCAGCACGTTGCCGCAGTGGATAGCACTGCTGCCTCATGGCATCGAGGTCCCAGGTTCGATCCCGGCTCTGGGTCACTGTCAAAATTACGGAAACATTGAAAAAAAAGTTACAAAAGCTTTAGCCCATCATACAACTGATGTGGGATTGAGTTCAAAATGTAAGTGGCTCCTATACTTTTTTAAACATTATTTTAACATTTTTCCAATTAAGGGGCAAGCATGTGGAGTTTGCACATTAATAACAATAATAATTGCTTATTGTCACAAGGAGGCTTCAATGATGTTACTGTGAAAAGCCCCTAGTCACCACATTCCGGCACCTGTTCAGGGATGTCGGTACGGGAATTGAACCCTGCTGGCATTGTTCTGCATTACAAGTCAGCTGTTTAGCCCACTGTGCTAAAGTAGCCCACTGTGCTAAAGCAACCCCATTCTCCCCGTGTTTGCATGGGTTTCGCCCTCACAACCCAAAGATGTGTAGGCTAGGTGGATTGGTCACACTACGTCGCCCCTTAATTGGAAAAAATGAATTACATAGAACAGTACAGCACAGAACAGGCCCTTCGGCCCTCGATGTTGTGCCGAGCAATGATCACCCCACTCAAACCCACGTATCCACCCTATACCCGTAACCCAACAACCCCCCCCTTAACCTTACTTTTTTTAGGACACTACGGGCAATTTAGCATGGCCAATCCACCTAACCCGCACATCTTTGGACTGTGGGAGGAAACCGGAGCACCCAGAGGAAACCCACGCACACACGGGGAGGACGTGCAGACTCCGCACAGACAGTGACCCAGCCGGGAATCGAACCTGGGACCCTGGAGCTGTGAAGCATTTATGCTAACCACCATGCTACCGTGCAATTGGGTACTCTAAATGTACAAAAAAAAAACAAAAAAAGATACTGACAGATCTACTGTGCATTTTAGGTTCTTTAATGACCATGATTAAAACCCACCTCTTTGCCAAGCCATTTATCATTCTCTTGGCTCACATTCATTATCTCTCATGCCCCAGTGAATAATCTTGGGATGATATCCTCTGTTAAACGAGTTAGGTGAATGTATGTAGTTGTTCATTGGCTGACATATATATTATGTTACTGCAAATTAGAAATACAACTATATAGATGTGAAATATTAGTTTCCGATGCAAGTTATCGTCAAACAAACCAAAAATCTTGTTATAGGAGCCACTTTGGTGGCACGGTGGTGCAGTGGTTAGCACTGCTGCCTCACGACGCTGAGGTCTTGGGTTCGATCCCGGAACCTTGTCACTGTCCATGTGGAGTTTGCACATTCTCCCCGTGTCTCACCCCCACAACCTAAAGATCTGGAGGGTAGGTAGATTGCCACACTAAATTGTCCCTTAATTGGAAATATTTGAAAATAAATTTTAAAGAAGTATAGGAGCCACTTTCATTTTGAACTCAATCCCACATCAGTTGTATGATGGGTGAAAGCTTTTGTAACTTTTTAATTTATTTTTTCTGTTTCAGTAATTTTGACACAGTGTTGTTACTTCAGTCATTGTTTTATTTCAACACTAAATACTAGTAGCCTTAATTAGTGTCAAGTCACAGAATGAGTATCTGTCCTCATTTTGATTTGACTTCACTGAGGCCTATCAAGCGTATGAAGTAAAGTTGCCATAGTCCCAGATGACCATAGGCTGCTTTCCACTTTGAGGGAGAGAGCTGGCTGGTGGTGATTTAACCTGAGGATCACCACACCTCAGGCAAGGGGAAAGGTTGAGAAGGCAGGGCCTTCGTGAATAGAATAACCTCAGCTAGTCTGGGGATTGAACTCGCACTGTTGGCCTCGCTCTGCATCACAAACGCGCTGACTAGCCAGCTGAGCTAAGCCTGCCCACTATCAAGCATCAAGTATGGAGATGTAAATTGGAAGAACATTGTTAGCCCAATAGAAAAATTCAAAGTGATGCAAAGCCCCAGTATCTAATAAGTATCACCTTGTTACCTTGGGTGAGATTTACCGGCCATCCACACCACAGTCCCACGCTGGCCCAAGGGTTTCCTGGTGACAAGGGGTGCAGTCAACAGGAAACTCCGTTGACAACGGTGGGGCTGGTAGATCCTGCTGGCGGGCCGCCTCAGCCGCCGTAAAACAACGGCGAGTTGGTGAGTAAATCCCACCCCATTGTGCTATCTAAAATCTTTTTAACTGCACAGATTTCATTTATCAGTTTGGTAAATAATTAAGTCAGCCATGCTCGCCGCTGCAACACTCCAGTTTCTTTCAGTTGTTCTCGTGCCTCCCAGTGTTACTCTCAGAACAGCTGCTAAATGGAATGTTTTGATTAAGACTTGAATTGTTTGTCCTATTCTGCTGAGAAGAGCCTCATTTCCCCATCTGGTCCCAGGAAAATGTTCAACTGAGGTCAGAAACGAGTGTATAAATGTACAATTTTCACCACTATTTCGATCTATTTAAGCTGTTTCATTCAGATCGCCCTGACAGGTTGCCAAATTAGAAGAAATAATACTTGCCTTAGATTGCACCTGTTGGGGAACAAAGCACTCCACAGAGAATTAATTATTTTCATGCCATGATTGCAGCTATGTTGAGAATGTGGAAGCCATTCTGCACAAAGCAAGATGTCAGAAGTAGTAATGCTGAGTGTAGTTTTTTGTTGTTGGTGTTGGTTGAGGGAGGGATTGACCAGAATACTTTTTTAAAACACAATTAAATACTAAAATACTACTTCAACAGCATCTTCTTTCAACGTTTGAACGGAGGGTGGCATTGGAGTGCCTGTCTAGATCATGCACTGTTGATGCGGAATTTTGAACCCCACATATCTTTAGATCTAGCAGTATGAGTGGAGCACAAGTGGTTCTGAAATTAATTTGTGTGGAATTAACTCAGTGAGTGGTGGCAAAAATTAAATTCAACATGAGCCTGTACCCTATGAATTTTGTTTATTTACTGGGTTTTATTATTTATTGCTAAATACTGTTTTCTGAAATTTCTGAAATTATACAGTTCCATTTGATGACCCTTCTGAGTCAAAATGTACTCAATTAGCGAGATAGTTTTCTACTAATTGCCAATCTGTTATGCAAGTTTGGTTCTAACATAATTATCACCCAGATAATTACATTATGATTGATAGCTGAAGAAAGCAACTTAGGTTTGCAGCTCGAGCTGAAGATTCGATTTTTTGTTCAGCATCTAATGATTACAGTTTGAAGTTGTCCAAAGATTCACTGAAGCTGAAGCAGTTTTTCTCTATAATATTGAAATATACGTGGATTTGACATAGTACACAGTTGCTGTTATGAATCCTGTAAATTGCTGTAGTCACTTCATATTGTCCAATTTGCAGCACATTGCCACAATTTTGCAGAACCAAATCCCAGAGGCAGAGAGGACATTGGCCTTTATGCAGTAACAATTCATTCACATCAAGAAATACGTCATTTTTCTGTGATGTACTAAAGTCCACACAATATAAATACAGGAACAATGCAAAACCAGGGGTGCGACTCTCCGGAAGGATTTCTAAGTGTAGTAGCGAGCGGATATTGCCGCGAGCGTCCTGGCGCTCAGCCCAGTGAGGCTGGCAACATTATTCAACCTTAATTGGTCCACTTAACGAGGCCTCATGAGCTTCTCGCCGCAAATGAAGGCTCGCCAGCTAATGCGCCAGGACCCTACTCACCAGCCCCTTGCTAACAGTTCGAGCGGCACTTAAGCAGCACTTGCTCAGCCAACACCAGCCAGCTTGCAACAATGGTGCCGAGGAGACCAGCCCCAAGGTTCGGGAACAATGACCTGGGGAGGCTGCTACACTCGGTGAAGGCCAGGAGGATGACCTGTTCCCCTAAAGGTCCAGGAAGGATAGCCATAGGTCAGCCAGTGCTGCCTGGGACGAGATAGCAGCAGCTGAAAGTGCAACCAGGAGGACTGGCCTCCAGTGCAGGAATGTCAATGACCTATATTGGGCAGCATGAGTGAGTAGACACCATAGACCCTGCCCCTCCCTACCTCTGGAGCGTCCAAAACCCCTTCCCCTTCAAACCACCACCCCCCCTCCCCCACCCCCCACCCCAACTCCTCCTCCACACACCCCTCCCACCACTTTGAATCGCGATTGTGGCTAATGATGCCCTGTCTGTGTTTCCTTCGGAAAAGCATTCGCACAACCATCAGGAGAGGGTCCAGGTTGCTTGAGGGGTGCCAGGCCTAAGAATCCTCATCATCTTTGAGGAGCAGACCTTGGAGGTGACCAGTGTGACCTAGGACAGAGCGGTCACCCATGCGGAGGCTGGGGGACGCCGCAGAGGTGAGCAACCACCGGGCTCTCCACCCAGGGGACTTTTCAAATGTGAGTTGCTATTGACTTACGTATTGACCCATTCCTTCCACTGACCACATGTCCATTCTCTGCAGGCCCATCCCAGGCGGCACCCTCTCCAGTCTCCCAGGAGACTACCTTGGATGAGAACTCTGAGGGTGTCACCGTATTAGTCGCGGCACAGCCACCACCCGGACCTCCACCAGCACAGATACACGCACCTTGATGGGAAATGTTAGTGGTCAGGCTTCTGGGGCACAATCTGGTGAGCACCATACTGCTGTTGATGGACATCAGGTGGAGGCAGCAACCCCCGGCGAGACAGCATTCGGAGGGCTGCTGGGACCCAGCCTGATGCTGAGCCTGTGGAACAGGGTTACCTGGAGCTGATGCAGAAATTAGGGAGCACCTGGGACATTCAGAGGGAGATGTCAGTGGCACTCCAGCAGGTCCATAGCCGCTTGGAGGAGTCTTAGAAGCTATGGGCGCAGGAGATGTCACCCGCAATTTGTGGCTCCGAGGCCAGCACTGTTATGGTGGAAACCACAGTGGAGAACCTGGTGCACGATGTCAGCACCATTAGTGAAGGTGCCCAAAATGTCATGCAGTCAGTGATGGCCATGGCTGAGCATCTCGACAGAGTGCCCTCCTCGTTGGGGGATGTCACCCAATACCAGGCTGACTTTGATGAGGTTCTGCGGAGCTTGTCCCAGTTACAGGTCGGCATTGCTGAGGCACTGCAGAGCTTGTCCCAGTCACTGAGGAACATCGTCGAGGGCATCGACACAATGGTGCGTACTATGGGGAACCGCCAGGCTGGCAGAGGCAGCCGGGGCAACCAGATGCCCCTCCATCCCAAGGTGAACCCCAGGGCCCTATGGACACCGAACAGGAGGAGGATGTGCTGCGTGCCAACCTAAACCTATCCCATGGAGTGGCGACGGTGGCCACCAGCTCCCCGAACTGATGAGGCCGCATCTCGCAGCCACCACACTGGACAGGACAGCACGGCTGTGCATGTGCCACTGACAAATCAGCCAGGCCCTCCAGCCCCAGGGCCCCCAGAGTACACCTGCCAAGGGCATCAAAGGCCATGGACGAGGTAAGTAGCTGACTGCCTCCACCTCTGGCATGCATCCTGGTGACACATCTAGATATAGTGGTAGAGCTTGGTGGGCAAAGCACATCGGGGACCATTGAGGACATCGGGGGAGAGGGGATGGGCCGGTATGTAGTGTGCTCGTGGGGTGAAGGAGGGGAGGAGCGGGAACAGCACCATCGGGAGGGTGGGAAATTATCAAACATAATAAACACCTTTGTGCACAACCAGTATGATGCCACTGTCACTTTGTTTCGTAATGTGGGTTGACCTCCAAACCCTAGGCCCATCTCTCCAGGCATCTCCCCATCCCCGTGGCACCACCGACCCTCCGGCCATGGACATGTCCCCGGAGCTATGTCCCATCCCCTGGGTGTTCGGAGGTTGGCTGCTGAGTGTGTGGTGCTGCCTCCCTCAGTGTTCAAGCAGAGTGTCCAGGCATCAAGGTGTCATTGGGGTGCTAAGCAATGACTTGCTACATGGCCGGCCACCCAGGAGAATCCACTTGGGTTCGATGAAGTGCTCACTTAACTGCGATTGCTAATTCCCTATTAGGGATTACCTTCAGCCGGGCGGCTGAGGCTTCGGCAGTCAGTGGGGGTTATGGCTGGTCAGTGGGCAGACGGGTAGGGACAAGGTTTGCCCCCGGAAGTGGTAAACAGGATCCAGGAGTTGGCATTGTAGTGCCATGAGTGATTTTGGAGGTTTTTTTTAAACTATTTTGGTTCTTCCTGAGCTGTTGTAAAAATGGGCCAGTGGGCGAGTGCAGCAGGAAGCAGTGTCATTTTTAGAGTAAAAATGTATTGAACTTAGCTGTTGACTCCGCTGAAAGTCTGTGACTAATTATTTGGGGCAGCATGGTAGCACAGTGGGTAGCACTGTTGCTTCACAGTCCCAGGTTCGATTCCTGGCTTGGATCACTGTCTGCGAGTCTGCATGTTCTCCTCTTGCGTAGGTTTCCTCAGGGTGATCCAGTTTCCTCCCACAAGTCCTGAAAGACGTGCTGTTAGGTAACTTGGACATTTTGAATTCTCCCTCAGTGAACCCGAATAGGTGCCGGAATGTGGCGACTGGGGACTTTTCACTGTAACATTAATTGCAGTGTAAATGAAAGCCTACATGTGACAATAAAAGATTATTGTTTTTATTTGTCCTGACATGTTGAAGTTAGGGCATCTCTGGGGGCTTTCCCTAGTTCGGGCATCTCTGGGGAGGTCACCCAATTTAGGTGGTCTCTGGGGGGGGGCGGGTGAGCTGTGGAGTTAAAATTTATACATTTATTTATTTAGAATTTACAGTGCAGAAGGAGGCAATTCGTCCCATTGAGTCTGCACTGGCCCTTGGAAAGAGCACCCCACTTAAGCCCACACCTCTCCCCTATCCCCGTAACCCAGTACCCCGCCCAACCTTCTTTGGACACTAAGGCCAATCCATCTAACCTGCACATTTTTGGACCGTGAGAGGAAACTGGAGCACCTGGAGGAAACCCACGCAAGCATGGGGAGAATGTGCAGATTCAGCACAGATAGAGACCCAAGCCGGAATCGAACCTGAGATCCTGGAGCTGTAAAACAACTGTGCGAGCTACTGTGTGATGTGCCATCAATGAATACAAGACGAGTAGTGAACAAATCTGAGGCTTTAATAAGCGAAACAGAAAGCCTCCTGGCTTCTGATCCCGAACTGGGGCAGGGGCGGAGATCAGCCATCTGTATACCAAGCCTGAGGGGAGTCGGAGCCATCAGGCAGTGGTTTACCACAATACATGTAGTACAGTAACAGATTACCATAATAGATATAATATACTAACAGTGGTTTACAACATTCACCCCCTGTTTAAAACAAAAAGAGTCCAACGGGCGTGAAGTGGACTTAAAGGTCAAGTCTGTCGGGGGCCTTGACCTTCCGCCATGAGCATCTCGGTCCCGACTCTGGTTGGGCACCGGTGTCGAGACCTGCGTGTCCGGGAGCGTGTTGTCCTCTTCTTCACCCAGTAGTTGAGTGGTGGAGCCCGGGGGGGGGGGGGGGGGGGGGGGGGAGGGGTGTGTAGGGGCAGGGGTAGTGGTGATGGTCGCCGGTGGGCCTGCAGGTGCCAGATCTTGAAGTAGTTGGGTAGTGGTGGAGGGAGACGGTGCAGGGTCGGGGTGGTGGTGATGGTCGCTGGGGAACCTGCAGGTGCCAAATCCCGGAGGGAGACTGTGTCCTGCCGCCTGTCATGATGTGCCACGTAGGATTGTGGATTGGCATGGAGGAGCAGGGCCTTCTCGACGAGGGGATCAGATTTATGACTCCTCGCATGTTTCTGGAGGAGGATGGGCCCTGTAACTGTCAGCCAGGACGGGAGCGAGACCCCAGAGGTGGACTTCCTAGGGAAGGCAAACATACGTTCGTGAAGGGTCTCATTGGTGGCAGTGCACAGGAGCGACCGGATGGAGTGGAGCGCATCGGGGAGGACCTCCTGCCAGCCAGAGCCTGGGAGACATGTAGACCATAGGGCCAGAAGGACGGCCTTCCAGACCGTCGCGTTCTCCCTCGCCACCTGTCTGTTGCCCCGGGGGTTGTAGCTGGTCGTCCTACTTGAGGCGATGCCCTTGCTAAGCAGGAACTGACGCAACTCGTCGCTCATGAAGGAGGAACCCCGATCGCTATGGATGTAGGTGGGGAACCCGAACAAGGTGAAGAGATTTTGCAGGACCCTGATGACAGTGGCAGGGGTCATGTCAAGGCATGGGATGGCAAAGGGGAATCTTGAGTATTTGTCAACGTTGAGGAAGTACACGTTACGGTCAGTGGAGGGGAGGGAGCCTTTGAAGCCAATGCTGAGGCGCGCAAAAGGACGAGAGGCCTTTACCAGTGTGCTCTGTCTGGCCGATAGAAGTGCGGTTTGCACTCTACGCAGACCTGGCGGTGCCTGATCACGGTCCTGACCTCCTCGATGGAGTAAGGCAGGTTGTGAGCCTTGATAAAATGAAAAGAAAACGGGTGACCCCGGGTGACAGAGGTCATTGTGGAGGGCCCGAATTCGGCCTACTTGTGCGTTGGCACATGTACCGTGGGATAGGGCATCTGGGGGTTCATTGAGCTTCCCCGGTGGGCACAAGATCTCGTAGGTGGAGAGTTTGATCCTCCACCTCAGAATCTTATCGTTTTTGATTTTGCCCCGCTGTGTATTATTCAACATGAAGGCAACCGACCATTGGTCAGTGAGGAGAGTGAATCGCCTGCCGGCCAGGTAATGCCCCCAATGTCACACAGCTTCTACAATGGCTTGGGCTTCCTTTTTGATGGAGGAGTGCCAAATTTCGGAGGCATAGAGGGTACGGGAGAAGAAAGCCATCGGCCTGTCCGCCTGGTTGAGAGTAGCGGCTAGGGCAATGTCTGACGCATCGCTCTCCACCTGGAATGGAATGGACTTGTCCACAGCATGCATCGCGGCTTTGGCGTTATCTGCTTTGATGCGGTTGAAGGCCAGGCGGGCTTCAGCCGTCAGGGGAAAAATGGTGGATTTAGTAAGTTGACGGGCCTTGTCCGCATAGTTGGGGAACCTCTGGGCTGAGTAAGAGAAGAACCCCAGGCATCAGGGCCTTGAGGCAGTAGGGGAGTGGAAGTTCCAGGAGGGGGCGCATGTGGTCGGGATCGGGCCCTAGGACTCCTTTTTCCACAACGCAGCCAAGGATGGCTAGGCGGGTTGTGCGGAAAATGCATTTCTCCTTATTGTAAGTGAGGTTAAGGAGCTTAGTGATGTGGAGGAAATGCCGGAGGTTTTCGTCATGGTCCTGCTGGTCATGGCCGCAGATGGTGACATTATCTAGGTACGGGAATGTGGCCCGCAGCCCGTACTGGTCAACCATTCGGTCCATTTCTCGCTGGAAGACTGAGACCCCATTGGTGACGCCGAAGGGAACCCTGAGGAAGTGATAGAGGCAGCCATCTGCCTCGAAGGCAGTATATTGGTGGTTCTCCGGGTGAATAGGGAGCTGGTGGTACGCAGAATTCAAGTCAACTTAAAGTTCGGTGGACCCCTGCTCCCCACTCACCACTTGGACTCTCCAGGGGCTGGTACTAGCCTCAATGATCCCCTATCGTAGGAGTCGCTGGACCTCTGACATGATAAAGGCCCTGTCCCGGGCACTGTATCGTCTGCTCTTAGTGGCGACGGGCTTACAGTCCGGGGTGTGGTTAGCGAAGAGAGAGAGTGGGGCGACCTTAAGGGTCGCGAGGCTACAGACGGTGAAGGGGGGGGGGGGGGGGGGGGGGGCAGAGGTCCACTGAACTTTAAGGTAAGGCTTTGGAGGTGGCACTGGAAGTCAAGCCCTAATAATAGGGCAGCACAGTGATGGGGGAGGATGTAGAGCTTAAAGTTAGTGTATAAAGCTGTCTGTGCTCCCGGAGTCAAAGAGGCAGGCCGTCTTGTGCACATTGATCTGGACAGTCATCGTTGATTTCGTGAGGTGATGAGGTCGGGACTGTTTGAGTGTGATAGAGGCGAGCTTAGGAAGGTGAAGGTTGGGCCGGCCGGAGGTAGCGACGGCCAGCGTACGACCGGGTGTGCAGGGGCCCCTGGAGGCTGCGGAGTGGTCCCAAGATGGCGGCCCCTATGGGTTGCGCGTGGCAGGCAAAATCGAAGATGGCGGCGAAGATGGCGGCCCCCACAGGTCGCACATGGCGGGTGGCAGCAAAGATGGTGGCGCCCATGGGTCGCACATGGCGGGTGGCACGGCAGCTGGATGCGGCCCCGACAGGCAACAGGCAGTGCTGCTTGGCCTAGGAACATTAGGGACAGGTCGGGCCTAGCAGGCTTTGGCGAAGTGGCCCTTCCTCCCACAGCTGTTGCAAATCGTGTTCCGTGCATGGCAGCGTTGTCTGGGATGCTTACCATGGCCGCAAAAGTAGCACTTCAGGCTTCCGTAGTTGGCGGGTTGCTGCGCGGCACAGGCTTGTCGAGTCGGTTGATGGTGGCGCCCACGAGGATGCCGCGTGGTCGGAGGTGTAGGCCTCCATGTTCTGGAAAGCCACTTCCAGTTTGAAAGCTGCACTGTCTCCGGGAGGCCGAGTGTACCCCCTTCTAGCAATCGCTGGCGGATGTAATTCGATTTAATGCCCGCGACATAGGCGTCCCTGATCAACAGCTCCGTAAGCTGGATCGCCGATACCGCCTGGCAAGCACAGTTCGGGCCAAGTACCCGCAAGGCACGCAGGCATTCGGCTTATGATTCTCCGGGGCGTTGTCGCCTCGTGGCAAGAAGCATACACCTTGTTTACTGACTTTACATATTGTCCCTTCAGCAACATTATCGTCTCTGTATATGAGGGGGCGCCTCTGATAAGAAGGATAACTTGCGGGCTCACTCGTGCGTTGAGTATTTGCTGCTTTTGGAGGTTGGTGACACCTTCGACGGAGGATCCGAGGTAAGCTTCGAAGTAGCTTAGCCTGTGCTTGAATGTTGTAGTGGCATCGGCTGCCTGTGGATCCAGCTCCAGGTGATCAGGCTTGAGTGATGAATTCATCTTAAAAGTTTAGCTTATTAAATTGATGTGTCATCAATGAACACAAGAGGAGTAGTGAACGAAACTGAGGCTCTAATAAGCTAAACAGAAAGCCTCCTGGCCTCTGATCCCGATCTGGGGCAGTGGCGGAGATCAGCCACCTTTATACCAAGCCTGAGGAGAGGCGGAGCCATCAGGCAGTGGTTTACCACAATACATGTGATACAGTAACAATTTACCACAATACATATAATAACTGGTTTAACACACTGTGCTGCCCTTTTGATGTCAGGTCACCTCCGTACTTGGGGGAAGGGGGAGGGAACCCAGAGAATCCAGGGTTCGGGGCTGATTTATGATGGGGTGGGGTCTGCTTTGCAATGTGTGGGGGTGGCCATGAACAACCATGGGACCACACTAATGGCTGCCCTCTCAAATGGCGGTCCGGTAGCGGGAATCCCTCGCAAACCTGGCAAAGCAAAAATTTGCATGTCAAGGGTTACTGAAATGCTTTCGGATTTGCACACCCAGCAAGGGCGCAAATCCATTCCAATTCACCTCCAGAGGAAGCCCAAACGAAGAATCCTGACCTGTATCTTTTTTATATAAAGACTGAAGGAACAGAGTCATAGGACTGCAAATTAGTTTTAACAAGAATAAAAGCATTAAACATGAAAAGTTGGATTATTATACAATAATCCTTTACTTCCCCCCTTAGTTTAACAGTTACACATAGGTTTTGGGTTTAACACATTTTACTAAATACATCTTAATCTACAGTGGTCTCATTAACATACACAGTTCCTTTGAAACAGATATGGACAAATATACACTCCACTCTGAACCCAAATTAGTGGCTGTTGATTATATAGATTTGTTGTTCCTTTCTCATCAGAATCCCACCAGATGATTGTCACATGAGAGTTTCCAAATCTGACTTCTAAAAGCACGATTTAAAATCGCCTCTCATAATAATACTTTCCCTTACTGAAATCCAGACTAGATTTTCCAAATGACACTTTTAACAAAACTTCTGCTCTACTTTTAACAGTGAACCTAGTCCAGGATTTTGCAACTTTAGGATTTCTTTGTCTTGATTTCTGTGCGACCTGCTTATAATTGCTTTAACTCTTGATTTCCGTATTGTATTAAAATTACATAGAATATTCCATTTCCCCCTGGAGTCTGCTTTCCCAATTTAAATCTGGTTACTGCAATTGCCTCTTTAACTCAGAACCCTTTGTTTCAGAACAGTATCTTGGTAACTGCACTCGTAACTCCCCTCATCTTAAACATTCTTTCTGTCTCAAATCACGTTATTGTGACTGCAACTTGTTCATTAGGAAGCTTACATCTTTGCAAATCCCTTGTCCAGTCCAACTTCTCTTGGCAGAGAACAAAGGAAAGCCCTTCCCTCTCGAAAGTGGCTTCCTGTTGCTAAAAGTAAGTTATTCTTCATGCTACAGCCCTCTCTAAGAACAATCGAATCACAGTTGGAATTGAAACTACCCCCACACATACAAATACCATTGTCCAGCATGAATCTAACTATGGGTTTTACTCTCCCAGGCACAGAAACATTAAATTAAACCCACTTAAAACTGTACCTTATTTCTAATGTTTACAAATACAAATATAAATCCGGTAAAACTACCTTTGTTTTCCTAATAATATAAGTTATGAGTGAAGTGTTCTTGACACTTATGAAAAATGAAATGAAAATCGCTTATTATCACAAGTAGGCTTCAAATGAAGTTGCTGTGAAAAACCCCTAGTTGCCACATTCCGGCGACTCTTCGGGGAGGCTGGTACGGGAATTGAACCCGTGCTGCTGGCCTGCCTCGGACTGCTTTAAAAGCCAGCTATTCAGCCCTGTGCTAGCCAGCCCTCGGGGATAGAGGATTCTGAAGAGTTACAGTCTTTATTAGGAGTGCAAGTCACAAATGTACCTTTTGTGCACTTTCTCATATCCATACATTACTGAGGGCAGGTATGTTGTCTTTTTTGCAATTTTCAGGTGTTTTAAGAATGATTAAGTAGAGGTTAGTTCTGTTTTCAAGTCTGGTTCCGTGACCAGTTGTAAAGGATAGAATTTTACCGTCTCCCGCCAATGGCTTTAACGGCAGGGAGCTATTAAAATGAAATCTGTGGCCTGCTCTCCGCTTGCATGTTTGCCCTCGACCTGTCTTCCATTTTACGAGGGAAGCATTCAGACATCAGCACTGCCCCTCTTTCAATCTACGAGGCCCTTAAGTGGCCAATACTTAAGTGCATTATTCTATCCCTGTAGAAGTGGATTTCATTTGGAACTTCGCTGATAGGGTTAATATAACAGTTCTGAAAAGCTCTGTGAAAGAGATGTCAACAGGTCAAGGGATGAAATAAAGGGAGTGTGTCTGACCGGCATCTGTGAAAGCAAAGATGTCAGAAGGTTATGGGATGGAATATAGGGAGTGTGGCATTGGTACTAATTAATGTTCTGACCGGCATCTGTGAAAGCAAAGATGTCAGAAGGTTATGGGATGGAATATAGGGAGTGTGGCATTGGTACTAATTAATGTTCTGACCCGCATCTGTAAAAGCAGAGAGGTCAAAAAGGCAAAGAATGGAATGAATGGGAACCGTTACTTTATTGCAGAGATAACGTAATTAAGCTCGTTTGACCAGTTGGAACAAATAAACATTGAAATGTAAGAGGGACTGTCTTTGGAGTGAGTTGAGCCATATGGCCATGGGATAAGAAAGACCTTTGTGAACAGCATTAATAGTGACTTGTGCTAATGATTATGTCAAAAATAACCTCCCGACCTCGAAGAATAATTCCATATATGTACATGTTCTGGATCCTTGCCAAATCATAGGTGTATCTAGGAATTTAAGGGGTCCACCCCTAAGCTGTAAGATGTATAAAGATACCGTCCTTATTCTGGGATTTTGGCACTTCTCGAAGGTGGTTACCCGACTGCTTAGAGATTTGTCCCGGCCGTAAATAAACGAATATTCGTTACTGACGTGTTCGAGTGTTTTACTTCTGGACTGACGATCAGATACGTGAAAGCGCAATTCACATCCCTACCACTCTTTTCCCACGGCAGGGGAAAACCACAAGGCTTTAACTGCGCGGGCTGGTGTCGGGCAAGGGGGAGGATCTCCTTTGAACATCCCTTGTGTCTATTTGAGGAAGCTCCTCCAGAAGCTGCATCCACATTTACTTTTCCCCTGCTACCTATCAGACCCAGCGCCCCCCCCCACCACCCCCCCCCCACCCCGCACCCCGCCCCAACACCTCACCCGCATCAGTGGGGCCTGGTAGCCAGGCCCTGCTGATACCCTGGACGTGCCTTTAACCCGGCCTCCATTAGCTCCTCTTCAGGATCTGTAGCCCCAGCAGGGGCCACAGTGAGCCTGGAATTAGAGAGCTACTGGCCATCTGACTGGTTGGCAGCTCTGAAAGGCAGGACTTCCTCCACAGAGAGAGAGGTCGAGTGTAAAATTGCTGTGAGGCAGTAGATACCTTTGGACTGCATTCCTTCTTTGGTTGACAGAACAGAAAACCCTGTCAACTGCAAATCCTGCCTTAAGTTACCTTCAGGTTAATTTATCTGTACTATTCTCATGAAAGATTTAATTTAACAGCTCAATGATAAAAATAGATTTGATGTTCATTAACTTTCTTTGCTGTTCCATATTAGTTTACTTGGACTCAGAACATCTCTCCTATGAACTCTTAATTTTGTTGTTTATCCACCAGGTTCAAAAAAAAGAAAAGCTATGAAATACAAGTATTCCCTGTTTAAAATGCATCCTAAGAGTACAGTAAGAGAGGGCAGCACGGTAGTACAGGGGCAGCACGGTAGCACACTGGTTAGCACTGTTGCTTCACAGCTCCAGGGTAACAGGTTCGAGTCCTGGTTTGGGTCACTGGCTGTGCAGAGTCTGCATTATCTCTCTGTGACTTTGTGGGTTTCCACCGGGTGATCCGGTTTGCTCCCACAGTCCAAAGATGTGCAGGTTAGGTGGATTGGCCATTCTAAATTGCCCTTAGTGTCCAAAAAGGTTAGATGGGGTTACTGGGTTGCGGGGATAGGGTGGAGGCGTGGGCTTAAGTGGGATGCTCTTGTCAAGGGCCAGTGCAGACTCGATGGGCCAAATGGCCACCTTCTGCACTGTAAATTCTGTGATTCATTTTCTGCGTGATTTGTAAATAGTGGAACTTAACCAAGGTGAGGCGCTGGTGCAGTAATATTGTTATTGGACCATTAATCCAGAAAGCCAGGGTAGCATTGGGCTCCACCATGGCAGACGTTGAAATTTGAATTCCATAATAAAGCTGGAAGAAAAAGTTTAATGATGACCAGTCTAATAATGAAATTACTGTTGATTGTTATTTAAAACACATCTGGTTCGCTAATGTCCTTTAAGAAAGGAAATCTGCCACCTCACTTGGCCTACATGAAATGAAATGAAATGAAAATCGCTTCAATGAAGTTACTATGAAAAGCCCCTAGTCGCCACGTTCCGGCGCCTGTCCGGGGAGGCTGGTACGGGAATCGAACCATGCTGCTGGCCAGCTAGGTCTGCTTTAAAAAGCCAGCGATTTAGCTCAGTGAGCTAAACCAGCCCCTGTGACTCCAGATCCGAAGCAACATGCTTGACTCTTAAATACCCTCTGAAATAGCCAAGAAAATCACTCAGTTTAGGGGAAATAAGGACTGGGCAACAAATGCTGGCCCAGTCAAAGAAGCTCGCATCCCCTGTATGAATTTTTTAAAATTGCACTGCCCTCATTTTCATTCTAATGAACATGCATCAAGAATTACACTATAATCATGTAATAGTGCAGCTGTTTTTCTTTAAACACTGCCACTTCACTCTTCGCTTTTCCACATTTCCTCCTTCCTTCCTGCGTGCCACCTCTCCAGACCATCTTGCTCCTTCCCTCTTGATCCTTCCCTCTCCTGACCGCTCATTCTGTCCTGTTCGTTACCTCTCGTGATTGCCTCGCTCCCTCCTGCTCACTGTCACCCTTGCTGTGCTCTACACGCTGCCTCATTTGCTGGTGCTTTCCTGAGCCCTTGTTCAAAGTGCGAAGGAATAAGTGATGGGGTCAGCTAAGGAGCGGTCAGAGGTTGAGAGCAAGAGGGCTGGGAGAGACATAATACAAGGGAGGGAGTGTGAGTGTGGAGAGAGTGGCAACAGCAGGAAGTTGTGAGGGGGCTGGGAGAAGGAAAGTGATGAGTGGGAGCGAACAAAGGATTTGGGAAAGGGAAGCAGCACGAGGGATGGAAGAAATCATGAGTATGAGATAATCATAAGAGTGATAAAAGTTAGTAAGGGTAGTAAGTTAGTAAAAGTATTAAGTAGAAAGTAGAATTTAGGTGCTAGACAGCAGATAGGTTTTTGAACAAAGGATAGTTGTACTGAACATTCAAAGTTCTTTACAGCTTAAAAACAATACATTTTTTGATCTTCTGTGACATGTCTAAGAACAAAGAAAAAAACATTTATTTTCTAATTTTGGTGTTTTTTTTTAACCCTTTTTTTGTTTTGATTCCGATGTCAAAATAAAGAAAAATAACCAAATTTCCCAAATGTTCCCCTCCAAGAAAAGAATTACTGGACACAATTTCACTTATTATAACTTCTACCTTCTCTGAATTCTACAAAATCCATCTAAATAGAACATAAATCAGCAGGTAAATCACGGTCAGTGTAAACTATGAATTATACATTGAATAACAAATACAACAAAGACTATCTCATGGAGTTAGTAGGCAGTCCCCTCACTTGTATGGCCCTAGTTTCAGTCATACAGTTCTCCCAAGCTGAATTCCATTCGTTTTCCGACAATGACTTAGCCAATTTTTCACAGGCAGCAACTTCCATGTAACCAGGCTCAAAATATGCTGCACTTCTTTCTGGGTCCTTCTCGATTCTCAACTTCCCATTGGTTATGGTACCGTGGATCCAGCAGAACCTTCCTTACCGTCACACAGTATGGTCAATTCTGCGCAGACAGGTGTTCTGGCTTTATGCATTGCTGCTGCTGGCCTGAAATTCAGACCGTATTGCTTTTTTGTCTTGGCTTCAGGAATTATTGCTGCTGGTTAGGTCTCATTAAAACAGAATCCACTGTCGTGAATTCCTCTGTTATTGGATTCTGGCAAGCAAAATCTAAAGACTTCACATGAGGACAGAGGGAAAAATCATCAATCAAGTCCTGCCATATTGCTGCTTCAGGCACGGGTGAAGCATAATTTTGCTCTCACTATCAAGTCTCATTTGCAGTGAGAGTTAGTGGGGACAGGGCCACTAGGCTTGATATTATGATCTTTCTCTACCATTAGTGAGGTTCAGTACTGGGAAAAGTGTCAAGCAAATTTACCTCTAGAATGCTCAACCTCCCTTTTAAAACTATGCTTATTAATGGACAACCTTTTGGGAGGACAGTTTTACTTTTCAGATTTCCACTACCCTTTTTAGAACATAGAACATTACAGCGCAGTACAGGCCCTTCGGCCCTCGATGTTGCGCCGACCTGTGAAACCCCTCTAAAGCCCATCTACACTATTCCCTTATCGTCCATATGCCTATCCAATGACCATTTGAATGCATTTAGCGTTGGCGAGTCCACTACTGTTGCAGGCAGGGCATTCCATGCCCTTACTACTCCCTGAGTAAAGAACCTACCTCTGACATCTGTCCTATATCTATCTCCTCTCAATTTAAAGCTATGTCCCCTCGTGCTAGACATCACCATCCAAGGAAAAAGGCTCTCAATGTCCACCCTATCTAATCCTCTGATCATCCTGTATGCCTCAATTAAGTCATCTCTTAACCTTCTTCTCTCTAACGAAAACAGCCTCAAGTCCCTCAGCCTTTCCTTGTAAGATCTTCCCTCCATACCAGGCAACACCCTGGTAAATGTCCTCTGTACCCTTTCCAATGCTTCCACATCCTTCCTATAATGTGGCGACCAGAACTGCACACAATACTCCAAATGTGGTCGCACCAGAGTTTTGTACAACTGCAACATAACTTCATGGCTCCAAATCTCAATTCCTCTACCAATAAAAGCTAACACACCGTACTCCTTCTTAACAACCCTCTCAACCTGGGTGCCAACTTTCAGTCTATGGACATGGAAACCGAGATCTCTCTGCTTATCCACACTACCAAGAATCTTACCATTAGCCCAGTATTCTGTCTTCCTGTTATTCCTTCCAAAATGAATCACCTCACACTTTTCTGCATTAAACTCCATTTGCCACCTGTCAGACCAGCTCTGCAGCTTATCTATGTCCCTCTGTAACTTGTAACATCCTTCTGCACTGTCCACAACTCCACCGACTTTCGTGTCATCTGCAAATTTACTCACCCATCCTTCTACGCCCTCCTCCAGGTCATTTATAAAAATGACAAACAGCAGCGGCGCCAAAACAGATCCTTGTGGTTCACCACTAGTAACTGGACACCAGTCTGAATATTTCCCATCATCAACCACCACCCTTTGTCTTCTTCCAGATAGCCAATTTCTGATCCAAACTGCGAAATCACCCTGAATCCCATGCCTCCGTATTTTCTGCAATAGCCTACCATGGGGAACCTTATCAAACGCTTTACTGAAATCCATATACACCACATCAACTGCTTTACCCTTATCCACCTGTTTGGTCACCTTCTCAAAGAACTCAATAAGGTTTGTGAGGCACGACCTATCCTTCACAAAACCATGTTGACTATCTCTAATCAAATTATTCCTTTCCAGATGATTATACATCCTATCTCTTATAAACCTTTCCAAGACTTTGCCCACAACAGAAGTACGGCTCACTGGTCAATAGTTACCGGGATTGTCTCTACTCCCCTTCTTGAACAAGGGGACAACATTTGCTATCCTCCAGTCTTCTGGCACTATTCCTGAAGACAAAGATGACTTAAAGATCAAAGCCTAAGGCTCAGCAATCTCCTCCCTAGCTTCCCAGAGAATCCTAGGATAAATCCCATCCGGCCCAGGGGACTTATCTATTTTAATACTTTCCAGAATCGCTAACACCTCCTCCTTATGTACCTAAAGCCCTTCTAGTCTAGTAGCCTGTATCTCAGTATTCTCCTCGACAACATTGTCTTTTTCCTGTGTGAATACGGACGAAAAATACTCATTTAGCACCTCTCCTATCTCCGCAGACTCCACGCACAACTTCCCATTACTGTCCTTGACTGGCCCTACTCTTACCCTAGTCATTCTTTTATTCCTGACATATCTATAGAAAGCTTTATGGTTATTCTTGATCCTACCTGCCAAAGACTTCTCATGTCCCCTCCTGGCTCTTCTTAGCTCTCTCTTTAGATCCTTCCTAGCTAACTTGTAACTCTGAAGCGCCCTAACTGAACCATCACGTCTCATCATTACATAAGCCTCCTTCTTTCTCTTGACATGTGTTTCAACTGCTTTAGTAAACCATGGTTCCCTCGCTCGACCACTTCCTCCCTGCCTGACAGGTACATACCGATCAAGGACATGCAGTAGCTGTTCCTTGAACATGCTCCACATTTCCATTGTGCCCATCCCCTGCAGTTTTCCTCTCCAGCCGATGCATCCTAAGTCTTGCCTCATCACATCATAATTGCCTTTCCCCCAGATATGACTCTTACCTTGCGGTATATACCTATCCCTTTCCATCACTAAAGTAAATGTCCATCACTAAAGTAAATGTAATCGAATTGTGGTCACTATCACCAAAGTGCTCACCTACGTCCAAATCTAACACCTGCCCTGGTTCATTACCCAGTACCAAATCCAATATGGCCTCTCCTCTCGTTGGCCTATCTACATACTGCGTCAGGAAACCATCCTGCACACATTGGACAAAAATAGACCCATCTAAAGTACTCAAACTATAGTGTTTCCAGTCAATATTTGGAAAGTTAAAGTCCCCCATAACAACTACCCTGTTACTTTCGCTCCTATCCAGAATCATCTTTGAAATCCTTTCCTCTACATCTCTGGAACTTTTCGGAGGCCTATAGAAAACCCCTAACAGGGTGACCTCTCCTTTCCTGTTTCTAAGCTCAGTCCATACTACCTCAGTAGTCGAGTCCTCATCAAACGTCCTCTCAGCCACAGTAATACTGTCCTTGACTAACAATGCCTCCCCTCCCCCTCTCTTACCACGTTCCCTGAGCTTACTGAAATATCTAAAACCCGGCACCTGCAACAACCATTCCTCTCCCTGCTCTATCAATGTCTCCGAAATGGCCACAACATCGAAGTCCCAGGTACTTTTTGGCGAGAAGTGCTTCCTGTTACGTCCTTGAATGGCCCAAGATCTAAATTTATGGTTATATTCTGGACTACTCTCAATCCCACACCATCCCACCACTCTCCTCCAGGGAAATTAGTTCATATCTATTTCATCTTAAACACCCAAATTGGATTATCTCTTCATCTCTGTACGCAAGGGAATCCTGCTTCACTATTTAAAACATCCCATATGTTTCAGAAAGTAAGTTGAGTTTTAATTTTCATGGAATCCCTACAGTGCAGCAGAAGGCCATTTGGCCCATCGAGTCTGCACCAGCCCTCCGAAAGAGCACCCTACCTATCCCTGTAACCCCACCTAGCCTTTGGAAACTAAGGGGCAATTTAGCATGTTGAATCCACCTAACTTGCACATATTTTAGATGATAGGAGGAAACCAGAGCACTTGGCGGAAACCCATGGGGAGAATGTGCACACACCAAACAGTCATCTGAAATGGGAATCTAACCCAGGCCCCTGGCATTGTGAGACAGCAGTGCGAACCACTGTGCCACAGTGCCAGATACAGGACTGAAGTTCTTTGTTTGTAAATATGTTTATAATAAGATGTGCCATCTCTTTTCACAAGCTATTAATTTTAAATTGTCCTGAAGGAAGCATTTGAGTGGTGCAGTGATAAAGAAAACCATGACCCAAATCTTTTCATCACCAGATTGAAGAGACATGCCAGGATGCTGTGGAGTTCCTGATGAGTGACCCATATGGGAATTTCCCAGGATGTTTAAACTTCCGATGGATAATTCCTCTTCTCTCGGGGCCCATCATAAATGTCTCTGACTCTGAGCTGGAGTATGAGACTTCAGACTGATCCATGGTACTTATCTGCATAGTTACCCAGGAAATGTTAGACAGATGACCATCGAGGTAACATTTTTTCAAATCCGCAGTTGACCCTCAATCACCCTCCCCCCCCCCCTTACTGGACCACATCTCCCCTCTGACCCACTACTAACCCCTCAACGTAATTAACCACCCTGCTCTGACACAGCTCCACCCCGGACTACACGCTGACATGACTACGCCCTCTACTGAACCTGATTATCAGTCCTTCCTGACCCGTCTATCTTCCCCGAATCTGACTATTCCTCCCACAACTTAACCACCCATCCGATCCTGGCCAAATAACCCCAGACCAAATAACCCCAGACCAATCCAACTCAACTAAACCCTTAACTGGACTAACTAACCCCCAACCTGACAGCTCACCTGACCTGATTAACCTTCAACCTGACCCACTCCACCCCACCCCCACAAATATTGTCCACCAAATGGAAAGATGAGCATTCTTTCTGATGACTGCAGCGTTTTAGAGTAATGGAGATGGAATACTTTCAAATTATTGCCTATGAGTGTCAACTCCACACCACAAAATTATGTGAGTGTGATGGAGATTGATGTTATGTTAGCAATCTCATTCG
Organism: Scyliorhinus canicula; assembly: GCF_902713615.1. Lineage (NCBI taxonomy): Eukaryota > Metazoa > Chordata > Chondrichthyes > Carcharhiniformes > Scyliorhinidae > Scyliorhinus > Scyliorhinus canicula. Next base: position 132,241,082 of record NC_052155.1, on the reverse strand, counting down.
TAGTTGGGTACCTAGTGGGGATAGGGGAAGGAAATTATACAATAATTTCTGAGGGTGCCTTATAGAACTATCTTTACTCCGCATCTAATCTGTGCTAGACCTGATCTTGTGTACTGTAACTGGGTTCAAAAGTTGGAAAATCTCCCATTTCCTAAAGTTTGCCTCACCGTACCGAAGACAAATAGCCAACCCTTTTCTTTTACTCTGTGCCAAACTTTTGTTTTTAATTTTTTTTCACGAGTTTGATGTACAGTCTCTGCTATTCTGGAGTGTGCAAATGTGACAGGCTTCTTTTAACCTTTCAAAAATGAATTTGTTTTGTGTCACTTGTGTTATTTTCTAATGGGCCATTCATACAGCAAATTGCCTGCATATTGTTACGACATCTTAAAATCTCCTCACATTGTCAGTGTGTGGTGTTGCTGCCAAATTCAGATTTTTTTCAGTTTTCATCCCATGGCTGACAAAATGAGCTTTTGACAGATACCTTTCAAGTCATATCGACTATTTTTTGAACTTCCCTCATTTGTTTTTTCAAAATAAGTCATGTATTATTATTTATTTTTTGTTGATGTCATGTTGCTTTATGCTGCTTGATAAATTGAACATATTTTGGTCAATTTAATGAATCTGTTTGGTGACCTTTGCTCCTGAATCCATTCCAAGCTGGCAACAAGAGCATTATTGTGTTTCAGGCTATTGCAGCTCAGTACCTTGTTCAGCTGCTTCACTATTATCATTTCTCTGTGTGTTTTGCCACAGAATAGAGCTGATCCCTGTGGGTTGCAGCAGCTCACTAACCTGTGTCTGTTCTCCAATCATATATTTACTGTATACTGGGCTATACTTTTCCCATATCCTGTGTAGCAATTGCGTACTGCTCCATTCAAACTGCCGTTTGATGTGTTGTTCATTCAATTGTCATACCACCATGAAATTAGTTTGTTTTCTTAATTATATAAATACGGAAGAAATAATTGAGGCCTGAGACATATTTGTTAAACGATATCCATATTGGAGCTATTTTAATGTATGTCATCTGGGTGGCACATGAAATAATATTACTCTCATCACAGATCTACATTTAAATCCAGCCAAAACCTTCGATGAAATTCTGCCGCCTCAGACAGATAAGGGTTGTATGTGCAACATTGCCACTGGGCAGTATGTATTTCTGGTACTGTTTGCATTGCTTGCTCAAAAAACGTATTGACTCATAGGCACATTAAATCACTCTTAAGCTGTTTCATTATGCATTGTGCATTATCTCATCTGTACATCCCAATGTTTCAGCACCTACGCAGAAGAGATAACCCACAAAAGGATTAGAGTTATTTAATTGGTCAACAGGGCTTCTTTGCACAAACATGAGTTGGCAAGTGCAATGCTAATACACTCACGGGGTGCTAATACCCAGAACAACACTCAACTTTATGTTTATTATTATCTTTTATAGAGATAGAAAATACACTAGGCTAGAGGTTAAATAGCGACGTTTGTTTGAGTGTATGGTCTCAATTCGTTCCGTGTTCATCTGCTCATATCGGGCTTGGCACATGCCAGCTGTGCAGTGCGCAGCACGGTAGCAGAATGGTTAGCACAGTTGCTTCACACTCCAGGGTCCCACGTTCGATTCCCAGCTTGGGTCACTGCCTGGGCGGAGTCTGCACGTTCTCCCCATGTCTGCGTGGGTTTCCTCCGGGTGCTCCGGTTTCGTCCCACAGTCCAAAGATGTGCAGGTTAGGTAGATTGGCCATGTTAAATTGCCCTTAGTTTAGGTGGGATTACTGGTTTACGAGGATAGGGTGGAGGTGAAGGCTTAAGTTGGGTGATCTTTCCAAGAGCCGGTGCAGACACGATACGGGCCAAATGGCTTCCTTCTGCACTGTAAATTCTATTATCTAAGCTACCTCTATCCACCTCACCTGAATATTTCTGCTGTTAGCAGTGTTGGAGATGCACCAGCTATCTGTTCCTGAACACTTCTGCTGAGCTCTGCACACAGCAGCAATTTTGCCAATGGTGTGCTTCAGGCAGCCTGTTCATTACATCTGAAAAAAAAAGTTGCACAAAATGATTGCTCCAATGAAAGTTATTGAACACCACAACAGACAGAGGGATTTGTTTTTTGTTTTTTTTAAATAAATTTAGAGTACCCAATTAATTTTTTTCCAATTAAGGAGCAATTTAGCGTGTTCAATCCACCTACCTTGCACATCTTTGGGTTGTGGGGGCGAAACCCACGCAAACACGGGGAGAATGTGCAAACTCCACACGGTCAGTGACCCAGAGCCGGGATCGAACCTGGGACCTCAGCGCCGTGAGACTGCAGTGCTAACCTACTGAGCCACCGTGCTGCCCTGGGATTTGTTTTGTTACCTGTTGAGATGGTAATCTGTGCTGCTCAACTCAGTTACAGTAGACGCTCTGGAAGAAGGCTCAAAGTCATCCCGAAGTTTGATAGAAAGTTTATTGAGCAACACAACTTAAATAACTGTATGCGCTCTTACTTAAAGAACTGCACGAGTAAAATGGTTACAACTTTTCTATGCTCTGCAACTAGGCCTGACCACACTAGCAGCCCTGAGCTAAATTTCTGTTCCTGTTCTCCTCACAGTCACATCAGCTAAAGAGAGGGGGAGGGCTGTCTGCGTCCCACTTTTATACATGGCATTGCTGCCCCCTGGTGGTATTTCCATTACCCATCAGCCCTTTCTGTACATACCTGTGTAAAGATCACTACATCCCCCTTTTTCACTTTTTTTTCCAGTGTTGCAGAGCTGTAACTAAAAACAAAACTCAAACACAGTTAGTATCATGCACAAATACAGAACAGAGCAATGATTATATTAGTCCATGTTTACACGTTCAGATGTTTAGGTGCACGTCTGATTCAGGTAGACCTCCTGAGTGGGCATGGATACCCGGAAGTTTTTATGTCCATTCGGGCACCCACTGCTGGACTCCCAGGATGTCGCATGGTACAGTCCTGCAGATCTAACGCCGGAAATACAGGTTGACGAGGTGGAACCTTCAGCAGGTCTCGCCGATTGCATCAAAACAGTATTCCATCATCAGACTTCACAACGTAAGATCGTGGGGATACTTGACAGAGGACCATCACCATGTTAGACCAACCCTCAACCGGGTGTCGCAACCTAACCCTGTCGTTGATCGCTAACGGATGCAGCACTTTTGCCTGCCGGTCATAGTGCTGCTTTTGTCCCTGACATTGGTGACGCATCTTGTCCAGGACTGGCGAGTGATCTGGATTGGTGAAGTGTAACACCGGTAGCCGTGTCCGCACGTCTCGATTAAAGAGCATTTGAGCCGATAACAGCCCAGAGCTCAAAGGCGACGAACGGTATGACAATAGAGCCAAGTGTATGTCGGACTTCGAGTCAGTGGTCTTGCTGATCAGTTGCTTAATAATGTGGACACCTTTCTCCACCCTGCCATTCGATTGAGGAAAGTGTGGACTCGACGTCACATGCTTGAAGTTGTACTGTTTTGCGAATTCCAACCACTCCCAGCTGGCAAAGCAAGGACCATTGTCGGACATGACCGTCTGTGGGATGCAATGCCTCGAGAAGGTTTCTTTGCAGGCTTTGATAACCGATGCTGATGTGAGATCCGGGAGTTTCAGTACTTCCGGAAAGTTGGAGTAATAATCAATGAGAAGAACATAGTGTCGACCCATGGAATGAAACAAGTCAATACCAACTTTGTCCTACTGTAGCGCAGCCACCTCATGCTGCTTTAGTGACTTTCTTGCATTGTGCCGGTTGATGTTTTTGACACTTGTCATATGTGAGCACCATGTTCTTTATGTCCTCGTTTATCCCAGGCCAATACACGGATTGCAGTGCTCTCCTTTTGCACTTTCCGGCACCAAGGTGCCCCTCGTGAATCCTGCGGAGCATGTCTGCCCGGAGCGCCAGTGGAATGACGAGTCTGTCATTCCGCAGTGTGATGCCATCCACCACGGACAGTTCAGTTTGGACATTTTGGAACTGTGGGCACCGCCCTCTTGGCCAGTCATGCTGAAGGTTGTGCATGACTTGAAGCAGGGTCGCATCATCCTGTGTCGCCTGATGATTTTTCTGCAGCCTCCTGTCCGTTGCCGGGGGTGTCTCCCTGCACCACTGTGCATGAACTTCCACATCATTAATGGAAGCCGGAGGTGGATTGTCAGCGTCAATGGCTCGGGATAAGGTGTCGGCTATTATTAGATCCTTCCCAGGACTGTAGACCAGCTTTTGAAGTCGTACCTCCGCAACTTCATCATCATGCGTTGTAGGCACGGCGTCATGTCATTGAGATCTTTGTTGATGATGTTGACCAGTGGCCTTTGATCAGTCTCCATGAGAAATGTGGGAAGACCAGACACATAGTCGTGGAATTTTGTCACACCCGTGATCAATCCCAGGCACACTCCTTCTCTATCTGTGCATAACTGCACTCGGTGGCGGTCATCGCTTCAGTCGGTTGTTTGGAATCAAAATGCTGTGAAGTTTTCCACCATCGAGCGGCCGGCCCATTGCTTTTGCTGATTGCTTTGGTTCTTTCTGGTCTCTAACCTAATCTATCTAGTGCTGTTCAATTAAAGCCACTCCTGTACCATGTTTTGTTACCTGTAGAGATGGTAATCTGTGCTGCTCAACTCAGTTACAGTAGATGCTCTGGAAGAAGGCTTGAAGTCATGCAGAAGTTTGATAGAAGGTTTATTGAGCAACACAACTTAAATAACTGTGCGAGCTCTTACTTAAAGAACTGCACTAGTAAAAAGGTTACAACTTTTCTATGCTCTGCAACTAGGCCTGATCACACTAGCAGCTCTGAGCTAAATTTCTGTTCTCCTCACAGTCACATCAGCCAAAGAGAGGGGGAGTGCTGTCTGCGTCCCACTTTTATACACGGCATTGCTGCCCTCTGGTGGTTTTTCCACTACCCATCAGCCCCTTCTGTACATATCCATGTAAGGATCACTACAGGATCCATGGTGATTAATGTGTCACAGTAGTGGTGCAGGTAGGAAGGAGTAGCGATATTGTAGTCCTGCGCAGGACCAGGAGACCCTCAAGGATCCCTTTCTGATTGAACTAGGAGCAAGTGGCCAGGGAAGTCAATTCCCAGAATTTGGGCGTGAGGACCTAGCAGTGGAAACACAAAGTGGTCTAATGCCCTTGTGGGTGGTCAAAGTCAGTGAATCCATCTTCTTAGGACCTGACCTTTTTGTCATAACTTCAGCTTGTTATGTTGCTGAATGTACCACTCCCTTCACTTACCCAGCATCATTCAGGGCACGCGCCTGACATTCCTGCACTCACCAACACTGCTAACCTCACATGCACCTTGCACTGCTTCTATATAGGCCCAATTAATCAGCTCTATCATCACCCAGAACACCACAATGCAGTCATTAACATTGTTCTGCCTCTCTTTCAGGATATTGTGGCACATGGTAGAAAGGCGCAGATGAGAATAGGCAAGAACCAGCATCTACTGAGATTTACGGAGATGATGGTTCTCTGCAGTGGGACCAACAGCAGTGGGACCCGTAGCTTCCAACATTGAGGATTACAAAATGTTTACGCCACACACCCCAATCAGCTCCGATCTTATTGCCGTGATGAGCATGATATTGGTGGTGTGACTGCAGATCTCTTTTTTTCTCCATCATCATCCTACTTCACTCACATTAACCTTCCTCTTCTGAGTTCCTGCTTTCGGTCAAAACTGCTCTTGGCCAGGCAGAGAAACCCCAAAAGGGGGAAAAAATGCAACATAACAGTAGAGTTGTAGCGGGCACGTAAATAATCTGCCATTTGCAGCCACCAGCTCTGATATGGACTCTGCGCATACCTTGGATGCTTATATCCAAGATTGGAAATGTTATCAATTGCGATAAAGGAAGTCTTAAACTTCAAAACGACTTAGACATGTTGGTGCATTTGACAGACAAGTGGCAGACGAAGTTCAATGCAGAGAGGTATGAAGCTCAGATGGCACGGTAGCACAGTGGTTAGCACGGTTGCTTCACAGCGCCAGGGTTCCAGTTTCGATTCCCAGCTTGGGTCAATGTCTGTGTGAAGTCTGCACCGTTTCCCTGTGTCTGCGTGGGTTTCCTCCGGGTGATCTGGTTTCTCCCACTAGTCCCGAAAGACGTGCTGTTAGGTAATTTAGACATTCTGAATTCTCCCTCTGTGTAGCCGAACAGGTGCTGGAGTGTGGCGATTAGGGGCTTTTCACAGTAACTTCATTGCAGTGTTAATGTAAGCCTAGTTGTGACAATAAAATTATTATTATTTTCATTGTTAGCAGGAAGAATATGATGTATATTTTAAATTAAAGGGAAAAACTCTAATGGAGCTGCAGGAACAGAGGGATCTTAGTGTATATATACATACGTCATTGAAGGTGGCAGGGCGTGTTGAGAGTGCAGGAAATAAAGTGTATATTATCTTAGGCTTCATTATTCGTGCCATTGTGTACAAGAGTAAAACGATCACGTTGATCTTGGATAAGACACCAGTTAGGCTTCATCTGGACTACAGCACACAGTTCGTGGTGCCATACTTCAGGAAAGATGTGAAGGCATTGGAGAAAGTACAATGGAGCTTCGCAAGAATGATTCCATGAATAAAGATAGATTGGAGAAGTCGGGTCTGCTTTTCTTGGAATAAAGAAGGTTGAAAGGAGATCTTGGATAAGACACCAGTTAGGCTTCATCTGGACTACAGCACACAGTTCGTGGTGCCGTCTACATCTACAGCTACATCTGGGAGTCAGTGTCCCATCACCAGAACAAAGGGCAAAGACTGCTTCGTTGGTGTGAAATTACCACCTGGCACCCTCCAGTTGTGGTGCCTCTTCTGCATCTTCTGCTGCACCTCCACATTCCTGCTGAGATTCGGAAACGTGAGGCTCAACCAGGTTCCAATTCGTCAACCGATCAATAATTCCATGGGGCGATTCCCATCATCACATGTGGCATCGTACGGTAATTAAAAAGGAACTGTGCCAGCAGCGGGTCAGTAGAACCAGTGAATTATTTTTTTTATGCCTATTTTGAAGGTCTGGACTGCCCTTATGGCCAGGCCATTTGAGGAGGGGTGATATGGGGGGGGTTCGAATGCTGCTCCATTTCGTAAATGCGGCAAATCTTCGCTAGTGAAAAGCGTTCCATTATCCGTTACCAGGACCTCATAGATCCCATGGGTGCTAAATGTGCCCCAGAACTTTTCTAACATGGTCCCGGACATTGGTGAGGCCATCTTGTACACCTCTAGCCACTTTGAGTGGGCATCCACGATAACCATGAACGTGGACCCCATGAAAGGTCCCGCAAAATCCATATGTAGACTTCCAATAGGCGTTCTAGCTATTTGCAAAGATGAAGGGAGGCTGTCAGAGGGAGCGTCTGGGGCTTCAGGCACACCGGAAAGCAGTGCACAACCGTCTCGGTGATCGTGCCAACGCCGGGCCTCCAGACATAGCTATGGGCCAACATTTCTATCAGAGAAGCACACGGATGGCCACAGAGAAAGTCCAATTGCAAGGATTCCTGACCCTGCAGTGGGATGACCATGTGAGCTTCCCACAATATGACACCGTCTTCTATACTGAGTTTAGAGAACCTCTGGGCAAAAGGCCAGAGTGGCACAGAAAGAGCCTCCTTTCCTCTTGCACTTCGCCAATCCCGGATCTCGCTGCATCCATGCGCACACCTGAGTAGCCGTCACTGGCAAGGTATCCATAAAGTTTTTTTTTCAATAAATTTAGATTACCCAATTATTTTTTCCAATTAAGGGGCAATTTAGCGTGGCCAATCCACCTACCCTGCACATCTTTGGGTTGTGGGGGGCGAAACCCATGCAAACACAGGGAGAATGTGAAAACTCCACACGGACAGTGACCCAGGATCGGGATCGAACCTTGGGACCTTCGGCGCCGTGAGGCAGCAATGCTTACCACTGTGCCACCGTGCTGCCACTGTATCCATAAAGTTGAGAGTCACAAACACCTCGTCAGCCATTCGTGCGGATGTGCCACTCACGGAATGTGCGATGGTCCACGATGGCGATGGCAGCGATAGATACGGCAGTGCCGGTGTCCATTTCCATTATCACGAGGTGACCATTGACCTGTAATGTGACCCAGATCGTTGCTATCTTCATGGGTCATGATGCAGTTCAGCTGCATTAGATAGTCCTCCTGATGTAGAGTGCCCTGTGAAAGGCCATGGTTCACGGTGATTTGACGGCTACCTGCACCAGAATTGGCAGCTATGACCATCGCGACTTCTCCGACCACACATTTGCCAATGTGGCCAGCTCTCCCTTTTATCCTTGCGGGAGATATTCCACCAGTCAACAGTAACTCCAGAGATCAAGACCTGGCTGTGGAATCTCCTCGAAGGTGGCCCTTTTGGAGGAGGTCTAGACAGATAGGCACTGTCCCGTGGTGCAGAGTGAGTTTGAACTGAAGAGTGGGCCAAACTATAGATGCCGTCATCCATTAGGTCCTGCACCCCTTTCTACATGTGCCTTCAGGATAGCAAAAGCTCGATGGCCCATTTCAAATCCAAGGTAGGCTCTGCCAACAGCTTCCTCTGAGTAGCATTGGGGCTGGTTTAGCTCACTCGGCTAAATCGCTGGCTTTTAAAGCAGACCAAGCAGGCCAGCAGCACGGTTCGATTCCTGTACCAGCCTCCCCGAACAGGCGCCGGAATGTGGCGACGAGGGGCTTTTCACAGTAACTTCATTGAAGCCTACTCGTGACAATAAGCGATTTTCATTTTCATTTCATTTCATTGTTCATGCCACACATTAGCTTATCCCTCAACATTTCTGAGAGGGAGGGCGAAAACCCGCAATGTTTAACTAGACGCCTCAGGCAGGTCAAAAAGTCAGCGACTGATTCACCTGGTGACCACACTGCTTAAATCTATTCTGTTGCATAATTATGTAAGGCTTGGGGTGATAGTGTTCCAAAACCAAAACCAGCTCATCAATAGATTTTGAGTCCAGTGCAGTCAGATTCTTTATGAAACCAAATATCTGGGCCCCGTAGGCAGTCAGGAGGAGAACATTCTGAAGGTCTTCCTCCAAAACCCTGTTCGCCTGGAAGAAAGGCCTCATGCGTTCCACGTACCGGTTCCAGTCTTCCAGGCCTGCATCAACAGCTTCCAAGTTCCCAAATAGTAGCATTCTGAACTGTTACTATGTCCTGGGATAACAAATTTTCGGTAGCCATGCGGTTCCACGAGCGAGTCTGGAGTTCCCTATTTCCCTCATCACCAGTTTGGTAACATGAAGAATACAGCGGTAGGAGAACACAGGTTTATTTAACTATATACAAAATTCAAGGTAGCATCTCGCTTACAGTACATTCCTTGCTGGAAGAATTAACCACACCAGGCCCTGCTTTGGGCCGGCCTTTACATTTGTTTGTAATGAGCTCCAGCTGGGTGGCCTCCGTCCCCTATCTGGAAAGCTCGTACTGCTCAAGTGCTGTGCGGAAATCAACAATGGATTCCCATGGTCCTCGTAGGGGTTAGAACAAATAGTTTTCAACTCACCAGAGAATGATGTGGGAAACAAGCGTGGTTGCAGAGGACTCCCATGAGTACCTTGATTGGGTGGCATATGGGAGAGTGCTGAATGGCATACGCACTAAGATGCTGAGTGCATTAGCTTTTCTGCCAGACTACCTCTTGTCACAATCAACTTGCAATCTTTGTGTGGACAGGTCACCTCATCTGCATCCCCGCGCTACCTGTCAAGGATGTGGGAATAGTCACTGGCAAATGTAAGAATTTATGAAAATGTTTCAGAAAATATCCTGGAGTAGTTTTAGCCGTATACCTGTTGGAAAGGTTCCAGAGAATGACCACATTCAGTCATAGAATCATAGAATCCCTACAAGGCCATCGGACCACTGAGTCAGCACCAACCCTCCAAAAGAGCATCCTACCTAGACTCACTCCTCCACAAATTAACCTGCACATTTCTGGACACTAAGGGGCAATTTAGCATAGACAACCCACCTAACCTGCACATTTTTGGACTGTGGCAGGAAACCGGAGCACCCAGAGAAAGCCCATCCAGACACGGGGAGAAAATGCAAACCCCACACAGTCACCCACGGCCGGAATTGAACCTTGGTCTCTGAAGCTGTGAAACAGCAGTGCTAGCCACCGTGCACCATACCACGCACAGGGTGCTCGGTCCTTTAAATGACACTACTGTAAGGTCCACCTTGCAGTTTCACTCCTGTTTTTGTCTCGAGGAAACAACTAATTTCTGCCTGTTCATTTGATGGTCAAATTTGTCACATCAGCCAACTTTGGCTGCCTGAATTCAGTACAGCAGCAAATTAATATCTTCGAGGGCACACAGGGAAATGGAAGTAGGCACCCATAGTACCATTCAAGGTGGCACTGCGGCAATAAATTTCTAGCCTGCAGTTTGTTTCACATTTTAATTGCGAACATACTTCCAATTTCTGCATGTGACATTGCTGACTTTGAAGGAGCAGCTCTGACACAAATAATGATGTGATTGGCAGCTCAATGAATCTGCAGCTCCCATGGGTTTTACAGTTCTGCTCAGACGGGAACAGCACTGTTCGACTTAGTTGTGTACCCTACCCATTCACTTAGTGTGAAAATACTCGTTCAGCTCTTAAAGAATTTACAGCTGCCTTTCAAGCCTGAGATCAAGAGATTGAATTCCAAGTTTCTGCTGGGTTCCAGCCAGGTCAGTTCTGCTGGGGAGCAGTAAACACCACATCTCGTGGGATAGTGAGTTACCTTCATATCTCTCAATGTTATTTTTCTTTCAACTAAGAAACCATCATATTCTAAATGAGAAATATTTATGTTCTTCACTGTGCTGCAACCTGTCACTGTTAGGTGTCAGCATCTTATAGATCACTAGAAGCAGGTTGCAATGAAAGAGATAGGACAGACTCGGCTTGAGACCTCCTTCTAAATTAGCAGCTTTTGAGCACAATATTATGCTGAAATGAGCCTGCAAGACACCTGTAATAATTAACTTTCAGAGACTCTATTAGTGAAAAACAAAGGATGTATTTACAAGGGTCTACAAGTGCAACAAAAAGGTCTACAGCACAGAAAAGGCCCTTTGGCCAATTCCGTCTGCAACAGTCAAAAATAACTACCTAATGATTCTAATCCCCGCTGCCGGAGGAGTGGTGGAAGCAGGGACGATAGTGACATTTAAGGGGCATCTTGTCAAATACATGAATAGGATGGGAATAGAAGGATACGGACCCAGGAAGTGGAGAAGATTTTAGTTTTGACGGGCAGCTTCGGATACATTTCACCTGGCCCAGAGATTTGTCTACTTTTAACCCTGTCAGACCACCCAGAACCTCCTTTCTGTCTGTGTTAATCTCTTTAATTTTATTACAGTCTTTCTCTCTCACTGTCCTACCCACACCGTTCCTCTCATGAGTGAACACAAACTCACAGTATTCATGTAAACCCCTGCCTATGTCCCACCACACCTACACACAAATTACCACTGTGGCCCTTAATGGGCCCTACTCTTTTCATAGAATCATAGAACTCCTTGAGTGCAGTAGCAGTTTATTGAGCCGGCAGTAGCAGTCCATTGAGCCATTGAGTCTGCATTGACCCCCTGCTAGAACACTCTACCTCGGCCCACTCCCCTGCCCTATCCCAATAATCCCATTGTGCCATCTAACCTACACATCTTTGGAAACTAAGGGGCAATTTAGTATGGCCAATCTACCTGACCTACACATCGTTGGACTGGGAGGAAACCGGAGCACCTGGAGGAAACCCATGCAGACATGGGGAGAACGTACAAATTCCACAGTCAGCCAAGGCCAGAATTGAACCCGTGTCCTTGGAACTGTGAAGCAGCAGACCTAATCACTGTGCCACCGTGCCGCCATTTGCAACATTTCCTAGTTATCTTTTTACCCTTAATGTACTTGTAAAACAACCTAGGGTTTTCCTTTATTTTACCTGCCAACATCCTTTCATGTCCACTTTTTGCTCTCCTAATTTCCTTTCTAAGTTTCATTTTGCACATTCGGTGTGCCTATAGGGCATCTGCTGTTTTGAGCCTTTGATATCTGCCCTAAGCCACCCTTTTTCTCCTTATCCAATAATGTATGTCCCTCTACATCCAGGGTTCACTGGATTTGTTAACCACCCTTTTTCTTGCTGGCCCTATACTCTCCCTGTTTCCTTCTGGTATACATCCCACTATTCTGTCACACATTTACCTACAACTGTCATTTCCTAGTTCACTCGGGCCAAATCACATCTGATCTTATTAAAATCGGCCTTCCCCAGTTTAGAGCTTTGATCTCCGGCTCATCCTTGTCCTTTCCCAAAACAATCTTGTGTCGAACGGAGTTATGATCACAGTCTGCAAAATGCTCCCCACTGATCCTTCAACCACTTGCCCAACTTTGTTACTTGAAATTAAGTCCAGTACTGCTCCCTCTCTTGTCAGACCTTCTATACACTGGCTTAGAACATTTTCCAGGATGCATTTTCACAACTCCACTCCCTCTAAAACTTTCACACTATGGCTTCCCCAGTTAATATTGGGCATCGCCAACATGGTGTGGACATTGGGGAGCTGCTAGGGTTGGCAGAGCCAGATGGCGCGGGGGCCACTGGAGCTCAATCCAGCTGCTCCTCCATCCTAAAGTCACCCCATGGGCCTATGGCGCCGTCCCAGAGGAGAGAGCCCCGGAGACTGATCTGCAGCCTCCCAACAGGGCGACAACGGCGGTCACCAACTCTTTCGAGTCCCCCACTCCTGACAACGTCACATCTTGGGGTCAGCAGATCGAACAAGGTGGCACGGCAAGGCATGTGCCACTGGCAAGGTGGCTAGGGCCCTCTGGCCCCAGGGCTCCCAGCGGATACATGCCAGGGGCCTCGAAGGCCACAGGATGCGGTAAGCAGCAGGCTCCCTCCACCTCTGATGTGTATCCTGGGTCACGCCTAGACATAAAGTTAGAGCATGGAGGGCTAAGCAGATCGACAATCACAGAGGGCGCTGGCGAGGGGGCACCATTGCGGGGGGACACCTTCGGGGGTTAGGGATGGTTGGGGTCACTATTTTATGGGTACACCATTAAACAGACGTTGCACTCGAGACTTGTGGAGACTCTGATACTTTATTCCGCACTGCGGGCCGGTCTGCACCCCCCTGCCCCATGTGCCCTCCACTCTCCCTTGGCCCCATGCTATGGAACCCCCACCCCGCCAGGCATACCACGTGCAGGCGATGAGTGTGAGAGTGAACTCAGAAAATAGACAGGAGTAAGACGATGGCATCGATTGGGCAGCATCAGAGCTCAGCTCACAGCAGGTTGCCGTGACTCAGAGAAGCCGTGGCATAGTGGTATTAGAGACCTGGAGTCATGCTCTGGGTACCTAGGTTCAAATCCCGCCATGGCAGATGGTGACATTTGAATTAAATTAAAAAATTCTAGAATTAAATGACGTCCATGAAACTATTGCAGATTGTCGTAAAAAACCATCGGGTTCACTCATATCCTTTATGGAACAAAACCTGCCATCTTTACCTGGTCTGGTCTCCGTGACTCCAGATCCATAGCAACGTGGTTGACTCGAGGGCAATCCGTGATGGGCAGTAAATGCTGGCCCAGCCTTCGATGCCCACGTCCCATGAGCGACTAACAGAAGAGCTGCTCACGTGGTGATTACAGACAAGTTGGATGTTCAGGGAGTGGAATCCCTTCCTGTTAATGAATTGTGATTCCAGACTGCCCAGTGCGCGCAAGGCGATGTGCATGCCATTTATTACCCCGTGGACCTGGGGGAGAATCCTGTTGCCCAGGCATCCTGATGGGCGTGGTCCAGGTCAAAACTCATATAGTTAGCTGCCCAGGCACACAGGACTTCACAGATGCACATGTGGGATGTAGGTTGCGATATGCCGCATGAGTCCCCGCTCGAGCCCTGGGATGATCCCAAATCTTAAAGGTTCAGGGCTACAGTGACCTTGACGGCCACTGGGAGTGGGTATCCTTACCCTTCACGTGGTGTCAAGTCTGCAAGCACATGGTGCAGGTGCAGCACCACCCCCTTGTGTGGCAGAGCCTCTCGCAGCACATGCTGTCCATCATCTCTTCAAAAGATCAGTAACACCTGTACACCTTGGGCCATCAGCGGCCTCCCCCTCAGCGTCCCTTCCCAGCCTGATAGGCAGCTGAGTCCTCAGAGTCTGGGTGGCCCCCTGCACATGGCCTGTCGCCTCCATCAACGCTGCAGGCTCTGCCTTCTTTAGCGCCTGCCACCTGCCCTGCACCAAGCACCACGAAGGCAGTGCTGCAGGCTGCACAATACCATCCATAATGTGACCTGTCAGGAATAGGAGATGGTGGGAGATCGACAATCTTTTCCACTTCCACCGCGGTTTCTCAAGTCCCCCAGGCCGCCCCACCCTCACATTCCCCGTCTTCTCTCCGGATGCCATCCAACGAGCTGGTTCTGCCTTGGGCATCAGACTCCAGACCTCTGCCAGGAACTGTGCAGCCAGAAGCCACAACAGTTCAAGGGGGTTAAAGTGACTTTCACTATATTACCACAGACAGGACTCTATCCCAGGCATGTTTGGTGGGACTGATGGGCAGCAGCTGGAGTTGCTCTTGGTATGGATATACATGATCTGGGGATTGGCTTGGCGTGCGCTGAGCCCCTCACCCCCCGCAGCCTGGGAAGACCGCCCATCGATAGTGCCCGACCCCCTGACCAGGCCTGTCTCCCCACGGGATCATTTGCATATCTTCAGGGGTAATGAGGTGCACGTTTCTGTAATATGACCAAACCAAATAACTCGGGTTGTTTGAGGGTCACAGCTAGACATAGCTTTGTGATGATATGCAGAAAGCAATTCTGTGTATAATAATGCGCATGACCTTTGACCAGCAGGTGGCAGAATGGCAGTTATATCTACCATGCGGCTCTGTGCCTCAAGGAGTTTGGAAAAAGTATTGTTGGTGGATAGACGTTATTTTGCAGTTTCTCTATAACAGTTAGTTCATATTGGTAGTTTGTTATTTATTGATTCCAGTTACCTTTACCACGCAGTTGCTTCATAATAAATTATTTAAACTAGATGTTCTGGAGTGCATCATTCATATTGGCTAATCTACAGAACATGATAAGCTTCAGACATTTTAAAAGGTAACGTCCTGTTTAAATTTTTTGGGGATAATGATGAGAATACTATATGAGGTCTTAGTCCCATTACAACACATTGTGCCTATTTCAACTGAGCAAAATAGGCATCAGCCATCCTCTGGCTCGTTCCACAGGACAATCTGCCTGGTTTGAATTTAAACAAAGCTTGGCAGTTAACTGTCAGTCATCAGTTAACTGGTGCATTCTTCATGGCAACGCCACTACCAAGAGGAGTCCACTTGCCTATCAGCTCTTTCTTCTCACAAGTTATAATTTGTTATTCTCATTACATTTGACCTCGCCTGGTGCGAGTGGTCCTGATGCATGTAAGATGAAAAGTTTCAACAACATGTGTCTTTTTCAGCAATATTCAAGTTCTGTACTATTAAATGAGTATTTGTACACTGCCTCCGAACCTACATCTTTGATCAAACATTTGGTAATTTGTCCTATCTCCCCATGTGGTTCCATGTCATATTTCAGTTTTTAAACCTCTGTGAAGTCTTGGGACATTTTATTACAGTTGCTTGGTCGCACATAGAACTTGAATATTGCTAAAATGAGAGACATGTTGACAAAGCAAAATTGAGAGCAGCAAAAGAATATTATTCCAAATTCCATGATAAGCCATCGGGGATAGGCACTTTCTAACTCGTGGGATTAGTTCATAAATGCAGCCGCAAAACCTTTTCTATTCTCTGAGGAGACATGATCCCAAATTGGCCATTTTAACCTGTTTAAAGCGTGTTTAATGTGTGGAAAGTGTTGTCAGCAATCCAGTTAGTGAGGGGTTCCAGATACGCATAAGAGAGTCTGGTAGTTTCATGGTTATGTCATGCATGTGTGTTTAAATTCCACCATGGCCGTTTGAAAATTTGTATTCAGTTTAAAAACTTGACTGATTTTAAAAACTGAACTGGTTCTCCAATCTCCTTTATAGAAAGAAACCCATTTTCCAGACCTGGTTTATCCTAGATGCCGTCTTTTTGCTTGCTGCAAGTAGCTGTCCATTTAATCCTATTTCACAGCTCTTCATTTGTCGCCTTGTAGTTTACAGAAATTCGAGTGCATACCCAAGCATTTTCTATATGTTTTGAGGGTTTCTGCCACTCCCCACCCTTTCTGGCAGTGAGAGCAAGATCCCCTTCGCCCTCTAGGTGCAAAGAGTGCCCTTCAAATCCTCTCTAAACCTCTTAGCTCTGACTAAATCTATGCCACCTGGTTATGAACTCCTCAACTGAAGAGAATCGTGCTTCCCTATTCAATCTATCTGGAGCTCTCCTGGGTGGGATAGCAATTGATAGCATAGCTTTGAACCACTGCAACTGGGGAAATAGGCCCACCACCACAAGCTCAAGTCAACTAGTTATCAGCAATAATTATCAGCCTTGCCCATTTCTCATGGATAAATCAATGTTAGACGTATTCGATGCTGTGGTATGAAGAGACAAAAGTTCTGTTCTTTTTTCACCAACACACCTTTATTTCTCCCAACAGACTATGCACAAAACTCTGCACATCACCAGATCCAGAGGCCACCTGAAGCCCCTTTACACATCAGTGTCAATCATTGAACACTTAACATAAATGAGACAATCATTGAACACTTAACATAAATGAGACAACTAATTGCAATGGCTCTTAACCCATTACTTAACAATCAAAACATGTTCCATTGCTCTTTGAAAGTTGTTTTGTTGTAAAAAGAAAATTCCTGTCTACAAAATGGATGAAAAAAATTATTCAATGCATCTTTAAATCCAAAATGATGGAGCTGTCAGTTAATTCGAATGGAAATTATTTCAATAAACATGTTTTCCTCAATTAACATGATGGTTTTGAGATGAGCCTTGAAAAGTTCAATCCTTCATTGTACAAGTTAATATATATTTTAAATTCCAGACGTGGGGGAAATTTAACGCAAGGGCTTTTTTTCTCAGAAGACAGTTAAACGGAAAAGATTTAGCGTGTGTGACTTAACCTTATAAAATAAATCCGATAACACTTTCAAAATGTGGGAAACCATCATGCGGTCAGACATTGTGATTGATGGCACATGACCAGACTTCTTGTCACATGATCAAATTTCTGGGAATACATTCAGCTGTATTTGGCAAGCTGACATAACATGGCCCAGACATCTGTGCCAATTTCTGTACAAATTTAAGCTTTATATCTCTTCCTTGTACATGCTGATTTCACAGAGTTTTCTAAGGCTATTTCATTAATCTCTGCTCCTGGTAAAAAATAGAGCCTGGAAAAATTCTCACCGTGATAGAAAAGTGTATATCAAGTACCTCACAGCAATCTGAAACCTTCATGTGCAGCTTTTGAATAAATGATCCTTCCTAAAGGAAATCTGATGACAGGAAAGCATAAACCTGTGAACTCTGAAGTGCAATGGATGGCATCAATAATTTGATTATTTTTCCATCCATTGCCTGGATTTTCAATTTCCTATGTAGCTGGGAATCTGATGGTAGAAGTCTGATGGCCATCAGTGGAGTCATTTCAGTTCCTTCTGTTCACTTTCAATCTTCGTTCTATCCAATTACTTCATTTATTACAAAATACCTTGAGATTTACCTCAACGCGTGAAATGGCTCTCCATTTCCATCAGTGAATCACAGCATTTTCAGGGCACTAATAAATCTCAGATACTCCTTGGTGACAGCAAACAACCACAGCAACAAATAATAATGAGCAGTTGTCAAGCACTCAGTATGGGGTAAGTTGATCATAAACCCTCAAGCTTAGCCCATGGTATACTCATTGATGGCATAGAAACAAATAAAGGCACAATAACTTTGCTGCCTCCTTTTATATTTATTGATAACAAAGAGGACATGTTTCGCAAGTTGTGAAATAATTCCTTTGCAGAATGTGCTTTGTTTGTGGTTTCATCTAAAACTGAGTTTTGGGTTGCCCCTTGACTACATAGCTGCATATAATTAATGACAAGAAGATGAGAGCTGTGCTCCTGTTGACTTCAGGGATTGCAAGGCAAAGGTGGTGGGGTAGCTGGAGCGGTGGTGGGGTGCTTGGTAAAGACTTTTTTAGGGATCAAGGAACCAATGTTAGAAACTTCTCTTTAGGTTACAAATCAATAACCATTTATTAGACTTGGTTCAATTTTGCTTAAGATCTTCAGAACAGCTCAGTCCCTTGTAAATGTGGCTTATTTGCTGCTGGCCATGCAGCATCAGCACACTTCATTGACCAGCAATGATGGGTTCCCTCACTGTGGCCGACAGCATTCCAGGATGCATTGTTCAGGGCAGTGACACCTTGCCCCCATCCACACACACATAGAATACACATGGCGATACATTTATGACCTGGAAGTCTGTTGCTGAATGCATATCTGAATCTTGGTAATTTTGGGAAGGTGCATCTGTGTTCTCTGTATTTTGAGTTTGGGGGCCATTTTGAGGAAAATTCTAAATTTCCAATCTGAAACTTAAAATATTGAATTTCTCGTCTCTGTTCCTTTTTACCTGATTCCATTCTACTTCCTTGTGTCTTTTATCTGTATGGATATTTACCAGGTTAGTTCAGTCGTATCCAACCAAGCAAAAAGTTTGTAGCAATTACGTTGTCACAAGCATTGTTCTTCCTGATCATTCCTGCTGATAATACTGACATCGGCTCACTCACCTGTGACCACCTTTTTAAGCTTCCTATGTACTCATTCATATTTAAAAATGGACTAATTAGTGTACGTTCTCAGAATGACAGTTGTTTATGATCTATATTTATTGTTTAACTGAAATCTCAATTTTATGTTCCAAAGAAGAGTCATGTTGGTCTCCACATTGGGCAGGATTCTCTGGTTCTCTAGCCACGTGTTTCTCGGCGCTGCGCAGTTCACTGGTGGCGGGATTCTATCATCCCATCGCTTGTCAACGGGATTTCGCATTGAAACCACCTCATGTTGCCAGGAAACCCACGGGCAGGAATGTGCTGCCGGCGGGAAAAGTCAATCGTAATGACTGGAAAATTCCAGCCATTCATTTTGTTTCTCTCTCCACAGATGCTGCCAGACCTGCTGAGTTTTTCCAGCATCTTCTGTTCTCATTTCAAATGTCCAGCATCTGCAGTATTTTGCTTCCATCTCAATTTTTAACGTTGCTGAGATTGAAAGGGACAGGGCAGCACGGTGGCGCAGTGGGTTAGCCCTGCTTCCTTACGCCGCCGAGGTCCCAGGTTCGATCACGGCTCTGGGTCACTGTCTGTGTGAAGTTCGCACATTCTCCTCCTGTCTGCGTGGGTTTCACCCCCACAACCCAAAAGATATGCTGGTTAGGTGGATTGCCCACTCTAAATTGCCCCTCTATTGGAAAAAAGAATTGAGTAATCTAAATTTATTTTTAAAGAAGAGATTGAAAGGGACGCTAAAAAATATACACATGTGCTTTTTTAAAAAACTGGTCCACCGAAGTAAACCATGGTAGACTGTCTAATTAATTGTTGAAACTATCAAAAGACAGCACGTGAATATTCCCTTCTGTAACTGCGTCTCATATTTCTGGTAGAAAAAGATCCCAGGCAATGTGCAGAAGTGCAATCTGGCAAATACTGATGCAGAGCAAGAGGAGGAGAAATTTGAAGGGATAAGTAAAAGCTTGGCCAACCCCCCCCCCCCCCACCCCCCCCCCCCCCCCCCCCCATGACGTGCATCACATCATCTTTAGAAGTCTATCTTTTTAAAAATAAATTTAGAGTACCCAATTATTTTTTTTTCCAATTAAGGGGCAATTAGCGTGGCCAATCCATCTAACCTGCATATCTTTTGGATTGTGGGGGTGAAACCCATGCAGGCATGGGGAGAATGTGCAAACTCCACACGGATAGTGACCCAGGGCCGGGATTCAAATCTGGGTTCTCAGCGCCATAGTCCCAGTGTTATCCACTGCGCCACCGTGCTGCTCCAGAAGTCTATCATCATTTTGAAGCACAAGCCTATTATTGGTTAGGAAGTCCTCACCATCCAATTAAGGACAGCAGGTGGACTCCCAAGGTTGGAGATCCAGTATTAGGGTCTCTGGAAATATCACATTGGGCACGATTTAGCGGGGCGGCCAACAATCGACTGCAAAATTCTGATAAGAAGCTTAATTGTCTCACCATCCCTTGAGCAAAGGTAACCGACAGCCCCCAAGCCAATATGTTTTAAAATGGCTCCGAGGCAGGAAGCTGCCAGCAAACCAATATTGGGTAGTTATGGGCTCATCCACCTCCGATCCCATGTCTGCAGTTATTTGGAAATACAGCCCAGCACTGGTGAGGCACCAAGGAATCGGAATACAAGAATGAGAATTTTAAATTTGAGGTGCTGCTGGACCATCTACCAATGCAGCACAAAGGTAATGGGGCTAAAGATACAGGGCGGAATTCTCTGATAATGGGGCTATGTCCCCACGCCCGCGCGAAAACGGGCGCGAATCACTCTGGACTTTTTTCTGGAAAGTCCAGAGTGATTGTCCGTTTTGAAGACGGCTTGCAGGGTCCCGCAGTAGTCCACACAGCTCCGGCTGCCAATACGGGGCCCTGCACTTCTGGACGTGTGTCCGTGCATGTGCGTGGTGGCCCCGCGCAACATGGCGGACCCACACAGAGGGCCGGCCCGCCACAATATAGCCCCATCCCCCAGATCACATGCCCGTCAATCGGTGGCCCCCGATCGCAAACCTGGCCATCCTGGAGGCCCCCCCACCCACCCCACCAGTGATGGATTCCCCCGCACGCCCACCAGGGCAGCCGCGGATTATGTCCGCAGCCGCCATGCCGAGTGCCCGCTGGGTGGAACCATGAGTGAACCACGCAGGCGGGCACTTGACCAGTTAGCAGCGGAGAATCGCCACGGGGGCCTCTTTCAATGGCCCCCGACCGACGCCGCGTCCACCACATGTGCACGTGACTGCCGCCAATTCTCCAGCCCTCTGAGCGATGCCCCAGTCTCCGCCCCCGCGCCGAACGCGATTTTGGTGCGGAGGCTTGGAAGTGAAGGATGGGAGACCAACCAGGAGAGCCCGGCTGCAGGCAGAATTATGGATGGTGGTTTAATGAGGCCAATGGGTTAAGGCAGGGATGGATGCAGAGTTGGAGTCGGATTAAGGTCAAATAGGAAGAGATTGATGTGAAAATTTGGCATAAGAGAGTGACTGGTTTTGACAAACCTTTGAATCTGGTTTATAAAAACTGAATAAAGAAGCAATGGAAATATAATACTGTCCCCTGAGAAGATGAAATTTCTACTTTGCAGTTTCACCATGGAGCCCAACTATGACTTCCTCTACCTTTATGATGGTCCAGACGGTAACAGCCCTCTGATTGGAAGCTTTCTTGACAATAAGCTGCCTGAGCGGATTGAGAGCAGTTCAAACAACATGCATTTGGCTTTTCGAAGTGATGGCTCCGTTAGCTTTTCAGGATTCCACATAGAATATAAAGGTTAGTGTCATAACTTTGAGGTTTTCAATTTATATTCATTGTTCATTGTAGTTATGTGTTTAAAATAATGCAGAATCTACAATATGTTGCGGTACACTTCTGAAATCCTTTTTTCTGGGATATTAAATGCTTCTGCGGCATTACAGATAGTGCCAGTCACCTTAATTTAGCCAAGGGGAAAGAATAATTGTCTCTCTGGCTGCATATTGTTCACTAATGTCCATTAGGGCAATAAATCTGTTGTTCTTACCCAGCCCTCTTATCTGTGACTCCAGATCCACAGAAAAATGGCTCACTCTTGGATCCCCTTTGAAACTGTCTGGCAAGTTGGACAAACCTGCTGCAATAAATACTGAGAATCAAACCAGATGAGCCACCTGACATCTACCTGCAATTCGGACACAACAAAAGCACAACTAGCCCAGTCAACCCTGCAAAGTCCTCCTCACTAACATCTGGCCATTTGTACCAAAGTTGGATACAGGTTAATTAAGCAACAGCCTGACATAGTCATATCTTTCGGCCAATGTCCCAAACTTGTCCATCACCTTTCTTGGGTATGTCCTGTCCCACCAAAATGTCAGCACCACCAAAGATGCACAGTGGTATACTTAGTCTGGAGTAAATTGCCTCTGGAGTCCTCAACATTGACTCTGGACTCCATGAAGTCTGCAGGTCAAACATGAGCGAGAAACCTATCACCTTCACTCAGCTAATAAATCCGTGCTGCTCCATAATGAAAACAAATTGTGCGCGGCATTGTGGCTTGCACTTTCATGTCCATCACTGAGAATGTTCAAGATATTACTACTGACTGATCTGGCCAAGTCCTGCAGGATGTAACTGCTAGACTGGGCCTGCAGGGAGAGAATGAACAGAAAGGAAACTTACTTGACCTCATCCTTGCCAAACTGCCTGTCACAAATGCATCTGTGTATGACAGCATTGGTAGGATTGACTACCACACAGCCATAGTGGAGAGAGAGTCCCCTTCTTAAACTGAATACATGCTCCGTTCATGGTGAGTGACACGACCACTGTACTAAATGGGATTGATTCAGAACAGATCTAGCAACTCAAATCTGGGCACCTGTGAGGAATTGTGGGCCACCACCAGCAGCAGCACAATTTCATTTCACCAGAATCTTTAACTTCGTGGCCAGCATGTCCCCCAATTTTAAATTACCATCAAGCCAGGGATGCCTCCCTGGTTGACTGAGCATTGACTAGAGAATTATCAGCATACCTAGAACCGAAAAGCCAATCTGATGAAGCTCCAACATAGAAATAAATGCATACTAAACAGTGGAAAGAGCATGTTATAGATGGAGTTAAATGATTCCACACCAACAGAGCAGATCAAAACTTTGCAGTCCTGCAATATCCAATGTGAATGGCGGTGGACAATTCAATAACTAAGGGGAGGAGCTGGTTCCATGAACATTCTCATCCTCGATGTTCGGGAAGGCCAGCATTTCAGTGTAAAAGTCAAGGTGGGACAAAGCTGGAACATTATTTTTCGTGCTTGCCTGCCTCTGTTCCCAGCTCCTGGCAGTGACAAAAAACTGCATACCAATGTTTTCAAGCAGCTTGATTAGAATTTGCTCCTCATGGTTTACATCAGCTTTTTGACCTTGATGGACAGAATCAATCATTTACTGGCTCCTCAAAAAGAAAATTGTATTTTTAAATGCCAATTATTATGTTAAATTCCTTGAAAAAGATTTTGAGAAGCATCAAAAATAGCTGTTGACCAATAATAATAATAACAAATATTTGTCAATATTTTCTGAACATCACCTTTTTGATTATTTAGCAAAACTTCGGGAATCGTGTTTTGATCCTGGGAATGTCATGAATGGTACCAGATTGGGAAGTGACTTTAAGCTGGGATCAACCGTTACATATTATTGCAATGCGGGATACGTGTTGCAAGGTTATTCAACCCTTACCTGCATTATGGGAGATGATGGAAGACCAGGATGGAATCGAGCTTTGCCCAGCTGTCATGGTAGGACCTATGCAATTGAGCTTTTAGTATTGAATATGTTACGATTTTTAAAAAATACACAGAATGAATGTTGCTTGTTGGTTCAGTCTACCAAAAACATCATAGTAAATTTATTGCCCAAAATAAAGCAGAACGATTTGTAGCTATAGCATCATAATTTGATTACATGTATATGATAATGTTTAAATCTGACAGGAAGTGCTCAAACTTATTTCAAATTAGTCAGTTTGTGCGATCGCCCAAGGTGGCCACTCAGTTACTGGGCATTGATCTAGTTGCTGGACAGCTGGTTTGTGATGCAGAGCCAGGCCAACAGCACGGGTTCAATTCCTATACTGACTGAGATTATTCATGAAGCCCCGCCTTTTCAACCTTAGGTGCGGTGATCCTCATGTTAAATCACCACCAGTCAGCCTATGGTCATCTGGGGCTATGGCAACTTCACTTTTACTTTATATTTTTTCTGAATATATTCATAAAATCTTGCTGTGGTTGATATTTAGAATAAAACTTTAGGTAGCTACTCACTGTATAAAACTAATGAACTAACAGACAGCCCTTAAAGATTTGAGGGATGAGACAATATTAAAATAAGACAAAATATAAACTAGCACTGCAATTATGGGAGAGATAGCATGCACACTGGAATGGGTGCATTTTAACTTTAATAGACCTTTTCTGAAATCTGATCACAAAATGTTATTTCCTCATTTCTACTCAGGATTCTGTTTTGACTGACTAGTCCAACTGTCTATATTTTGTTCCAGAGGTGTTCTGTGAGACACGATGAATGCATAGAGCTAGTAATTCACATTTCGTAATGTGATCTGTAAAGAGGATCTTAAGGTTCAGGTGGGAGGACAGAGTGACTAATGTTGAAATAGTGAGTGGTGTGCTTTGTGTTGACAGGACACCTTATGTCAAGAAACTTAAAATGAGTTTATCGCGTGTTGTACAACTGATGACAGTTATTACTAAACAGTAAGAGATTAGATCCGAGCTGGGAAGAAGCTAATATAGGACCAGTGAAAAGATGATGGGGTCGTGCACATTCCCTAAATGGTAGAACAAAAATAATTTGAAGCTTGGGAGACCTTGAGTGAAGAAAATATCCTGGTGAGATGACAAGGCATGTGTGGTCAGCCTGATGATTGACTGGGAGTGTGTTTTCCAATTTGAGCAGCAGTACTGCAAGCCAGCTCTTTGCTTCATTATCTGAATGTTCAAAAAAGCAGAGCCGAAACATAATGGAGTGTAAAGGTACACACAGCAGTGACAAAATGCAAAAAGCAAAGGTCATTGACACTGGTGTTCACTTCATGCAAACCTTTAGCAACAGTGTTTTCAAACAGCATCATTAAAATGCATGTTACTTGGCATGAATATCAAATGTTAACTCTGCCGAACAGATGAGTCAAACAGAAAAAAGAATAGATTGCAGATATAGATAGTACTGTAATTTCAACTTTATAAGCTTAAGTGTGAAAATGAAGACTGTTTCCCTTCTGACCTGACAGTTATGTACGGCCAACACAAAAGCACCACTACTCTATTTTTCTTGTGACTGAATACAGTTATAACTTAATAGAATGTAAGTTGATGAAGAAACAGAAGATTTTCTTCAATTAGGTGTTGGAACACATCTTTTGAAAGTCATTTTATTTGTATCTTGAATACCTCACGGTGGATCCTTAAAGAAACTGTGCGATGCGACCCTATGATGATCATCTTGTTTTCAGCTCTCCTGTTCTTTTTCAAAGTTTCTGGAATATCACGTTCAATGTCATGAAGGATCTGGTAATTGGGACAAGAGATGTCTCGTGCATTTATTGTGTGTGCAAGAAAAATAATGAGCTGATGATTTGGCTTCAGCTACACAGCTTCATAATTCAAGATCAGCTCATTGTAATATCTACATTCTGCTCCCAATACAATGCCAAGGACAAAGAGAGAGCAATGAGTTTGTGAGAGTGCGGTTTTCTGTGTCAGTAGCCTGTAATCACTGGTAATTTCTCTGGGGAAAAAAGCCTGTCTTTTTGAGGTGAAAGGGGAGAACAGGAAATCGTGCCCAAACCGGGCTGTGTGATCAACATTTCAATGGCTGGTAAACTGGTTTGACCTGCTGCGAGAACAGAGCCCTCCCAGGAAATTCAGAAAAAAATCTCTGGCCCTTGTCTTTTCTAATGGATGCTGAGAAACTAGAGCATTCCTTGGTGGTTTGAACAGATTTCAGGCTTCAGTTCTCAATTCAGAGGAGTCATAGTCCTTGGACAAGCTGGTATCAATTTTAAACTGCCAGAATTAGGGACGTAATGGCCTTAAAATGAAAGTCTGTAGTATTATAACCAACTAACATTGAATAATGGTTGACTGAACTTTTGGCAGGGTTGGGGGGAGGGCGTGCTATCACTGAATGCATGTTTATGAATATTGATAAGAAAAATTTCAGGTCTCATTGGAAAACTGTAAGCAGTGCTGGTCATTCAGTATGTATTCTGCAACTTAGGATATGCCTCCACTAATAAACAGTAAATAGAGCATTTGGTGGAGGTGTAACAATAGGATACTCTACTGATCTAAAATATACATTGCAACTTTCAAAATTTCCCTCATGCAAACCTTCCAGTTGTTCAGTAAACAACTGGACTGAACAGAAATGATTCAGGTTTTGTTAAGAAGACAATCTTGGAAATCTGTACATTTGGCGCCAGTGAACAGGAATGAACCATGTACAATAAAAAATTAACAGGGCTAAATTGGACAGCCTCTGAAAACAGCCTCATGTGGGGCTTGCACACGAACCTGCCTCCCATCCATAGACTCTATCTACACCTCCCGCTGCCTGGGGAAAGCGGGCAGCAAAATCAAAGACCCCTCCCACCCTGCTTACTCACTCTTCCAACTTCTTCCATCGGGCAGGAAATACAAAAGTCTGAGAACACGCATGAAAAGATTCAAAAGCAGCCTCTTCCCCGCTGTTACCAGATTCTTAAATGACCCTCTTATGGACTGACCTGATTAACACTACACCCCTGTATGCTTCACCTGATGCTGATGTTGATATAGTTACATTGTGTACCTGGTGTTGCCCTGTTATGTATTTTCTTTTTCTTTTCATGTACTTAATGATCTGTTGAGCTGCTCGCAGACAAATACTTTTCACTGTACCTCGGTACACGTGACAATTAACCAATCCAATCCAATTGTGCAATTGCCTTGCATCTGTTCAATGTGACGCAGGCAGAACACCAACTTTGCACCACCAGCTCATTAACAAATATTGCGGCCACTGTTCAATACACCCATACCACTCACCTCCCAACAATCAGAGTGCTTACCTAAATTCATAGCTCCACCTTACCCTCACACCCACAACTCACTTTTGCACACACTTCCAGCTGTTTAACCATCACAGATACTACACCCAAACAGACTGCACTACACTCAATGAAAAACATCTCCATCTTTTGTTGGTCAAGATGGTGCACAATCGGCGATAACAGGAACTAACTGGTGGGAGACTGGTGGCACAACCTAACGGAGAAGCTGGGTCTTGCCATCATTGGAACAGCCATAGCTTGAGCCGTGGCCAGTGGTAGAGCTGAAAACACAGAAATCTTCATAGTTTATCCACCTTCTCACATTTTACTTCCCCTTCAGCCCACAATCCCTTAAGTCCTCTCTTCAGATGACAGCATCAATGTCCTTCCTGTACCTAGCAGCACGCCACACATGCAATCTGAAGACGGGTCTTCCAGGGTAGGAGCTGGTCAAGCTAATCCTGCAAAGTCATCTGCCCGCTCCCTTACTGAAAGTCAGCAACCTAACACTAGTCATGTTGCTGCATTTGGAGTAGCACTATGTAGTGACACTTGGATAGGAAAGGCACATGGAACGGAGGCCTTAAGGGAATGCCGACGATTGATTAATTTTTATGAAATATGCTGTACTGTGATATAAATATTTTGTTTGGAATGTATAAGTTGCCGACAAAGGTGAAAATGAAAATTGCTTATTGTCACGAGTTGGCTTCAATGAAGTTACTGTGAAAAGCCCCTAGTCGCCACATTCCGGCGCCTGTCCGGGGAGGCTGATACGGGTGTTGCTGGCCTGCTTGGTCTGCTTTAAAAGCCAGCGATTTAGCTCAGTGAGCTAAACATGCCCCTTTGAGCTAAACAAGCCCCTTAAGCTAAACAAGCCCCTAGGTAATCTAAGTGATTTTAATCTTTTGTTGTACTGTAAAAGTCTTACAACGTGAACTCTTTTCAGATATGAACTGGAATTTCAAATTTCTTTCAGTCCCTATGGAGAGACTAACAACTCCACGTTTGTCAGCAGATAGCCCTTGTTGCCCAAGTAGCCTCTCTTTGTAGTGGCTCAAGAGCAGATGGCACCATGGACAACTGCATAATGAAGGCATCATTACTTTTGCCAGGATATTGAACATTCATCTCTATGATTCTCTGCATATATTCATCCTCCCACCGGTGTTGAGTGTGTGGAATCCCTTTCAGGTGCAGTATATCTCAGGATTGACCTGCTGCACTCGAAAAGTGACCTTTGTGCAGTAAATGGTATCCTACACTATGGGAACGCTGTAATCCTTGTCTAACCAAGAGTTTTCTCTGCCGGCTGCTCTTTGGCAGGAGAGAATTAAACACAATCAGCTCTCTTTGAATAGATATACTCAGTGACCTCCTACCTCCACCCCCATCACCCCATCTCTCTTCAACAACTTTGGACTGCTAAGCTCTCAATGCTGAAAATACTACTGGTTTCAGTCTGGAAGAAACCTGGCACACAAAGACTTGTGGATATTCTCACTGTCACAGCCACTAGCAATGCCATTCTCCTCCTGCTGTGAAGGGTCTAGTTGTACCTGCAGCAGGTTTCTATGAAGACGTTTTACACAAGCACAGATATCTGACTAACTGGAATACTCGAGAAAAGCAAATTACTGCGGATGCTGGAATCTGAAACTTAAGGGAAAATGCTGGAAAATCTCAGCATGTCTGGCAGCATCTGTAGGGGGAGAAAAGAGCTAACGTTCGAGTCCGATGACTCTTTGTCAAAGCTAACAGACAGAGAAAGTGGGAAATATTTATACTGTGGAGTGAGAATGAAAGATGAGTCATAGCTACAGAAACCCAAGGAAACCGGGTGCTAATGGCCACTGAAACCAAGGGGAAAGTGTGCTAATGGCAGTCCCCAGAGAGAACAAAAGATGTGAAAGGTCAAACAGCAGGGAAACTAAAATCAGAGGATGAGCTGTAGGTGTGGGGGGAGGGGAAGGGGGAAGCAAAGAGGAGAAAGGTGGATAAGATTGGGGGGGGGGGGAAATTAAATGTATATTAAGAAAGAAAGAAATGGTAAAAGACAGTTAAAATGAAATTAAAATCAATGGGTCGAGGTGGGGCTGATCATCTGAAGTTGTTGAATTCGATGTTCAGGCCGGAAGGCTGTCGTGTGCCTAACCGGAGGATGAGATGCTGTTCCACAGTATAAATATTTCCCACTTTCTCTGTCTGTTAGCTTTGACAAAGAGTCATCGGACTCGAAACGTTAGCTCTTTTCTCTCCCTACAGATGCTGCCAGACTTGCTAAGATTTTCCAGCATTTTCCCTGTCGTGACTGGAATTCTCCATTGGTAGACTAAGTGTGAGTTGCATGGTATTTTGTCCGGGCGGCACTGTTGCTGCCCAGATTGAATACCGTGCAACTTGCACTTCCACTGGGGACACTATTCAGTAAGCAAGTCAGGACATGCAAATGCCAGAACTCTGCTGGCAGGAATTCAGAGCAATTCCCGGTCCAGCGGAAATTCTATCCACTGGGGTTGGGGTTAACACTAGAAAGTCTGATATATGGAGTGTTTTTAAGCACTCCTCTTACCACTCACTCACTGCAGCCATGAAGATGGCTCACAGGGCTCTGTCTTCAGAGTTCGGGAGTCCAAAGTGGACCCTTAGCTTCATGTCATTGAGGAGAGGAGGAACACCCTCTTCTCCAGGGTGGGCCGCAGACTAAAGTCTGCACTCCTGAACACTGTCTGGGAGATGGTGGCAGAAGCAGTCAGTGCTGCCAGCCTTACAGGAGGAGACAGTTTGTGATCCTGAGAGGTGGGGGTTACTGGTGAGACTTCTGCCCTGAGAGGGCATGTGTCCTCTGGTTGGGATGAGCACTGTTCATCCATTTCCTTTGCAGCAGGGCAGCACTTCTGAAGAATGCCAACGCCTATGGGACCCTGATTGAGCTCGGACACGCCTACGCCCTTGGTGCAACAGCTAGGGTATGAGGGTATATAGAGAGGCGGGCTGGGTGCTATACCAGGTGACCAAAGGCCTTCTGAACATTCAAAGGAGATAGGTAGCACTCAGCAATGTGAGTGGTCAGGAGCCTGTATGTAGCAGAAGAGGGGTGCGTTTAAACAACATACTGCAGCAATGGCAGTCTGAGCGAGGAAACCCCGATGCTGAGGTGGACACCCAGAGACCATGGACGTGGCACCAAGTCACTCTACACTACTGCCTCAGGCCCAGGCAGCCACCCACAGCAAGCCCGACAACTGTTGGGACATTTTCAGTGTTCTTTTAGCTGCTGCTCAACTTCCGTAGCCATCGCGCCCAGGCCCTACTTTTAAATACTTGCACTAATTCGCGTTCACGAGACGTCCACCCAAGGGGTGGAACATCATGGAAAGGTGGAGGGTGAAATGTCCAACCCGGTAATAATAATGATATACGTGTAATGATGGTTTTGTATGGATCCACTAGCGCGGGGCACAAAAATCAATATAGCTGAAAGGGATGGAGCATGGCATTGGAAGCAGCGCCGGTGCAAACCTTGATTTTTGGATTATCTGCGATTCTCCAGCTGATCACGATTCACGTTTCTGGCTTCACAAAACAGAGAATCCAGCCCATCCAACCCACTGTCTCTCGCTGAGGTTCAGATTGGAGTAATGCTCCCTCAATGCAATGAGCAGATATGGCTTCCTGCTTTCTTCCTTTTTCTAGCAGCTTCCTCTGTTCTGAGTGACCTGTTATTCTCCCAGTGATGCTATATTCCAAGGGAAATAAGAACAAAAGAACATAAGCAATAGGAGCAGGAATAGTTTATATGGGTGATGAAGACTGCTCTGCCATTCAGTACAATCATGCCTGATCTTGCCTCCTCTGCACTTTTCCGCCCATTCCCTACAGTCCTTGATTTCCTGAGCGAACAAAAATCTGTCCATCTCAGCCTTAAATATTCTCAATACTGGAACATGCACAGAATTCTAGAATAGACCATTCCAAAGATTCATAATCCTCTGAGTGAAGAAACCTTTTTTCACCTCTTCAATAAGAGCGATCACTTATCTTCAGATGGTGCTCCCATATTCTAGATTCCCCAACCAGGAAAAATATCCTCTCAATATCTTGACCATGTCAAGCTCCTTTAGGATTTTGTATGTTTCAATCAGATCACCTCTCATTTTCCTAAACTCAAGACAGTATAGATTTGACTTACTCGACTTCTCGTCAAAGGCCAACTCTCTCATCCCAAGAACCAATTGGGCGAACCTTTGTTTTACTGCCTCCAATGCAAGCACATGTTCCCTTAAATATAGAGGCCCAAGCTGCATGCAGTACTCACAAGTGTTGCCGTATCAATGTTCTATTCAACTACTTACTACTGTTGCCATGCCTGGGAGCAACTGTTGTTTTTGGAACTCTTAAGTCGGAGTATAACTTTTCAGCATGTGCCACATCAATCCCTGTACACTTCAACTTTAACCTGGAAACCTCCAGCATTTCAACCATCGAACCAAGCTGATGAGCAACAGTTAGTAAAAAAAACATCCAACAACAAACCAGAAAGTTGATGATCCCCTTGCGCAGCACTGGCGAGGGACCTTCTTGCTGATGAATGCATGTTCAGTTGTGCAAGTTGAAGAGCCAGACTGTTGAGCTCCAGGCAGCTCTGGTGTCAAATCATGGTTGCCTGCTGATTACTGACACATTCTGCCTGTTTTGCATACAGCCTGCAGACCCTCACCACAAGTAATGCTTTTACTGACGTGATGTCCAGCACAGCTCACTCCAGAACTATGTGTGCGCACTGCAGATGCTATTTCACTCCTCAAATGGGAGCGATAGTGCCTTTAAAAAAAACAGGTGGTTCTGATCCGAATTTTGTGCCCACAATGTCTTTAAGCATCTTTAGCTGAAACATTTCGATCTATATTATATTATCATACTGATTATTTTCTTTGAGACTGTTTGCGCTCTGTAATCAGGTTTAATTACGTTCCTCGGGGTCAAGATGAGCTTTTCAATGGCTTTGTGCTGTACAATGTTATGCAGAGAACACTGAAAGGGTAGCCTATCAGCCACTGAACTGTTACTTGCACTTTCATATTCTCCCTCACCTTATTGTTTCCTCTATCATGTTATGAAATTCATGTATAAATCATATAGTACAGCTATTGGTCATAATTTTAACAATGTATTTTAAGGATTTCTTCATTGGCTTGCAATGCAGAACTTGTTGTACCTCAGTATCACAACTTAGGGCTGCATTATGTCTCAAAAAAACATATTACTCCTCTGTCTTCTGTGGAGACATTGATCCACTTATTCCAAATGAGTTCATGGCTATTTCAAAATAGTAAACAAAGGAATGTCTTGCAGACGTATTGAGTATTTGTCTCTGAGATAGGAAGAATTATGAGACTGAGTGCATTATTTTGTGCAAAGGCAGTGTTCCACAGTGCAGGAAAAATACCAGAAAATAATCCTGTGGTTCTGATATTGAGAAGCAATGAAGCAATACAATTCAATCAAATATTGTTAACAGGCACAGTGCAGATATGAGTCTGTATAAAGAAAAAAATGTATTGGAAGGGAATACCTTATCTAGGATAGATTCAGCTGTGTATGCAGAAACCATGCGATCCCCGACAAACATTTGTATTTCCTATTTAATGCTGCGTTAAATATTTTGTACAACAAGGCTGGCTGTAGTTTAACTGAAGCTGATAGTAACAAAATAAGTCTTGTAAGCACAAGGTGAATTATCAAAAACATGTTTGTACACGGGGGGTAATGAATTACTGTTAAAATGTGCAAATCTTTGTGTCTCTGCAATGGAAACTGATATGAGCGTTGCTGTTATACAAACAATTACTATTCAATTCCTATCTGCTGTTTAATTAAGATATTAATCCATTTTAGATAAATGGCTTAGCATATAATTTAATAGTAGAAAGAGCAATATCATATGAAGGTGTTGAACATTTTACAATAACATCACTCACGGTCAATTCCAGGCTCACATTTCTAATTGCATGTGTATATCTCCCTTTGTTCAAAGTCCTTGCAACTCTATGTTCACCCGTGTGCTCTCATCTTTATCAGCAAGTCTGTGCTTCCACGGATGATTTTTCTCATTAACTCTATATTGATATTACATTGTGACAAGCATGATTGCAGCCTTTTTACCCAGGTTACGTGGAATATTTTGGATCTTTTTGTTACATGGCCAGAAAGGGACTTAGATTTAATTTGTTATTAATAATTTTTATCATGTGCAGTTCACGTTACAAGCAGTTAACTCCCAGAAATACACAAGCCGCTTGGAATGTTGATAATGGGATGTGTAATTGGGGCCCTGAGATGGAACAACTAACAAACTGTGCACTTTTCCATGTTAATGTGGCTGTACAACAATTGATTTAGCTGAAGATTGGTGTGTGTATGCTGGGGACCTCAGGAGGAGGCCAAGACTGTTCATCCATTCGGCTCTTATGGTTGAAGATGTTGCAAATCTTGTGTTTTCCGCTGATTTACAGAGCTCCCCCCATCATTGAGGATGGGGATATTTGTTGATCCTCCACCAGTTAGTTGCTTAATTGTCCATTGCTTTTCACAACTGAGTGTGGCAGGATTGCGGATCTTTGACTTGACCCTTTGCTTGTGCTATTTGGCATTGAAGTAGACTTGTGCTGTAGTTTCACCAGAGTGACATCTTATTTTAGGTATGTCTGCTGCTGCTCCTGGCATGCCTTTCTGTACACAACATTGAACCCAGATTGATCCCCCACCTTGATGGTAATTTTAGTATGGGGGATATGCCGGGCCATGAGGTTACAGATTGAGGTTGAATTCAGTTCAGCTGATGATGGCTCACAATGTTTCATGGATGTTCAGTTCTGAACTGTTAGATCCGTTTGAATTCTATCTCATTTAGTACGATGGTAGTGCTACAAAATATGATGGGATTTTGTCGCCACATGGATATGTACCACCTTTGTATAACATATTTCCGGTAAATAATGTTCCAAGTCACTCCATGGATAAATGTGAGGAAAAGAGATGCTGGTAAGAGATGTATTTTGCAAACAGCTAATGGGGGAAGGGGTGGGGGGGGGGGGGGGGGGGGGGGGGGGGGGGCACAGAAACTGGAGAAATTTGGAGAAGGCACTTCAATCAGTTCAATCAGGCGGGCAAAATGATTTGATGAGCTAGGAAAGGATGGAGTGAAGGACAGCCTGGCAGGAATACAAAGCTGACGTTGATTGTAAAGATAGGGGGCTGGATTCTCCGCCGGCAGGATGCTCAGTTTTGCCAGCAGCCCAGGGCTTTCTCGACGGTGTGCGGCTCTCCCACAATCGGAAACCCCATTGACCAGCTGGGTTATGGAGCATTCCGTCGGCGGGGTAAAACAGAAATGCGGCGGGGCAGAGAATCCAGCCCAGGATGTGGCAATAAAAGGAATTAAAAATGAGGCTGAGAATTTAAATATAATCGATTCCGTGAAGTCAGTCTATTGTAGATTAATCAGTAGTGATGGACAAATGGGATAATGTGTGTGGCAGTAATTTCGCTGGCTGGAATTGTTGGGAGGATGGGGAGCAGATGCAAATGAGGAAAACATCCTGCTTTCATCTTAGTCACACATACTTGATGTATTCCATAATTTAATTACTGTTGTCAAGAATTTGATTGAGTTTACTGATAATAGACAATCAATTTAAAGTTCATCAAAAGACCTTCTATGCATTTTTGTGGCTAAGTAAATGAAATGCTGTAGTGCCTAAGATGTGTTTGCTTGACTATGAATGAATTGCACCTTCCTCAATGTCTTGTTGAGCCAACCTAATCCAATTGAGAAAGGACTTGGGCAATGAAATGATTTATAGAATATTAACATTGATTACAATCACCTTATTGAATCTCCAAGCTGTTTTGGTTCAGGGCTAACACAAAATCTCTAAATTTCAGGTGATACCAAAATTGTAAACGAAAGTAATGTGGGAAAAATGCAAGGCTATTAAAGTAAGCAACATAATTAGTTTAATGGGGTAACACACAGGTTTCAAGAAGGTTTTTTTCTCCATCTGCATTTTAAAAGCTGTTTCCAGACTGCTTGATAACTTGAAAATAAATAATTGTTTTCTGGAAGAAATTCAAACCTGCTGTTTTGGAAAGGCCACAAGAGCATCGAAACCTCGTCTTGTGTGCTGGGCCACGCCTTTGAGGAGGGTTTTCTGGTTTATGGATCTTGTTATTAAATTGGAACAGCTTAAGGGGGTATGTATTAAGTGTTATAAATAGAGTACTGTAGCTGTGTGGGGTATTTATGTTTGCAGTTGATAAAACTGCTTACTGTATGTGTTTATAAAAATGGTAACTAAATTTGTAGAATAAATTTTGTTTTTGATTAAAAGTGCTTAATAACACCTGAAAGGGAGGCCCTTGTGCTCATCATAACCATCAATAAAACAATTGAAGGTCAGGTGAACTTCATGATATACTTTGGAGTTTCCTAAACCATGGCCCATAACTTCTGTCCTGATGAGTACAAGATGAAAAGCTTAGACAGCTTCTCTCAGCAACTAAATATGTCTCAGTAAGAAACACAAAATTGAATGATCTGATGAAAAAGTGCATTGATCAAATGACGTTTACCAACAAAACAAAGATTTTTTAACTTATTTGGGATTCTGCACGCTGAAAAAATACATACTTATCATGAATCCCTCTGTGCATCTCTCCAAATGTAAGCTCCTGAAAATATTTTTATTTGCACGATATAAGTATATTTGAGTGTTCCGATGAGGTGGGAAATTGATTTGTCAGAAAGAATAATGTGGTGTGTACAATTAAGAGCAACATATTCAGATATTGAGTTGTGCTTTCTACCCTGCTGTGAGACTTCAACTTCGAACGTGACTGTATTAAATTAGATTGTACATCCTGATGCTGAGTAAATTTTTCACATTCCGAGAAATAACCTCTTGGGTCATTGACGGTTTGAGCTGTATGCACTGTCTGATGGATTTATTTTCAATCTGAGGATCAACTTTAGATTTCCCCATAATTTTTTCCTCAATTATCCTTAAACCATGCACTAACTGGAATTGGAAAGGCGGACAGCAAAGCTACACATTCTTTGATTTCCATTGGCAATCAATGCAAAAAATGTATAACAGACCATTCAGCCCAACTGGTGTGCGCCAGTGTTTATGTTCCATATTAGCCTCCTCCCACCCCCTCTTCAGCTAACCCTGCCCAAATGACTTTTTTCTCCCTCATGTGTTTATCTAGCTTCCTGTAAATGTATCTATTATAAACACCACAGCAACTGCCTGTAGTAGCACATTCTCCATTCTCACCACTGCCTCGGTAAAGATGTTTCTCCTGAATCCTGTACTGAATTTATTGGTGATTCAGCTATATTTGCATCAGACATACACAACATCAGCTATGATATATTTCTTCCTTTCAATCTGAATTTGTGCTTTTCAAATAGTATAAGGGTTGGTGGCACGGTAGCACAGTGGTTAGCACTGTTGCTTCACAATGCCAGCGTCCCAGGTTCAATTCCCGGCTTGGGTCACTGTCTGTGCGGAGTCTGCACGTTCTCCCTATGTATGCGTTGGTTTCCTCCGGGTGCTCCGATTTCCTCCCACAAGTCCCGAAGGAAGCGTTGTTAGGTGAATTGAACATTCTGAATTCTCCCACTGTATCTGAACAGGCGCCGGAATGTGGCGACTAGGGGCTTTTCACAGTCACTTCATTGCAGCGTTAAGGTAGGCCTACTTGTGACAATAAAAATTATCAACAACAAGAAATTTGTTCTGATATCAGTTTCTTTTTAATTTCTCTGTCCTTTGTCTGTCTGTCTGCCTTTCATCCATCCTCGTTCTAAGGGTTGGACACGCTATGAACAATCTTTCTTTGCTGATTGCTAATCTCCACTGTCCTCACGACTTGTCATATAGAAAGAACAGTGCATATTCTAATATTACCTCTCCGTGACATCTTGGGTTTTCCTTGTGCACTGTTGCCGTGCATTTCATCTTTTTCCTAATACTCCCCTCCTGTCCGTATGACATGTGCAAAATAAGTGATCTTCCACAGGGATTGGTGCAGGGCCCCTTGATATTTGTAGTGTACGTTAATCATTTATAGATGAATGTGGGGGGTATGATCAGTAAATTTGCAGATGTCTTGGTGCTAGGTAAATAGTGAGGAGGAAAGCCTGAGATTACAGGACAATATAGACAGGCTCTCAGGTGGCAAATGGAATTTAACCCTGAAAAGTGTGAGGTGATGCACTTGGGAGGGCTAACAAGGCAAGGGGAAGCTCAATGGATGCTTGGAAGTACAGAGGATCAGAGGGATCTTGGTGAATGTCCAAAGATCACTGAAGGCAGCAGGACAGGTAGATAAAAATGCATATGGTATACTTGCCTTTATTAACTGAGGCATAGAATATAAGGGGCGGGGTTCACCAATAATGGGGCTATGTCCCCACTCCAGTGTCAAAACGCGGGCGTTTACCTCTGGACTTTCTTGAAGAAAGTCTAGAGTGATCCTCCTACTTGAAGGGGGCTTGCAGGGCCCCGGAATACTCCACGCAGCTCTGACTACCGATACGGGGCCCTGCACTTCCGGTCGGAGTCCGTGCATGCACACAGCGGCAGCCTCGCGATATGAAGGTCTCACAATGCCGAATGGTTCCGAAAATATAGGCCCCTGCCCCCGAGATTGCGCGTGCCTTTGGATTGGTGGCCCTTGATCGCTAGCATGGCCGTCCCTGAGGTGCCCCCCCCCCCCGGTGAAGGATCCCCCAACCCCTACCAGGGCAGCCGCGTCCAAGTCTGCAGCTATCGCCGACCGTTCCCGACAGGCAAAACGTGGTTAGAACCACGCCGTCCGGAAGTCGGCCAGTTGTCATCAGTGAATCGAGGCGGGGGGCTGGGGAGGGACCTCTGTCAATGTCCCACTACCAGCGTCGCGTAGACCATGCGCGTACGATTCACGGTGATTCTCTGGGGACCTATTTTTGGCGTTAACGCCCATTTTCCACCCCCCGCGCCGATCGTGATTTTGGCACGGAGACTCGGAGAGTCCCACCCAAGAGCAGGGAGGTTATGATGCAGCTGTATAAAATGCTCGTTAGGCCACAGCTACAGTGCTCTGTGCAATTCTGGTCACCACACTGTAGGAAGGACGTGATTACACTAGAAAGATGCAGAT
This sequence comes from Scyliorhinus canicula, assembly GCF_902713615.1. Taxonomy (NCBI): domain Eukaryota; kingdom Metazoa; phylum Chordata; class Chondrichthyes; order Carcharhiniformes; family Scyliorhinidae; genus Scyliorhinus; species Scyliorhinus canicula. Next base: position 132,202,861 of record NC_052155.1, on the reverse strand, counting down.
GAGATTCACCAGGATGCTGCCTGGGCAAGAGTGTATCGGCTAAGAAGGGAGGCTGGTTAGGCTGGGGTGTTTTCCTTAGAGGAGAGAAGGCTGAGTGGGGGGGATCTGATTGATGTGTACAAAATTATGAAGGACATGGATAAGGTAGATAGAAAGAAACGTTACTCCTTAGTAGAGGGGTTAATAACCAGCGAGCATAGAGTTAAGGGGGTTTGAGGAAAAACGCTTTCACCCAGAGGGTGGTGAGAATCTGGAACTCACTGCGTGAAAGGATCGTAAATGCTGGAACCTTCACAACATTTAAGAAGTATTTAGATGAGCACTTGAAATGCCATAGCATACAAAGCTACGGACCAAATGCTGGAAAATGGGATCAGAATAGATAGGTGCTTGATAGTCAGCGCAGACATGATGGGCCGAATGGCCTCTTTCTATGCTGGAAAACGCTATGATACTGCCTCAGACATGTTCCTTTGAACAACAGCTTTCTTGAGCATGCACTTGTCCTCTGCTTAGCTGTACATGACACAGATAACATCCGTCTGAATCCTTTCATTTCAAATGTTCTTATTCAAGTAACGCCACTCTTGTTGGTCCAGATCTGTCTTGTTGACATTGATCAGGAGACTTTCTCCAGTTAAATTGATCAAGACCATCCACCAACTTGTGTAGCTCCTCCACTGAGCTAGTGAGCCCAACAATAATAGATTAAACCTTAGTCTAATTGCTACAAATTATCTTCAGATTCAATTAGGAACCATTTGACTTAACTCAGTGGGAGAGTGTGCCCTTTCATTGTTGTGCCTGATGTTGCTTTCCATCGTAAAATAATATTGGGTTGGGTATAAATCGGGATATCGATCTGCTTACAGCTGTTTAGTTGTTTAAATTACAGCCAAATATTTCTCAAGCAATCAAGATTGGCCAGAGAAATGCTGATTGTAATTCAGTACCCTTTTCATTAAATCTAGACTGCTGACATCATCGCCAATGTTCACCACCTCAGTCCTCTGTGTAATGCTCGTTGAAATTCTTATTCAGTTGCAATTTGCAGCAAAGTATACAAAGAACATTTCCTTCTTTCGGTAGATACTTTTCAAGTGAGACAATATTTCACCAACGCAATTAAATTTTATTCAGTTGAGAACAATGGCGTGATCATGATCACCAGCATAATTCAGAAACAAACATTTACACAGACTTTTCTCCCTGATCAAATTTAAATTCCATGAGGTAAACACACAGGTAGGTTCTTCTATGTGTCAACCCAAACAATTCTTGACTGATTTTTTTTTCTCTTTTTTGTGCAGTACTGGGACACAATAAGAAAACTGTCCTGCATTAGCCTGTCATGAACTTTCATTAATTCACTGAGCTATATCCATTATTCAACAGTTAAAAGTTAAAACACAAGTCATGAAACAGTCTGTGGCAGAAAGGCAGTTCCCACGATTCCTGCTGTTCCAAAGTTCCCATTTCATCTTGTGTCATTTGTTTATATCCCATACGGTCGTCTGAAGTTTTGGGAATGTTTAAAAATAAGGAATCAGTGTTGATGTTTGAAGATATCATAGAAAATGACAGAATCCAAATTGAATACTCACCAACATAGAACATTACAGCGCAGTACAGGCCCTTCGGCCCTCAATGTTGCGCCGTCCTGTGAAACCCCTCTAAAGCCCATCTACACTATTCCCTTATCGTCCATATGCCTATCCAATGACCATTTGAATGCGTTTGGTGTTGGTGAGTCCACTACTGTTGCAGGCAGGGCATTCCATGCCCTTACTACTCTCTGAGTAAAGAACCTACCTCTGACATCTGTCCTATATCTATCTCCCCTCAATTTAAAGCTATGTCCCCTCGTGCTGGACATCACCATCCGAGGAAAAAGGCTCTCGATGTCCACCCTATCTAATCCTCTGATCATCTTGTATGCCTCAATTAAGTCCCCCCTTAACCTTCTTCTCTCTAACGAAAACAGCCTCAAGTCCTTCAGCCTTTCTTCATATGATCTTCCCTCCATACCAGGCAACATTCTTGTAAATCTCCTCTGTACCCTTTCCAATGCTTCCACATCCTTCCTATAATGTGGCGACCAGAACTGCACACAATACTCCAAATGCGGCCACACCAGAGTTTTGTACAACTGCAACATGACCTCATGGCTCCGAAACTCAATTCCTCTACCAATAAAAGCTAACACACCGTACACCTTCTTCACAACCCTCTCAACCTCGGTGGCAACTTTCAGGCATCTATGGACATGGACACAGATCTCTCTGCTCCTCCACACTACCAAGAATCTTACCATTAGCCCAGTACTCTGCCTTCCTGTTATTCCTTCCAAAATGAATCACCTCACACTTTTCTGCATTAAACTCCATTTGCCACCTGTCATACCAGCTCTGCAGCGTATCTATGTCCCTCTGTAACTTGTAACATCTTTCTGCACTGTCCACAACTCCACCGACTTTAGTGTCATCTGCAAATTTACTCACCCATCCTTCTACGCCCTCCTCCAGGTCATTTATAAAAATGACAAACAGCAACGGCCCCAAAACAGATCCTTGTGGCACACCACTAGTAACTGGACACCAGTCAGAGAATTTCCCATCAACCACCACTCTTTGTCTTCTATCAGCTAGCCAATTTCTGATCCAAACTGCTAAATCACCCTGAATCCCATGCCTCTGTATTTTCTGCAATAGCCTACCGTGGGGAACCTTATCAAACGCTTTACTGAAATATATATACACCACATCAACTGCTTTACCCTCATCCACCTGTTTGGTCACCTTCTCGAAGAACTCAATGAGGTTTGTGAGGCACGACCTACCCTTCGCAAAACCATGTTGACTATCTCTAATCAAATTATTCCTTTCCAGATGATTATACATCCTATCTCTTATAAACCTTTCCAAGACTTTTCCCACAACAGAAGTAAGGCTCACTGGTCTATAGTTACTGGGGTTATCTCTACTCCCCTTCTTGTAAAAGGGGGCAACATTTGCTACCCTCCAGTCCTCTGGCACTATTCCTGTAGACAAAGATGACTTAAAGATCAAAGCCAACTTTGGATTCTTCACTTGAAATTGCATGACGATCAGGATGAATGGCAGGGATGGATGAATCGAGGAGGATATAAGGAGAGAAACCAAAGAACATGAGTAGGCTCTTTCGGCCCATCGAGCCTGCTCTGCCATTCAATTAGATAATTGCTGATCATCTACCTCAATTCCACTTTCTTGTATTTACATATCCTTTGGCAGCATTAGTCTCCGGAAATCTGTCTTGAATATGCTCAATGATTGGCCTTCCACGGCCCTCTGGATTAGAGAATTCCAAAGATTCATCACCCTCTGGGTGAAGATATTCCTCCTCATCTCAGTCTTATCCTGAGATTATGTCCCCTCTTTTTAGTCTCACCAGCCAGGGGAAACATCGTCTCTACAGCTTATCCATCCACGTCCTGCAAGAATTTTGTCGGATTCAATTTGCTCACCCCTTATTCTTCAAAACTTGAGGGAATACTGACCCACTCTCCACATAAGACAATCTTGCCTTCCCAGAGATCAAGTAAACCTCCATTGAATTCCCTCTGTGGCAAATTTATCCTTCTTCAGATATGGGGACAAACGCTGTGCACGATACCCGAGGTGGTGTCTCAACAAAGCTCTATACAACTTCAGCAACATATCTTTACTGCTGTACTCAAATCAACTTGCAATGAAGGCTGACAATCCATTTGCCTTACTAATTGTTTGCTGCACCTCCATGCTAGCTTTTAGTGACTTATGGACAAGAACATCCAGATACCTCTGGATCCATCTACACTTTCCAATCTCTCATCATTTAAGAAATATTTTGCTTTTCTGTGCTTTCCCCCAAAGTGAATAATTTCACATTTGCATTAAGAGAGGACAATGGCTGTGCTTGCAAAGTAGTGTGATACGAACAACAAGATGTAAATGTGAAACTGCAATCGCATTTCCCAAAGTGGTGTGGTCATAAAACTGCCTCCGGTACTCAAACTCAGAATGTGGTAGAATGACCTGCTCAGCCACTTTCAGTCATGCCTCCCTTGTTGCAGCAGTAGATTTCTTCTATCCTTTACTGGGGAATCCCTCACTATACTCAGCAGTGTACCAAGCAATACATTGTTAAATTGAGATTGTGCTGAATTCATGGTTACATCTGCTCTCTTTGTTCAAACTCCCCCTAATTTCCACTTGTGGAATGAATGGTTCCTTAAATACTCCAGTTGAATTTTGCGGGTCTGCACCCGAGTCCACTGTCCACATTCGAAGGCAAGCGCAGAAGGAATTTTATAATTATAAGGATGTGCTAAAGTGCTGCAGACCAGGGATTTGAAAGATTTTCCATTTATCCCATTCAAAATTCCTGGCTGCATGTGCACCTTGGAGTTATTATCGGGGCCCATGTATTCGTGGGCAGCACGGTAGCATTGTGGATAGCACAATCGCTTCACAGCTCCAGGGTCCCAGGTTCGATTCCGGCTTGAGTCACTGTCTGTGTGGAGTCTGCACATCCTCCCTGTGTGTGCGTGGGTTTCCTCCGGGTGCTCCGGTTTCCGAGAAAAATGTTATTGGTAGCAACGGCTCAAGAGGAGGCAAAGATTTTTTTGTTTTAATTTGACAAGCTCAAAATAGGAAGAGGTAAGGAGACTTTAGGCGGGATTTTCTGGTCGCACCCGAGCCAAGATCAAAAATTCCCGCCCAAGGTCAATGGACCTTTAAATAGTCTGCCAAAATTTCCATCATAGCTCAGATTCCAACGGCGAATGGGACTGGAAAATGTATCCCTTTGAATTGATAGAAATAGTCGAAAAGGCAACTTCTACTTTTTCAACTTATTGTGTATTTTCTTTGCTTAAAACTGGTATGAATATTGAGGGACATAGCTCAGTCATTTCTTTCCATCAACATAATCAGGCAGAATAATGTGCCTCGGCGAACTTGGAAAAAGATTGATTCTTGTGAACTGGAGGATGGCAGTCACAGAGAGAGATACAGGGTGTGATCCAACGACCATGCTGCACCAGAAAAGCAGCTCACCGTGATGCAACGTGGCCGACGAAAGCTGGGAGACCGCGCTCCCGGGATCGGCCCGACTGTGCTGCCTCATGAGATCCAATGCGACCTCGCTAGACGTTACAATGTAAACCCTGCCCATCGTGGGTGGGATCACTTTTTGGCAAATCTGAATATTAGTAGTCTGACTCTAATGCCCAGATTCCCGAGGTACCTGAGGCGTTGGGATTTATCCGCTTCACCTCAGAGACCTCGAAAGAGTACCCTTCAGCACTGGTCCCCACAAAAAGGCTGCATGCTCTTTGAGCAGGGCGGTGCCCTGGCACTGCTGGTGCCACCAGAACCCTGGCAGTGCCAGCCTGGAACACTGGCACTGCCCTCTGGGTGCCATCCTTGCACTGCAAAGGTGTCCAGGTGGCATTGCATGCTGACATGGGCACTGCCATAGGAATTGGGAGCAGAGGTAGGCAATTCAGCCCTTCGAGCCTACTCCGCCATTCAAGCAGATCATGGTTGATCTCTTCCTGGTCTCAAAGCCACCTCCTCACCTGTTGCCTATATCCTTTTAATGATTTCGATTCCATTGCACTATGGAGCAGCGAGTTCTACAAATTCATCACCCTCTGCGAGAAGTAGTTCCTCCTCATCTCAGTTCTAAATCTACTGCCTCTCAACCTATATTGGTGACCTATTGTTCTAGATTTCCCCAGAAAGAGGAACATTTGGTCTACATTTACTTTATCTCATTTAGTATTTTATACACCTCGATCAGAACTCTTATCATCCCTCTAAACTCTAAGGAGTAAAAGGGTTAGCACTGTTGCTTCACAGCACCAGAGTCCCAGGTTTGATTCCTGGCTTGGGTCACTGTATGTGCGAGTCTGCATGGTCACCTCTTGTCTGCGTGGGTTTCTTCCGGGTGCTCCAATTTCCTCCCACAAGTCCAGAAAGACGTGTTAGGTGAATTGGACATTCTGAATTCTCCCTGTGTGTACACGAGCAGGCGCCTGAATGTGGCGACTAGGGGCGTTTTCAAGTAACTTCATTGCAGTGCTCATGTAAGCCTACTTGTGACAATAATAAAGATAATAATTATTGTTATTCATGTCTTCTCATATGTCAACCTTTTCATCCCGGAATCAATCTGCTGAACCTCCTCTGAACTACCTCCAATGCCACCACATCCTTCCTCAGATAAGGAGGCCAAACCAGGACACAATACTCCAGATATGGGGCGGCATTTACAGTGCAAAAGGAAGCCATTCGGTTCATTGAGTCTCCACAGGCCTCTGAAAGAGCACCCTAGCTAAGCCCACACCTCCACCCTACCCCCGTAACCCAACAACACCACCTAACTTTTGGACACTACAGGGCAATTTAGTATGACCAATCCACCTAACCCGCAAATTTTTGGACTGTGGGAGGAAACCTGAGCACCTGAAAGAAACCCACAAGACACGGGTAGAATGTACAGACTCCGAATGGACGGTGACCCAAGTCGGGAATCGAACCTGGGTGCTTGATGCTGTGAAGCAACAGTGCTAACCACTGTGCTACCGTGCCACCCCCAATCCCTACTCTACCCCCAACCCCTGCAATCTCACCTTCTGGGTTAATCTTTTATGCGGCACTTCTGGAAATCCAGATATACCACCTTCACAGGTTCCCCATTATCCACCTTACTGGTCATGTCCTCAAAGAACTCAAGCACGTTTGTCAAGCATGACTTCATAGAATCATCATAGAAATCATACAGTGCAGAAGGCGGCAATTCGACCCATCGAGTCTGCACCACCACTTGCCCACTCGGGGACTTTCTTCCCTTTTGGGAGAATCGTGCCCACATTGTCCATATAAATTAAGTGAACATTGAAGGAATAATCTACATCTGGGAACTGGGAAAGACAGTGTTGTCATGCAGAGAGTGGTGTTTTTTGGGGAAGATGTGGCATTTATTTCACCCACAATGTTTTTTAGATTAAAATCAATGAATTGTGAAGTAATAAATCAGTTCAGCATTTTTAAAGAAAACTGTCTTCCACAATGCATGCAGAAGTGAATTGGGGGGTGGGAGTATCTGAAAGTAAGCATGGTTTAATATGTCCCATGAGCTAAACTCAAGAATATTTGCATTATTATTCAGAGATTTCAGCGAGGAACCTAACATTTTTCGCAAACTTTCTAGAAATGTCCGAATGTTTTGAATGCCTTTGAGAGCAATCTTCCCTTAATAATCCTACAAAACCAGCTGCAACAAAAAAAAACTAATCAGTGCTATTAACTGGCCCAAAAATCCTTTTACTAACTCATAGTTACTTAATAACTTACAAACTATTTTGACCTAATTCCTGCCCACCTCTTTCAACTTCGCTTGCCGTCTGGCCCGACCGGCAGCTTTCCTCCCCAACCACCCTGCTTGCCATTTCCCGCCATGATCCTCCTGCTTATCACTCCCTCCCACTGCCCTCTTCTCTCTCTCTCTCCTGCTCACCACTTTCCTCCGCTTCCACATCCCTCTCACTCCATCCCTCACTACTATTCCCTCTCAGAACCTCTGCCATATGCTATCTTCTTCCTCCTGCTTGCTCCCTGCTCACATTTGCTGCCTCCCTCTTACTCACTGCTTCCCTCTCCAACCCTCCCACTCACCATCTCTCCCCCTCACATCTTCCCTCTCCCTAATTATCTTCTTGAGTGAGGGCTTATGTAGGGGGGGAGCAGATAGGCTGAAGTGGGCAGTGCAGGAGTGTGTGGTGGGGGGGGGGAGGGAAGGAATGAACAGGAGGGAAGGAGTGAGTTGGAGAGGGTAGCAGAGAGCATGAGGTTCGGGGAGGGAAGCAGCAAGCAGAAAGAAAAGAGTGAGCAGGAGAGGTGGCAAACAGGCCATCAAACAGTCAAGTGCCGAACAGCAAGCATTGGGCTCTGGGAACTGACGCAAGTGAAGTTTAGCTATTACTTCCACTTGGTTAATCATGTTACATTTATCACTTGTTTTTTCAATTTACTGTTGTGGTGGAGTCTACCATTTCTTTACTCATGAGTGGCAGTAAACCTCATTGAACAATTAGGATGCATGACGCTGTTAAAATTAAGTGTGCAGCACTTGATGATCTGTAGCCTGGCTGCACAGCCATGCAGCCTAGAGGGAACATGGATATTGGTTGCCTCTTTTCTTATTCCTCTTCTTCTTTGCCCTGCCTCACACATCCTCACCCCCCCCCCCCCCCCCCCTACGCGCACACACACAGTTGGTGGCAAGCCTGGAACTTACAATAACAAAGTTGTGAAACATGTAACAGACCACCACGTATTTTGACATGTGCTCTGCTGAATATGCAGGGCTCCTCCAGACTGCTCCAATCAATAGAAGCATTTTTTTGGCATCTTGAAAGTTTACTCGGTCAAATCCTGTGTAGCAGCACAAAGTTTATTACATGCATGTTGCTCACATGTGTGGGTTTCATGCCGGAGTCAAAAGCCAGATTGTCAGGAGGTTGGCTAGCTCAATTGGCTGGTTTGTGGTACAGAGCGACGCTAACAGCGCAGGTTCAATTCCCATACTGGCTGAAATTATTCATGGAGGCTTCGTCTTCTCAACTTTACTCTTTGCCTGAGGTTGTGGTGACCCTCAGGTTAAATCACCACCAGTCAGCTCTTTCCCAAAAGGGGAGAACAGTCTATGGTCATCGGGGACTATGTCAGCTTTAATTTCACGTCAGTGAATATCCCTTGTTGCCTGTAGCTACCATTTGAGGTCTGGTGGCTCAAATGTAGATGACACAGTGGACTGCCAGAGAATACAGGCATTGTGACTGCTCTTCAGATACCAAGGATTGACCTTCATGATGCATTAAAGATGGTTACCATCAGCTGGACTTGGAGGAAACGGAATCCCTTTAGGTTGCAGCACATCTTAAAATTGATATGCGGTCGCTGCAAATGACGTGTGCAGTCAGTGACAGACTGTAGCACTGTGAAGCCTGCAATTCTCATGAAGCCACATGCTTCGCTTGCTGCTATATGGACAGAGATAATGAAGAGAGCCTCCATGATCTCACCTACGCAACAATGAATGGCAAACTAGGGGATGTTAAACTTAACATCTGCTCCACCTGGAAAGAACCAGATGCATAAAAGTTCATGACCATTGTTACCAAGCTGCAGGGAGAATGCACCTCTGATGCACCCATGACTGGAAGCAGGTAGTCTGTAAAAATTCAATCTCATTAAATAATAATCATTAACAGTCATTAAATAATAATACTTAACGGAGCTCAAGAAAGCTGCTCTGTGACGTCACAGGCAGGACCTTGAAATGACTACTGCTTGTCTTCTTGTGATGGGCAAGCTAATGGGGTTAAAGGTAGACAAGTCTCCTGGCCCTGATGGAATGCACCCCAGAGTTCTCGAAGAGATGGCTCGGGAATTTGCAATTGCATTTGTGATAATTTACCAAAATTCACTGGATATTTGGGGTGGTCCCGGTGGATTAGAAATGAGCAAACGTGACACCACTGTTTAAAAAAGGAGGTAGGCAGAGAGCGGGTAATTAATTATAGGCCAGTTAGCTAAACTTCGGTAGTAGGGAAGATTGGATTGAATTTGTTTATTGTCACGTGTACCGAGGTACAGTGAAAAGTATTTTTCTGCAAGCAGCTCAACAGATCATTCAGTACATGGAAGAAAAGGGAATTAAACAAAATTCAAGAAAATACAAGAAAATACATGAGTATACATAATAGGGCAACACAAGATATACAATGTAACTACATAAGCATTGGCATTGGTTGAAGCATACAGGGTGTAGTGTTAATGAGGTCAGTCAATAAGAGGGTCATTTAGGAGTCTGGTACAGTGGGGAAGAAGCTGTTTTTGAGTCTGTTCGTGCGTGTTCTCAGACTTCTGTATCTCCTGCCCGATGGAAGAAGTTGGAAAAGTGAATAAGCCAGGTGGGAGGGATCCTTGATTATGCTGCCCGCTTTCCCCCGGCAGCGGGAGGTGTAGATGGAGTTCATGGGTGGGAGGCAGGTTTGTGTAATGGACTGGGCGGTATTCACAACTCTCTGAAGTTCCTTGCGGTCCTGGGCCGAGCAGTTGCCATACCAGGCTGTGATGCAGCCTGATAGGATGCTGAAATCTATCATGAAGGAAGAAATTGTCCCATTGGGCAGACGCAGCATGGGTTCATAATGGGCAGGACGTGCCTAACTAATTTAGTGGAATGTTTTGAGGACATTACCAGTGCGGTAGATAATGGGGATCCAATGGATGTGGTATATCTGGATTTCCAGAAAGCTATTGACAAGGTGCCACACAAAAGGTTGCTGCATGAGATAAAGATGCATAAGGTTGCATTAAGGGTAAAGTAGTAGCATGGATAGAGGATTGGTTTATTAATAGAAAGCAAATATTGGGGATTAACGGGTGTTTCTCTGGTTGGCAATTAGTAGCTAGTGGTGTCCCTCAGGAATCAGTGTTGGGTCCACAATTGTTCACAATTTACATAGATGATTTGGAGTTGGGGACCAAGTACAATGTGTCCAAGTTTGCAGACGACACTAAGATGAGTGGTAAAGCAAAAGTGCAGAGGATACCAGAAGTCTGTAGAGGGATTTGGATTGGTTAAGTGAATGGGCTAGGGTCTGGCAGTAGGAATACAATGTTGACAAATGTGAGGTTATCCATTTTGTTTGGAATAACAGCAAAAGGGATTATTATTTAAATGATAAAATATTAAAACGTGCTGCTGTGCAGAGACCTGGGTGTGCCAGTGCATGATTCGCAAAAAGTTGATTTACAGGTGCAACAGGTGATTAAGAAGGCAAATGGAGTTGTGTCCTTCATTGCTAGACGGATGGAGTTTAAGACTAGGGAGGTTATGCTGTAATTGTATAAGGTGTTAGTGAGGCCACACCTGAAGTATTATGTTCAGTTTTGGTCTCCTTATACGAGAAAGGATGTATTGGTGCTGGAGGGTGTGCAGAGGAGATTCACTAGGTTAATCCCAGAGCTGAAGGGGTTGGATTATGAGGAGAGGTTGAGTAGACTGGGACTGTACTCGTTGGAATTTAGAAGGATGCGGGGGGATCTTATAGAAACATATAAAATTATGAAGGGAATAGATAGGATAGATGCGGGCAGGTTGTTTCCACTGGCGGGTGAAAGCAGAACTAGGGGACATAGCCTCAAAATAAGGGGAAGTAGATTTAGGACTGAGTTTGGGAGGAACTTCTTCACCCATAGGGCTGTGAATCTATGGAATTCCTTGCCCAGTGAAGCAGTTGAGGCTCTTTCATTAAATGTTTTTAAGATAAAGATACATACTTTTTTGAAGAATAAAGGGATTAAGAGTTATGGTGTTCGGGCCGGAAAGTGGAGCTGAGTCCACAAAAGATCAGCCATGATCTCATTGAATGGCGGAGCAGGCTTGAGGGGCCAGATGGCCTACTCCTGCTCCGAGTTCTTGTATTCTTATGTTATGTTCTTGAATGATAAAAGGGTAAACAAAGCTATGTTGATAACAACAACCTAAATTTATTTATTTTTAAAATTTAGATGACCCAATTTTTTTTTCCAATTAAGGGGCAATTTAGTGTGGCCAATCCACCTACTCTGCACATCTTTGGGTTGTGGGGGTGAAACCCACGCAGACACGGGGAGAATGTGCAAACTCCACTCGGACAGTGACCCAGAGCCGGGATCGAACCTTGGGACCTCAGCGCCGTGAAGCAGCTATGCCAACCACTAGGCCACCGTGCTGCCCCAACAACCTGCATTTATATAATTCATTTAACCCTAGGTGCTTCACAGGAGTTACAAAAAAGAAACTGACTTGGAACTACATAAGGAGATGTTAGGTTGGACGTCCAAAAGCTTGGTCAGAGTGGTATGTGTAAGAAGCACCCAAACAAAGGAGAATGAGACCGAGAGATAAGGGAGGAAATTGCAAAGCTTAGTGCCTTGACAGCCAATGGCAATGCCCCTCAAATTGGAGTGATTAAAATCTGGGATGATCAAGAGACCAGAACTAACAGTGCAGAGTACCTATTAAGATCAAACTAGCCTAAACTGCTGTGAACTAGTTTTGAGTTGGTCTCAACTGCATTCTACCAAAGGTGTTTGATTTACTGGTCTCATCGGAAATCCAGTAGCTGAGTTTGTACCAATGCTTTTCGGCCACCTTCAGCTGGAATCAGTTCACCTGTCGACTGAGAAGTTTCTTTAGTCAAAGAGGCTGGTTAGTCAATGAAGAGCAATATCTTGGGATACTGTGATGCTCTGACTCAGATATCTGAGTCTGCTGGAGAGTTGACATTATTCCAAACTTTTTTTCTCAGGCACATCTTCTCGGAGCCACCTCAGCCCTCAATCTCCTCAGCTTCCCTTCTCCAGAAGATCATTACAAGATGATTGTTCAGTCAGTGAGAGATTTCAAGCAGTCAGTAGCCTTATTCATGAGAAGAGGATAATCACATCCAAATTATGCCACAAATTAAATGTCTTCCTGAAGTGAATGCAGGAATCCAGGAAGGCAATGTTCTATGTCCACGTGCCAAGTCAGCTTCAAAAAAGCAACAAAAAGGAGTAAATTCACATTAATTTAAGTTGCTGATTGACAAGTTGTATTGTCTGACCAGATAAGTCAATAATACAGCACAATACTGAGGTTTAGCTTACTTTGTGGAACTGTGGTCTAAAATTTTAATGAGAACGGCACAAAAAAGTGTTTCGTAAGTTGCTTTCAATATATATTGGCTGCGATTTACCAGCTACGTAGCTCCTGACGAGGCCGTTAAAATCACACGAGAGGCGTCGCAATCTAGATTCTGCCCACAATGGGTGGAATCCAGATTTGTATATTCAAGTATGCAGTCAGGTTCACTTGCATATCTTCACATGCCAGAGTTATCCAAGGCACGGGCTCTAATGCCCGTGACTCAGAGACCCCGAGCGAGCACTGTTTAGCACTGGTCCCCACCAACGTGGACCAGGCATACTGGCACTTGGTGCAGAGGGGTGGGGGTCGGTGTGGGCTCTCCCACGTGATCGGAGCCCCCTAGGTGGTTGGGCTCTGTGCAAGGTGCCCAGGTGACACTGCCAGGGTGCCAGGCTGGCGGTGCCCATTTTGCATCTTGCCCGCGCCAGGGTTCAGGCCGAGGGCTGCACTACCCTTATCAGGTGGGGTGCAGCAAGCTCAAGGATTGCCTCAATGGTAAGTTGGGGCATGGCGGGGGTGGGGTGGGGGGAGTTGGGGTGGGGGGTGCTGGAGGCCGTGGTGGGGGAATCAGAGATCGGCATGCCACCTTCCTGCACTGCTATGGGGAGCTCGTTAGTGCAGGAACTGGGACTAAGCATGGCCTCAATAGGGCCTTCACCAAGGCCCTGAAATGAAGCAGAGTCCCATTTAATATCAAGGTAATTCTCGACATTACAAGAGCTGGGAAACACCCAGCTAAACACACTTGACATGGGACTCTGTTTCATTTCTGTAAATCATGTCCATGTTGTTTACATTGGATCAGTTGCAAGATCCAAGCTTGCAATTTTCAATACAAAAGTAAAATACTGCAGTTGCAGGAAATTTGGAATAAAAACAGAACATTTTGGAAATGCTCAGCAGGTCTGACAGCATTTACAGAAACAGAAGCAGGGTTAACTTTTCAGGTTGATGACCGTTCATCAAATCTGACAAAAGGTCATTGACCTGAAATGTTTACCCTATTTCCAGCTCCATCGATGCTGACCTGCTCAGTAGCTTCAGCGTGTTTTGGTTTTATGCGAGGTTCTTTCCACTTTTCCAATTTGTTTTCAAAAATCTGTCTGTGCTTTCTGAGAGACTGACTGAGGAGATAATGAATAAACCACAGGGAAAAGGAAAGATGTGTCAACAGTGGGCTGTTCTCACCATTGTCTAAAGAACCAAGGGCGCGATTCTCTGCAAAGGCGGAGAGTCGTAAAGGCTGCCGTGAAACTGGCCGTGTTTCACGGCAGCCTCCGTGCCCCCTCCCGGGACCCGATTCTGCCCCCCGGGTGGGGCTAGCAGCGCGGCCCCGTGAAGCACGGCATCGCGGGCTTAGCGACCGTCGCTAAGCCCGCGCGCCAAGCGTGACGGTGGCTGACGCGCACGATGACGTCAGCCGCGCATGCGCGGGTTGGTCGGCTCCAACCCGCGCATGCGCGGATGACGTCATCACGCATATGCGTCAAACCCACGCATGCGCGGGCCTTCATGCCCCTCAGCCGCCCCGCGGACTGATCCTGCGGGGCGGCGGAGGAACAAAGAGTGCGTGGGTATCGGACCCGCTGCCCGCGATCGGTGCCCACCGATCGCAGACCCATGCCACCCTTGGCACGGCCGTGGTGCGGCCATGGTTGTCCGGGACGGCACTTTGCGGCCATTTTCACGAACGGTGAGAGCAGGTGTGTTTGCATTTGTGAAAACGGCCGTAAAGGCCTGGGAACTTGTCCCATCGGCCTGGGGAGAATCGCTGTTCGCCGTAAAAAACGGCGAGCAGCGATTCGTGTCGTGGGGCGGCCGTGGGGGGGGGGGGGGGGGGGGGGGGGAATAGCGGGAGGTTGGGAAAAATGTCGGGAAGGCCCTCCCGCTATTCTCCGACCCGTCGTGGGCAGCGGAGAATCGCGCCCCAAGGCTATGGTGCAAGTTATATGTCAGCTCTCTTGGGCGTAGCAAGGTTAGTTTTGGGAAAAAATATAATGGATTACCTTCAATAATGCATATCAGGTTTGAAAATTAAACAATAAAAGAATTCAATAAAAATCAAAGGCAACATTTTCAAACTGCTTTGACTTTTAAAGTTGAGAAAATGTCACGAGGCACACAGAAGGGGATCAAAACTACAACTTGACGTAATGCAGGCCAGCGAATTGATCACAGCATGACTGTGTAACACGATTCAAAGCAGCGCATTAAACCACAGCATGACTGTGTCAAACAGTGCTGAGCTCCTGAATGGCAGCACAGACTATAATATCTTAATGAGTAGTCGAGTAGCTAACCTACGACCTATAATTCAGGATAGACTTGGTTACAATAGATCCTTGTTGTTTTTATGTTTGAATGCTCATATGTCCAGCTGGAAAAGAGTTATTATTCTCTGTCTCTCGGCAGTCCCCCTTTGCTAGGATGCGACAATCAGTTTGCTCGTTGGATATTATACTGCTATTGAATTCTTAAAGGGATATTAGTTTTAAACCTAACTCAGTTCACGGTGCCAAATTAATGCCAGTTCTTTGCAAATGTTAATTTGGCCTGGTGCTGTTTGAATGGCATGAATGGGTATGAGAGCAGTTCTAGGTGGAATTTAATGGACTGAGTCCCTGGCTTAACGGTGGGAAATTTTCAAGTTCGGAATCTCACCCTTAATGTAGCAGACCTTCTGATTGGCCTTTACAAGGTGGATTAATTAAGAACTCACCTTCAGGATTGCTTCCCAAACAGGGGGACTGTAGAGGATGAAGCATCAGCAGCACGGATGAAGGACTGGTAATTAGAGGACATCGTCAGCAGTCACAGCGCTGTGCATTGTGTGTTGCTCAGTCAACGACACAAAGAGGATGAGAATGGATGGGAAACTAGGAAGAGCTGCCCCCTGCTTTACACATGCATTCTTGACCATGTGTTTGAAAACACTTGGGACACAAAACAAAGTTTTTTTTCTCTAGAGGATGACGGGAATAGGCCAGCCAACATCATCAAACTGAGTTAGCTGGAAGTTGCAGGACGATAAGCAGCTGGAATGTGATATGGAGGAGCTGAATACTGCGTTGAAAACAGTTCAGTGACGTGGGGCAAGGAAAGTGTCATTCAATTTGGGGCAGCAGGGTAGCATGGTGGTTAGCATAAATGCTTCACAGCTCCAGGGTCCCAGGTTCGATTCCCAGCTGGGTCACTGTCTGTGTGGAGTCGGCACGTCCTCCCCCTGTGTGCGTGGGTTTCCTCCGGGTGCTCCGGTTTCCTCCCACAGTCCAAAGATGTGCGGGTTAGGTGGATTGGCCAGGCTAAATTGCCCGTAGTGTCCTAATAAAAGTAAGGTTAAGGGGGGGTTGTTGGGTTACGGGTATAGGGTGGATACGTGGGTTTGAGTAGGGTGATCATGGCTCGGCACAACATTGAGGGCCGAAGGGCCTGTTCTGTGCTGTACTGTTCTATGTTCTATGTTCTAACCTTCAGCTGGCAGCCATTGTCTCTCACCTCCGTAGTAGTCTGCAACACAATATCCTCTGAGGCACTCAATATGTAGCTACACCGCAGGATGCCTCCCAATGCTAATCCTGCACCCCCACAGATAATACTGCCATTCACCCTTAATGTGCTGCCTAACATTTCCCCCCATCCCCTCAAATATGAAGCCTGTTTCATGAGCAAAGAATGCACTCCCCACAGTAACGACTCTCTGCCTATTCTCATAGTGAGAAAAGAGGGAGTACAACCACTGGGACAGGCAGAGAAGCAGGGTTGAAGTTGCATTGTTGGATACTGATGGTAATGAAGGAGGATGCCCGCAACAAGGCAGGCTTGTAGCTAATGCCAACAGATAAATATGGTGGCATAGGGACCAGCTGAAAGCATTAGGTATCACACTGCCACTTGGCACTGGCTCATCACTCATAGAGAACCATTGTCATCAATATTTTAAATATGATCTGTCAAATACCAGGGCTTGAACCCATTGTGATCTGTGTGCAGCACAAATGTTTGGCTTTCATCTCCCATCAGCACACTGCCAGAGGGGCAGCAAGAGGGATGAGACTGTGCAATACTCAGAGGAGGACCAGTACTCTTGAGAGGAGACACCATGACATGACGTCCAGTCACTCACCACCAGCACAGTTGCAGGCACCGTCGTGGGTCCAGTATCATAGAATGAAAGGGTGGCACAAGGTGAGGAGCACGTTACATGTGAGCGGGGGCAGGTGCTGGAGACTGAGGCGGTGACTTTAGAACATAGAACATAGAACAGTACAGCACAGAACAGGCCCTTCGGCCCTCAATGTTGTGGCGAGCCATGATCACCCTACTCAAACCCACGTATCCACCCTATACCCGTAACCCAACAACCCCCCGCCCCCCAACCTTACTTTTTAGTACACTACGGGCAATTTATTATGGCCAATCCACCTAACCCGCACATCTTTGGACTGTGGGAGGAAACCGGAGCACCCGGAGGAAACCCACGCACACACGGGGAGGACGTGCAGACTCCGCACAGACAGTGACCCAGCCGGGATCGAACCTGGGACCCTGGAGCTGTGAAGCATTTATGCTAACCACCATGCTACCGTGCTGCCCCCCACCATGCTACCGTGCTGCCCCCCACCATGCTACCGTGCTGCCCCCACCATGCTACCGTGCTGCCCCCACCATGCTACCGTGCTGCCCCCACCATGCTACCGTGCTGCCCCCACCATGCTACCGTGCTGCCCCCCACCATGCTAATGTGCTGCCCCCCACCATGCTACCGTGCTGCCCCTAACCATGCTACCGTGCTGCCCCCACCACGTTACCGTGCTGCCCCCACCATGCTACCGTGCTGCCCCCACCATGCTACCGTGCTGCCCCCACCATGCTACCGTGCTGCCCCCCACCATGCCACCATGCTGCCCCCACCATGCTACCGTGCTGCTCCCCACCATGCTACCATGCTGCCCCACCATGTTGCGCCCAGTGACGATTCAGGCACCAGGTGAATCATGGGTTAGGGTTCACACCAGGTGCAAAACATTTTGCAATTCACCCGACCACTCCTGTTGACGAGATCCGGATCTCACCCAGAAATGAAGATAAGCTCATGAAGTCTAACTTGCATTCATTTCAATCTCAATAGCAAAATTGAAGTCAAATGCAGCAGTCTCCTGGGAGGCAACCAGCCTCCCTGGACAGGCGCTGGAACGTGGCGACTAGGGGCTTTTCACAGTAACTTCATTGAAGCCTACTCGTGACAATAAGCGATTTTCATTTTCATTTTCAACCAACCCCTCAGCTGGAAGTCATGCGGGCATTGTTTATTATCCTTTACAAATACAGGAACCTGGCACAATGCCTACCGAGGGCAAGTGAGGAGATGAGTAGCCCTTTCCATTTACCGGCATGTAGCTCAAGGGCACCGGAGCTGTTTCCCCAGTGCTCAGGAGAGGGGACGAGGCGGGGTGCCTTCAGGCTGTTTGGGGTTGTTCGAGGGGTGCTGGAGAGGTCCAGGTCGGGGGTTGCCCCTGGGCTTAGGGATGATGGGCTTTGCATCTGTAAGGCCTTCAAGCCATCTTTATATAATGTGGAGACCAATAACAAGGGAAATCACAGCCCTATCAACTCTCCCAGAGACTGATGCATGCTTCTCCCATTAAAGTCAATCTCACCCCCCTTTGACTGTGAGCAGCTTCTAGCTTCACAGCTGAAGGCTATTTCAAATGAGGGATTAGCCTTAGTTGTAGTAGCACTTCATGCTCCTGAACTCTCAAATGCCACCTCGAGGGATCAGGTGCCCTGTCTGAGACGATGGTTCGTGGACTGGATGTTGCTTGAACAGTGTGCCTGTACTCTATGAGCATCAGCACCATAGAGACAGCTGCCAACAATAAAACACTAAACAGCAGGGCCTAAACACCGACGAGCCTCTCGCGGTTAAGAGTCTGGATGAATGGAGTACAGCTGAGCACAACCTCGCTAATGTTGCTGACAACACAATGTTTGCTGGAGTCGATCCCACATGGGCTGCTCTTGCAGTGCTCAGCACTGCCCTGGCAGATGCCAAAGAAAGCAGCAAGGCCAACGCAGGCTGGAGAATGCTTCTCCATATGCGGGATACTGCTGCTGTTGCACGTTTTGCTATGAGTGTAAAACACGTTTATTGGGGTGTATTAACTTGCCTGTGTTAAAGGCCGTGTGCTTAACACCACTAGGCTCTGTCTTATGTATTTTTCAGCTCAGGAGTCGCCAGTTGCCATATAGACAACTCACATATATCTCAAGGTCAAGTTCAAAGTAATAAAACGATACACCGATTAGTAAGTTCCAAACGATCAATATTTATTATACAATTATAATAAATACGCATGCACACACTAAGGGACTAAGCTATGACTAAACTAAGCAAACAGAATACTTAACTACACAGGAACAGGCAAGGTCAGGGAGCGAGGCCTTCGTCCCGGTCTTGGGCTGCAACCTTCAGAAAGCGTGCTGGTCACTGGGGGTCTAGCGGGCTTGGTTCGCGTAGCGAGCGTCGTATTGGCACTTACGGTTCGGCGGCTGGTGCTCAACGGCTGGAGTCAGGATACAGGTTCAAGTTCTTGGTCAGGGCCGGAGCACGAAACAACAGACAGGACCATGTGTGGGGGTCTATATTTATAGGGGTCCCCAATGTCCTTCCCTCTTCCTGGGCGGGCTTTACTTTTAGGTATCGATTGGATCGCTTCCAATCGATATCTTTTGAATTCCTCCAATGTAAGGGTCTTTCTCGATGGTGGGGGCGGTTTCTATAGTGGATACTTCTGGTGCCGCTCTGTCTGGACATCCACTTAAAGTATCTTATTCAAACCCAAATGTTGCCATTGTGTGTGCCTAGATCTGGACTGCCTCATTAGTATGTAGAACGTTCTGCCATTATCACCTTTGGTTGGAGATCTTCCACCTGGCCAGAAACTGGTTTTGCTGCTTGCAAAATGCTAATGAGTGTTTGCAGGCTGTTTGCCTTGGCTAAACTGTTTTTCCCTACAGTCTTAGCGATTCTCCATTTTGTTTGGTTCAGTGTCCATTTTAGGTGGCTACAGTGGCTACACTGCACACCCTCGAGACCCAGCCGCCCATCAGGCTGAGGGCGGCCCAGAAGAGGTCGCCAGTGAAGTGCCGGGGTGTACAGCAGTCGTTGGGCCCTCCATGAGCTGACAGGTAGAATATGCCACAGAAGACTGCGTCTCGGAGAGACGGTGCGGCACTTGTGCCGCGTCCTTGCAGACATGGAACCACGTGGCGGAGGAGGACATTGTTCCTGGTGACCATGAAGGTCACTGCAGCACTAGATTTCTAGGTCACTGGGTCATTCCAGGTCTCGAGGCGACATTTCATAATCTTCAGCCCACGGGAGCATCCGGGAGATGACAGATTCACTGTATCCCCAGGCATCTGGCTATATCACCTTCGACCTGGACCAGGCCCATCTGGGCACCTGGGCTGCAGGATACTCCCTATTGCCTGGAAACCCCAGGTCTAGGTGGCCATCGATGACACGCATGTCACACTGCGAGCACTGGGTCATTAGAGAGTGCCCTATATTAGGATGAAGGTGGTTTCACACCTTGAATATTCAGATCATGTGTGTCACCGCCTCAGGAGCATGTACATCTAGACACAATATCCTGGGAGCATGCATGACAGCCTCATCCTGGGGCACTCAGAGGTACCTGAGACCAAGACGGAGACCCGTTACAATGAGGTTAAGTTGCCAGTCATGCTGTGACTGAGCAGTTGAACGTGCTGCTAAAAATGTGATTCCACTGCCTGGACCACTGTGGCAGGGCTGTAAGTACACCCACCAGAGGGTCCCCCGCTTTGTGTTGGTCTTCTGTGCCCTCCACAATCTGGCACAGCAGCGGGGCCACATGCTGATAAAGTAGGAGGAGGAAGAACATGTTGCCTCCTCCTCCTGAGGAGGGAGCAGACCTGGAGAGACTGGAGGAATGGCCAAAGGTAGATCTGGAGGTTGGAGGGCAGGTGGCCGCAATGGTCTGAGATTCAAGGAAGCGCAGGATGACCCTCATCATCTCAAGATGCTCCTGAGTCGAGATTGTGTCCATCAGCAAAATGTTCCCTCGTCCCGCCCCCCATCACACTGCCCTCTCCCTGACTATCCTGTTCCCCCCCCCCCCCCCAACAAGGTACCATATAACATCACTCAAGGGTGAATGGCCTGTATTGATACCGTCAGCGGTCCTTGTACAAGGCAGAAGAGTGATGACCACTCCCTGTGAGAAAAGTTCTGGTGCTACTCAGGATCCGATTAAGCCTATGTCCTGTCTTCCTGCTGATGGTGCGCTCACACCCATCCTTATGATTGGGTGGGGAGGGGAGGGGGGAGGCGGGGGGGGGGGGGGGAGAGGCGGGGGGGGGGGGGGGGAGGCCGGGGGGGGGGGGGGAGGGGGGGGACACGACAAGAGGTGGGGGTGAGGGCAGGCCCGCTGCGAAAATCAAAGTGACAGAAGCTTCATAGGTATCAGGTGTGAAATGAAGCAACAGGAAGGGTCCTTACAGGGGGAATTGTGAGCTGCATGCTTGATGAGTCAGGGGGACTACATCAGGTGGCATATGTGGGCAATGCACCTAGATATTAAGGGGTTGTGCTGGTGGGTGCCGGGGGTTTCTGAGGAACAAACTTGAAGATCAGATGTTGGGACGGTGGGAAGTGTCAGCCAGTGGATTGGGGGGGGGGGGGGGGGGAGGATTTGGGACAGTGAAGGGTGATTCAACTCCTCCTGACATTCGGCGCCAGTCCTCCAGTTCTAGCTGCCCGCACTCAGTGCAGCTGCCACTGCCTCCCCAGCAGCATTGCTCACTCTGTTGCTGGTTCTCCAATCCCATTGGGAGAACAGGGCACCACTCCTCTCATCCAATGCGGAGAGAAGCCTGGCCAGGTCGACATCCCCAAAGAGATGGACAGGTCTCTGCACTGCCATCCTCGTGTCTTGACTGGGAGTGATTGCTGAGGAAGCATTTACAAACAGAGTCGCCTTGTTAGTGAAGAGCAGCTGAGACATGAGGCAGGCGAATCAGATGGTGAGGGAGCCAGGCAAGGCGGGATTCACCTGGGGGCTCATTTTTTGAACCAAGTGTAGGGGAATATTGGTTGCGATCTTACCATTACAGCCAACACGAAACACCCCAACAAACTCACCCAAAATGACACTTTGTTATTATTTGGGTGAATCACATCCAAACAAAGCTTTGGAGAATCTCCATTAAAGGTATGAGGACATCTCCGGCAAAGAGAATTATGGGGCCATCTGTCAGAGTTTCCTGAAGCTCTGCATATCCTTTGCCCCAAAGGTGGAGGAGTCCTTCCCAGCCATGCACGCTGTGATATCTCAGATGTTTCAGCGCATATCACTCAACTGAAAGAATAGCTGACCCCGTGGGGAATCAGACATCCTGGCATGCTGCCTTGCACAAATACCCCTGGTATTTGTGTCCCTGCAGAGTCTTTAGAATTGCATCCTATATTTTATATTGCCTACCTTCATTATTCCTCTTAATATTTCGCCGTTCTCTGCGTTAATTTTCATCTGCAAAATTTTCACCCGTTCTACCAGCCTGCCTATGTTCTCTTGAAATCTATCACTATTCTCCTCACAGTCCAAAAGTATTTCCAAGATTCATATCACACCCAAAATTTGAAATTATGCCTTGCCCACCCAATTTTGGGTCATTAATGTGTATCAAGAAAAACAGGGGTTCCAACACCAGTCTCTGCTTCTCCAGTCTGAAAAGCAAACATTCAGCAGGACTCTGTTTCCTGTCATGCAGCCAGTACTGTACTCATGCTGCCAGTATACCTTTAATCCAGGCGTTCCTAAACGTTTCCAGCTGGACAACCCTTTTGTGGAGTACCCACAAGACCCCTGAAAAACATTCTTATTATGTTGAAGAGTAAAATCACAAAATTAATGATGGGACAAACATGCAAAAACACCTCTCTAAACCTCCTTTTTACTACCTGTTCACTATTTATATGTCTGCAAAAGACTTTTGGAATCCCCTTTATATCAGCTATCAATCTCTTCTCACGCTCTACTGAGTTGTCTTCCTTGTTTCCTTTCACATTTTACTCCTAACATTTTTTTAGCCTGCGTCTCGCTTATATGATCAGCCAGGTATCTGTCATAGGCATCCTTTTTCTGCTGCGTCTTACTTTCATCTCTTTCGTCATTCAAGAAGCTCCGGCTCCTATCTTTCCTCCACATGAGAATATGCCTTGACTGTCCCTGACCTATCAACTCTTTAAAGGCAATCCATTTCTGTCTCCCAGTTTTTTACGTCAGCTTCCCTCGATCGACCTGTTCTCAACGCCACTGAAATTGGCTGCACTCCAATTAGGTATTCTGTCATTTTCCATAAATAAGCTAAATGTCATGATACACTGGGTGGGATTTTCTGGTCGTTCACACTGGTGGGACCTTACGGTCATGCTGACAGCGCAGCCACCTACGGCAGTGAGGGGTGCGTTCAACTGAAAACCCTGTTGACAGGGCAGGACCAACCGATGCTGTCACCAACCACTGGTGAGCCACTCTCTGCCATTGCAGAACATGCCGTGGAGGGGGAGGAAAATCCCACTGTTCACTACCGATGCACAATTCACTTGACGTGGGATGGAAATACACTGATGAAGAAAATTCTCCTGAATATACTTCAAAAACTTCCTCAATTTTTCTCTTAACACTGTTAGTATTTTCATATTGCTGAAAAGAGAGATATTTGCTGAAGCTTTTCATCTTGTACTCATCATGACAGACACAAGAATGCCAAATTTCAAACATCACCACAACTAACACAACAGGAGGAACAGGGTGCGGATGGGTTGGAAGGTCAACTCTGTTGGCCAAGGCATTGCCATGGAGAAGCTAACGGGGAACTAGGTTTCCCATGCTTCTGGGTAATTAAAACAATATTCAAAGCTTGGAAATACTGGCCGGAATTTTCCAGCCGTTCAGGCTGACAGATTCTTCTTGTCCCACCAAGTGAACAGAGGTTTCAGTGGCTTGCAACCTTGAGGGTTTAAACTAACTTGTTCAGGATGTGGGAACCAGGAGGAATTAGCAGAGAGGGATTTCAAGGTGCACATAACACTGTAAATAATAGACAGCACTAGAGTAAGGAATATTAAGTTATAGGTGGAGTAAGAGAGAAAGTAATGAAGTTAGGGTTAATGTTAAGGTACGTGGATGCACAGAGTGGTAAATATGATTGAGTTACAGATACAGATTGCCATGTAGGAATATGATATTGTAGTTATAACAGACAATTCATTCAAAGAAGGACCAGACTGATTGTTAAATATTCCTGCACACAAGGTTTTGAGGAAATATTTTAAAAGCTGGCGGGATGGGCTTCATTAATTAAGAAGAGTGTTTTGATATTGTTTCTTTAGATGTTTCAATGAGGATCTTGAGACTTGTATATTTAAACATAAACTATTCCCAGATATTAGCTGCTTCCAGAGTGTTTTCTCCAAGTCTACTACCATGTGACTCGACACATTATACGGGGGGGCAGTACCATTCTCCGGTTCCATATTAATCTTTTTACTGATGAGCATCTTCACATTACAAGCACATGCACAAGATGCACAGCGGATCGTCCGGTCCCGCCGACGGCACACACCGGCTGTGGCTTTCCTGGTGACCTGGGGTGGATTCAGTGGAAATCGACAGTGGCGGGACCAGAAGATCCCGCCACAGGGCAGCACGGTGACACAGTGGTTAGCACTGCTGCCTCATGGCACCGTGGTCCCAGGTTCGATCCCGGCTCTGGGTCACAGTCCGAGTGGTGTTTACACATTCTCCCTGCGTTTATGTGGGTTTCTCCCCCAGAACCCAAAGATGTGCAGGCTAGATGGACTGGACACTCTAAATTGACCCTTAATTGGAAAAAATGAATTGGATACTCTAAAATTATTTTTTAAGAAAGAAGATCCCGCCTCCATTCAACGGTGAGTCGTCTTCCACTGCCAAAAGATCCACCGTGGGGAGGCCAGAGAATCTAGCTCTAATATAGCAGAGAGCACTGCAATGCTGGAGAAAGAGGATGTCTCCAAGAAGTTAAGGACAGAATCTGTTTGGCTAGAACAAAGGAATAAAAAAGGTGTAATCATATGGGCCGGGATTCTCCGAGCCTCCGCGCCGCAATCCCGCTTGGCACGGGGGCGGAGAATGGGTGTCAGACCATGATCGGGTCCAACGCCGCTCCCGTGATTCTCCGGGGATCAGAGAATCGCCACCAATTGCACGTGTGCGGTCGATGCGACTCCGGTAGGGAGCCATTAAAAGAGGCCCCCGCGGTGATTCTCCGCCAAGACTGAGTCCACAGCCGCCACTCCGAGCTCCCACCGGGTGGAACCATGAATGAACCATGCCGGCAGGAACTTGGCCGACAATCGCCGCGGGGGCCACTTTCAATGGTTCCCGACCGGCGCCGCGTCGACCGAGCGCGATTGCCGAGGATTCTCCGGGCCCCGGAGAATCACGGGAGTGGCGTCAGACCCGATCGCAGGTCTGATGCCCATTCTCTACCCCTGTGCCGAACGCGAGTCCGGCGTGGAGACTCGGAGAATCCCAGCCATGGTTCTTGGGAATGTGGTGGGTCAAGTGGATCAAATATCAGTAGAGGAAAATTTAGGGGACAATAAGATTGTATTTTAAAGTTTTGGTTGGATATAGGAAAGGACAAGACAATCCAGAGTAAGAAGAGCTAAGGAAAGCCAACTTTAATGGACCTGGGCTGAATAAATTGGCATCAAAGGTTGGCATAAAAAACAGGAGCTGAACAATGGGCTACTTTCAAAGAAGAGATCATTCAGGCACAGTAAAGTGATAAGAAAAGGGCAGCTCGGTGGCCTAGTGGTTAGCACAGCTGCCTCACGGCGCTGAGGCCCCAGGTTCGATCCCAGCTCTGGGTCACTGTCAGTGTGGAGTTTGCACATTCTCCCCGTGTCTGCGTGGGTTTCGGCCCCACAACCCAAAAAATGTGCAGATAGGTGGATTGGCTACCGTAAATTGCCCCTTAATTGGGAAAAAAAATTGGGTACTCTAAATGTTTTTAAAAAGTGTTAAGAAGGAGGTATTTTAGGCTGCTGATGCTTAAAGTTGATAAAGCACAAGGACCGAATGCCATGTATCCAAGGATACTCCCGGAAGTGAGGGTGGAAATTACAGATGCATTGACGATAATTTTCCAGTCTTCCTTAGATTCAGGGATGGTTCTAGAATACTGGAGAATTGCAAATATTATGTCCTTGTTCAAAAAAGGTAGTAAAGATAAGTCCAGCAACTACAGGCAACTCAACTTTGGTGGTGGGGAAACATCTAGAAACAATAATTCAGGACAAACATCACTGTCACATGGACAAATGTGAATTAATTAAGGAAAGCCAACACACATTTGTAAAGGGAAAAAAGTTGTTTAACTTGTTGGAATTTTTTGAAAAGGTAACAGAGTAGCTTGATGAGGGCATTTTTGTTGTTGTCATGTACACTGACTTCCAAATCGAATTTCCATGAGGAACACAGTGCAGCCCAACAAACTTGTGAGCAAAGTTATAGCTCGTGGAATAAAGGTAAAGCAACAACTTGGATGCAAAATTTTCTGAATAACCAGAAACAGAGAGTAGTGGTTAATGATTTTTTTTAGACTGGCGGAAAGTTTGTTGCGGAGTTCTCCAGGTATATATTAATGACCTAAACCTTGGTGAATTGGGCACATTTTCAAAATTTGCAAACGATGTAATAATTGGAAGCATTGTGAACTGTGAAGAGGATAGAGCAGCACTTTGAAAATGAGATGGACAAGTTGTTCGAGTGGGTGCAGAGGTGGCTGATGAAGATCGGTGCTGGGAAATGTGTTGTGATTCATTTTGGCAGGAAGGGCATGAAGAGAATATAAAATAAAAGGTACAACTCTGAACGGTGTGCAGGAGCAGAGGGATCTTGATGTTTCTGTGCATAAGTCATTGAAGGTAACAGATCAGGTTGAGAGAGTAGTTAATAAAGCAGATAATACCCTAGGCTTTAATAATCACAAATCAAACAATTGTTATCCTGCTGAAAGAGACCATTCACCTTATTGTGTTTGCATCGATTCTTCAAATGAGCGTTATGACTTAGTGCCATTCCCCTGCCTTTTCCTCATATTGTTTCTGTTCAAATGATCATCTAATGCCCTCTTGAATGTCTTAATTGAACCTGTCATCACCACAGTTCAAGGCAGTGCATTCCAGGTCAGAACGACTCGCTAATGGAAAAAGTGTATTCTCGCATCTATTTCTTTTGTAAATTACATAAAATCTGTGCCCTCTCATTCTTGATCCTTCAATGAGCGGGAACCGTTTCTCCCTATTTACTCTGCCCAGTCCCCACATGATTTTGAACATTTCTATCAAATCTCCTCTAAGCTTCTTTCTCTTCAAGGTTAACAGTCCCAGCTCTGCAAACTATCCTCATCACTGAAGTTTCCCATCCTGGAATTATTTTTCTAAACCTCTTCTGCACTCTCCAATGCCTTCATGTCCTTCCTATAGTGTGGTACCCAGAACTGTACATAGTATTCCAGATTTACGATATGCTTTTTAACTGCTCTCTCCACCTGTCTTGTCACCTTCAATGCTCTATGCACATATACACCCAGGTCTCTCTGCTCCTACACCTCCCTAAGAATTTACCCCCTTATTTTATTATGTTTGTTAGTGTTCTTCGAACCAAAATGCACCACCCCACACTTCACATCATTGAATTCATCTCCTACCCAACTGCCCATTCCACAAATTTGTCTATGTCCTTCTGAGTTTCTATGTTGTCCTCTTCGCAGTTTACAGTATTTCCAACTTTCGTATCATCTGCAAAATTTGAAATTGCCCCCTGCACACCAAGATCCAGATAATTAATATATACGAGGAAAAGGGTCCCAATACTGATCTCTGTGGCACTCCACAACAAAGCTTCCTCCAGCCATAAAAATATCCATTGACAATTACTTTCAAGTTCCTATTACTCAGCCACATTTGTATTCATGTTGCTACTGTCCCTTGTATTCCATGATCAATAACCTTTCTCACAAGTCTGTTGTGTGGCACTGTATTGGATGCCTTTTGAAAGTCAATGTAAACTCCATCAACAGCATTACCCCTATTAACACTTTCTATTATCTCTTGAACAAATCCCAGTAAGTTCGTTAAATACAAGTTCTCCTTTAGAAATCCATACTGGCTCTTCCTAATCCACCCACATTTTCCCATGGTACTACCAATTCTGTCTGAAATTATTATTTCTATGGCCCACCAATGAAGTTAAAATGACTGCTCTGTAATTGCTGGACTGATCCTTACAAAGTTTTTTAAACAAGGGAGTAATGATTGCATTTATTCAGTCCTCCCCTGAGTCGAGGGAAGACTGAAAGGTAATGGCCAGTGCCCTGCAATTTCCAGATTCATTTCCTTCGATATCCTTGGATGCATTTCATCCGGTCACAGTACCTTGTCAATTTTAAGTACTGACAGTCTGTTCAACATTTCCTTCTTATTGATTTTGAACCCTTCTAGTGTCAGAGTTTCCTCCTCTGTCCCCTTGGATGGATAACATCTGCTTCATTCTTAAAGACAGATGCAAAGTATCCATTTAATACCTCAGCTGTACCCCTTGCTTCCATGAATAAGTTCTCTTTTAGGTCCCTAATCAGCCCTACTCTTTTTACCACCATGTTGGTATTTATATGCCTGTACAGTACTTTGGGATTCCCCTTTATGTTGTTGGCTGTCAATATTTTTTTATCATCTCTCTTTGCTTCTCTTGTTTGCTTTTGCACCTTTAGTCTGAGGCTTCTTATTCAACCTGGTAAGAAAATTGAAGTATGGGAAAAATTGCCATTTAATTGCCTTAGACATTGGGATCCTGACCTATGGCATTTTCCACTATTTTTCCAGCACTCTTGTCCCAAATCCACCTCTGCCACCATGGGAAAATTCTTCTAAATTGTTTTTAGAGACAGCAGGCCAAAGGTGGGAAGAGTGGAGCGACCCAGCCTTCAGTGAGCGGTGAGATCAGAAGACAGATTGTATGAGTGATAGCCAATTCAGTACTGTAGCCCATTTTGTTGAAGGCCAATCAGAGGGCCCGAAGCCATGTCCAATGCTGGGGTTCGGTGAGGAGGATGAGGGCGTATTGATGGGAGTGCATTTTCCCAAACAGGTAAGTGGGGTCCACGGGGGCAGCAACTTTCAGGTCGACTCTAGCAAGGGAGAATGGCATGTTGCTGAGAACAGGCGGCACCAGTGGGCTTCTTTGTGGGGTACAGAGTGCGGAAAAAGTAGATTCCCTCCCAACTGGAGCCCACTGGGAGGCTGCCAGTTTATCTGGCCACCTCCTTATGCAGTAGAGGGCACAACAGTCATTGGTAAAGTGCCATTAGAAAGAGGTGTCTTACTTAGCCACATAAATGGCTTAATGGGGCCTCCACGTGTGTGGACCATCTGCCACATTTTCCATTACTGGCAAAATAGAATGGTCATGGGAAGACACGAGGCACCATTTTGCCAACTTTTCCTCCACTGCTCTATCCTCAAAGGCCTCAAAATTCTGGCCCTTATCCTTCAGCTGTGCTGTGTTTTGCCAGCAATTAAGATGTTTTGTAGTTGGAATTGCATACAATAAGTGGATGATCAATAAAAGGTTTCAAGGCTGTTTTGTTTTTCTGCAGGTTATTTGTGAGCCAATATTACGAACACACATGCCATACATGGATAGGATAGTAGAGATTGGATACTTGTTGATTGTGAGTTTTCCCGGGTAGTTGAGAAATAGGAGCACAGATTAAAGTGGAATCTGTCAATCTGACTGATTTCTTTCACCTGACTGTGTTCCATTGTGTCATCAAGGTCTGTTTTCTGTCCCAACTGCATTTCAACTCACAAAGTTCTGGGTCTGTAGCACTTTCCTCATGCGCCAATGCATTACAGATTAAAGTGTTGTGAACCCAATCCTTACTGGCTCTTCCTGGCTACCGGCAACAACAAATGTGACATATTTACTTTGTTATTACCGCTGAATTTATGAGGACAGCACGGCATTGAGTGCAATATAAAAGCAGCTGTCACTTTGTCAGGATATTAAGACCCCATGTTTTAGTTATGAAAATACAAGTCTACCATGCCTGACTTTTGTGATGTCCCATGTGAAATCAGAGCCAAGTGTAGTTATCTGGAAATATTGCTCACCCCAAGTAAAATAGACTGGTGTGTTGACATCACTCGCATGGAAAGGTCCATAAACAAAAACATGCCCTTAATGATTGTCTTTAAGTTTGCTTGCTGCAGGGCAGATGGAATACTGCAGTGAAATATTAATGAGCCTATGTAATACTGGATTGGCTGTTGGATGAATGGTGAGTCTGATTGCGATCATTTAAAAAAAAATTTAGAGTACCCAATTAATTTTTTCCAATAAAGGGGCAATTTAGCATAGCCAATTCACCTAGCCTGCACATCTTTTGGGTTGTGGGGATGAAACCCGCGCAAACACGGGGAGAATGTGCAAATTCCACACGGACAGTGACCCAGAGCCGGGATTGAACCTGGGACCTCGGCACCGTGAGGCAACAGGGCTAACTCACTGCTCCACCGTGCTGCCCTCTGATTGCAATCATGAATATATCAACATTTTGAGTCTGCTTTCTTACAGGTTTACCATCTATTGACGAGTAACAGTGGCGGCAATGTAGCACAGTGGTTAGCACTGTTGCTTCACAGTGCCAGGGTCCCAGGTTCGATTCTGGGCTTGGGTCACTCTCTGTGCGGAATCTGCATGTTCTCCCTGTGTCTGCGTGGGTTTCCTCCGGGTGCTCCGGTTTCCTCCCACAAGTCCCAAAAGACGTGCTGTTAGGTGAATAAGACATTCTGAATTCTCCCTCAGTGTACCCGAAGAGGCGCCGGAGTTTGGCAACTAGGGGTTTTTCACAGTGACTTCACTGCAGTATTTATGTAAGCCTACTTGTGACAATAAAGATTTTAATTAGTTACTGCGCAGCGCAGTTAGCGTATTTTCCCTCAGCTGCCCTGCAAGACGTGGCGGCTTGATCTTGCGGGGCGGCGGAGGAAAAAGAGTGCATCCGTTACGGATGCACGGCCCGCGATCGGTGGGCACCAATCGCGGGCCTATGCCCCCTTGGCATGGCCGCGGTACTGCCGTGCCAATCGGGCCCCCAGATGCCCCAAATGGGCATCTGGCACCCGTTCCACGACGGCAGCGAGCAGGTGTGTTTGTTGCCGTGTTGAAACGGGCATGAAGGCCCGGCCGCTCAGCCCATCGGCCTCGGAGAATCGCCGCTTGCCGTAAAAAATGACGAGCGGCGATTTGTGGCGTGGGTCGGGCGTGGGGGGGGGGGGAGAATAGCGGGGGGGGGCGTGAAAAATGTCGGGATGCCCTCCCGCTATTCTCCCACCTGGCGTGGGGGGGCGGAGAATCGCGCCCATATCCATTCCACACAGCTCGACCGTTGAACTTGAGCCCGGTTAACACAGCTGGAAGTCTAATTCTTTCCTCCACCACTTATTTGAGGCTTTCCACATGATCACAAACACTCCTGACTTATAACTAAGGAAAGCTTAGTTTCTGCTTGCTGCAATCAAACAGACATATTTCAAAGTGCTTTGGGATTTCCAGCCTGGATTTATTGCAATTCACTGCAAGATTTTCTCACTGTTTCAGAATACCACTGCAGTGAGCATTCATCCTTACCAGTGCATGTAGGCTGGCTTTGTTGAAGCAAGAAGCTATCACTGAGTCAGAGAAATAATAAATTGAAGCATGTTTTGGAACTTAAAACTAGAAGCATAACAAATGCCTGAAAATATTTATTTTGCTTTCTGGAGAAATTTGCTGTGTATCACAATTATTTATTTTATCAGAGTGAACTTCAACTTGTTAATATGTGTGAAATAATTTGTGGAATACAATTGTATCTTTCAGCTCCATGTGGAAGTCGATCAACAGGTTCTGATGGCACAGTGCTGTCACCAAATTACCCCAGAAATTATAGCACTGGACACAATTGTGTTTATTCTATCACCGTCTCCAGAGAGTTTGGTGAGTGAAGCTACCATTCAATATTTACTGAATGGCTTGAGGTTTGCATGGTATTGAGCTGTTGATATGGTATATTTTCTTTGAGATATAGGATTATTGTTCTTGACCACTATATTTCTAAAGTAGATTTGAAAATCATGATTGCAGATTCAAAATAAAGGGAAAATTGCTTCTTTCGACCTTTTACTTGAATTTTTCCTTTTCGTTTTTTTCTTCATCATCACAGCCTGCTTGGTTGTGAGAATGGAAATTGGTTTCTGGTGGTTTCTCTTGCCCTTCAGTCTGAGAAGGATACTTTGGCTCCCACACATCCGTTGGACTACCTCATTATTTGCTACCTCTTGGTTGCTCTCCTTTCTGGCCTGAGCAAATTTTGGCAACTACCAGCTGGTGCTATGCATGTTGGGAGGTCACCTTGGACAAATTGATCATTCAGTACAGCCAGGCAACATGGGCGGGATTCTGTGATCCTGAGGCTAAGTGTTGCCGTCGGAAAAGCCGTCGCGTTTCAAATCAGGCATCAGGATCAGCAATTCTGGCCCCTACAGGGAGCCAGCATGGCACTGGAGTGGTTCACTCCGCTCCAGCTGCCGCCCCCGGTGTCATAATGTGTGCCGCGGGATGCACAGTGGCACCGGCGCCAAGGTGCGCATGCGCTGTGGCTTCCTTCAACGCGCCGGCCCTGACGCAACATGCCGCAGGACTACAGGGGCTTGCGCGGAAGAAACAATGCCCCCAGCCAGAATGGTCGGCGCGCCGATTGGTGGGCCCTGATCGCGGGCCAGGCCATATCGGAGGCCCCCCCTGGGGTCGGACCCCCCCTCTCCCATCACAGGGCTCCCCTGGACCCAACGCCGAGGTCCTGCCGGCTGAGAGCAGGTATGGACGGCGTCGGCGGGACACGGCGTTTTAACAACGTCCGCTCGGCCCATTCCAGGCAGAAAATCAGCGGGCCAGCAGCATAGAGCAGCCCCCGATCGGCAGCGCACCAACCACGGCGGCGCCAATGGCGCCGATTCTCCACTCTGCGGAGAACCGCGTTCTGCCGTCAAACCGGCGTGGCGCGATTCGCGCCAGTCACGGGGATTCTCCGGCCCAGCCCCGGGCTGAGAGAATCCCGCCCCATATGTTGATCAATAGTCATCCAGATTCTTCTCTCTCCACAGATACTGTCAGGCCTGCTGAGATTGTCCAGTATTTTCTGCTTTTGTGTTGATTTATATTGTTTCTAATGATTCTGACCGTTTTCGATCAATAGTTTTGCAGAAAACTTAGAAGAATTAAAACTACTTCTACTTTTCTGGGTGATTATATTACAGACCAACACTGACCCTCCAAGGGACTCCCCCATCCTCCCATAGGACCTCCCCATCCTCCAGACGACTGCACTTAACTACTGACTACCACTCCATTGGGCTCCCTCCAACCATGCCACAGGCCCAACCTTACACTCCCCATTCTACCCCCCCACACACCACAAATGCTGGAATCCCTCCCCCCTCACGACTGTCCAACCTCTTGTCAACTGTCCAATGCTTTCCCCCCCCCCCTCCCCACAACCCCATTTGTCTGATTGCCTGAGCACCTGCTCTCCCCAAGTGGTCTTACATTGCAGTGGCTGACCCCCCCCCCCCCCCCCCCACCAAGGTGCCTGATCCCCAGCACCACATTCCCAACACTCTAGACTGCCTGTTACCCCACCTCCGTGTCCAAATTCTTGCCACATGTCTGACAAACCAATCTTCTCCCTGATGGAAAGTGGTACGTTTGAACATACTTGAGTTATGACAGCTGGTGGAACCTTGCATCCGACAACAAGTCTCCAACTGAAGACCCCAGGAGCACGCTACTCTGTATAGTTCTCGCCCGGCCTGAGTTAGAAGGTTGAGCAAGAAAGAATCGGAAAGATTTTAAAGTAAAACCTAGAAGCAGATTGCCACTCATGGAAGTTCAGGCCCAATGTTATATTGTGCTGCAGTCTATATCTTGAAGCAGGGTTCGGTGAGGAAAGGCTAATTAAAATAATGTAACTGTTCTGAAGTAACTGTCTCAGGGGGAGAAGAAATATTCACATTTGGGAACCTGGGGCGGGATTCTCCGACCCCCTGCCGGGTCAGAGAATCGCCTGGGGTCAGTATGAATCCTGGTCCCCCCCCCTTCCAAATTCTGCGGCCCCCCAAAAATCGGCCCGGCGTGAGTCGCGCTGCCCACCTCGGAGAATGGCGGGGTCCGGTGTGACTCAATGGACCCTGGAGCTGCCCGAATACTCCGGCCCGTGATGGGCCGAAGTCCCGCCCGTCTTTAGCCAGTCCTACCGGCGTAAATTAGAGTAGGTCCTTACCGGCGGGACCTGGCTGAGCGGGCGGCCTCCGGGGTTCTTGGGTGGAGGGAGGGGGGGGGCCTGGCCCCGGGAGGTGCCCGCACGGTAGCCTGGCCCACGATCGGGGCCCACCGATCCGCGGGCGGGCCTCTGCCGTGGGGGCACTCTATCCTTCCGCACCGGAGGCTGTACTGGTCCGCCATTCCCGGTGCGGAAACAAAGCCCTCTGTGCATGTGCAGGGTTGACACCAGCACACGATGGCATTCCTGCGCATGCGCCAACTCGCGTCGGCCGGCAGATGCCCTTTGGCGGGGTTTGGCGTGGTGCCAAGTCTCTTTCCCGCCGGCCGGCGAGGCGCAAACTACTCCGGGGCGGGACTAGCCCATGAAGGTGCGGAATCTCCGCACCTTTGGGGGCGGCCCAACACCGGAGTAGTTCATGCCACTCCGTCCCGTCGGAGTTGCCCGCACCGCCGATTACGGAAGAATCACGCCCCTTGTTTTCATGCACTTTTTGCAGAGAACATATAGGATTTCTATATCTCATTTTCACTTTGTCTTTTATTTTATCAATTTTCTTACTATTCTGAGATGAATATGTCAATTAACATTTGAAACAAAAAATCAAAGTAATAAAATTCAGTGAATAGTGTCATTTGTATCCGGGTAGAAATACAAAATCTGGCACTAATCTATCGTTGATTGTTTGATTCAAGCTTCTTTTCCCATTCCAGTGTATGAGCCAAAGCTTGATCGATGCATGACTTATTTTCTCATTATCCATTTGGTCTTCATTCGGTTCAAGTAACATTTATGTGTCAAGCGCCAAGATTCTGAGTCATATTTTAATGAAGAAAAAATGTGAAAGCTGTCAAGTGAGAATATTTTTCTCTCACTTACGCTGTGTTAAAAATGTGCAGTCCTGTGGCTTTGTTAATGATTCATTACTCTGTTGAAAGGACGAATAGCAGTACTATTTAACAGACTGATGGCTTCAGCCCCAAAGATAAATGACTCGCATGAGTATGGTGGATACCCCAGGCAACAGTCTATTGTAAACACAACTTGATTCATAATTTTCATTGACCTTATGCTGACATTAAAATGACTGATAACTGTTAAACATCAGAGAATCGAATCATCAGCATATGAGTAGCATACAGGTTGATATATAGCCCTTCAGGAAGTTCTCTAAATGTACAGCATGTTCTGCTTCATAAATAGGTATTTTCGCATTAAATGAAATAAAAATGAAATTATTTGTGAAATTAAGATCAATTTCCTAAGTGTTTTGTTTGGTTTTAGTTTTCTGGTCGATGAGAAGGTTAAGAAACTCTACCTTAGTTTTAAAAGTAAACGTGTTGGGAGCCACTCAAAACTCGATTGACTTGGGCGCGACCGGAAGATCTTGCTGATGAGAGGGGCCGCAAAAATTCCGCCCTTAGTTTAATATTGTAATTTTCTTTCAGGTGTCATTGCTTTACCTTCCATCATTTTTTTGTTGACTGACTGAAGCATAAGAACAGTTTCTCATTACTTACTACCGACTTAAGGTCAAGTCTTTCACGTTGTTATTTTGTAGCAATTCATCAATCCTTCCAATCTGAGAAAGTTTTCACAAAACATGAAAGCTCTTGTAAATTTGCAAGGTGAAAGGGAAGCAACTTTATTCATCCTAAACCTTTGTTTTAACTCAGAAATGCACGATTATAACACTGTTTTTTGAATAATATCTTGACTTACCAGAGCGCACATTACAAATTCACGGATAGCTTTAAACCTGTTATCAACAATTAATTGTTATCGCAACAAAAAGGGCCTGGTTTAGCTCACTAGGCTAAATTGCTGGCTTTTAAAGCAGACCAAGCAGGCCAGCAGCACGGTTCGATTCCCGTACCAGACAGGCGCCGGAATGTGGCGACTAGGGGCTTTTCACAGTAACTTCATTGAAGCCTACTCGTGACAATAAGTGATTTTCATTCATTTTTCATTTTCAAATTGAAGAGACAAATCTAGCTTTTAAATATTTATTGTGAGCTATGAACTGCAAGGAGTAACCTGGTCAGAGTCTGGCAGCTCCATTCATGGAAATCATGGTCGAGCTGTATCCCAACTCCAGCCACTTTACTAAATGGCTCCAAATTCTTTGATAACTTTGGCTAAAAAAAACAAGCTCAGATTTAAGATGATTAATTGAGCTAACAACTGCAACTTACTTTTGTGGGAGTGAGTTCCATACTCTTTGTTAATGAGCCACTGTTACTGAACTAACTAATGAGAATTACTGGTATGGCTTTGGTCCTGAAGTCTGCTTACCTATATGCAGTGACCCGATTGAAGGATAACTTTTAAAAATAGTTCACATCTTGTACTTCTGTGCTCAATAATGCTCGCTGGAAAATACATTTATTTTATTGTCATTAACTTTTCAGAACAATGTTAAGTGTCTAGTATTTCAGTCAAAAATATAGCAAGTTGATCATAATAAATACCAACCTGTGGAAGGGATCAGATTTTTTGTGACCCACAGAGTTATCAAATATTGATCTACAAGACATCATGAATATCTGAAACAGCTACAGTACTTTCAGACGGCCACTGCAATAATCATACGAAATGATGGCAATTCAGTCTTCCAAAAGCTCCAATGCAACTTTCTCTTTGACCAAATTTTGGAATTTGTCAAACACAGCACATATAAATGTAGCTTCTGTCGCATGCAGTGTTTTGGCTTTATCAGAGTGATTGCTGAGAATGTGAATTCATGCGAGATGTGTGTATATGCCACTAATCCCCAGACTGTCACCGGCCAAAATTATCTTCAGAAAATATTTAAGTGATTTGCCTTTTGTGATGTATTGAAAATGCATGCATGAAGGCGGTGGTCTCGATGCAGATCAGTCTGACCTCTGCCTCCATTCCAGATGGGTCTCACTTTCCACATTTTTCACATGTGTCTGTTCCAGGATACAATACAACTTCAGATGAAATGTACAAAATGTTTTTTTTTTATTTTTTAGCTTTGTTAGGATTCTTTTGCTGTTGGATATTTTGTAAAAATAAACCTCTAACTTCTCTTCATTTTCCCTCTCTCTCCTGTTATCTATGCTGCTCCTCCGACAGTGGTGTTTGGCCAGTTTGTGTTTTTTCAGACCGCCCTGCATGATGTCGTTGATATATACGATGGACCGACTCAGCAAGCTTCACTGTTGACTTCACTGTCAGGGTCACATTCAGGTGTGGACAGCTATTCCCTTTAGGTTTTTATGTCTCACTTGTTCTCCGGTCACTGTCCTCTATTTTATTTATTTTACCACTATTACAAAACATGTTTTGTAAAATCTGTGCTTGTGGACAAATGTACTATTTCCTCTGGGTTCTTGATTCTACTTATTAGAGCAACTTTGACAGAGTGTGTATTTGTAATTTAAGAGCACATCACAATGGTTGTTTTAAGTTGCATAAACCTATCTCCTCAACAGTGGCACCTGTTGAATGACAGTTTTATCTTAATTCCTTCAATGCACATTTTTCCTGGAATATATGGGCGGGATTCTGGGCAGATCGTCGGGGTGGGAAAAAACGGCGCAAACCCTGGCGGGAACCACTCCGATGTTGAGCCGCCCCAAAGATGCGGAATCCTCCGCCCCTTTGGGGGTGTGGCGGGCGTCGGAGTGGTTTGCGCTGCGCCGGCCAGCGCGAGTTGGCACATGCGCAGGAGCGCCAGCGTGTCCTGGCATCATCCCCGCGCATGCGCTGGGGGGGTTCATCTTGATGTCGGCCATCGCGAATCAGTACAAGGCTGACGCGGAGGAATAGAGTGCCCCCACGGCACAGGCCCGCCCGCGGATCGGTGGGCCCCGATCGCGGGCCAGGGCACCATGGGGGCACCTATTGCTAATTAAGCCTTATTGTGTTGTGAATAAGACTAAATCCATTTGATTATAACATAATAAATATGTAGTTCTTTTGCATGCCTCAAAGGAATGTTAACTGCTTCATTTGGCTTCAGCATTCTCTTGTAATAAAATGAGCACTTCTTGCGGGCTTGGCTCGATGTTGAAGATTCATGGCACTATTCGAAGAAAAACAGGGAGCTTCTGGCCTGGTCAACTTTCCTTTTTCAACCAATAATAATAAAAGATTAACTGGTCATTGATCTAAATTCGTGGGATTTAGTTGTTACATTGCATTCTGTAAAAGTCAACTCACACCAAAATCATTTGCTGTATGTAACATGCTTTGGGGCACCATAAGGCACTTGATCAATGCAAGTAATATTATCTTTAATGGGGAAACTCAGCAATGGGCAGCAATTACTGCTAACTCACTCCAGCATAAATATAATAGCTTTGGAGCATTGGCACAATAGGGTGGTGGATGTTCAGTAACTATTGCTAATGGGGAAGTAAGTTCACTGCCCATCAAAATGAAATTACATTCAAAATTACATTCGAAAGCGCTAATGTGTGAAGAGTAGTAGAAACAACACGTCTCAACCTTTGCTGCTGGGTTTGTCTCTTTGAGTGTAGTATTTCAATTCAGTTCCAGCACCAGTGTAATCATAGAATCCCAACAGTGTGGAAAGAGGCCATTTGGCCCATCAAGTCTACACCGACCCTCTGAAGAGCACCTTAACTTAAGCCCACTCCCCACCCCATCTCTGTAACCTCAACTAGCCTTTTGAACACTAAGGGGAAATTTAGCATGGTCAATCTGCCTAATCTGTACATCTTTGGACTGTGGGAGGAAACTGGAGCACCCGGAAGAAACCCCACACAAAGACGGGGAGAACGTGCAAACTCCACACAATCATCCAAGGTCGGAACTGAACCAAGGTCCCTGAAACTGTGAGGCATCAGTGTTAACCACTGTGCCACTGTGCAGCTCTATTCGAGAACATAAATCTATCCATTGGAATTCACTGCACAATTTTTTGTTAATATTTATGACATGAAATGCAACAAGATGGTTGAAATATTTTTAATTTTGTTAAAATAAGCGATTTGTTTTCGAATGTTATCTAATTGCAATGCTTAAACTTAGTATATTAAAGAAAAACAGAAATAGAAAATATGGAAATAATATATTTTACTACATATTTGTTGGCTACCAGAGTCTCTGAGTAAAATAACATTTATTTTTGAAGTGCAGTCAGTGTATTCAATTGCATTTCATTTTTATTCAATATTCTAATTCCTTATCTTTTGCTTTAGGAGAATCCCTACCCTTAAGTTCTGGTAACCAGATCACAATCAAGTTTATCACAGTTGGTCCAATAACAGCCAAAGGATTTCATTTTGTTTACCAAGGTATGTTAATGAGTTATTGGCTGAACTAAAATAGAAAACAAAATCAAAATACAATGCCAGAGATTAAAATCTGAAGTAATTGTTGCAACAGCAATGTGTAAGTAAAGACTTGTTGAGAAGGAAGTCCAGTTTTTCTACCAGGCAAATTTAAGATTGGCATTAAGGAGAATTTCTTCACACTAAACACAGTCAACAACTGGCATAGACTCCCAGGGACAGTAATAGAGGAGAAAACTTAAAATCATTCAATAAACTTTTGAACATCTGTCTTTTTGATAGATGAGCCAAATAGCCTTCTTTGTCTCTGCTTATTTGGTCATCTTGTGGCTATCATTCCAGAGGGTCTGGGGTTTTTCTGTCTTCAATAAATTAGTTTGACTAGTTCTTCACTGGATCACTGGGTGGCACACTCCAGAGGCAGTAGCAATAATGGTCACATCACTGAACTAGTAATCCAGAGACAGCAGTTCCTAACCCACAACCATCGAGAAGAACAGGGCAGCAGATGCATGGGAACACCGCTTGGAAGATCCCATCCAAGCCACACACGATCCTGACTTGGAAGTATGTTGTCATTCCTTCATTGACACCTGGTCAAAATTCTGGAACTTCCTTCCTAACAGCATTGGGGGTGTACTTACACGACATGGACAGCAGCAGTTTAAAAGGTGGCTCACTAACATCTTTGCAACAGCAATTA
This sequence comes from Scyliorhinus canicula, assembly GCF_902713615.1. Classification (NCBI taxonomy): domain Eukaryota; kingdom Metazoa; phylum Chordata; class Chondrichthyes; order Carcharhiniformes; family Scyliorhinidae; genus Scyliorhinus; species Scyliorhinus canicula. The sequence goes on along the minus strand of NC_052155.1, from coordinate 132,162,619 downwards.
GGGATAGGCAATAAAAATGATAGCCTAGCCAGTGATGCACACATCCCATGAAAGGATTTTTAAAAAAGACAGGCCAATGCTCTGGGAACTGGTGGAACTTAGATTCAGTTCATTAATAAATTTGGGATTGAAAGCTAGTCTCTATTGCGATCATGAAACCATCAACAATTGTTGAGAAAACCAACCTGATTCACTGATATCCTTTTGGAAAGGAAACCTTACATGGTTTGGCCTACATGTGACTCCAGATCCCCAATGTTAAACACTTGTTTTGTGTCCATAATGGAGAATGGTACTAGGCGACTTCTGTTGTGTACCACTGCTTCTCGTTCACATACACTCAGCCTCTCAATCTCAATCCCACTGTAGTCTATCAGCAGTCTCTGTTCATTGACGACTTTCAGTTTGACCCGCAGACTGAGGAGGTTTGCCCCCTCACCCGTGTTGAGCTTGCGTTTTATCAGTATGTCGTTCAGCAACACTGGAATTGTCCATCTGTTTTCGATGGTATCAGCTTCATCATCATTATTGTCACACCTAGTCAGTAAGACTTCTTCAGTTTTCACATTTGGACTCATCGTGTCCCTGGTTGAAATCAGATCAATAAAAAATAATTCTTCAAGGGGCATCTCATCAATTGCATTGACTGACTCTGTTTGATCCACTGGAGGACGCAAAAACATTGCTTTGAAAAAGGATTTGTACAGCCACACGTGGAACATATTTTTCCATATGCTGGATATTGCCGTGGCCCATGACGATTGCCACATCTCTGGCATAGAATGGCAGACCCGGCCGGCCACTTACAATGGCTGCCCGCACTGAGACCATGTTTATTTTTATATAAATTTAGAGTACCCAATTCATTTTTTTGAACTCTAGGTGAGGTGAATATGATTGTTCTTGATGTCAAGGCAGCATTTGTTCAAATATGACATTAAAGATCCCTCGCAAAACTGGAGACAATGGGAATAAGGAGGAAAACCCTTCACTGGTTGGAGGCATAGCTTGGACAAAGGAAGATTGTTATCATTGTTGGAGGCCAATCATCTCAGTCTCTGGACGTAACTATAGTATCCTAGCAGTATCCATCTTTTGATCTTCCATCTATCATAAGGTCAGAAATGGGGATATTTTCTGACGGCTGAACAATGTTCAGTATTATTCATCACTTCTCATATACCAAAGCTGTCTTTGTCCAAAGTCCTCAAGTCATGGACAACATTTGGGCTTGTGCTGATCAGTAGCAAATAGTGTCCATGTCGCTCAAGTGCCAAGAAATAATCATCTCCAACAAAAGCGGAGTTTAGCACTATTCCATTGATATAAGTGCTACTGACTGCGGAAGGCTATTTAAAAGTGCAGAGTAATGGATCGCTGGTCACTAATAGAACCTACACTCCCTGGTCACCAACAATAATTCATAACTATTAGAAAATCCACTTTGTGCACAATCTCTGTTCCAGAATTTAGCCACTTCTATCCTTGAATTATCTTGAGCTCAATGGGTGAAGTCATTCTTATCTGGTTACTTTAATTTTCCCCAAGGGAACTCTGTTACATCCTTCTTGAAAAATACTTAAACAAGCAACAGGTTTTTCAGAAATCAAAATATATTTTTTTCCAAAATTGCTTTTGTGGCAAAGACAGAGTGTCACAGAAAAGGAGAAAATTCACCTTTTTGACTCACCTATCAGTTTGCGAATTGAATTTATGCCCACTTCTGCCATTATTATTGTTGTTAAACAACAGCAGACACATTGCCCCAAAGCTAGGTGAGGTTGATCTTATTTATCCATAGCACTGGATTTCCACTACCCAGGTGGGAAGCTCGAGTCGGAAAGTTGCTGACTCATCAGAGTTTCCTCTGTAGAAAGGCCCTAAATGACATGATCTGCATTCCAGAGTGGTGGATGCAGGAGAGAGTTGGGCCCGCTGACCCCAGAAGCAGAGCAGGACTGGTTAGAAGTTTATCCTTGGGACTTTGTCCCAGTTTTATTAAAGGCTGTTGGGCCCTATAGCCCTCACCCTCCACACCTTCCATATGCTCCCACTCACTCCCCATGCTACCTCCATGACAACTCCTGCTCCCACCCACCACTCCGGCCTCTTATAGCCCCATTTCACCACATGTCACTTCCATGCCTATTCACCTCGTACACACCAAGTACAGACCAATGACTTGTGGAATTGCTGAGAAAAAACACCAATTCCCCAATTTACTTTCAAAAACAGAAACTTGTTTCTCCAACTCTCTGAAAGTGTCAATCATACAGACCTTTAAAGTATAAATGATGGGGGCTTCAAATACTTCACCCCTCTTAATCTTGCACAAATAAACATAGAGATATTGGCAAAAGTGACCACAAAGAATATTTTATTATAATCAATTAAATATGTCAATCAAATCAACTAAAGCAAACTGTTCTTTCCAGTTATTAAAAACAATCTCAACTGAGATAATGAGCTGGACCTCGTGCCAAAATCACGGCCGGAGCGTGGGCAGAGAGTCCAGGGGCGTGATTCTCCGCACCCGGGAGAAATCGTAAGACTGGCGTCAAAAACGCCAGATTCTGGTCCCCGGTCGGGGCTAGCATCCCGCGGCCGTGAACTCCGTTAAGCCCGCTAGCCAGAGTTTGCGACGGCTGACGCATGCGCGGCTGACGTCATCACGCATTTGCGTAAAACCCGCGCATGCGCAGGCCATTATGCCCCTCAGCCGCCCCTGCGAATGGATACAGCGGGGCGGCGGAAGGATAAAGAGTGCGCGGGGTAAGTACAGATGATGCCAAAGCGGGAATTGAATCCAGAACATTGGTGCTGTGACGCAACAGTGCTAATCACTGTGCTACTGTGCCGCCCCAGCATTCAAAATAACTCATTGTTTCTACCTTCACCACCCTGGTAGGTGGCGTGGTCCAGGACATTGCCACTCGCTGTGTAAAAAAGCTCTTTCTCACATTCCCCCTGCATCTCTTTGCCCAAAATCTTGAATCTGTGTCGCTTAGACCCTTAGTTCCTTAGTCTTTGTACAATCAATTAATGAGAAGAGTTTTTCCTTGTCAACCTTATCTAAGCTAGTCATAATCCTGTATACCTCAATCCAATCTCCCCTCAATGCTCCAAGGAGATCAACGCCAGACTTTCTAACTTAACCTCTTAACCTTGTAACTAACCCCCACTCCCTGCCACCCCCACCCTCCATTGCTGGAAGCATTTGGTAAATCTCCTCTGCACCCTCTCAAGAACCTTCACATTTTTCCTTAAGTGTGGTGATCAGAACTGGGCATAGTGCTCAAATTAGGACCTGAACAGAGATTTATATAGGTACAGCATAACTTCCATGCTTTTGTAATCAATGCATCTATGAAGTCCAAGGCCTCATTTGCTTTGCCAACCACTCTCACAATATTTTCTGTCACCTTCAAAAATCGTTTCAAATACACCCACATGTCTCTCTATTCCTGTTCTTTAGAATTTTGCAATAAATTTGGTCTTGCCTCTCTTCACTCCGTCTGTCAAACTGCATTACCTTACACATCTCTCTATTGAATTTCAACTGCCATTTGTCTGCCTGTTCTGTGAGCTTTTTATTGTCTTGTTGCAGGCAAGTTGTATCATCCTCATTATTGTTTTCCATTCCTGCAAGTTACATATCATCAACAAATTACTCTGTGTTCCAAGCCATTTATATACAGCAAAAGAAAACAGCGTCCTAGAAATGACCATTGAGAAACACCCCACTGTCTTACGTCCTCCAGTGTGAAAAACAGCCATCTACCACAAAATGCCTATTATTCTCCTTCAGCCAACGTTCACACTGCCACCCCCTCCTCGTTCCTTAAGCCTCAATTTTGTTTCTCGGTCTTTTATGAAAGCCATGTAGACAACATATTTTGTCAATGTTACTTGATCAAAAAATTCAGTTCCATATTCAAGCACACTCTGCCATTTACAAATCTGTGCTGGCTTTCCTTAATTAGCCCCAACCTCTCCAAGTAACTGTTGATTTTATTTTCCTGATTAAGGATTTCAAAACCTCATATTAGACTAATGGGCGAGTTGTTGGCAGGAGAGATCCTGCATCCTTTCGTAAACAAAGATTTACCAGTCTCCAATCCTTTGGCACCTCCCCCATATCCATTGAAGCTTGAAAAATGAAGGCAGGCCCTTCCGTGATCTTCACCCCCACTTCCTTTCGTAACCTTGGATGCAACCCATCCCAACAGAGGTGATTTGTCTACCTGAAGTATAATGAGCCTTTCCAGTCCTCTTCCCTTTCAATTTTCACACTATCCATTGCCTGCACGACCTTCACTTCTACTGATATCTTGCCAGATTCCTCTTCCTGAGTTAACCAAGATACAAATAACTCATCAAATATTCTCGACTTACTCTGTGCTTCGAAGTATATACAACTTATTTCTTTGTTCCTAATGGCACCCACTCTTCTTATTACCTACTTACTATTAACTTGCTGGTAGAAGTATTTTGGGTTCCTTTTTTCAGCTGATTGTCATTCTATTCTCATCCTCTCTCTTTGCCTTATTTGTCTTATTTTCCTCTTAATCTCCATCTTTATCTTCATCTAACCTATTTAACCTATTTTTCACTTGAAGAACTCCCCTTGATATGCAACATGCACCTATCTTTAATAATTGATATTTCCTGCTGATACAAGGAGCACAATTTTTGCATACAATGCCTTTCACCCTCATTGGAATGTAATCATTCCTGAAAACCCTTCCTTCCTTCAAGATCATCCATTGATCTGTTATAGAGTTTCCTGCCTGCACCTGGTTCTATGTTAGCCAATCTAGATCCCTTTTCCTTGCATTAAAATTAGCCCAATTGCAATTTAGATGTTCTTGTATGCGAGTGTATCTTGCTCGTCTCCATTACTAATCTAAATCTTCTCATAAAATGATCACTCTAATCCATGTGTTCCCCACAGCTACTTGATCCACTTTGCCCAGCTCATTTCCCAGTACCAGGACCAACAGTGCCTGATGTTTTGTAGGACTGAAGACTTCAATCAAGGAAATTCTCCTGAGCACTGTTCAGAAATTCATCCCCTTCCTTCTGCTTACATTATCTCAATTGATTATGAAAAGCTATGATTAAGTAATTAAAGACCCACAGAATCATCACTTTATAGTTCCTGCAGATTTCTTCCTCTATCTCTGTTTCTCACTGTTTGCACCACAGTATTTTGTGAAATGATGGAGTTTCTGCACTTCAATTGATCTATGTGAAAAGTGAATTTGTGAACTTTAATTTAATGAATAGAATGTCCCATAGTTCTTTCTAGTTGTGTAATTACATCGACACTATTTAACCCCTCTGAACTGTAGAACTATTTTTGCATATTTTTTAACTTTAAAACTATTTTTCCGTTTGAAATGTTTCTTTAAAATAAATTAATTGACCATGTAATTGTTCTTTTGTAATCTATTTAGCTGTACCAAGGACCAGTGCAACACAGTGCAGCTCTGTACCTGAGCCAAGGTTTGGGAAAAGAGTTGGTAATGATTTTGCAGTTGGCTCTCTTGTTCTCTTTGAATGCAATCCTGGCTACGCGCTCTCTGGATCACCAGGAATTAGATGTGTATCAGTACCAAATGCTTTAGCTCAATGGAACGACTCTCTGCCCACGTGCATTGGTGAGTAATGACACAAAACAATGTCAAATGATATTGCATAACCTTGTGTTGGATTTGTTTTAATTTTCAACCATACACTTGATCTAAATGATTGTGGATGATTAAACAGTTGGTTAATTGAAACTTTCAAATAATTTAATCATAATATCCTTTCCCTTGTTTACTATGAACTGAAAAATGGGCCTAAGTTCATTACAACAATAACTTTAATTTATAATGTAAAGAATGAAAAAACTGATGCCAAGCCTAGAAAAGAAAATTGAGCAAGGGGTGACCAAGAGCTCAGACGAAACAATAGTTTAAGGGGCGCCTTAAAGTAGAAGATGTAAGAAGGGAGAACAAATTAGTTAAGGAATTCTAAAAAGTGGGACCTTTGCAGCAGGAGATATGTTAACCACTGGCAAGGTAGAAGGAGGGTGAATAAATTAGAGGCTGGATTTGAAGTAATGGAAAGTTAGGTGCGAAGGATGGCAGGAGTGTTTGTAGAGCTGAAAGAGGTTAGCGAGAAAGTGAGAGCCAGTACAATGAAGAAAGTTGAATCATGGATGAGAATTCTGAATTTGAGGTATTGTTAGACCAGAAACCAATGGACCAGTGTTGATTGATGTAGAGATAGCTGAAACTTTGGGAGGATGGGGGTCCTCTTGAGGATGTTTTGGAGTAATTGACTTTCAAAATGACAAAGACATGAATGAGGATTTCAGATAGGGATGTTTGGAAGAAGGAATTGTGTGGTCAGTATTCTATTGCAAATGAGGAAAAGGGAGATGGATGTCATGAATGAGATAAACTTGGAAAATGTGCTCAGAAGTCACATAGAATAAGTAATCTGAAGGTTCAGGGCTGATCTGAGATGATCAGTTTTGGCAGAGGAAGTCAGGTTCTAACGGAGTCAGATCTGACAGTCGATGTTATACTGGAGAAAGTCAGTTGATGCAGAATAGTACCGGAACCAGTCTTTACACACTCTTATAGATATATATTTACAGAGTTACATATTACAAGCATGGATCTCCGAACCCATGAATTACAGTTTCAGTCTGTGTCTATTTATATGGGCACCGACTGCATACAATTAAGCAGAATTAATATGCGGTTAACAATGGATGGCTAAGCTAATCCTGTGCAAGGTGCACTTAAGTTGTTACCTCTTGGACTTGGCCAAGGGTTGAGGATGTACAACAATGGGAATGAGCAACAATAGTGGTTCTACTCAGAATGAAGGCATCAAAAGCAGTGATGGTGACTGGTTTGCAGAAATCAACAACTGCAAGTTACCTTGGCAAAAGGAGGATCAAAGGCCTTAATCAAAGTTTATAGGTGCATTTGTGAGTGAAATTAGGGTGGAACTTTCATCTGTCTCTTTTGCCTTATATTGACCCCATCCCAAATTCTGGGGGTATGATTATTGAAATAATGGGAGGGGGAGTGAGCACCCATTCCTATAATGCACATGGCTACCGCACCTATCCAGACTCTGAACTGGCAGATTTTTCTGGTTTCCTTTCTGTCTCCCATCATGCCCTCTTCAAGCTCATCTTGTCTACCTTCAGCTACCTATTCCCACCAAACCGCTGGGCATCCAACAGCTCCTCCTGACACCCATGTTAGCTGATATTGTTAATGATTTCCTCCTATCAGTTACCACCATTACCGACATGCCCTCCAAAGCTTTTTGTAATGCATGATGATTTGCTCAAGTGCTTCAGCCAGTTATTATTTTTTGTGCAGCAGCACACGGGCATGATTAAAAACAGACAACTTGTGCACGACCTGCAGGGAAACTTTAGAATGCCACATGGCTGTGCAGCTTAGAGAGAATTTAGGCCATTATCATTCTCTTGAAAAAAACAATTTTTCATCCTTCTGTTTTGTTAATTGCTACCCCTAAGCTTGCTCAAAACGGGCCTGACTCAGTTTCAATTCAATTAAATTGTGCGCCAAATGTAGGTGAATACAGGTCTGGACCTTACCCAAAATGTTGGCGGGCAACACCCCTCCAAACCCATCCAAAATGACACGCAGGGCATTGTGGAGATCTTTATGAGGGGTTTCCAGGATGGAAGGCATGATGATCACAAAGATACACAAAGCTCTTTTGAAGAACTAAAGTAATTTTATTAACACTACTAAATTTGAGTTCAACGCTTATTCTAAACAGCAAACATACATATAGGGCGGGATTCTCCGACCCCCCCCCCCCGCCAGGTAAGAGAATCGCCGGGGGGGGGCAGCGTGAATCCTGCCCCCGCCGGCCGCCAAATTCTCCAGCACCGGAGATCCGGGGTCCTGGGGGGGGGGGGGGGGGGGGTGCGGTGCGATCTGGCCCCGGGGGGTGCCCACACGGTGGCCTGGCCTGCGATCGGGGCCCACCAATCCGCGGGCGGGCCTGTTCCTGGGGGCACTCTTTTCCTATGCGTCGGCCGTGTCAGCCTCCGCGATGGCCGGCGTGTAGCTGAACCCCCACCTGCGCATGCGCGGGGATGACGTCAGCAGCCGCTGACGCTCCCGTGCATGCGCGGACCCGTGCCTGCCGGCGGAGTCCATTCGGCTCCGTCTGGCGTGGTGCCAAAGGCCTTCCACGCCGGCCAGCGGGGCGCAAATCACTCCGGCGCCTGCCTAGCCGCTATCCTCCGCACCTTTTGGGCGGGCCGACGCCAGAGTTGTTCACACCACTCCGCCCTGCTGGGACCCCCCGCCCTGCCGGATACGGGAGTATCCCACCCATAAGAAGTAAAATACACTCACTCGCACTATGTCTATCAACTAACTAAAACAATTAAATCTGAACTAACTCTGTAATACACTATGAATGTTATCGTTGTCAGCTCCAGATCTAGCCACCTCCCTGAGCCCAAGAGCCAGTGTTATTTATAGTACTGTTCCTTAGCTCCATCTAGTGGCTAGGTTGAACATAACATGAACTCTTCACATGCTGTACCTTTGCATAATATCACAGGCGCGATCTTCCAGCCATGCTGCACTGTAAAAGCAGCTTACCATGGCGCAGTGTGGCCGGTGAAAGCTGGGAGTCCCCGCTCCAGGGAACTCGACACATATAGATATATACACATATATAGACATACATATGTGTATATATCTATATGTGTATATATAATATATATATATTTCTATATGTATAGATTCATATTTTCTGATCATGACATTTATTACAATCCTAAGATCTTTACTTGAACATTGCACTTGTGCAATTTGCAACATAGATCCCCTATTTACAGTTGCCATAATGGACACTAACATGAAAAAATTACCCTGTATTACACTATTGAGTCTACTTTCACTTTGTATGATTTTATTCACAGTTGGCATTAAGAAAATAATACAGAAAAGAAAACATAATCAGGTTTGCAGCTTTGTGTTGAGGAACTGAATTAAATATTAATGTGCTCTGCACCTAATTTTCAATCGCGTAAATTCTGTTCATGAAATCCAGTGGGCTTATTCCTGGCTGAGAATATTTATGTTATGAAAGGTTTCTAGTTTGTAAGTCTCTTCTTAACTTTAGCTTTTGCTAAGTTATTGATGTCATTGGGCTCAGTATCGTCATCAGTCATAATCCGTTCCACCACTATTTTATGGTTCAAGTTTTGACCCATCTTAAAGGTGAAACAACAGCACTTTAGCTTGAGTTAGAATGGGTTCCAGCAATCCCTTGATTTTAAAATGTCTGTTCTTTGTGAATTCCTCCATGGCCTTGTCCCTCCCCATCTCTGGTACCTCCTCCACTCTGCAATCCCCAGAGTTTTATGTTCCTCCAATTTCAGCCCCTCGCACAGCTCTATTGTGCATCACTTCCTTACCAAGGCCCAAAGCTCTGGAAGAACCCCGCTAAGCCTCTCCCTCTGTACCTATAAGACCATTAGACATAGGAGCAGAATTAGGCCATTCAGTCCATCGAGTCTGCTCCGCCATTCAAACATGTTCATGGTGACTAGTCGTGTGCCTCAGGGGTCTGTGCTGGGACCACAGCTTTTCACTATATATATATATATATATATATGTTGATGATCTGGAAGAAGGAACTGAAGACACTTTTATTAAGTTTGCAGATGATACAAAGATCTGCAGAGGGACAGGTTGTATTGAGGAAGCAGGTGGGCTGTAGAAGGACTTGGACAAGGTAAAAGAGTGGGCAAAGAAGTGGCAGATGGAATACCATGTGGAAAAGTGTGAGGTTATGCACTTTGAAAGGAGAAATGGAGGCATAGACTATTTTCTAAATGCTTAGGAAATCAGAAGCACAAAGAGTCCTTGTTCATGAATCTCTTAAAGTTAACGTGCAGTTTCAGTCGGCAGTTAGGAATGCAAATTCAATGATAGCATTCATGTCGAGAGGGCTGGAATACAGGACCAGGGATCTATTTCTGAGGCTGTATAAGGCTCTGGTCAGACCCCATTTTGGTATTGTGAGCAGTTTTGGGCCTGATATCTAAGGAAGGATGTGCTGGCCTTGGAAAGGGTCCAGAGGAGGTTCACAAAAATGATCCCTGGGATGAAGAGCTTGTCGTATGAGGAACGGTTCAGGACTCTGGGTCTGTACTCGTTGGAATTTAGAAGGATGAGGGGGGATCTTATTTAAGGATACTTCGATGCCGAGATAGAGTGGACGTGAAGAGCATGTTTCCACTTGTAGGAAAAACTAGAAGCAGAAGACACAATCTCAGACTAAAGGGCCGATCCTTTAAAACAGAGTTGAGGAGGAATTTCTTCAGACAGAGGGTGGTGAATCTGTGGAACTCTTTGCCGCAGAAGGCTATGGAGGCCAAATAACTGAATGTCTTTAAGACAGAGATAGATAGGTTCATGATTAATAAGGTGATCAGGGGTTATAGGGAGAAGGCAGGAGAATGGGGATGAGAAAAATATCAGCCATGATTGAATGGCGGAGCAGATTCGATGGGCTGAGTGGCCTAATTCTGCTCCTATGTCTTATGGTCTTGCATGTTTCTCATCCCCCATTCTCCTGCCTTCCATCCCATAACTCCTGGTCCCCTCTCTTTCTTTCTTTCAGACACTCCTTAAAACCAACCTCTTTGACCAAACATTTGGCACCTACCCTAACCCTCAAGTTCCTTAGTGTCAAATTTTGTTTACTAATGTTACTGTGAACCACCTTGGGATATTTTGCGATCTTAAAGCCTTTGTATCTATCCAAGTTGTCATTTTGGTTCAGAGGACAACCCTCAGTTTTGATTTCCTACGCCGAGTTAATCTGACCTCAGTATATCAAACCAAAATTGTAGACCCAAAGTAATTATGGGGGAAAGTGCAACTTTTGTGGTGGCTGTCAGATCAGATTTCTTGATGATGGTCAACATGCTTCTCTTCATTAGAACTTTTAAACCAGCGAACTAAAATCCACTTAAAGACCAACTGAAGCTGTGCAGCTTTCTGGAGCATTATCTACCGATTTGAATTTACTGTACAAAGCTGTCTCCTCCAGGTAATGCATGTGTTTCAAGAATATGTCCTTCCAAATGGAGTGGTTTGAAAATCTCAGCTAAATAATGGTCAGTGACTCCTTACTGCTTGAAACATCGATCATTTAGAGTAGAGTTAAAAACCGAGGGTTGAGCAGTGACCTTTGTAATCCTTGACACCTTGCATTATTCCTAATGAGAAAACAAAGCTGAACTCTGAAGTTTGTTTGAAGGTACAAATCTTTGCTTTCCAAAATCTTCCCGATTTTCCAAAATTCACTCGATCCTGGGAAGTAATAGATTGGAAAATTGCAAATGTATTCAAGAATGGAGAGAGACTGAAAGAAAGAACTCATGGGCCAGTTAGCCTAACGTCTGTCATTGGGAAAATGCTGAAATCCATGATTAAGGATGTAGCCGCAGGACAGTGAGACAAATATGATATAATCAAGCAGTCAATGTGGGACATGAAAGGGAAATCCTGTTTGACAAATATATGGGAATTCTTTTGGCATGTCACAGGCAGGGTCGATAAAGAGTAATGAGTACATAATGAATTTGTGTTTCCAAAAAAAAATTTGATAAGTTGCCACATAAAAGACGACTGTGCAAGATAAGAGCGCAAGATGTTGGGCTAATTTATTAGTGTAGGTAGAGAGTTAGCTTGCAGGATACAGAAAGTCAGGTAATTTTCAGGAGCAAATGGGGACTCGTGGACTGCCACAGGAATTAACTCCAGGCCCTCAACAATTTGCAATCTTTATCCATGACTTGGATGAAGGGGCTGAGTGTTTTGTAGCCAGGTTTGCTGACCATACTGAAAGAATGGGAAGCATGTTGTGAGGAGGAAACGCAAGTCTGCAAATGGATTAAAAATAATTTAAGTGAGTGGACAGAAAATTGGCAGGTGACATCTAATCTGAGGAAGTGCACAATTGTCCCTTTGGTGGGAAAAATAAAAAAATCAAAGTATTATTTTAATAGGAGCAGGCCATCGGATTCTAAAGTGCTGAGGGATCTAGATGTCCTAATAAATGGAGCATTAAAAGTTAGCACGCAGATACAGAAATACATTTTAATGGTAAATGGATCAAGGGAATGTACAAGGCATTCGGGAGACTACAGAAGACTGTGCTTGTCTAGCATACTGTGTACAGTTCTGGGGCTTGATTCTCCGTTGCCTGACGCAACTATACCTTAATCGGGAATCGGGCGGAGAATCCCTGTTTATGACTGAATCGGGGGCAGCACCTGTTTCCAGGTGCTCTGCCCCCTCCAAAACGGCATCAACGTGGAGTCTGCCACATGCCGTTGGGACATCCTCAGGACGTTACCTGAAGGCCCGCCCCCGATGGACCGAGTTCCCGATTGCGCGGGGCATGTGTGCTCTCAGTTTTTGTGAACCCGGCATGGTGGCTGCGGACTGTGTCCAGCACTGCCACAGTCGGGTGGGAGCTGTGCTGCTGTCCGGGGGGGGGGGGGCCTTTGGCTAGGACTTGGGGGGGGTGGTCTGGGCGTGTCCAAGGGTGCACTATCTGGCACGTCGGGTCCGCGCGCGGCCGCGCCATGTTGTACACGTGACAGCTGCAGGTCGTTGCCATGTGCATGCACGACCATTGACTCAGCAATTCTTCAAGCGTTTATATCGAGAAGGCCGTGCATTTTACGTGGCACGGCTGCTAGCCCCTCACAGGTTGGGGCAGCACCAACTCTTTTGTTGTAAAACCAGACACATCCTTTGGACATAGCCTCAAAATCGGAGAATCCAGCCACTATGTCTCTTCCTTTAAGGAAGGATATGCTTGCATTCAGGATAGCTCAGAGAAAATCCACTAGGTTGATTCCTGAGGTGAAAGAGTTGACTTGTGAGGAAAGAGGAAAAGTTTTGTTTGTATTTATTCTATTTACATCACAAAAGCTGGAGACACAAAAGTTCTCAATGTCGTAATCTATTTTGTCAGATTATGAAACTGTTATACTAAAGTGTATAAGTAGCTTGAGTATTGTACATGTTTATCAAGTATGTTGAATAGTATGTAGCTTAATACAAATCCATTGAATCTACTCAGTTGATGGCAATGTTTAGGCCGGAACTTGCATGGAGTCAGGTTCATTCTAGAGCCTGTTGAAAAGGCCTGATTCCAGGATTCCCAATCCATTCCAAGGCAGTTTGTTTTTTTGGAGTGCCTTTAATGGGTGCAGAAAGGTTCCTGTCAAAAGCCCCTAGCCAACACTCCCAGCCAGGCGGGGCTCAATTGTCCTACTTCTCCGCAATTCCTGTGGAGTCGTGCCAGGTTTTTAAAGACTCGTGGTACACAACTCCTCAGAGGTATTGTCAATCTTAGTCTACATGAGAGTTCTTTTTAAAAGTTGTTAAGCCATCCTGGGCAAGTGTGCAGTCAATTTCAACCCCACGTGCCCCGGAGAAATAACACAAGTGAATTAACCAATAATTATTGTAAACATTCCTGAAATCGTTGGTCCTTGGCTGCCCAATTACATTTGTCAGGTTCGTAAGTTGAAACACAAAGACTAAAGGTGAAATATGCAGCAGATACAGTTGTTTAAATATTCATAAGTACCTACATCGACCCTGTTTCCAAGAATCCAACACCCACAGGTTTATTGGAGAGATAGTTAGCTGGATGTTTTTTGGAGAGGTTTGGCAACAGCGTTGTGCAGAGATTTTTTACCTCCTGGCTGCCTAAATCAAAAGTGAAAGCAAAATGGAACCCTGTGGCTCTGGAGAACATTCCAGTGTGATAATATCCAATCAAAACATGTTACCAGACAGAGCACAAACGTTTGGGCCAATTTATAGAATTTACAGTGCAGAAGGAGGCCATTCGGCCCATCGTGTCTGCACCGGCTCTTGGAAAGAGCACCCTACCCAAGGTCAACACCACCACCCTATCCCCATAACCCAGTAACCCAACCCAAAACTAAGGGCAATTTTGGACACTAGGGGCAATTTATCAGGGCCAATCCACCTAACCTGCACATCTTTGGACTGTGAGAGGAAACCGGAGCACCCGGAGGAAACCCACTCACACATGGGGAGGATGTGCAGACTCCACACAGACAGTGACCCAAGCCGGAATCGAACCTGGGACCCTGGAGATGTCCTGATGAATAAGTCGGTGCTCTGTCAAAAGACATCATAAAAACCAATGAGATGACATCCTCAAGGTCTCATATTACCAGGAGATACGTAACCTCCTCAAAAATATCAGTAAATTAATGACAAACATACTGTCGCTTCTGAACTGATTCCAGATAATCCCTTATACTAACCAGAATCAAAGTCTTTCATCATAATTGAGACATGACTGATATATCTGTACTTTGGTTTCATTCCAATCGTTTTTTACTTTCATGAGATAGGATGCATTAATAACTCTCCAAACTACCTGAATTTAATTTGAAAAGTATCAGTCGTGCTTGCAATTTCCCAACTATCTCAGTCAGCATCCTTGGAAAGAAATGTTCGAGCCTGTAGCTTAAATTGCCTTAAGCTTCCTGAATCAATCCTGAATGCATTGCTTGCAACATTGAAGGTCTAAATTCGACTCTCTCCTTTATACTTCATTAACTCAGGGGCTTGCACCCACTGCAATATGAAGTCACAAAGTAATCATTTAATGATCTCACCATTTCCCCACCCTCAGAAGCTATTTTCTCATTGCCTCTGGTAAATGGTTCTATGCCCCTGTTCAACTGCTTGTTGTTTTTCTTTATAATTTCTTCATGCTCCCTTTTATGTCCTATCGCTTTGTCTATCGATTTTGATAGTTCAGAATTTTACGTGGCTTTTCCTGCTCTGACTTCCATTTTCATACATTGTGTACAGCTCAGCTTCCACAGTATGAAATTCCATTTGCAGCTATTGAAAGGATACAGAAGAGTGCAATCAGAATGATTGAAAGGTTGGAAGGGTTAGATGATGAGGAGCGATTATGTAAATTGGCCAGTCTCTCACTAGAAAAATGAAAGGTTGGCAGATGATCTGATTGCTTTTTAGGATTCTAAAGGGACCAGATAATACTAGCCATGATAAGCTACTTCAAGTTGCCCAGAACAGAGAACGTGATTTGCACTTGAAGAGGGTCACATCCAAATCGAAGCTACACACTCAATGAGCTGGATTTTCATTGGGTTTGGGAGACACTTTGAAGGGGTGAAAATGGCAGCCGGGAGCCAATTCCCTTCTCATTGTTAATGTTTCCAAATTTTTGGAGTGCCTTTTAAGGGTGCAGGTTGGTTCCGGTCACAAGCTCAGACCCTGCATTCCCAACCTGACTGGCTCCATGGTGCGAATCGGCATGTCCCAAATCCTTTGCAATTTTCATGGAGTCAGGCCGTGGCATGGAGTCAGTTTTTCCAAAGAGTCATGGTTCATGGCACCTAAGAAATATTAGTAAAAGTAGCCACATGTGCTGATTCATTCAGGTTTGTGAATTAAGTCTCCTCACAACTCACTCATTCTATCATGCAAAGAATTCTTGATCACATCATTCCTTACATCCAATCAACTTTCAGCAGAATCCAGCCTGCACATTCTGTACAATTCATCACTACCCCATTTTTTTATTCACTATTGCCATTCCTCATGCAACAGGATTGTCTGTTCTTCACTCTTGTCGAATACACTGAATTGATTGGATGAATACCTTGCCTTAATTCTCTCACTGTTGTTCTTGTAGGAGTAGAGGGCACAAAATGCAACAGACTGCTGGGATAGGCCTAGAATACAGGCCACCACAAATAGCCCAGCTCACAGGTGCAGATGAGCACATTTCCGTCCTTCAGTCAGAGATGGACAGGCAGCGAGCTCACAGATCGATGGTGTCAAAAGTTGACACACACATGATCACTTAATTTAATCAATGACTGAACTATGAGAAGGCTGAGCGTGAAGATCAAAGAGTAGAGACATGGCAAGAGAGGAAGATTTTAATCTGGGAAGTGATATAGAGACAGTTACAGGAAGGGACAGTACAAAGACTCTGTATCTCAATGTACATAGCATCTGAAACAACACAGATAAACTGATAGCTCAAATGGAGATAAGTAAGTATGAACTAATAGCCATTCCAGAGACGTGGCTGCAGGATGCTGTAGACTGGAATCTGAATATTAAAGGTTATGTGACACCTCGGAAGGACAGGAAGCTAGGAAAAGGTAGAGGGGCTATTCTGTTTATTAAGTGATATTAGCTCAAGAGAGAGGGATAACCCAAGTTCAGGAAAACAGGATGTAAAAGCAATTTGTGTGGAGATGAGAAATTATAAAGACAAGGGGCGGGATGCTTCGATAATGCAACAGAGTGCTCGCACCGTCGTGAACACTGTCGCGTTTCACGACGGCGCAAAATAGCCGCGGGCACGAGCGATTCAGGGCCTGAAAAGGGGCCAGCAGCGGGGCCGCGAGGAACTCTGTGGGCATGGCGCAAGAGCAGCGCCGTCATTGTGCGACGCCTGACTGACGCTGTGCACTGTCATTTAAAGTGCGCGATCAGCGCACAGGACCTAAGACAACACGATGGCTGAGCCCCGACATGCCGCTCCCAGGTTCCGCGACACAGACTTGGACACCCTGCTGGATGAGGTTGAAGATCGCAGGGCCATCCTCTGCCCAAGACGTGGGCATCGCCAACCTTCAAGCAGTGTGAGACGCGGCTGGCATGAGGTCGGCACCGCGGTCAGCGCAGTGGGTCACACCAACCCCGCTCTGGCGCCCAGTGTAGGAAGATCCACGACCTCACGAGGGCTGCCATGTTAAGTACCCCGAGAGTGCGCCCGGGTCACACCCTCCCCCCCTTCCCCCACCCCAGCCACGTCTCGCAGCAACCCCCCTGGGCGGGGGGAGGGGGGGGGTGGCTTTGAGGGCACAACCCACATGAGCAACACACACCCCCTCCTTGAGAGATGCCATGGCGTGGTTCCAACTGTCCCCCCACCCAGCCACCTATTTGGATGTCCTGATGATTACCGCCTAACTGTGTTGCTTTATCCAACCCCCACCCCCACACGCCCCGCAGGATGAGACTGCTCACAACCACCGTGAGCGGACAAGAACCAGAGTGGGATCACCTGTGCTGCACCCCCAAACCGTACATCAGCAGAGGGCCCTGGACCTCGCTGGGAGAGCTGCCACCCAGGAGCGCCATGCCAGATCGGAGGTGCAGTAGCAAGTGAGACACTCCTGCCTGGCTAACCCCCCCCCCCCTCACACTCCACCCCTCACACTGCCCCCTCCACCCCCTAACTCCGCATCGCCAAACCCCTCCCCCTCACACTGCCTCCCTCACACTGCCCCCTCCACCCCCTAACCCCACCCCCTCCACGCTCTGACCTATCCCCCTCACACTCCACCCCTCACACTGCCTCCCTCACACTGCCCCCTCCAGCCCCTAACCCCTCCTCCCTCACACTCTGACCCCTCCCCCTCACACTGCCTCCCTCACCCTGCCTCCTCCAGCCCCTAACCTCTCCTCCCTCACACTCTGACCCCTCCCCTCACACTGCCTCCCTCACACTGCCCCCTCCAGCCCCTAACCCCTCCTCTCTCGCACTCTAACCCTTCCCCCCTCACACTGCCTCCCTCATACCGCCCCCTCCACCCCTAACCCCTCCTCCCTCACACTCTAACCCTTCCCCCTCACACTGGCTCCCTCACACTGCCCCCTCCAGACCCTAACCCCTCCTCCCTCACACTCTGACCCCTCCCCCTCACACTGCCTCCTCCAGCCCCTAACCTCTCCTCCCTCACACTCTAACCCTTCCCCCCTCATACTGCCTCCCTCACACTGTCCCCTCCACCCCAACCCCTCCTCCCTCACACTCTGACCTCTCCCCCTCACACTGCCTCCCTCACACTGCCCCCTCCACCACCTCACCCCTCCTCCCTCACACTCTGACCCCTCCTCCCTCACACTCAGACCCCTCCGCCCTCACACTGCCTCTCTCACACTGCCCCCTCCATCCCCTAACCCCTCCTCCCTCACACTCTAACCCTTCCCCCTCACACTGCCTCCCTCACACTGCCCCCTCCACCACCTCACCCCTCCACCCTCACACTCTAACCCCTCCACCCTCACACTGCCTCCCTCACACTGCCCCCTCCACCCCTAACCCCTCCTCCCTCACACTGCCCGCTCCACCACCTTACACACGACTCTGTGTGTCTAACGAACCATGCATCATTATGTTCCTCAGGACCAGGGGCCGATCCTCCAGGGTCTTCTCGGACAAGACCCCGCCGTCCAGCCGCAAGCTCATCCGCACCCAGGGACGCATGGCAGAGGGTGGAAGGAAGATGGACAGGAGGGCCATCTTCTCAGGCCGGGACACTAGAGGGGGACGCACAGAGGACGGACAGAAACAACACTGAGGGACACAGGACGGACAGTCAGGACACTGATGGCCGTGAGTCGCACAAAGAGAGGGCCTTGAGCCAGGACAATGACAGAGAGAGTATGGGGACTGTGGACAATGACGCACAGAGGATGGCCAGACAGTCGACAGACACACTGGACACGGAACATGACATGGGCCGCGGCCGCCTTGCTTCGGTCCAAGAGTCGACCCAGGACACACCAGACCTGTGGACAGATGAGAACCTCGAGTTTGCAGGACTGCTGTCACCCACAACATCCACCATACCACATACACTCACATCTGTTGGGCACATAAGTGATGAGGCTCCCGGGTCACGGACTAGTGCGCACCACATAGCCGAGCCGGTACAGCAGGTGGAGGTAGGAGCAGCCGAGGGGCTGGACGGTCGGAGGGCACCCCAAGCCCAGCACCCAGCTGCCGCCCAGACGGTTCCCGGGTTCCTGGAATTACTGGACCCACCCAGAGACCCGATGCATATGGAGGCCCAGGGACTGAACAACGGGATGACAGCCGTCTTCCATTTCTGCAGACGCTGTTGGAGGATCCATCCGTGTCCAGGAGCAGGGATTGGTGCCGCTCATCGCAGCCACCCGGTCCGACACCGGGTGGTGTCCGTGGTGGAGGCAATGGGTAACAGTTTTGACCATCGGTCAGGTTCTGCAAGGCGTGGGCTTCATGTGCATGCATCATCCGTGGCCCAGGAGAGGGCTGCCCTCTCACAGGCAGCCATCTCCCAGAGCCAACAGGACATTGCTGCCGCGCTCCGGCGTCTGGCCCATTCCCAGCAGGCCCAGTCCCAGCAGTCCATCGCTGAGAGAAACAGCGGCCTTGCGCACATGCTGGATGGCGTCACACCAGCCCAGAGGGAGGTTGCACAGTTCCTGACCGGGATGGCGCACTCCCTGGGCTCTGTCGCTGCGAACGCTCAGAACCTGGCCGATACCGCAGCAGCCTCCAGGATTGGCAGCGCCAGCTGTCGGTGGTGCGACAGCGCATGTCTCCGATTACACCTCCGTTCCACAGTGAGACCCGGGGGCCACCGGGCTCCCCGAGGGAGGAGGAGGTTCTGGGGCCCGTCCTGGTAACTCCAGCAAGGGAAGTCCTTGAACACTCGGCCTCCCCCCGTACCGTCCCTGGTGCATCTGGTGGGCAGCGGGCAGATCAGGGTGGGCCCGCCATCCAGCCAAGCTGACCCAGGAAATGTGTGCCGAAAAGGAGCCACGTCACAGAGCAGGATTCTCAGCAGTCCGCCTCCACTCCTGCTGTACCATCTGGGGATACACCCAAGGTGTAGAGTAGGGCCCGTAAGACAAAGAAGTTAGGCACTTAGTAAGTTGGCACAGGTGCAGGGCACAGCTTAGTTGTAGGGGCTAGGGCACCTGTAACAATTAAAGTCACTGTTACACTGAATTTTGAAGACTCTGCTATGTCTGGTGCCAGAGGGTGAGGGTGACCGAGTGGTGCCGCAGTCGCATGGTGATGTGAAAGTGGCGGGGTGTGCACGGTGTGGAAGTGCGGTGGTGCGGGGGGGGTGCTGGGTGGTGCCTGTGTGTGCGAGGTGCAAGTGCCAGTGTTCAGCAAAGGCCTCCCCCGCAGTTTGTGAACTGTGCGGCGACCAACGCCTCGCTTGCCCGCCGTCCTCGACGGAGCCGTCGTGCAGCCTCCCGGCCATAACCAGAATCCGGGTCATGTCTGTGCCCGCCCCCCCCCCTGATGCTCGTCATCATCCTCCTCCTCCTCTCCGTTTCCGGTTTCTCCGCTGCCATCGGGTTCTCCCTGTGCCTCCTCCATCAGGACCCCTCTGCATGACTGTGTTGTGCAGAGCACAGCAGACCACAACTATGCGACCGACCCTGTCGGGGTGGTACTGCAGGGCCCCTCCGGGCCCCTCTGCATATAAACTGGAAAAATCAGATTGGCAAAGGTACACTAGATATGGAATGTTTTTGAGATAGTGTTATGTATCTGAGAACACATTCTTACTGTTTTTGCATCACATGAGGTGTAGTGACATCAGCAGTGTGTTTGTGCGGACTTTGAGCAGATCACCACCGTGAGTGTATTGAGCAACACCCTTAATAAACCTCTCATTGCGTTTTACAAGAATCCAGAATGTGGACACCTCCATACCATTTCTCTTTGCGGCAACAAAGAAACATACCAGAGTTTCTCAGATCACCTAAGTTGTGGAGCCAATCAGTGACCTGTCTGTACAAAACCTGATGTTGGGCAATGAGAGATCGAATTAGTTAGTAAAATCATAGTGAAGATGTCGCTGGATAGCAGTGATCATAATATGATTGAATTTTACATGCAGTGTGTCTAAGGCTAATGTTCGAAACTTAAATAAGGGGCTTGATCGCTCGGCCACGCCTGACTCGATATGAGGCCAGTAAATCTCATGAGAGGCCTTGCACAAAATTTACCAGCCTTGTCATGCCTCACAAGATCTCGTGATCTGGATCCTGCCCATTGAGGTCGGGACCCAGATTTGCACAGTCAAGTGAGCAGTTCACCTCACTTGAGTATGTCGACACCGGGCCTACCCAGCACCCGGGACCTTATGGCCTTGTCTCGGAAACTCTGAGAGGGTGCCGTTTAGCACTGGTTTCCACAAACATGTGCCAGGCAAACCAGAACTTGGTGGGTTCTCCCAGGCGATCAGTAACTCCTAGGTGGTCGGGCTCTGGGAAGCTGGCACCATGGCACCCTGCTGCTACCCAGGCACCTTTGTACGACCTGCCCGCCAGCTGAGAAATGCCATTGGGACACCCTGGCAGTGCCACCCAGGTGCCACCATGGCAGTGCCAGGGTTCCCAGGTGGCATTATTTTGGAATAAACAACGCAGATGCATTCCAACAAGACAAAACATTCTAAGGAGACGACTCACCATTCATGGTTAATTAAAAAAGTTAAAGATAGTGTCAAACTTAAAGAAAAAAACATATAATTGTGCAAAGGCAGATGGCAGGTCAGAAGGTTTGAGCGAATCTAAAAAAAACAGCAAAGAATGCCGAAAAGATTAATGGGTGAAAAAAAATTAGAGTGCGAGAGAAAGCTAGCTAGAAATATGAAGACAGATATTAAGAGTTTCTGTAGATAAATAAAAAAGAAAAGAGTTAATAATGTAAGCATTGGTCCTATAGTAAATTAGTCTGGTGAATCATGGAAAATAAAGATGAAATAAACAGGTATTTTGCGTCGGTTTTACTTTCAAGGATACAAGCAACATCCGAGAAATGGCTGCAAGTAAGGAATTAGAAGGTAGGGAGGAACTTGAGAGAATTGCAATCATCAGGAAAGTAATACTTAGCAAATTGTTGGAACTGCGGATCGACAAGATTCTATGCCTTGATGGACTTCATTCTGAGCTCTTAAAGTGGTTAATGCTGAAATAGTTGATACGCTCATTTTAATTTTCCAAAATTCAATAGATTCAAGACAGGTTCCATTGGATTGGAAAACTTCAAAGAGGGAGGGAGACAGAAAGCATGAAACTATAGGTCAGTTAGTTTAACATTGTTCATAGGGAAAATATTAGAAGCTATTATTATCCTCCCGCAGTCCAAAGGTGTGTAGGTTAAGTGGATTAGCCATGATAAATTGCCCTTTAATGTCCAAAGATGTGTACTTTCGTTGAGGTTATGGGGTTACGGGGATAGGGCAGGGGAGTGGGCTTGTGTAGGCTGCTCTTTCAGAGGGTCGGTGCAGACCCAATGGACAGAATAGCCTCCTCCTGTGCTGTGGGAATTCCATGCTTCTATGATTCTGAAACCATGGGGCTCATATTGAAAAGGAGAATGCTGGAGATGCATCAGCAGCTTAGCAAGGTATTGGCAGATATGCCACATGCACTACAATAGTGGAGAAGGTGGAGGACTAAATTTAGATTAGTGGATTGGTGGTGCAGGGAATTGCAAGAATATCTGACACAGCGAGAGGTAGAATGGCCACCATGAAAGTGATACAAACGATCGAAGAAATTCATGTATAATAATACTTCCACTTGAACCCAGCATAAGTATGTTATGTGCAAACTTTCTCATGAAAAGAATGGTAAAATGTCATTCTTATCCCATGACCATATCAAAACTTTCTAGAAAATTCTGGACAAGATCTTTTCCTTAAGTATATGCTGTAACCTGAGTCCACATTCTGCTAAATGTAACTGTTAATGGAAGATGGGAAACTTGGAATCAATCAGGAACAAATAGATATACAGTACAATTATAGTTGCTGCTGGTAGAGTTTAAATGAAAGTGGCACGGTGGTTAGTTGTTACCTCAAAGCTTCAGGGAGCAAGGTTCAATTCTGGCCTCGGGTGACTGTGTGGAGCTTGCATTTTCTCCCCATGTCTGCGTGGGTTTCTTCCTGGTGCTCCCGTTTCTCCCACAGTCCAAAGATGTGCAGGTTAGGTGGATTGGCCATGCTAAATTGCCCTTAGTGTCCAAAAAAGGTTAGGTGGGGTTACTGGATTACGGGGAGAGGGTGAAGGGGTGGTCTTAAGTAGGGTGCTCTCTCCAAGGACCGGTGCAGACTTGATGGGCCAAATGGCCTCCTTCTTCAGTGTAAATTCTATGATAATCTATGATGAATATTCAGTGCAATGCTTTTGAGTGCCAGGCTGAGTGAACAGAAAACACTTGAGCAAAATACAGCATTGTTCACTTCTATCAAAAATTTAGCAGGCCTCCGAGCCAGCTCCCATGCCCCAGCCACTATCACAAAGCAGCAAAGTGGGTAATAGAATGCTCCAGTCGAATACCCTGGACAAACAGTGAAGGAGTAAACAGTAGCTAGGTCTGTATAATTGGTTGCAAATCCACGGCGAAAAATCATTGACTTGATTTGCATAGTATTGTTGTGATGGACCTGAGACTTTGGAATATGATTTATTTAGCATCGGGACTATTTTAGTTGCTTGTGATCTGGAAAGATTGGTCCAGTTCTTTGTTGTGTGGATGTTAAAGGCTGCTGAAATTATAGTAGGATCTTATTTAAGCGATAATCTGATTTGCATACATTTATGAGGCTTCTTCCTTAGTCAGAGCAGATGTCTCAACCACCCAAGAAAGAAAAGTTAAAATATCCATTTTAGGGCTGGGAAATGCTGTAGTGCTTACCACTTATTTCCGCCAAAGAAAGTTAAAATTCCTCATTTAGACTCTTTGCAAACTTTCTCTTTTGAAGTGTGCACTTTTAAAATCTACTTTAAAAGAACCTAAGGTGGCCCTGTTCATAGGAGTTCAGGTACTAATGCACTTTGTCTATAAAGGTAAAACATTAATGATGTGTGCATGTAACATTATCTATCTCCCATTATAGATGCCTTTCAATATTCCCTGCTGCCAGTGACTGAATCTGAAGTAATCTGGTAGAATAGTTGGCAGCCATCAATTAAGATTTCAATTCCTGGCAGACATGTAGGGCGCGATGCAGCAGCTTTGTCGCACCCGACGTGTTGTCAAGGCAAGGCTTTTGAATCTCGCAAGAGGCCTCTCGCAAGACTCGCGGTGCTCAAAAAGTCTTGCGAGATTCAACAAAATCTCGTGAGATGTCGCAATATGGATCTTGCATTCACTGGCCGTGGTCCAGATCAGCATATTTCAGTGAGCCCCCGGAATTCACCAGCCATAACTGGAAGACCTCACCAGGGCACAGTTTAGTACTGATCCACATAAATGTGGATCGGTTGTAATGGCACGTGGCTGGATCACCCAGGCCATTGCTGACCCCCAGGTGGTCAGAGATAGGGCAGGATGACACTTAGGCGCCTTGACACCGCTAGCCTGGCACCTTGTCACTGCCTGGGTGACACTGCCAGGCTGGCAAGGGCACAACCACAGTGCCAGCCTGGCAGTACCAAGGTGCTCATGGGCCAGGTTGCCCGTGCCAACGCCAAGCCTGGGAGTGCCTTGCCCATTGGAGGAGGAGTGAGGGGAGGGGAGGTTCGAGGGCCTTGCAAGAGGTAAGTTGGGTGAAGTGGGGGGCCCGGAGGCCACAAGTGGGGTCACTGAGGGGGTCGAAAGATTGGAGCTGCCTTTAAAAATGGTGACTCAATCCGTCTTCCTGTAGTAGTCTTCCTGCACTAGCGAGCTGAGCTCACTGGTGCAGGAAATGACTGAAGTGCGGTCTTGACCGGGAGTTGCTTGCTGAGGCCAAAAAACAGCAAAGTTGCATTGACTAGTGGAATCTTCCTCAGTGCTGCAGGTGCCGAGAAACACCCCGCTAAATGTGCCGAATGTAACTCAGGTCCGTTGAATCGTGCAGTTAGTGAAATACAGATTTTTGAATTTGGTTATCTCATTCTAAGACAGAATACAATAATCTTTTTCTGCCTGTCTGTGTCAGTAAGTAAGATGAAGTCTTCCTACTGTTGTGGAGCTGAGAAGTGGTGGAAAAAATGTGTCTATATTCCTTAACTGTTGTGTGTTGGAAGAATGTCAATATTTATCAAGCAAATGTTCTTGACTTAGAGCCAGGTTCAGTTAACTTATATTTCAGTTTCCAAAATACAATTCCCAATGATCATCTTGAGATTCAAATATCATTCATTCTCTTGATTCATGTGTGATGTCGATTTGATAAGAATGAAACTGGAATTTCAAAAAGTAAACAAGTGAAGAGAGGATATTTTTACAACTAATTGCTAGGATAGTGAAGGTTATCTGGTGACAAGCTGCCTAGTTGAGGCATATATGGCTTGTGCGTGGAGGACAGTTGCAGATTATAGATCAGTTGCTCTTCAGGGACAGAGAACCCTAATGGTGTATAACTTAACTGAAACATTTTGCAGGTCTGCATAAACTCAGGCTGGACAAAACATCAATAATTTAGAATGCACCTGAAGTGAAATGGCATGATTTACTCTAAAGGTCTCCCATAAGAATGTTGATTAATTTATCATACAATTGCTGCTATTTTTAAAGCAAAAGCAGTATATCGTTTTATATTCTTCCCTTGGACTATTGGTTAATTAATGGGTTGCAAGAAGTTTAATCTCACATGGTGTTTATATAAGTCTACAAAACTACATTCAGCAAGAAGACCTGTTTTTAATAGTTCTTAAATTGATGACCTGAGGTTACATCATATGTTATTTTTTTTAAAATTCCAAATTGCTGATGTCTGATAACACAAGAAAACTGCTCTTTCCATTTATGATAAGCTTACAAGTATTCAAAGAGAATAAATAACAGATATCGAATGTTTCTTGCATCTCTCCAGACAGTAAAATTGCTGTATTATTCATGGTTCTTTTAGTAAAACTTCGATAAGCTTGTTGTCAAGCAGCAGCATGTCTTCTCTGTTCCCTGCCACTAATATTACAGCCAGGCCACTTTTTAGCTGCAGTATTTCCATTTTCTTTCAGTGCCCTGTGGTGGAATTTTAACAAAGCGCAGAGGGAGCATTCTGTCTCCAAGTTATCCTGAACCATATGATAACAATTTGAACTGCATTTGGAAAATCATGGTGCCTGAAGGTGCTGGTATACAAGTAAGGCTCTCATTTCTGCATTGTTTATTCTATTTCGTCACATCCGATTCCAATTATTTGGAACAGATGCTTCTGTTTCCAGCACAAACTGAAAATGCTGAACAATCTCAGTAGGTCTGACAGCATCTGTGGAGAGAGAACGGAGCTAACGCTTCTAGTCTGGATGACGTAAGAGTTATCTAGACTCAAAACATTAGCTCCCTTCTCTTTCCACAGACGTTATATCAGACCTGCTGAGATTGTCCAGCATTTTCTGGTTTTGTTTCAGATTCCAGCATCTGCAGTTATTTGCTTCTATGCTTCTGTTTCTATCTTAGATTGTTTTCTACTTGTGTTCATATGACGCAACAGTGCAGTGTTGCTGATATTTAATCAAGTGTCCATAGTCAGATTTTAAAAGCGAAAGAAAACAATGCCTTCAGCTGTCAGTATTTGTGAGCCTTGACACTGGTTCACAAAATTTACATTTTTTATTTTTTATTTAGATTACCCAATTATTTTTTCCAATTAGTGTGGCCAATCCACCTACTCGGCACATTTTTTGGGTTGTGGGGGCGAAATCCACGCAGACACGGGGAGAATGTGCAAACTCCAACGGACAGTGACCCAGAGCCGGGATCGAACCTGGGACCTCAGCGCCATGAGGCAGCTGTGCTAACCACTAGGCCACCGTGCTGCCCTCCAAAATTTACATTTGAACATCATTGGTCACCCTGTCTGGCTTTAAGACTGCTATCAATGAGGCTCTGTATAGCCTGGCACCATTTCTCCCTCTCCTGCACTCCTGAGCAGTATTTCACAATAGATTCTACATCGGAAGGACCAATTTATAAAATCGTCCCCTAATGCCATTGACATTACTGTTTGTTGCACAAATAGGCAATTGAAATGCTGCCATTTATTGAATATGCACAAAATATGGAAGTTGTCTTATCCCAATTCATAAAGATAATAATCTTTATTACTGTTACAAGTAGGCTTGCATTAACACTGCAATGAAGTTACTGTGAAAATCCCCCAGTCGCCACACTTGGGGCAGCAGGGTAGCATGGTGGTTAGCATAAATGCTTCACAGCTCCAGGGTCCCAGGTTCGATTCCCGGCTGGGTCACTGTCTGTGTGGAGTCTGCACGTCCTCCCCCTGTGTGCGTGGGTTTCCTCCGGGTGCTCCGGTTTCCTCCCACAGTCCAAAGATGTGCGGGTTAGGTGGATTGGCCGTGATAAATTGCCCGTAGTGTCCTAATAAAAGTAAGGTTAAGGGGGGGGTTGTTGGGTTACGGGTATAGGGTGGATACGTGGGTTTGAGTAGGGTGATCATGGCTCGGCACAACATTGAGGGCCGAAGGGCCTGTTCTGTGCTGTACTGTTCTATGACTTCTATGACTTCTATGACTTCGGCAACTGTTCGGGTACACTGAGGGAGAATTCAGAATGTCCAATTCACCTAATAGCACATCTTCCGGGACTTGTGCTGTTTCCATATTCATTTGCCACCTGACAGCTTAATTCCTCTGTTGCTGCATTCCAGTGATGCTCATTATATTCTGTCCTATCTGGCATTCGTGCTTTATCTTTCACAAAATAAATCCCCTTGAATATAATGGTGGCAACCCAAGACTGACTGAACCTGCACAATACCAAGTTTCCACCTCCGGCACTTTTACAATCTGAATCCTACAGTATGTATTTCTTTAACTCCAGGCAGTGATGTGATGAAGAATTGGTAGAAATTCCACTTTGGAAGATTGTCATCAGATTTTGTCTGAAAGGGTCAGAGAAAGACGAGCTTCGTCCAGTCCTTTCTAATTGTTTCTTTATGAGTAGTAACGTGACTTGATGGTTACTCCACATTTATTCCATGTTGTCTCATGGAATAATGCAGAAAGGGGCAGAACCTTAAAAGTACTGATAGGCTATTTAGAAATGAAAATGAAATGAAAATCGCTTATTGTCACAAGTAGGCTTCAAATGAAGTTACTGTGAAAAGCCATATCCCAGCGTCTGTTCGGGGAAGCTGGTACGGGAATTGAACCATGCTGCTGGCCTGCCTTGGTCTGCTTTCAAAGCCAGTGATATCAAGAAGCACTTTTTCAGTCAAAGGCTAGTGGAAATCTGAAACTCCCCCACCCCCTCCAAAAGAAAAGCTGTGGGTGCTGAATGAATTAAGTTTTACAAGACTTGAGAGCAATAGTTTTTAGTTGGCTACAATTATTGGATAAAAAGTGGGTGACAGCCAAGGTGAGATACAGATCAGCTGTTATTCAAGAGAATGGTGCAATGTGTGTGAGGACCGAATAGCCTATCCCACATCATAATTTACCGAAATGTGACTTTTCCTTGCTGCAAGAATCTTGGATTACATTAATAACTCAAGTCATTTTTGCACAACGTTCAAGAATTTATCAATTGAATTAATTTATATTTAAAAGAAATTAATAAATCAGCAGATATCCGATATTTATCTGTATTTGGAATAATCTCAATCATAGTTTACTTTCAGAAAATTTAAAGTGCACATTTGACCTGACTCGTATTTTTCTAAATTCATGCATTTATATTCACCAGGTTCAAGTAATAAGCTTTGCGACAGAGCATAATTGGGACTCATTGGATTTCTTTGATGGAGTTGATACTAATGCTCCAAGACTTGGGAGCTTTTCAGGTAAGAAGTCGGATAAGACAAATTTGTATCAAATAATTTGATTCAAAACATTAAGCCTCTTGCTAACTTCATCATATTTCCTCTCTCTGGATTAGTTCATTGTTACCTGAATAATTGAAAAACAGGTAACCATGAAAGTACAGCAATCTCATCAATGAAATGAAAGATTGTCATGAACTGCAGCAGGTTGATTACGTATTTTATGCTGATCACCTGAACTGTAGCTGAGGGAGCCAGCTCTGTCAGGTTTTTTTCTTTATAAAAGAGATACGTTGTTTTTCTTTAAAAAAAATATATTGGCTGGGATTTACCAACCCCCCACCCCCGCCGCACATTTTTCGGTGGCGGATCCAACCCCGCCATTGTTAACGGGATTTCCCAGAGACAGTACCCCTCATCGCCAGGAAACCCGTGTGCCAACGTGGGACGGGAATTTCCCACTGCCGTGAACAGCCGGTAAATCCTGGCCGTAATCTATTTGAATGTATCTCAATTTTAAAAATAACCAAAACTGGCTGTTACCACTCTTTTCGTCACTGCATTGTGGAGTCTCACCAAACAATCATTGCTTTATATATTTTGGAATTGAAGATATAGGGCAGTTTCTCTGTGCAAGAGATGTGACAACACCATCAATGCGTTTTTTTAAAGCACAATTCACATTTTGCTATATGTTTCCCTGAGGAAGTTTTCACTCGGGTTCTCTTTATTCCACTTATTGCTCGTCAGTAACTGATAATTTGGTGACTGTTGACAGCCAATAGAAGCATACTTACACTGACCATGGGGAGGCATAACTTATTTTAACTTGGCAACATGCAGCTAAATGTACATTAAGGATGTTAAATTCACAAATTATCAAGTGCCAAGTGTAAGCAGGTCTTCAATAAAGACATGTGCCCCAGATGCTTCAGGATTTCTGCATCATAGACTGATGTACTGTTCCACTTGTTGCCTGAGGCCCTGGTTGATAGCCTTAGACAGTCACAAGCACTGTAACCTGGACTTTCTACTGTAACTCTATTTAATTTAGGTATTACAATCTTCAAATCAATCACACAAAATATGCCTCAGACTCCCAGCTGAGATCTAGATATTACTTGTACTAGTGAAGGGCTGGCCAGGCTACAATCATTCATTGTGGTTATCCTCTTCTCCGAGCTCCTCTTCTACATTGGTTGCTCTGGCGATTCCCAGGTTGTTGCTAATGATATGTCCTGATGTCCCCTAGCTTGTGTTAGGGCTGAGTCGTCACATACACACACCATATTCATAGCATGGTCCTTTAACCTTTTGCGTTACCATGATAACCGTTACAATTGAGTAATCATAAAGTTCCGATATTGAATTTCTGTGCTGACTTAAATGGTCTGGCACATCACCAATATCGATTCCTGACAGGGCCTTATTTGGTAGTTCCTGTTTTTGCCTCTGTCTCTTTCTCCTGTCAGCCTGTTCCCACTACCACACACTGGATGTTTGCCACTTCCCACAAGTTTACTGAGTTCCTTGTCCGAGGCAAAACTTTCACCTTTCTTTTCAAAGTTACTGGTGGTCAGAAGGCAGAGCTTGGGCCCAGATTTCCTAAGTCAGGAGTTCTCATTCGAAGCTCTATGAAAACCTGGCTCAACAGGCTGTGAACAGAAATGTGTCCCTTCTACAGGGGTATTTAATAACCCCATTTGTGAGGAATAAACAGTGAAGTGGGCTGTTTTGTGTTATTTATCTTAGAAAAAATATGCCAGTGACTGTGACAATGATTGGTAATCAAAATGAGGGGTTCTTTATTGAAAAATAACAGGATCCCAGGAGAGCTCTTTGTACAAGTGATACTTGCTGATCAAAACTGTTCCAACTACTATATCATAGGTTAACTTGTGATGTGTACCAAACCTAATACTTATTAATCAGTACATGTACAACAATGCAATGTCATAACAAACTAGCCATCAAAAGAGTGCAATTGTCTTTCTAAATTGTGGGTTCAAATAACCACAGTTTTATGGGGTTTGCAAAAGCAGGAAATGTGGCTGGCGGAGCATCTTAATTAGGCGAGAGCCAAAATGTTGCTTTCCCAAAGGCAAGTTCGAATTGAGACAGTAAGATAGCAGCATGTTTTCGCAAAACAGGCCTCATGCCATCCTGTGGCACGATCCTACTTATAGAACAATATTAAAACTTTTTTTGTTTTTATGTCATACCTTCAAGATAACGTCAATGGTGCACAGACATTTTGTGGCACCCAGTTCTCGCTTATTTAAAGCAGGCTTTCAACAATCGGCTTCGGGCAGTTGTTTGTGAGGTCAGCAGTTTCTGGCATATGGCAAGGAAGCCATTTACTTAATAAATTAATTTATGGCATTAATTTATGAAATTTCTGGGCGGGAACCTTGGTACGTCACTGACGAGGAGCTGGGAATATCAGAAATTTAAGTCTTGCCGCCGAGATTCCAATTTCAGCGGTCTTGCGTGATTTTCTGCCACGTCACTATTTTCACTAGTGGCAAGTGCCAGCAGAAAGTTCCAACCCTTGTTTGTTCCACAATGAATGAACATCTTCTGTGCCAACCATGAGCCTTCCCTGACTAAGCCAGTCTTGACAAATAACAATGATGCACACACATGAAACCAATGTCATGTAAAATGTGTACAAGTGCAATTTGCATTAGAATAATACCCGTCCCTCCTTTGTGCTCTAATTAAGTCTTGAGTTGGGCAGGAAAGCTGTGGCCATAAGGAAGAGTCTCCCTCTTGGTCCAGGAGGCTTTTTTTATAGCCTGTCTAAACTTGATACGTCATCAGCTGATGGCACGTTTCACCGATGAAAAGCTTCCATCCCTCCCTCCACCAAGTGTAATCGCACCTGCCTCTCTTGCAGGCTGACGGCACTTTAAATTTAATCATAATTGCCTGGGAACTGGCAAAAATCGAGAACCAAAATGGCGCTCATTTCCAGTACTGCTGTTTGGAAGAATGCACCATGGAGCTTCAAGGGTAAAACAAAGACAAGGGACTGGATTTGTATTGTTTCTGTTATTGAGACAGGTATTTTCCCAACCCCGCTATCCTGTATCTATCCTAGAGTAGCCCATCTGCCTTATTTTTCTCTTAGGGAGGTGAGCAAACGATAGAGATAGGCCTAATGCCTCTGGAGGCAGACTGGAAGCAGAAACAGGCCCAGAGTCAGACCAATCCTGTGGCATTGTTTTATGGCCTGTCATTGTTGATGAGAGCAATGGGAGCTTAAAACAATAAAACAATGCAGATCAGTTTTATATCCTGTCACTCCCCATATCCATCTTCACAAAGCCTTATCGCCTCTCACCTAAGTTTTCACTTCTGCCACTATACAACATATTACAATTCCTTCAAATGCCCATAGAACTATCAAAATAAAAAAAACACTGAATAAGTCATTGGACTAAAACCATTTCCCAAACCAAAACCCTGCCAACTCTGATTATGGTCCACACAGATACACCTCAGATTACAGTGTTTCCTAATGAACTGTAAAGCAAGGAAACATTCTTCCTGGCTCCGCCTCACAGTTCACAACCTCATTCAGTGGTAAATTGGGAGGCCCTTCCCATAGTGGCCGTCTCCATGGAAACCCTGAGGGATATCACTGAACACATTTTTTTTTAAAAAGCTGCCATGTGGGTCATAATCTACTTCCTTTTCCATGCTGGTGAAAATAGTTGGCACTGGAAATGGAGGCCGGACTGCCAGATCCAGGAATCAGGCATTATTTCCCCCCGCTTCCATTTTGTTCTGGTTGGAACCAGAGCCAGGATTTTATACTTGGAGGCCGGGCAGCGCTCGACCCGACCGAATGGAAAATAGCGTCAAATGATGTCCGGTATGTTTTCCCGACAGTATTGTGCAATATCAAGGGTTATATTCAAAGTCTAATCTGTGAAACCATGGCTACCTGCTGTTGCCCTTATTTGCACAGAAGCACACTGAGAAAATTGTGTCTGTAATGTCTGCAATACAGCAGCAAAATGTATATTGAATGATCCATCACCGCCTCCAAACGATCCCTGAAAGAGCTAGTGATGTAGAATTTTAATTCCTTATTCATTTTTAACCAATCATGATGTTGTCCTTTGTTGATATAGGTGGTCACAAAATGCCCCAGTGGATTATATTTCAGGTGTGGGGCGGCACAGTAGTTAGCACAGCTGCCTCACAGCGCCGATGTCCCAGGTTCGATCCCAGCTCAGGGTCACTGTCCGTGTGGAGTTTGCACATTCTCTCCGTGTTTGCATGGGTTTCACCCCCACAACTCAAAAATGTGCAGGGTAGGTGGATTGGCCACACTAAATTTCCCCTTAATTGGAAAAATGAATTGGGTATTTTAAATTTACAAAAACAGAAAAAAAAATATTTCGGGTGTATGGTATTTCTGAAGTACTGGTGAGTATTATTGCTCTTGCACAGTGTTCATCCCACAGTGTCTCATCTTCAGTCAATAAAAAGGATTACTGCTTACTTGCTTAACTTACAATAATAATAATCACTTATTGTCACAAGTAGGCTTCAATGAAGTTATTGTGAAAAGCCCCTAGTTGCCACATTCCGGCACCTGTTTGGGGAGGATGGTACGGGATTGAACCCGCGCTGCTGGCCTTGTTCTGCATTACAAGCCAGCTGTTTAGCCTGCTGTGCTAAACAAGCCCCTGAAAAATAGGCAGGGTCAAGAATGTGAGAATGAAGAAATGGGCCCAGTTCTCTAATATTTACAGCATCAAGGTGACCCATTGCAGCTGTGTGTCGATCGAAGAAATTCCCCCATCTGCTATCAAGGTCATCAAAATTCTCGATTGAGGAGGATGACCAGGAGGGAAGACGGAAAAAGAAATGTGAACAATGTTACAAGCCAGAGCAAAATTGAAAGGAAAGTAGAGAACGGAGTTGCTAACTATTTTTATTTCTCTTTTATTCCATCCCCAGGCACTACAATTCCAGCATTCCTCAACAGCACATCTAATAATCTTTACCTCAACTTTCAATCAGACATCAGTATTTCAGCTGCTGGCTTTCAGCTCGAGTACACAGGTAGGCGGTTGCAGTTCTTATCTAAATTGGACCTATGCAGTTAAAGCCAAGAATGGTATCAATGGCACCATTGGGCCGTGACTTCTGAATCTGAAGTAGGCCCCCTGTAAAGTAAGCTTTCCTGTGAGCAAAGGTAGGTTCAGGTAAATATGCATTGGGCAGCTGGCACGATTGCTCTTTGAACAGCGTTCCTGACCCATTTGCCCTGGGAAGCCTGGGTGGAAAGCAGACAATAACAACTTCTCACACCGTGATTGATGATGTAAATTCATATCCCAGTGTGCAACACTGTCCCGATTCATGACAGAATCTGTCCCATACCAGTAAACATCCAGATGAACTCACTTTCACTGGAGAAGAAATCTTATTCTGTTATTTATTCTCATGATATAATTGTTATAAAACCAAACAAGAAAAGTTCTCACAGATCAAAGAAACCTGGTTAAAATTTGAGTCAGAGAATAAGGGCGCGATTCTCCGCTCCCCAGGCCGGGTGGGAGAATCGCGTTTTGCGACACGCCGCTCGAGAATCGCGGGTCGCCGTTTTTCACGGTGACCCGCGATTCTCCGGTCCGGATGGGCCGAGCGGCCTGCCGTTCCCGACCTGTTCACGCCAGCGGCAACCACACCTGGTCGCTGCCGGCGTGAACATAGCGCGAAAGGTAAATTTGGGGCCTGTGGGGGGCGGAGAGGGGATCGAGCACCATGGCCGTGCTCGGGAGGGGACTGGCCCACGATTGGTGCCCACCGATCGTCGGGCCGGCGTCTCTAAGAGACGCACTCTTTCCCCTCCGTCGCCCCGTAAGATCAAGCTGCCACGTCTTGCGGGGCAGCGGAGGGGAAGATGGCAACCGCGCATGCGCGGGTTGGAGCCGGCCAACCTACGCATGCGCGGCTGACGTCACTAAGGCGCGCCGGCCGCATCATTATCGGTGCGCCGCCAGGCCCGGCGGCCAAGGTTCACGAAATGCTGCTCTTAGCCCCCCCCAGGGGGGGGGGGGGGGGGGGAATAGGGGGCGAGGAGCGGCCTCCGACGCCGTCATGAAACACTCCGGGTTTCATGACGGCGTCGTCCGTTGCGGAGAATTCCGCCCTAAGTGTGGTCAATATTCAAGGCTTTTATTTTTATTGAAGAGAACGTCTCATTTTAAGTATCAGTGGCTAATATGAAGTATGACTTCACAGCTATTGGATTGGATTCCTGCACAGAACCACTTATTCCCGGCAATGGAATCAAAAATGGAGATAGATACTTGGTTGGAGATGTAGTATCATTTCAATGTGATCAGGGATATTCTTTACAGGTAAGCAATTGAACTCAATATTTAAAAAAAACAAATGACTCCTTTTTAAAAGCTTTGAAGAGTCTGCCATTCCATTTATTTTTGACACAGATCATTTGACTCAGTAACAATGAATGTGCATATTCAAGTAATGTTTTAGAGTCTAAAGGTGGGACAAAGTGATACCGGAGATAAAATTCCACTGGAAGATGTATTACCTCGTTCCTGCTAAATCCCTATCCACCACCATAGTTTAGGTGGGTCCTCATGAAATTCGAAGTCCCATCATGTCAATAAGACCCCTTAGGAGTTAAACAAAGTATTCATTCACAGGATGTCAGGGTCACTGCCCAAGCCAGCATTTATTTGCTCGTGGTGAGGCACCGTCTTGAACTGCTACAGTTCGTATAATGAAGGTACTCTCGCAGTGTTCTGATAGGTCAGAATTCCTGAGTTCTGCCCCAGTGGCAATGAAGATATGTTGAATGATTTCCAAGACAGGACAGTGTGTGACTTAGAGGGGACTTGGAGGTGAGGATGTTTCCATGCACCTGCTGCCCTTGTCCTTCCGGATGACAGTGGTTGTGTGTTTGGAAGGTGTTGCTGAAGAGGCGATGGCAGGTTATTGCAGTGTATCTTTTACATCATGCA